>NC_062285.1:37691151-38317873 GCF_902655055.1 Lutra lutra
CCTTCAGGTCAGGTCATGATCCCAGAGTCCTGGGATGGAGCCCCACATCAGGCTCCCTGCTCACGAGGAGCCTGCTTCTCCCTCTCTCTCTGCAGCTCCCCCTGCTTGAGTGCAGGCATGTGCTCTCTCTCTCAAATAAATAAATAAAATCTTTTTAAAAAGGTAAAATTTTTTTAAAAAGATAAAATAAACATAATGAATAAATATAAGCATTCTGTGTTGCCCATTTTTTAAAAATCTCCACTGTGTTGTGAAGGTTAAGTCTCCTTCACACAAAGGCACATAGTTTAAATTATTTGCGGGGAGTTTTGGGTCCAGCTAACCAGCCAGGAACTCCTTGCCGCAGAAAAAAAATAGAGCAGTGAAAAAATTATTTCCAGCAATATTACATTCCTTTTGGGAAACCACTCTATAATTCATGGATGAGTCATTGTGGAAATAAAAATGTTAAATAATGGATACAACTGTAACTGAAAATTCTGAGAGCTAATTACCCTACTCAAGGTTCCTGGTAACTCCTTGAGGACTATTAAGGCTATACTAGTAGTGATACGTTATCCAAATGAAACTTATTATCCATTGTGACCCACTTTCCAGGAAACCCATATAGATCCCATCCTATTTCTCTTCTCAGGGTAGACTCTAAGGTACATTACATACTTCAAAAAATGTTATACAGGGGCGCCTGGGTGGCTCAGTGGGTTAAGCCGCTGCCTTCGGCTCAGGTCATGATCCCAGGTCCTGGGTTCGAGCCCCGCGTCGGGCTTTCTGCTCAGCAGGGAGCCTGCTTCCTCCTCTCTCTCTGCCTGCCTCTCTGCTTACTTGTGATTTCTCTCTGTCAAATAAATAAATAAAATCTTTTAAAAAAAAATGTTATACAATATTATTTGTATTCATAAAATATCTGACTTATTCAATTAACATCTATTGTAGTACATGTCTATTATGTCAAGTAGGCTTGTCCACAGTTTTACACTTTTATTATATTTGTAATATCTCCTTTAATTTCATTTACTATCACAACAAACATAACAGCATCTTCTCCACTTGACAACCAATGAAACTCACATGAACACTCTCTGCTCTTTATATAGAAGCATGGATTTTATGCTGCCTACCTTGGAAAGAAAGCCAATATAGTCAAGTATTTCTTATTCCCAGAAGTGCTAACTTGGTTATATGAATCAGTCTTGAATTAGGGCATTATAATCAAAGTGAAGAAACTACTAGAGAATGGCATTAGAATAGCAGACAAGGGGAGCCTGGGTAGCTCAGTGGGTTAAGCCTCTGCCTTCAGCTCCGATTATGATC
Organism: Lutra lutra; assembly: GCF_902655055.1. NCBI lineage: Eukaryota > Metazoa > Chordata > Mammalia > Carnivora > Mustelidae > Lutra > Lutra lutra. The sequence continues at coordinate 37,692,463 of NC_062285.1, forward strand.
TCAGGGTCCTGGGATTGAGCCCCATGTCAGGCTCTCTGCTCAGCAGGGAGCCTGCTTCCCTCTCTCTATCTGCCTGCTTCTATGCCTACCTGTGATCTCCCGGTCAAGTAAGTAAATAAAATCTTTAGAAAAAAAAAGAAAAAGAGAATAGCAGACAAAACTAAAATCAGATCATTCTAGAAGAAGGAATCTCTAGAAACCACCTTGTCCAACTCTCTTGATTTTACAGATGAAAAACCTGGGTCCAAAAAGATTGAACAATGTGCCTGTGGTCTCACACCCCTAGTCACTGATTAGCAAGGCCAGGACCAAAACAAGAACACAAACCTCCCTTTTTAAAATTCAGTATCCACTACACCAGTGATTCCCAAGCTCATCAGACCCAAAACCACCCCTCCCCTTTTCATAATAACTATTTTGTAATGTGGCCTTTACTATGCTGAAATAAAGTATATAGATAATAAGCCCGTCCTCACATACAATAAAAAAGAACTAATGTAATGATCTATGAAAAAAAGGGATTTTATAATAAAATGTGTGCTAATATGTAAATGCTAAATATGTGTGTGTATGTGTGCGTATGTGTAAATGCTGTGGCACAGCTACACCCAAAGACACATGTACTCCCAAAAAGAGGCTGAAAAAGCGGTTACATCCAACAAGGCAATGCTGCTGTTAAAGTGATTTTCCAATAAGAAAAACTCTAGGTAAGGTTCCAAAAAATATACAATCTTCCATCAACTTACACAGTACTCCCACTGCTAGAAAATTCAGCTTATATTGAAGCCCTTCAAAAAATGCTAATCCATTTATGCACATTTATGTAGTCACGATCTTATAAACAGGCATTTCACCTTCACAAATTTCTGGCCAAGACATCTGAAAATCATGGAATGTGGGGGAACTTATAAATATGCACGGCCATTTTAAGCATTGCAGGATATTTAGCAACCCTAAGCCCTCTCTAACCTAAATCCAAAAAATACCTTCTGCCTCCAAGCTATTCTAGCAGCCAATGTTAGCACAACTTTCCAATAAATGAGAACATACCTCATCTTGAAAATTCGTTATCATCAGAAATACTAAGAGGAAATCAAGAATTTATCTGCCATCATTTAAATAGATTCTCTTCTATCTGCTTCATCTATTAAAAATGCTCTGTAGACTCTTAAGCTCACTAAACAAACTAAGGGTTGCTGGGGGTGGGGGGAGGGATAGGGTAGTGATGGATATTGGGGAGGGTATGTGCTATGGTGAGTGCTGTGAAATGTGTAAGACTGATGATTCACAGACCTGTAACCCTGGGACAAATAATACATTATTTGTTAATTAAAAAAAAAAAACAAAAACAAAAACACTCTGTACCATGGGTAACATGCTTTCATAGAGAAACAAGAAATATATCCCAGGAAATTACAGGAAAGACTGGAAATAGTCATTAAAGTACGTTTCTCTCCTAAGAATCTGGCACCTATTCTAAGTTCCTATGCCCATGAAAAAGAGCCATGTGGCAAGATTAAGTTACTTAGTATACAGGTTATCAAATCTATGGAAGATAATCAAAATTAAGAATGTTTTCTGGGGGCGCCTGGGTGGCTCCATGTGTTAAGCCTCTGCCTTTGGCTCAGGTCATGATTTCAGGGTCCTGAGATCCAGCCCCACATCGGGGCTCTCTGCTCAGCAGGGAGCCTGCTTCTGCACTCCCCCACCACCTGCATCTCTGCCTACTTGTGATCTCTCTCTTGCTGTGTCAAATAAATAAATAAAATCTTTAAAAAAAAAAAAAAAAAAAGAATGTTTTCTGAATATATTCTTCCAACTTTTCAGATTTTCAACCCAAAAGTCTTTTCACTTTGTTGCCAAAAGGTTTATATAATGCAAACACACAGGATGTAACTGTGTAAAAAAATACTTTTAAAAGAGGCGCCTGGGTGGCTCAGCCAGTTAAGCGTCTGCCTTCCGCTCAGGTCATCATCCCAGGGTCCCCGGATCAAGCCACGTATCAGGCTCTCTGCTCAGTGGGGGAGCCTGCTTCTCCTTCTCCTTCTGCCTCTCCCCGTTTGTGCTCTCTGTCTCAAATAAATAAATAAAATCTTTAAAAATATATTTTTAATACAATACTTAAATATGTATCTGTAAACAGCTAATCAAAGCAGTTTTTTCATTTTAATACCATTACCTCAGACCAATGACAGCAATGACACTGGTGTTCAAAAAATATACATATACGTATATATGGGCACCTGGGTGGCTCAGTGGGTTAAAGCCTCTACCTTCAACTCAGGTCATGATCCCGGGGTCCTGGGATCAAGCCCCGAATAGGGCTCTCTGCTCAGCAGGGAGCCTGCTTCCTCCTCTCTCTCTGCCTGCCTCTCTGACTACTTGTTATCTCTGTCAAATAAATAAAATCTTTAAAAAAAGAAAAAATATATATTTGTATATATAGATACCTGTCTAAAACTCTTTACTCCAAACAGATAAACTATAACATACCATTATTTATAATTTTTGGCAATGAAAACACCTAAATTCCAGAGAGATATCTCCTCCTAGATTTCACAAAATGTGTAATAAAAAGTCAATCCAGGGGCACCTGGGTGGCTCAGAGGATTAAAGCCTCTGCCTTCGGCTCAGGTCATGATCCCAGGGTCCTGGGATCGAGCCCCACGTCGGGCTCTTTCCTTGGTGGGGAGCCTGCTTCCTCCTCTCTCTCTCTGCCTGCCTCTCTGCCTACTTGTGATCTCTCTCTGTCCAATAAACAAATAAAATCTTTAAAAAAAAAAAAAAAAGTCAATCCAGCGGCGCCTGGCTGGCTCAGTTGGTTAAGCAACTGCCTTGGGCTCAGGTCATGATCCCAAGGTCCTGGGATTGAGCCCCATGTCCATGATCTTTACTGAGCAGGGAGCCTGCTTCTCCCTCTCCCACTGTCTGCTACTCCACCTGCTTTTGCACTCTCTCTTACTTACTTAATTAATTAAATGTATGTCAATACAGGGGTGCCTGGGTGGCTAAGCCAGTTAAGCGTCTAACTTCGACTCAGATCATGATCTTAGGGTCATGCCCCTCATTGGGCTCTATGCTCAGTGAAGAGTCCACTTGTCTCTCTCCCTCTGCCCCTCCCTCTACTCGTACTCTCTAGTAAATAAAGTCTAAAGAAAAACCTCAATATAAACTATGAAAATAATACTTCCTTCAGTAGGGCTTTTAAGATACTATGAAAATGGAAAACAAAGTTTCTTTATCACAAAATTTTACACCATGAAGGAAAACTTACAAGTTATCTTGTCCAAATCCCCGCTTCAGGGCAAAAAAAAAAAAAAAAAAAAAAAAAAAAAAAAAAAAAAAAAAAAAGTACTACACTAACAACCTCTCTTCAGATCTTAGGCTAGAAGTTTCAAAAAATAACAATACATAATTCCTCTTTTTTATGATACAGAGAATTTAAAAAACAAATCAAAATGAAACATACAGAATTAACAGGCCTCTAACACACAATGTAACTTTAGCAGAAGGCAACACAATCATGAGCTCACCATTCTAAAATAATACCTTATTTTAAGCTTAATAAAATGGGGAGGAAGCACAAACTAGGTAATAAAAAGTTACATTAAAAAGGGGGGGGCACTTGGGTAGCTCAGCTGGTTAAGCCCTCAACTCTTGGTTTTTGGCTCAGATCATGATTTCATGGTTTTGAGATCAAACCCCAGTTCCAGCCTCGGTGCTGAGTGGGAGCCTGATTGGGATTCTCTTTCTCTCCCTCTTCTCCCCACCCCATCCCACCTTCACGCTCATACACACATACACGCTCTCTCTCTTTAAAAAATTTTTAAAAAGAGAGAGAGAGAGACCAAGAAATGGCCTCTCAACTCTAGATAACAAACTAATGGTTACCAGAAAGGAGGTGAGGGTGGGGGGATGGGTGAACCAGGTGAAGGGGATACAGAGTACACTTCTTCTGATGAGCACGGAGTATTAAGTGAAACTCTTGGATTACTATGTTGTATACCTGAAACTAATGTAACATTACATGTTAAAAACACTGGAATTAAAATTCTTTTAATATACTTAACTAAAAAGAAAGTTACATAAAATTTTCCATGAGAGTGGCGTCATATGCACTGCCTGCCAATATTCTTAGTCTTTAAAACTGAACTCTCTCTCTTTCAGAATTTTACAATGCTTTCTAATAGTTAAGTAATAATATAGATTCCTAATGTCAAGAAATTCTAGATGACTTGCTCTCTTCTTTTTCAAGGCAATGAATTATAATGTTCAAGCACTGCTAATGACATAATTTGGGGGACTTATCTATAGCTTGCCAGTCCCAGATTGCAATTTTCTGCTATTCCCAAATAAGTCCATCTTTTGCTGGTTTAAAAAAAAGGGGGGGGATAATTTTTAAAGTATACAGTGATTCTTGAAGAGTTTGGGCCCTCCTTTTAGGACTATGGATATGGTTATATTAAATAGCTTCCAGAGAGTAGGAGAACAAAATTAGTATTAGTGTGAACACCATTCTAATAAAAAATAAACCTATATATCCTTTCCCTTTTTTAATTTCTTCACAGTAAAAGCTGGGTAATTGATGAGAGAAAAAAGAATCCTTACCACAAAACACTCAATAAGGAGAATACTTTCTGGTTATCAACTGTAACTACTGGCTATTTAAGAGCCTCCCAGTGAAACTTTAAGGACAGAAATACATGCTATCAACAAACAAGAAAAAAAGCACTGGTTCTTTTGGCCTTTTTCACTTTGTATTTCTTGCTATCACTGATGCTTCTTCTAAGGGTTACTACATATTTCTAGAAGTCTATTATCTTTAAATCCATTCTACTCTACAAAATAAGACAATATTCAAAAAATCCAAGAGAAGGGGCGCCTGGGTGGCTCAGTGGGTTAAGCCGCTGCCTTCAGCTCGGGTCATGATCTCAGGGTCCTGGGATCGAGTCCCACATCGGGCTCTCTGCTCAGCAAGAAGCCTGCTTCCCTCTCTCTCTCTCTCTCTCTGCCTTCCTCTCCGTCTACTTGTGATCTCTCTCTGTCAAATAAATAAATAAAATCTTTAAAAAAAAAAAAAATCCAAGAGAAAAATGTATGTATTCTTTGTAAATATCCTCTAAATCACTAAAATTAAGTTTAATGTGAATTGAGGAATCTAAAAACTCAAGAAAACAAGTCATTATCTTGTGAAGTTTTCACATTGCTTTCAGCTTTATTTCTACTTAGGGCAGTTCACCAAGAAATTTTTAAGGTAAAAAGAAGGTATTCACTTGTTAAATCAAAAATAAATAATAAATAATAAATATTAAAACTAGCAATTCGTAACAGATGAACACTTTCATAGCTTGTCAGGAAAAGGGTGACATCTCTAATCGGTTATTATCTGTGAATGCAAAACCAAAAAACATTATCAAGAGATCTCAAAGCAGAATTTTTTATTCAATATGCATGGATAAACTCCCTCCGAAACTTTGAAAAAGTACTTTTTGGGTGCCTGGGTAGCTCAGCTGATTGAGCATCCAATTCTGGATTTCAGCTCAGATCATGATCTCAGGGTCATGAGATTGAGCCCCACCTCAGGCTCTATGCACACCACAGAGTCTGCTTGAGATTCTCCCTCTACCACTGCCCCTCCCCCCACTAGTGTTCTCTGTCAGTCAGTAAATAAATAAATTTTTAAACAAAAAGTACTTTTTTGGCTTTCTAGAACAGTGAAGTTTTCTCCTTTTATTTAATATTGCCTGGGCTAAATTTTGGCCTATAAGGTTTTAGCCAGTCTTTTCCCATTACTCACTATTATTGAAGAAATAGAGTACCTTCCTAAACCATGGCAAAGAACCAAAAGCCTTGTTGAGATCACAAATGGTAGCATCTTATTACGACACTGAACAGACAGAAGAGGAACATAATTAGCTACAGAATAATCTAGTTAAGACCCTTAGTGGCAACCTCTTAGCAGAATCAAAAGATCCTAAGGCCTTTGGACAGTTAGTTAGTTTCTTCTGCCTGGAATATTTTATATCAGTCACATCACTAAGGTCTCTCTTTGCTCAAGTAACATCCTCAAAGAGGCATAAAACACTTTCACTGCATATTGAAATATAATGGTTACCTCAACACCTTAAAGACTGAACTGACAACCTACGATTATTGTCTCATATAGGACAATTTTTCTCAAAAATTAACAAAACAAACATGTCACTTCAAAGACAATAATGGACAACATTTCTTGCCAGTGATAAAACTTGAATTTTCATGCAAAAATCAGAATTTTGGAAAACCTGTATCTCCAATCTGGTGAGCTTTATAGCCTACCAAAATTTAAAAAAGATTTTTCTAATGAGCTAGGAATTAATACTAATGAATGCAAATTTTTTATTTGTCTAATGAAATACAGCAACATTTGGAAGATCTGCATAACTCAATGAACCAATACTTTCCAAATGACCACTATGCAATGTTATAAATGTTGGAGAAAGCATATGTATTCATGTATATTCTCTGTATGTAAAAGATCCACTCAAGGTACAAGACAGACCAATTCATTTTAACATAACAAATTATGGAAAATTCATTGATAAGAGTTCAGATTCCACACTGCAACTACCACTTGAATGAAAATACTCTAAAACTCGATTATGGTTATGGTTGCACATCTCAGCAAATTTACTACAAAAAAAAAAAAAAGGTAAGTCACTGAACTGCATTTACACTAAAAATCAATGAGTTTTAGGGCATATAAAACATCAATGAAGTGTCAAAAAATAAATTTTTGTGTAGTTTCAAAATATCCATGATTATCTAAAAAAAGGCTTTAAAAAAAAGATTTTATTTATTTATTAATTTATTTTAGAGAGAGAGAACACATGAGAGCAGGGGGAGGTGCAGAGGGAGAGAGAGAGAATCTCAAGCAAACTCCCCACTGAGCGTGGAGACTGATGCAGGGCTCTATCTCACAACCCTGAGATCATGACCTGGACTGAAATCAAGAGTCAGATGCTCAGTCAATTGAGACACCCAGGTGCCCCCTTAAGGCTTTTAAAACACTTCTGCTTTTTCCAACCACATATTTATGTGAGGCCTAATTTCCTTCAAATACTTCAACCAAAATTAAAAAATGCAATAGATCATTGGAAGCAGCAGTTCTGACAATCAGCTGTCTTCTATTAAGCCATACATGAGACTTGCAAAACTAGTTTCCATTAAAAATATTACTTTTGTTAACATTTAATATGTTTATTATTTTTAGATGTTAATAAATTGTTTTAAATTTCTATTTTAGTCTCTAATATAGCAAATATTGATGAAGTCCACATAAGCAAAAGCTGCTTGGGGCTCAATAATTTTTAAAAGTGTACAACCTCCTGAGGCCAAAACATTTGAGACTTGCTGTTAAAGGGATCATACAGGTGCCTGAGGGCTCATACAATCCCAGAAGAGTTATCCCAGAGTGATTTCAAAGCAACAGGTCTCTGCCTATCACAAACTCCGAAAGTACATAAGCCACCAACTGCTGTTGAAGGATGGTACAGTGTGCACATCAAGTTGAACTATTTCTCACCTTCTCAGCCCACAAGATCTCCACAGATGAAATTAAGCCAGAAAGGTATCATTTCAATCCCATATTCTCCACCAATTGTCAAAACGTAACAGAACTTACCATGAGCCTATCAGGTAGGAAAGACTGCCAGAACAAAGAGAAAGGGAGGTAGTTTCAATAAGCATTATTGCTAATAATATGAAAAAATTAAAGGAACAGATCTCTGCTAAAAACTTCCCAATTCCAGGAAGAAAATTATTTTCAGATATACATATGGCAACACAGAAAAATAAAAAATACAGTTCAAAAAAGCATTTCTAATCTTGTCCATAAGGAAAGAACAGAACATTACCAATACAAAGTTAATCACTTCCTCCTGAAAGCACATTTTCTGCAATATTTCTGTTTTTGACAAATTCACTCCAAATTCATCACACAAAGGTACATGATCTTCAGTGAACTTGCTAACTAAAAGACATCTATTATCAAAGAAGTTCATTTATCACAGGAACATAAACCATTATTACCTTTTTAATTTAGAGATTAATTTAGAGATTCTCTCAAGCTATCTGCATTCAAAGAAATGCACAACAAAGAAGACTGAAACACAGAAATAGCTCGGTGAGAAAATACATATAAAAGATACACCATTTAATGGTTTCTCTCTTCCTCTCCACTCCTTACTCCCATAAGCAGAGACATGTAGCTTGGGATACTGAACTAACCAGGGCAGTAGATTTTCTAACACTCACAAGCACATATGTAATAACATCTACGTACATGTACCTCAGGTCACAGTCATTAGTCCCTTATTTCTAAATGCTTATGCTTTCTAGTTCCACTTTCTAATCTCTATCCACTTTCCCTCCATACCCAAAACATTTCCCCTATCTCAATACCATGGTTCATCACAGTCTTCTCTTTTGCCATCACAGTCTGTATCCAAATATTTCTTTGAAAGTATCTCATGATTGTGCACCTTCCTCTCCATTCCTACTACCCACATTAATCCAGGCCTTCTGCCACAAAATCAATTGCTTTCCCCGCCTTCTGTACTTCAATCCATTCTGCTGACAACAACAAAAGCTGCTCTTAAATAGTATTTTATGTTATGTCATTCATTTCCTTGCTCAAGAAATCCCTAGGGCAACTTCCTATTACTTTCTTCAAATTCTTCTTCAAATAAAATCCAGATTAAGAAAGAAAAAATTACACACTTTTAAAGGATGAATTGAATTATATCTCAATAAAGCTGTCAAGAAGGAAGAGAGGGAGGAAGCAAGGGAGGGGGAGGAGAAAAAGGGGTGGGAGGATGGGGAGGACAACTCCCCAAATGGTTCTCTACAAAGTACCACTTTACTCACCACCACTTCCGACATTCTGAAAAGCTGAAAGACTTATTAGAACACCCACACCGTTGTCAGAGGCATTCTGGCCTCCCCGTAACCAATTCTAGTAATGGCCAAGCATCACTTTCTGAAACTGACTCTTCCATCAAAAAAATATACCTTTGTTAGAAAATGGCAGTATATTCCCCCATGGAGCCAAAATCCATACCCCTATTATCTGCACTCATTTTTCTAGTGTTGACCTTCCCCTGCCCCCCACAAAAAAAAGAGAAAAAAACTTTCTTCTATATGGCTGCCCATTAAATACACACAATATAACTAAAATGTCACAAGTCTCCTCTTCTTTAGTTCCCCCAACCACTTCCTATAAAGCACGCTTTCTAAGAGGCCCCTTCCTGGGCAAATAGGGCACGTATAATATGATGTCAAGTTCTAGAAGCAATATGATTTTAAAAAGTGAAATGGAACTCTCTCATCCCTTAATATAACTAAAAACTAAGTTCATTTTCTGGCATCCCTTGCACAATAAAATAGTGGGTTTCCCAACTCATATTTAAGCTACTATCTATAAAGTTGCTAAAAATTAACAAATCCCTAAAAATTATTCTGTCATTGAGATGAAATCAGACAATAGACTGCACTGTGAAATCCAAGAAAGGGAGAGGAGGGGAAAAGCTGCAATATTCTGGCAAATTCTTATTTCCTCACAAATAAGGCCTGTCAGATATTTGTACAATTTTTTACTGGATTCAATGAGTCATTGTTCATAGCACTCCACTATATTCCAGGTAAAGCATACTTAACTCTGCAAGCAGCCAATTTCCCATACCTACCAACTTTACCTTCCTGTGTGACAAGATCCAATGGAGATAGGTAGCTTAAATTTGTAGAAGCCAAACATGAATAAATTTTGCTTCTCAAAATGACTATTAACTCCCCAAAAGGAACATATCTATTTTACATCTGATTTAATATTCTCAGGTCATTCTGCATAGTTCCTTAACACATCTCATTTCTGAAACACCTAAAAAGATCACATCTATCTGGAAAATAAATTAGAACACCAATTTATCCACCATAGTGTGCTTTATCATTCATAATTCATCTCTATGTTAAAAACAGAATTATCTAAAAGTTAAATAGTCCAAAACACAGATTCCACATCTCAAGAGCAACTTAAATGAAAGTGAAACAATTAGCAACCTCATGAAAAAGGTTATAATAGCTTTCACCATGTGACAAATGAAGGTACAACCTAAAACTGTAAAAATGTTAACAGCCACCAGTGTGCCAACAGAACAAAGGACAAAGTTTATCTTTTTGTATTTCTGAACTTGGAAATTCTCTTGAGCCTTAAACAAATAAAAACCCAAAAATCAAATCCTGAATAAAATCAGACTCCAAAAACAAAAAACAAACAAACAAAAAAAAAAAAACCAAAAAACATAAAACATTAAACTCAGTCACCACACTATACTATTGAATAGAATGTACTTTGACCACACAAAATCCCAATGAAGTGCTTTAAAACAGTTATTTTTAAAATTAAGCTTCCAACTAAGTTCAACATATAAAAATATTACGAAGGCATAATATAAAAAAAAAGAAGTATGATAATAACTTGTTAAATGTTGGTTAGAATAAAATAAAACAGAAATCATTCAAAGCTTTAGCTTTGCAATTCAACCAAGCTCATACCTGGACTTTTATTCTTCAGCAAACACACACTAAAAACCTTCCTCATTCTCAACTTAAGAAAAAGAAAAGGTCTTTCCTGTTAAAACATGTATTGTTCCATATCTCCAACCACCAGTATTTGAAAGTTCAATAACAACAAAAGGGGTATGAGACATAAAAACAGCTGGGTATTTATTTTAGAAACAATTTCCTAAAAGGACTCTGTAATAATGAACCACACACATTAGGCAATTCTAAGCAAATGTGTTTTTACATTTGATAAATTCTAGAACAAACCTCTGTGGCCCAATCAGATCAAACATTTAGAATGCATCTAAATCCCCAGTCTCAAATTGGAATGGGGAAATTTGTTTAATTACTGTAAATCCTATTAAACCAATCTTCTTTGTAAAGTGGAAAATATCTGACCTCTGAGGGCTCTGGAGGGTATAATGAATGCGGAGTTTAATTAGGGCCCACTGTTGGCTCACTATAATCTATTAATTAGCATTCTCAGTTCTCTATATCTCATTGCAGTGTCTCACTTTACTTTAAAATTGCACCCTTTGCTTTTTGGACTAAAGTTATACAATTTTAGTATTGTGTGGTAATTATAGTGGGTGCAGGAAGAATATATTCCTGCCAGCACTGCTGCTTAATTAGGGCAAGGGGCGGAATCTAGATAAGGCTGTGTTCACCCTCCTTCAGTGCATATGGTTTTTTTGGCATCATAGTCCTGTGGACAGTTTCACTTCCTCTGGACTGAAGTGCTGAGTTCCCACTACACTCTACAGAAGATTCAAATACCTTACTTTTGAATGTAGTTTAATAACTACAAAGAATATTGTCATTGCTTTTTATCCACACAGCTTTCAAAGTATAGGCATAATTAGCAGCCTCGATTATTTGAAAATAAAGACATATACCAATAATTTTTTTTCCTTGTTAAAATAGGCATTTCCAAGTTGCTTGATGATAAAAACCATCTTGGTGAAAGGCCTATTTTCAGCATCATCAGAAAGGTGTACTGGAGGCTAGCTAATTCAAGGATAAATCTAGTAATCTCAATTCCACTTCTACCAAAATCCACTTTAAATTATACATACACCTGTACTGATACATATTACATTTATACACATATATACTGTCAATATACTCTTGAAAGGTAGAAACTTAAAAGGGAATTGCTTATTAATATGTAATTTTTACACAATATTTATAATAAGTTACAGTTCAACCACTTTTCAGGTAAACGTAAGTAAACTGATTCTTACTAACAGTTGAATAATATTCAAGTATGATACGCTATGATGCTTAACTGTCTAAATACATACAAAGTACCTCATATTTGAACATTGAAACACTATCAGTACATACTCCAAATTTATCAATCTGATTTTTACAAATTAAAAAACCTAATACCTACTCTTGAAATACAGATAGTTTTTAAGACCTATGCTACGCTAGTACCTTACCATAAGATTAAACAAAGCAAACTCCTTTTTTCTCTCTTGATATTTACAATTCAACACCAAACTGTAAAAACTTTCAGAATGTATCGACTATTATTTCATATTTAGGAATGATAAACTTTTGGTGTTGTACTTCACCTTCCACGAACATAAATGTGAACTGAAGACAACATATTTCCCCTTTCTACTGTCATATGTCATCTAAATATCTTATCTTGTACATCAATGATTCTCAAGGTGAGGAGACATCAAAATCACCAGAGTGTGTGTTTTTTAAATAACCCTATCTAAGATCTTAAACACTTTTTTCTCTACACACATTCCTTCTACTAAGGGTCACTGTCACAGTTAATGATCATTATGCACAGGAGTCTGTCGCTAATCTGAAATGCAGTAGGCAGAAAAAAAAAGGTTGAGAAACACTTAGCCAATGGTCCCTTGTTTATTTTCCCTTCTGTCACAACTGAACTCAAAGGTGACAAGAGAACAATCATGAATTCCCTACGGCAGATGAGCAACAAACTAGTTTAAGAATTAGATGTATGACATTCTAAAGATTCCAAAATTAGTTTATCTCGGAACTACCAGAGAAGCTTGTTTAAAATACAGGCTCCTGGACTCCATCTCCAGAGATATTTATGAAGCAAAAGGCCTGGAAATCTATATTTTAAATAAGTAAGTGTATCAGAACTAACATTTAGGAAACTTGCCCTTACTTTTAAGATGTAACACTGGGGTCTGTTTTAATTCTTCTCTTTCTTTTCACATTTTCGTTTTTAAAGTCTTAAAGACTCAAACTCAAGAAACTTCCTAAGAATACTTTTTAAAGGCTATTTCCTCTTTTCTAAAAAAAAAAAAAAAAAGGCTGGGTCTATAAGAGACTTAAGAGACGTAAGATTTAAGCATACTAATAAAACATTCAGATTTTGTGTAATGACAAATTACATTTAATCATTAGTTAAAAACTAGATGCAAAGTAGTTTGAGGTTATATCTGAGAAAAGAGAAAATTACAATTTCTAATTCTTTTTTTTTTAATTTCTAATTCTTTTTAACTCTCTGATTTAAATGAATTAAAGGTTTAGTTTTTGGTGGGTTTTTTTTTTAATATTCTATTTATTTATTTGACAGAGAGAGAGAGACAGTGAGAGAGAGACACAAGCAGGGAGTGGGAGAGGGAGAAGCAGGTTCCCCACTGAGCAGGGAGTCCGACGTGGGGCTCAATCCCAGGACCCTGGGATCACAACCTGAGCCGAAGGCAGCCACTTAACTGACTAGACCGAGCCACCCAGGAGCCCCTTGTTTTGTTTTGTTTTATTTTGTTAAGATTTATTTATTTGAGAGAGAAAGAGAGGAGGAGCAGGGGGAAAGGGAAAAAATCTTAAGCAGACTCTTCACTGAGTGTAGAGCCCAATGCAGGGCTCAATCTCACAACCCTTAGATCACAACCTGAGCTGAAATCAAGAGACAGATGCTTAACCGATGAGCCACCCAGGTGCCCCAATGTTTAGTTTTTAGTTCATACTGTACTATCAAATAAATTTGAAGATTTTTAACTCTGTGATGCTAAATTAATTAGTACAGACACAATAGTATATAGGCATTAAAATAATGATTCAGACACACAGGGCTTTAATATACAGCAGAAGTGTTGGCTAAGAAAGGTCATAAGGTAACACCTATAATATTCCATTTGGATTAATTTTATGTGTGTATGTACAGAGATGTTCATTACAGAGAAACAACAAAATGTTAACAGTGCAATAGCAAAGTTACCAGAGATGGGAGGATTTAGGATAAATTTTTATTTCATATCTATCCTTTTCAGTATTATTTTTACGACCAAACAAGCTATTTTTATTTGAAAAGGTAAGTCTGGGGCTTTAACATACAAAACAATGTAACTAGCAATCTTCTTCAAATAACCAAAACAGTAGATATGAATGCCTGAACTAAGTATTAGTAATAGAAGGGTAAAACAATCAACAGAAATCTTAGATTTACTTCATCAAAGACAGGTCACTTCTAATTCCTTCTTTCTTAGCATCATTCAAGAACACTGAAGAAATCCAAATAAGTTGATTACTTTCTTCATAATTTTTATTAACTAACCCCAAAAAGAAGTATAAAATCAATAAGATGGCTGCTTTAAAATTCTCCTTTAAGAATAGTAGAATTTTTAAAGAAGGCAAATAATTCAAACTCACAAGTTAAAAGTTCTAAAAGTCTCAAACAAAAAGTATGATTAAGATTTTAATTGCTGGAAGCATGAATATAATTTGTTCACATCCTTGGAGTCGTATGTCACTCAATGTGACATGACAGTGTTGGCAAAACATCAACTATAACCTGGAGGAGTAGAGAAAAAAAATGTTTCATATATCTAATAGGATAGCGTTTAGCTCTCAAACTGCAAAGCCCTAATTAAAATGCCTAGTTATCTCATTTATTTTCTAGAAGCAACCAACCATACCAAGCTGCATTTCTTACACCTTACATTTGAAGAACTAAAGAAAAAAAAACTTTTTTTTATTTTTAAAAAGCTACATAAACATCCTAAAGTTAAACTTTCAAGAATGCCAACAGAAAAAAACTGCTTCCCATTGTTGGTACTTAATATTTATATCATCAATATTCACCTCTTAAAACTAATTTTCATTCTGTGCTATCAACATACTGATTTGCCTTGTGGTAGTTTTTCTGGTTTTTTCAAGACTGATTTTTTGACACCTATTATGGTAAATCTTTTTCTTTCTTTCTTTTTTTCTTTGCTCTTTGTGGACAGCCTCTTGCCTTCTTAAGTCTTCCTGGCAGACTAGTGAGATGTCACAGGCGTGCAGCAGCCACTAACACTTATATATCTCTTCCCTCCCTTTTCTCTGCCCCCTCCCCCAAACTCTTGCAGGCCTTGGAGATTTGGATACTTTACATACAAACCAATAGACCAATACAATTTGACGACTTGAAAGATCTCTGAGTTCATTTTGTCCAAGGCCTCACTTTAGAGCTAGGCCTGGTAATGACTAACTTAATATCACACAGGGAGTTGTGCCCAGGAATAGATTCCGAGTCAGGTGAAATGAGTGTCAGCACACCAGTCTGCCAGATAATTGCATGACCCATAAATTGTGCTAGGGGCATGATGCCTGAACGCCAAGTTCAACCAGCAAAAATATGGAACACTTCACGAATCTATGTGTCATCCTTGCACAGGGACTATGATAATCTTCTGTACCATTTCGGTATTAGTTTATGGGCTGCCGAAGCGAGCACTATGGTAAATCTTACTCCTACGCCTCACACTTAAGATATGTAGCCTGAATAATTTTGATAATGTATCTTAGAGCAGATAAAAAAATTATAGTCTCCAAAGAACGGAGAAAGGTAATACAGGCTTAAAGAAAAGACAGGAAGAGAAAGAGAAGCAGGGAAATGCAAGTGGGAAAAGCAAGCAACAATAGTGAGCAAGCAGACATGGCAACCAGAAAAAAACAGGTTCAGAATCAAATCCAGAGAAGGTTAAGAAATGACGGATAGAAAATACTCTGGTAAGTAGGAAAAGAAAGATAAATGAACCAAGAAGAGGAAAACCTAACAAAGAAAGAAAAAGAATAGCTCATTTCACTTACATGAATTCAGTCAATAAAGACAAACACACATAAAAAACTAACCTGGTTTTCCTCCTGCACAACCCTATACTGTTCCTTCCAAATAGTGATTTTGGAAGCTTCATCTTTTCTCAGGGCTCGTTCTTTCTTCAGCTCTGGGCTCCAGAAAGTCTTGATGCTATTCATTGAAGAACTTAATTTGCTCTCCTTTACTTCCACATCCTTCCGCAAGAGATCATTTTCTCTTAATACTTCTTTCAGCTGCGTCTGCAGATCCATGATTGTATTATCTCTTGCCTGACGAAGAGAATGAGGAACAGTGGATGCCATACTCACAGGAGGGAGGTGATGCTCTCCAAATGCTATGGTGTCACTAGCAACCCCACTGCTAGCTATATTGGGGCTACTGCCCATAGCAGTCATCCTGACACCATACGGCAGACGTCCCCCAGAACGGCCAAGTGTCATGGTGCTTTTAGGTGTTTCTGAACCCACATTTTCATGGTCACTTAGGTACATAGGGCCAGATGTGGCATAGGCAGCATTTAAGGACTGGATATTCTCCATTGAAAGGGTTTTCCCACTGCCACCTCCAACACTGCTTCCAGAACTCCCTCCTGTACTATTGGTTCGACGATGACCCAAGCGAGGGGAACGTGGAAGCCTAGGTGAACGCCCAGGGCTCTGGTTGCTCGGTTCCACCTTCCCAACTGAGCGAGCACTTCCATACATGGTTGCAAGATGAACTTCGGTGCCAAGAAAGGTATAAAGCAGAAAGCAAAATATGAAATTCTGTGAGGTTTTTGATGGCTCTAAGTCTGCTTAAGGCTAATCAGAAGTAACACGTCTTCGGCTGTCCAGTCTTGAAGAAATACCTTACACCATATCTGCAATGAAAAGATCACACATTAAATCCCCCAATAATAAACATCTGCCTCTCAGAAACTTTTCATTACCCCACCATAAGAAAGATCTCCCTTTCTATCATCTATTTATTCATGCATTCAAAATTCATGCATTACAGCACATTTTACTGTAAACATTGTTTTTAACAGTATTTTGCATGTATGTCTCAAAACGGAATACTAAAACCATGCCATGCAAGTGGAAAAGAAAAAGAAATGAGGCATAAATACTAGCAACGAAAAGATAGAACTCAATGCTTGAACATATGATTTTCTAACATGAAAGCCAAGATCATAAACTATTAAGTTAACAGAAATCTACAAATCGGTCAGATACAAGATCAACATATAAATACCAGTACTTTCCCTGCACATTAGTAATAACAATTAGAAAATGCAATCTAAAAAGAAAAATCCCACTCACAATAGCAACAAAACCATAAAAACACTTTGGTATAAATCGAATAAAAAGGTCCAAGTATGAAATACTTCATATCCCAATAAAAATCTCTATAGGGGTCTCCAAATAACTCAACAAGCTGACTCTAAAATTCAAAAAAAAGAGTAAAGGTCTAAGAATAATCTAAACAATTTGCAACAGAAGAACAAAGAAGGAAGATGTTCCCTAAATAGCAAGATAAATTACAGGTCTGTGATCCTTTACTTGCAATCCAAAATCATAAAACCTCTAAAAAGTAAGTTTTGTTTCTTCTTAACCCATTTAGCAGCAAAACCTGACCTGATCTGGTATGAGGTCACTTAATTGTTTATAGGTATTATTCATAACTCGTTGAGAAAACAATGTATATGATTACAGGATACTACATAATGTCCACTGGGTATCAGGGGGAAAAATCTGGACTCCAAATCACATCTGACTGCCAGGATTTCTCGTAAGGACTCACAGGCTTTTAAAGGTACAGTATTTAAAACTGTATAGCACATGTTCAAGAACACAGCCTAAACTGTATATGTAAGTTTAGTATATCCTAGTATATGGACTTTCAAAAGAGTGAGGAAAAGTCAAATCATTCAATAAATGGGATTTGAACAACTGGTACTCTTGGAAAAATAAATTACATCCCTACTTCACACAGTACACAGAAATAAATTTTATGCACATTAGAGATATAAATTTTGGGTTTTTTGAGAGTGTGTGTGCAAGCGCATCGTGAACAGGAGGGAGAGGCAGTGCAGATGGAGAAGAGAAAGAATCCCCAGCAGGCTCCATTCCCAGCATGGAGCCCAAAGCAGGACTCAATCTCACCTCTCTGAGACCATGACCTGAGTCGAAATCAAGAGCTGGATGCTTAACTCACCGAGCCACCACACGCCCCAAAGATATAAATTTTAAAACTATCAAAAGTACTGGAAGAGGGGCGCCTGGGTGGCTCAGTGGGTTAAGCCTCTGCCTTCGGCTCAGGTCATGATCTCAGGGTCCTGGGATTGAGCCCTGCATCGGGCTCTCTGCTCAGCAGGGAGCCTGCTTCCTCCTCTCTCTCTCTCTCTCTCTGCTTGCCTCTCTGCCTACTTGTGATCTCTCTCTGTCAAATAAATAAATAAAATCTTTAAAAAAAAAAAAAAGTACTGGAAGAAAACTCAGAAGAACACCATTGTGAACCTGAGTTAGGGTAGGGCTTCTTAAGTAAGAAACAAAAAGCAAAAACCATAAAGAAAAGCAAATAATAATTGGGGAACCTGGGTGGCCAAGTGGGTTAAAGCCTCTGCCTTCGGATCAGGTTATGATCCCAGGGTCCTGGGATTGAGCCCCGCATTGGGCTCTCTGCTCAGCGGGGAACCTGCTATCTCCTCCCTCCCTCTCTCTCTCTCTCCCTCTGCCTGCCTCTCTGCCTACTTGTGCTCTCTGTCAAATAAATAAAAATTTAAAAAATAATAATAATATTATATTTAATTATGTCAAAAGGGCAAAGTATTATATCAAAAAATACCTTAAGCAAAATTACAAGAGAAACAAAAAACTATATCCATATGTGTATGGGAAAATATATCCATATATGTATAAAGATCCATCACAACATGTATTAAGAATTCGTACAGGGAGGGGCGCCTGGGTGGCTCAGTGGGTTAAAGCCTCTGCCTTCGGCTCAGGTCATGATCCCAGGGTCCTGGGATCGAGCCCCATATCGGGCTCTCTGCTCAGCGGGGAGCCTGCTTCCTCCTTTCTCTCTCTCTGCCTGCCTCTCTGCCTACTTGTGATCTCTGTCTGTCAAATAAATAAATAAAATCTTTAAAAAAAAAAAAAAAAGAATTCGTACAGGGAAATGCCAATTTTGAAAGAGTAATGATAAGAAGGATGGGAACCTGTATTGTAAGACAGGGTTGGGGCCAAAATGTTTATGGAAGCTTTAGGTTCACTTTATATTCATACTACAATAAAACTCAAATTTTGGGGGGGCACCTGGGTGGCTCAGTGGGTTAAACCTCTGCCTTTGGTTCAGGTCATGATCTCAGAGTCCTGGAATCAAGCCCCACATCCCCCCCATCGGGCTCTCTGCTCAGTGGGGGCCTGCTTCCCCTCCCCGTCTGCCTGCCTCGTATCTCTCCCTCTGTCAAACAAATAAATAAAATCTGTTAAAAAAAAAAAAAAAGGCCTCAAAATTTTTTGAAGAAAAACATGTTCATATTCTACAAGAATAATTAAAAACCAATTTTAAAAACACATTACCACAACTATCTACTGTCCACACTTCTCTCAAAAATAAACAAACTAGACCTCCATGGCTTCCTAATATAGTACCAAAGAATTGCCTTAGATCAAGTAACAGGCATCAGCACATTAAATATTTTCCAAAATACTGTTAAGTAGAATTCTTAAAAGTGTTTCTTCACTGGGGCACCTGGGTGGCTCAGTCAGGGATATTCCAGTGGTGAGACTGAGCCCCGAGCTGGTTCTGCGCTCAGTGGGGAATCTGGTTGTCCCTGCCTCTCCCCTTTTGGCCCCCCAACTCGCATGCACACCTTCTTTCTCTCTCTCTAAATTAAAAAAAAATTTTAAGTGTTTCTTGGGGCACCTGGGTGGCTCAGTTGTTAAGCATCTGCCTTCAGGTCATGATCCCAGGGTTCTGGGGTCAAGCCCTGCATCGGGTTCCCTGCTCAGCGGAAAGCCTGCTTCTCCCTGTCCCACTCCCCCTGCTTGCATTCCCTCTCTTACTGTCTCTGTCAAATAAATAAAAATCTTAAAAAAAAAAAAAAAGTGCTTCTTCACTGAAAATATTACCCAAGTAACTGACATGTCAAAAATAGGATTGTAAAGAAATTCCACGCACTTCAGTCACACTCAAACAGGTTACTCTTCAGAAATATGAATACACTGGCAATCTCACCTTAACATTAGTAAAGACAGCCCCAGTGTAACAACAAGCAGAACAGAAAATACACAGAGCCTGAAATTTTAAGGTTCCATCTCAGAAACAGCAATAGTATACCAAGTTCGGAAATTGCAATATTCTACTAGTAACATTAGGAAATTCCTCTCCAGGAATAACCTAGCTTAAGAAGTAAAAGTTTCTTTCCATGCTTTTTTTTTTTTTTTAAAGTAAGCGCTATGCCCAACATGAGGCTTGAACTCACAAGCCCGAGATCAAGAGTCACGTGCTCTAGTGACTGGTTCATGATAAATCTGAACTGTGAGGCAGGTGACAAGTAATAACCTACATTTAACTGTTTGAATTTTATTTCAAGATCAAAGAGAGATGCAAAGCTTTTTCTTTTTTAAAATAATCTGAATGCTGTTTAAAATAAGAGAGCCATTCATTATCCAGAATCCCTTAAATAATAACAAAAGCTAACTGAATATTTACCATATGTCAGGCATTGTGCTAAAAATTTTATAAGATCTAATTTAATATTTAAAAGCCTCCCATAACATAGGTACTATCATTATCTCCGTTTCAGAAATGAAGCAGGTAAGGCTTATGGGTGTTAAGTGACATCTAAAGTCACACAGCCATTAAGTGGTAGGGTCAAGATTTGAATTAAGGTGCCTAATTCCACAGCTCTGGAGGCTCTTAACTACTGTGCTTAACCAGGATCATCTGCTGATGAGAACATCTCAATTGTTCAAAGGATATTAAAGGCTTCCACAGTTTTAAGGCAGTGTGTCCTGCTAATCTAGTACTCAATTAAGGCAATTATAGGTGTTCCAGGTATAAAGCTTAAATAGTCACACTAATCTTTCTATTAAGGAGAAAGTCTTTTTTATAAGATGGTGGGCGAAAGAATAAAGTAAGTAAAACTAACAAAATAAGTAGTAATAATAATTCAGAGTCTCCAGAATCATGACATCAGAACACTAAACTGGCACACTGAAGAAAAAAATTCCCAACTGTGCTTTTGTGCAGAATTCTATTTTTGTGTAGCCAAGTAACTAAATCACACTGAATAGGCTAAGATCCAATAACAAATATTCCCACCAAGTTTTCAACATTAGCAGGTGCACTCTAATGTTCAAGTCACCTTCAGATCTAAAATGGCATTTGCATGTGGAGTCTTTGCTATTATCAGAACTATAGCCATTTACACAACAAAAGGAAGAAATTTACTAGCTCTGAATTCCTCATATTGACTTTTTAATCTCATGGGCTTCAGGGAATATAGTGTTCAAAAATTTTTTTCTTTTAAAAATATGCCAGACACACAACGACAAAAATAATAATTCTTGCACTTTAAACAACTGACAAAAAAGAATTCTGACCAAAAAAAAAGTTATACAGTATGATTCCATGTATGTAGAATTCTAGAACTAATTTATTATGACACAAAGCAAATCAGTGTGGGATGGGTTGGGGAAGGCATGGAAAAAAGGAGGAGGATGAAACTTTCAGGGTGATCCAAACATTCATTATCTTGACTGGGGTAATGGTTTCACAGCCATATACATTTCAAAACTCATCAAATTATATATATATTTTTTAATATTTTATTTTTTTAAGTAATCTCTACACCCAATGTGGAGCTTGAACTTACAACTGCAATATCAAGAGTCACATGCTCTTCTGACTGAGCCAGCCAGGCACCTCTCATCAAACTATATATTTTAAATACATTCAGTTTAGCATACATTAATTATATCACAAAAGTTTTAAAAAAAAATTTCACATTCCAAACTCCCTTGTCCTTGATTAATCCAAAAGAAACACTTTCAATGATTATACAACTGGAATCCTGATTGCTGCTGGATAAAATCGTGCAGCTGTACAGTTTGAGCCCATAATGTTGTTCCCAGGGTCCTTTAGTTAGCTTCCTATCCATACTTTGTTAGCTCCCTATCTACTATCTGTTGTGGTGATTATTTCAAATCTTCTCCCTCTGCCTGCCAAACAGAACACATGAGTCTCCTGGGTCAGAGACCAAAAGCTTTATTACTCACTGCACAGCTAACAGTATGAACATCCTGTCTGCACTGGATGTTAACCTGTTAACCCCAAGTCCAAGAGGTGACAAGAGGGGCCCAGATAGATGCTACACATGCAGCGGGTTTGCACTGCAGCTAAGGATACTGAGTTTCGGGAATCCACCACTTTAATAACAAGCAGTAAAAGCCTGCTCTGTCCCCTTGGGAAACATTACCTGAAGGTGGCTTGCTGCATACACAATCCTGAGAAATGGCCCAGGTTAAGAGCACTCAGGGCCTTGTATTCTTAGATACCCAGCAAGGCATGCAGGAAAGAAAAGAAACATGGATGACTGCTCTCCTGACAAGTCTTTTGGTAGTTTTAAGGTATCTCCATAAATTCTTTGATACTGCTCCCTTTAGGAGGGAAAGCAAAATTCCCCTCTCTCTGTCTCTCTGAATGTGAACTGAACTTAGTGATTTGCTTCTGATGATGTTCCACTTCCAAGAAAATTCAGAAAGGACAATGGGGTTTCTGTCTTGGTCACTCTTTTGGATCCCTCATTTTATGAGGACTTAACTGCCATTTGTAAGGATATTCAAGCTACCCGACAGCTACATAGTAAGAAATTGCTGGGCGCCTGGGTGGCTCAGTGGGTTAAGCCACTGCCTTCGGCTCGGGTCATGATCTCAGGGTCCTGGGATCGAGTCCCACATCGGGCTCTCTGCTCAGCAAGAAGCCTGCTTCCCCCTCTCTCTCTCTCTCTCTGCCTGCCTCTCTGTCTACTTGTGATCTCTCTCTGTCAAATAAATAAATAAAATCTTTAAAAAAAAAAAAATTGCAGCCTCCTTCTAATAGTCATGTGAGATAGCTTCAAAAAAGGTCTTCCATGGGGCGCATGGGTGGCTCTGTGGGTTAAAGCCTCTGCCTTCAGCTCAGGTCATGATCCCGGAGTCCTGGGATGGAGCTTTGCACTGGGCTCTCTGCTCAGCAGGGAGCCTGCTTCCCCTGCTCTCTCTCTGCCTGCCTCTCTGCCAACTTGTGATCTCTGTCAAATAAATAAATAAAATCTTTAAAAAAAAAAAAAAGTCTTCCAACCCCAAACAAGCCTTCAGATGACTGCAACCTCACAAAGTATCTTGAGCCAGACCCTTGAGTCAGCCATGCTCTACATAACAACTGTAAGATGTTTGGGTTTTTTTAATCCAGTAATTTTTTTAACCTTTAATACCACAGAAGAAACTGATACAGAGTTGTTCCTGAAATCTTTGTTCAGGATGGGGGGCAGCATATGTACATTCTTTGTTCAGGGTGGGGGGCAGCATATGTACATTACCGCATCACAATTAAAAGTGTATTTCTTTTTGTAGGCTCTAAATAATTCTCAACACCATTCCCTAAGATCCTTTCAGGAGGTCCATGAGTATTATTTTCATAATACTCTGATATTATTTGCCTTTTTCACTGTACACTCTTACAAATGTATAGTATTGTCTTTCAGAGGCTACACAATATGTGCTATATCCCACTGACAACTAATGGAATGTATAGTTGTATATTCTTGTGCTTTAAATTTTTCTCAGTTTTACTTCTTTTTAGCTTTACTTTCTAAAACAGTAAATAGTAATAGATATAGCCTACATAAACAAAAGCTATTTACAGTCCTCACTGATTTCAAGAGTGTAAAACAAAAGTTTAAGAACCACTGCTCTAAAATTTAAATATAACATGAGCACACCTACATACTTCCTTTGATGGCTTCCCAAAATAAGAATTTAAATTCCTTGGCAGTGCATATAAGATTTTTTTATGATTTCGGTCTTGCCTCCCTCCCTAAGGCAGTTAACTGCTTAACCACTCTTTTCTCATGTGACAACCATGATCAATTACCTGCAATTTCCTGAAATACCATGCTCTCTTTTTATTTCTATGACCTTCCTCTTCCCCATCAACTGCTAACTACTTACTGCTCATTCTTCCAAATTAAGTCCTACACAAACCCTTAAATACCTCAGTCCACTTTTCAAAATAATGTACCCACTATGTTTTAATTGCTTCCTTAAAGGAATATCCTATCTCTAAAACGTAGCACAGGGGCGCCTGGATGGCTCAGTCACTAAGCGTCTGCCTTCAGCTCAGGTCATGATCCCAGGGTCCTGGGATCAGGCCCCACAGAGCCCCGCATGGGGCTCCCTGCTCAGCGGGAAGCCTGCTTCTCCCTCTCCCACTCCCCCTGCTTGTATTCCCTCTCTCGCTCTCTGTCAAATAAATAAATAAAATCTTAAATAAATAAATAAATAAAACCTAGCACAGTGCCTAATACAAATCAAATATGCAATGTCTGCTGAATCCACAAATTAACCTAAATCTGAGTACAATTCAGTAAAATAGTTCTTATATAAAGAAGGTGGTAGTAAGGTTGAAATTAGTTGAAGAAAACTAAATGCAATGTAAGACAAATATAATGAATTTGCCCTTTTATCATTTCCTTCATGTTAGTAAACTTTGTTCTTAAATTGTAACCAAATTCCTTAAATTGACAACCTCCTTCTCTATTTTGTACTGCTATGTATTTTTGCCCTCTAATAGATGCCCTTGCACTAAACAGTCAAGATTTCAATTTCTTAATTAACAAACTGTTCTTCTTAGATGAACAAAAATAGGAAATTCTGTAGCTACATTTTAATTCCAGAAAGACACCATAAGCTCAGTAAGAACAGACTAATGCCTCTCATTTTATAAGAAAATTAAGAATTCTCTCTCCCCTCCCCAACACACATAGCAATCACATGTAGATAATATGCCTATGGATACAACACAGCTCTTTTTTTTTTTAAGATTTTATTTATTTATTTGACAGAGAGAGATCACAAGTAGGCAGAGAGGCAGGCAGAGAGAGGGCGGGGGAAGCAGGCTCCCTGCTGAGCAGAGAGCCCAATGCGGGACTCGATCCCAGGACCCTGAGATCATGACCTTAGCCGAAGCAGCAGCTTAACCCACTGAGTCACCCAGGTGTCCCCAACACTACTCTTAATACTCAAAAATCTCTAATAAATTATCTGTCAAGTTAATACTATAGCCCAAGACCTATTAAGTACTTCAAATGAGTTTTCTTATCCTATATTTTGTTTTTAAAAATACTAAAAAATATGAGGACAGCATTTAAACAAGTTTACCCAGACTTAAGTTTAGAAAAATGTCCTAAAATCTAATTTTGACAAGAACATTACTAGAAATCTGGTTTATCTTAAATTTAGTGTTTATTACTAACATAGTTTCATCATCGAATCGTATTTCCATGGTCCCATAAAAAATTACAATTCTTACAGAGTTTCTATTTTCACCAAACAAGCATTCTTAACTGAAAAACAGCCTGAAAAGCCTCAAAATAGTGGGTTCCCCTCTCAAGATAAGGTTCAGTTTGTTCTCAGAAAATAAAATCAAGAAACCTAAAATTGATTTAGTTTTTGTGATATACACTTATAAGCAAAGAATTTTTTAGAAGTATACAAAACAATCAACATTTAAAATAATTACATTTAGTTTTAAAACAATCATCATTTTTAAATTTTTTTAATTTATTTTTTCCAAATTCCCCAAGTGAAGTAGAATGACAAAAATTAAAAATACAATTCCACTCTAAAAAAAGAAAAATAAAAATTTAAAAATTAAAATAAAAATACAATTCCGTAACATTAAGCAATAATGCCCAGAATACATGCACAGCTTTTATATTATCCTCCTTATCACTGTTGCTCTTTGAATTTAAGCATATTAATAACACTGTGTTCAAATATAAAACCAAAAAATGTGACCTGAAATATTTTCTGGGAAGTAAGTTTAAAAATGTGCAGTAACAAAAATGTAACGCATAGACCTTATATACATTTCATCCTAACAAGCTCCCTGTGAAATAATTCTTACTGTACTCTTGAGGCTTAGTAATGTAGGAACTAGTAGAAAAGGCTTGGGCTCCACTATTAAATGTGTAACATTAAACAAATAAATGAAATCTGTCAGAACCTCAGTATCCTCATCTATAAAATGGACATAGTATCCTCCTCAAAATATATCTAAAAGGACCACCAAATCAGTGAGTAAGTATAAAATACCCATCTAGTTCTTAGTAGGTTTTCAATAAATGTTAGTCATTACATTCTAGGAATTCATCTTACACACACTTTCACACAAGTGGGAAAACTGAGTAAGAATAAACTGAATTCTTTGAAATAACAAGACTCTGGTAATAGTCTAAAATTATGGTAATACTTTACATATATTAAAAATAATAATGTGGGGCACCTGGGTGGCTCAGTGGGTTAAAGCCTCTGCCTTCGGCTCAGGTCATGATCCCAGGGTCCTGGGATCGAGCCCCGCATCAGACTCTCTGTTCAGCAGGGAGCCTGCTTCCTCCTCTCTCTCTCTGCCTGCCTCTCTGCCTACTTGTAATCTCTGTCTGTCAAATAAAATAAATAAAATCTTTAAAAAAAAATAATAATAATAATGTAAGTCTGCGGCACCTGAGTGGCTTAGTCGGTTTAGCAAGCATCTGACTCTTGATTTCAGCTCAG
Source organism: Lutra lutra (assembly GCF_902655055.1). Classification (NCBI taxonomy): domain Eukaryota; kingdom Metazoa; phylum Chordata; class Mammalia; order Carnivora; family Mustelidae; genus Lutra; species Lutra lutra. The sequence goes on from NC_062285.1 coordinate 37,718,941, forward strand.
GTCATGATCTCAGCGATGTGAGATCGAGCCCTCCACCACTCTGCACTGGGCATTGGAGCCTGCTTAAGATTCTCCTTCTCTCTTGGGGCACCTGGATGGCTTCAGTGGGTTAAAGCCTCCGCCTTAGGTTCAGGTCAGATCCCGGGGTCCTGGGATCGAGCCCCGCATCAGGCTCTCTGCTCAGAAGGGAGCCTGCTTCCTCCTCTCTCTCTACCTGACTCTCTGCCTACTTGTGGTCTCTGTCTGTCAAATAAATAAATAAAATCTTTAAAAAAATAAAAATAAAAATTGGGACGCCTAGGTGGCTCAGTTGGTTAAGCAGCTGCCTTCGGCTCAGGTCATGATCCCGGCGTCCTGGGATCGAGTCCCACATCGGGCTCCTTGCTTGGCGGGGAGCCTGCTTCTCCCTCTGCCTCTGCCTGCCATTCTGTCTGCCTGTGCTCGCTCGCTCTCCTCTCTCTCTGACAAATAAATAAAATCTTTAAAATAAATAAATAAATAAATAAATAAATAAATAAATAAATAAATAAAAATAAATTAAGGGGCGCCTGGGTGGCTCAGTGGGTTAAGCCGCTGCCTTCGGCTCGGGTCATGATCCCAGGTCCTGGATTCGAGCCCCACATAGGGCTTTCTGCTCAGCGGGGAGCCTGCTTCCTCCTCTCTCTCTGCCTGCCTCTCTGCTTACTTGTGATTTCTCTCTGTCAAATAAATAAATAAAATCTTAAAAAAAAAAATTAAAAAAAAAAAGATTCTCCTTCTCCCTCTCCCGCTCCCCCAACTCAAAAAAAAAAAAAAAATCAAATCTGTATGTAATAAGAGATTTAAGATATACAAGATACATTTTTTTAATTTGTAAGAAAAAGACAAAGGGTGTGGGTTAAGGCCTCTGCTTTCGGCTCAGGTCATGATCCCAGGATCCTGGGATCAAGCCCCACATCGGGCTCTCTGCTCAGCAGGGAGCCTGCTTCCCTTCCTCTCTCTGCCTGCCTCTCTGCCTACTTGTGATCTCTGTCATATAAATAAATAAAATCTTTAAAAAAAAATAAATACAAGGGGTGCCTGGGTGGATCAGTGGGTTAAGCCTCTGCCTTCGCTCAGCAGGGAGCCTGCTTCCCTCTCTTTCTCTGCCTGCCTCTCTGCCTACTTGTGATCTCTCTCTCTCTCTGTTAAATAAATAAATAAAATCTTTTAATAAATAAATAGGGGAGCCTGGGTGGCTCAGTGGGTTAAGCCTCTGCCTTTGGCTCGGGTCATGATCCCAGGGTTCTAGGATCGAGCCCCGCACTGGGCCTCTGCTCAGTAGGGAGACTGCTTCCTCCTCTCTCTCTGCCTGCCTCTCTGCCTACTTGTGATCTCTCTCTATCAAATAAATAAATAAAATCTTAAATAAATTAAATACATAAATAAATGTAATCTCTAAAAACATTAAAAAAATACAAGAAGTCATGAGGAGAGGTGGGTTTTTACACTTTTCTACACTGATGGAGGTTTTAACATGAATATGAATTACTTTCATAATTTAAAAAGTAATATAGACCCACACATATATGGACAACTCATTTTTGATGAAAGTACAAAGGCAAGAACAGTAGAGAAAATAAGGCAATTCTCCCCACAACAGGAGATCTGAGCAGTACATCCATGTGGCTGCCACAGTCCACCCCCTGCACTGCAGAATTACTTCTCTGCAAAGGAACAGGAAGCACCTTCTCCATGATTCTCACAGGCCTCTGTTTTTAAGGAGAATCACAAAAGAGGAAGGTGCTGAATAAATTACAGATGCTGTCTCTCAAGAACACAAATGGTACTCTTCTCCCTCTTCCATTAACTTCATCCTATTTACAGGTCTTAGTGGCTTGCCTGATGGCAACCCAAACTTTCATTCCCAAGGGGCCTAACCCCTTGAGGATCACGTTTATCTCAGGCCAGGGTTGCTGGACATGTCCATCCAGTTAAAATGGGGCAAGGGAAGGCCAGGGCATCTGGGTGGCTCAACTGTTAAATGTCTGCCTTCAGCTCAGGTCATGATCCCAGGGTCCTGAGATCCAGCCCTGCATAGGGCTCCCTGCTCAGCGGGAAGCCTGCTTCTCCCTCTCCCACTCCCCCTGCCTGTGTTCCTTCTCTCACTGTGTCTCTGTCAAATGAATGAATGAATGAATGAATGAATGAATAAATAAATAAATAAGATGGGCAAAGAAGTACCAAAAGGTGCCCAGCTGGATCACCTACTACATGTTATTCCCGGTCTCCATTATTTTCATAATAGGGAAAAATTACAATCTAAATGTCCAACAATGGGGCACTGACTATATAAGTTAAGGCAAAAGTATAAAATGAAATACCATCTGCAATAGGTTGAATAGTGTCACCCCTAAATTCAAGTCCATTAGGAACTTCTGGATGTGACCTTATTTGGAAATACAGTCTTTGCATATGTAACCAACTTAAGATAAGTTCATACTGGATTATGGTAGGCCCTAAATCTAATGACTGGTGTCTTTCTATGAGAAAAGAGAGATTCAGGGGCGCCTGGGTGGCTCAGTGGGTTGGGCCGCTGCCTTCGGCTCAGGTCATGATCCCAGGTCCTGGGTTCGAGCCCCACATCGGGCTTTCTGCTCGGCGGGGAGCCTGCTTCCTCCTCTCTCTCTGCCTGCCTCTCTGCTTACTTGTGATTTCTGTCAAATAAATAAATAAAATCTTAAAAAAAAAAAAAAAGAGAGAGAGATTCAGTCCCAGAAACACACACAGGAGATGGAGGTGGAGATGGAACCATACAACTACAAGCCACAGAACAACAAACACTGCAAGGAGCTACCAGAAGCCAAGAAGAAGCAACCAGTGAGTTTTCTCTCTCAAGCTTTCAGAGGGAGCAAGGCCTGCCTACACTGACTTTGGACTTCCAGCCTCGAAGACTGTGAGGGAATAAATTTCTGAGTTTTTACATCACCAAGTCTGTGGTAATTTGTTATAGCAGACCTAGAAACTAATACACCATCTCATTATAACTGATGATGTAGTTCTATACTTAATGACAGAGAAAGATGTTTGTGATCCACTGTCAAACCAAAGAGAAAAAATAAACAGTTACAAACATAGACTCTACCTGAGTTTGTTTGGTTGGCTGGGTTTTTTCTGAAGTTTCAGCAGGATGTACAACTCTGGGTAGTAAGATTTCTACTGGTGATCTCACTTTCTTGCCAAACCACAGATTTCTTTCAAGTGCCTACTATTTTTTATAATCAGGCCAAAAAAATAAAACTTTTTCAAGAATGGGTGTATAAAGATATCCAACAGAAATGGTATACTGGCATAAGATGAATCCCTAGGCACTAGAAATTCCACTACCACTTCTAGAATAAAGCCAGAATGGTTTCTTCATAGTCAAAATCAATGGACTCTGTTTAAAACACTTTCACTGCATTTGACCCTGTTGACCACTTCTATCTTGAAAGCCTTCAGGGGCTTTCAAGTAGTCTCTCTAATACTACTCTTCTGATTGTACTATCTCTCCAAGACAATCCCTCTTTCATACGTTTCACTGGCTCCTCTTCCTCTACCTATCTTTAAGACACTGATATGTACCTTATAGCTCTATGCCCAAACATGTTTTATCTCCTGATATTTCACTCTCCCTGGGCAATCTTATCCATAGCCACTGTTTCAACTCACTTCAACTATCACCTATTTTAGGCAGGTACTTATTTTAGTTTAGGTTTTCTCAATCAATATTGCCAACTCTGGCTTCCCCCCTCGCCTGTAGACTTCTATGACCAACTACTTACCATATATATCTACCAAGATTTCTCATCGACAACTCAGCAGTTCTAACTAAGCATACATTTTCCCTAAAACATGAGCTTCTATGTTCCCTACTTTGACAGAATTCACTTCGATGCCTCCTTTTTCACTTCTCTATTCAATTCTCATTAACTAAATAATCACTGTGTACCATCAATTCTTACCTTTCTAATATATTTCCTTTCCATCCCCACAGCTACAACCTCAACCTGTTTGGCCAGTACTACTGCAACAATCTCCTGAACAGCCTACTTACCCAAACAGTCTTGCCTCTTTCCAAGTGGCTGACATTCCTTAATTTTATTTCCCAGCCCAACATATTCAAGGGATATGACACATTACCATCAATAATAGTTTACTTTGATAGACATTATCAAATTGAGGGTGGGAGACATACTGAAAAGGCCAGGCAGTCATTTTTCATTTGATAAAAGCGCCATATTCTAATACCCTGTGTTTTCTCCCTCCATGCCCCACAGAGAATCAATACACTTTTCTTGGTATGCCTTTTCATTTTTGCATCATTTTTTAATTGAGCTATAATTCACATATCATAAAATTCACGTGTATAGTTGTATTTAACGTGTATAGTTCAGAGATTTTTTATATATTCACAAGGTTGTACAACACATTAAATGACTAAGTGCAAAATACTTTCATCACTGCAAAAAGAAATCCCACAAACCCATAAGCACTCACTCCCCATTTCTCATTCACTAGGCCCTGATAACCACTGTCTCCATATATTTGCCTACTGTGGACATTTCATATAAACAGAAACATACAATGAGGCCTTCTGTGTCTGGTTTCTTTCACTTAGCATTACGTTTTCAAGGTTCATTCATGTGTAGTATATCAGATTTCCATTCCATATAATGATTAGATAATATTTTGTTCTACAGAGGGGCGCCGGGTGGCTCAGTGGGTTAAAGCCTCTGCCTTTGGCTCAGGCCCTTATCTCAGAGTCCTGGGATCAAGCCCCACATCGGGCTCTCTGCTCAGCGGGAAGGATTCTTCCTCCTCTCTCTCTCTGCCTGCCTCTCTGCCTACTTGTGATCTCTCTCTGTCAAATAAATAAATAAAATCTTAAAAAAAAAAAACTAAAAAAAATTTTGTTCTATGGAAATTCTACATTTTGCTCAACCATTCATCAGCTGATGGACATCTGGGTTCCTGCTATTATAAAAAAATCCTACTATGAACATTCATGTACAAGTTTTTATGTAGACATACTTTGCAATTCTCTTAAGTACATACCTCAGAGTAAAATTATTTGGGCAATATGAAAATTCTATGTAACATCTGAAGGAAATGTCAAACTGTTTTCCAAAGCATCTGCAACAGTTTACATTCTCAGTGGCAAAGTATGGGGGTACTAACCTCTCCACATCTTCATGGACACTTGGTATTGTCCATCTAGCCATCCTAGGTGGTGTGAAGCGTTAACTTAATGTGATCTTGATGTTATGACTTTTTAAATAAAAATCTTCAAAAAATTATAAGAATGTTTGGACTCAAAAATATTTAGTGTCCATTATGGTAATCTATGTTACTAATATGTTTATACCTATGGCATTAAGTATTACTATTAAATAATACATGCATGTAGAAATAAAAATTCAAATGATAAAATTAAAGTCTCTCCCTTTCTGTCCTTCTCATTACAGATAACCACTTTTGACCATTCTACTTTTAAATCTAGTTTAACTCTAGATAAGTAATTTAAATAACTCTAAATTACTTAACTTTTTCTTCATACCTATTATTACCATATAATATGCAATTTGTTCCACTTCTCCCTTTTGATATTGCTAGCCTCTTTCACTAGAATGAAAAGCTCCATGAGGACAGTAAAATCTCCTTTTGTCCACTGCTGTACTTCAGCGCTTAGAATGGGGCCTACCACATAAAAAGTACGTGATAAATATATTAAATGAATGAATAAACATTTTTTTTAAGATTCTACTTATTTATTTGACAGAGAGAGAGAGAACATGCCCACACTCAAGCAGGGGCAGCTGCAGAGGGAGAGGGAGAAACAAGCTTCCTGTGAACAGGGAGCCCAAAGCAGAGCTCAATCCCAGGATCCTGGGATCATGACTTGAGCCAAAGGCAGACACTTAACCAACTGAGCCACCCCGGTGCCCCCCAAATATAAACTCTTAACCTTCTACCAGCTATCTCAGTATACAATAAGGAATCTAGGTTTCCAGTACACCCAACTTCCTCACATGAATCACTTTTCTTTTTTTTTTTTTTAAAGTAGGCACCACACCAAGCATGGAGCCCAATGCAGGACTTGAACTCTCGACCAAGACCTGAACTGAAAGCAAGAGCAGATGCTTAATCAACTGAGCCACCCAGGTGCCCCTCACATGAATCACCTTTACTGTCATTTTTACAATATGCATTGTAAAAATACATTTATTTTCTGATCTACAACTGTCTTCTTTTGTCTACCAATCAACTCTAAAAACAGAAAGCCAATAAATAGTTTAAAATACGATGACAATGTTAACATTACTCACTGCGGAACCAGATAGTAACAGGAACTACAGAGCACATGTAATTCTGCCTGCTCCCTTCCTAGGATGTACTAGAATTTATGAATACTTCCTTTACGTGTTTTTTCTATATTTCTTACTACACCATACACTCCACGAAAACAGGATTTTAATACAAACATACACCTTAGTCATCAGTGCATCACAGCATGCATTCAGTCACTATATGGTTATAAGCAGATGGACAGAGTTGTGGAAGGAAGGCAAGGGGAGAAAAGAAGTGGAAAGATCAGGCCATCAAGAATATGAAAGCCAATCTACTACAGACATTATGTACCTTTATATAATATCCATTCACCAGCATCAACATGAGACATAGTTAAGGTGAAAGGACATGAATCTATACATCCTATAAGCTCTACCAGTCCAGCGACTATCAACTAAAGGTTAAATTAAAGTAAGAAAGTAGTATCCTATCTCTGTAATTTTATAATTTTTACAATAAACATGTATTGCTTTTACTATCCCATTCTCTAATTTTTAAAACCCTTCTCGTGTATGTGAGGGACAGGTTAGATTTGGGGTTTTCTACCCTAAGTTCTTTAGTAAAAGCTCCTTCTGAAAAACTTCCAATTTTCATTCCTATCAGGAGAAGTGTTTTTTTTGTATCCCTTAGCCAGAACATACAGATGGCCATACAGAAGTAGTAATTATGAGAATAATCTACTTCAAAGCCTCCGAAAGGAACCAAAATGCTGCTGAGACAAAACCTTCAAGGAAGGTGATAGAGGCATAGTTTGTGGAAGTCAATTCTTTGTGACCTAGGGTTTTTCTTAACATCCTAAATCCTTCCTATATTCAGAATTCCCATAAACAGTCTTCCCATATTCATGACCAAATCTCCATGAAGTCTTAAAGTAAAATAACAAAACAGTTCAGACCTGGCCACTACTACATATTCACCCCACAAAACTTGTCAACCAGGTTAGGAACACTATAAAAAGAATACCAGAAAATTCCAGAAATCATTTTTCCCCATAAGAAGAGCTTTGGTACCAGTACCTACATACATACTGAGGGAAAACACACTCCAGTGGGCCCTACCCCACAGACACCCATACACAGGTTGTCAGAATCCTGGAGTACACCCAGAAGCCTAAAAATAAAAAGGCTTCCACACACAATGATTGTATGTCGGCCTTTAATTCTCACTCTTCCCACAAATAGCTACAAGCATAACAGGCAACTGGAAACAGTAGTCTCAAAGCTTTCCTCACACATCAAAAGGATAATAGCTCTCTACAACCTGAATCTCCAAAGGAACACCAAATATTCATAAATCTAAGGAAAGGAGAAAATCCTTCAACAGCAACATAGTAACCTACTTCAAATTAATTACAACTGCCACAGATGTGCTTTGAGATATCTGCAACATGAACTAGAAAACACATCACCCATTAGCTATTTAAAGCATTCTGTGTGAAATTATAACTAAATCTCAAAATTATTAGTCCAACCTGCTGTGATGGGTTATATTCATCAGTAATTAGCATTTATAGGGGCGCCTGGGTGGCTCAGTGGGTTAAGCCTCTGCCTTCAGCTCAGGTCATGATCTCAGGGTCCTGGAATGGAGCCCCGTGGGCTCTCTGCTCAGCAGGGAGCCTGCTTCCCCCACCCCCTCTGCCTGCTTCTCTGCCTACTTGTGATCTCCCTCTGTCAAATAAATAAATAAAATCTTTAAAAATAAATAAATAAATAAAATACCACAGGTTTAAGCATATATATGCAAGGATGTTCAATTATTGTATGATCTGCACGGCAAAGAGAGAAAACTTAAGTTTCTACCAAGAGACTAAAAAAGGATATTTACAAACTAGAAAATAAAATACTGCTAATACAAAAAATTCCTTGGGGGCACCTGAGTGGCTCAGTCAGTTAAGCGTCTGCCTTGGGTTCAGGTCATAATCCCAGGGTCCTGGGATCCAGGCCCACATCAGGCTCCCTGCTCAGAAGGGAATCTGCTTCTCCCTCTGCCTGCTGCTCTGCCTAGTTGTACGCACTCTCTATGTCAAATAAAATCTTTTAAAAAAAATTCCTTAAATCTATATCTGACAACCTCTATAAAGACATTCTGATACATTTTATTTATTTGACAAAGATCACAAGTAGGCAGAGAGGCAGGCAGAGAGAGAGAGGGGAGGAAGCAGGCTCCCTGCTGAGCAGAGAGCCAGATGTAGGGCTTGATCCCAGGACCCTGGGATCATGACCTGAGCTTAAAGGCAGAGGCTTAACCCACTGAGCCACCCAGGCACCCCCATCTGATACATTTTGAAGGAGAAAAGAAGCTTACAGAAGAACTGTATATACAATCCCATCAGTATACAAAAGGTTATATATATGTATGTTTGCATATACACAGAAATGATCGGGATAGTAAGAAGTTATTTCTGAAAGGTCAGATAGTACTACTTTTTCCCTTGCATATATACTTCTTTTTAATCCTTTAACAGTTAGCATGTATTACTTTTACACACACACACATTCTCACTATAAACTAAAGGCTTAAGTAAGGACCTCAACCATTCAGCACTACTGTATGGTAATTAATGGGCTAGGCTCCTGGCTGATAAAGTCTCTGTGAGTAGTAGTAGTTTAAACACACACATACACACACACACACACAAAATCAGTTAAAGCACATATGTCCCCACTTCCAACCTCCCTGTACAGCTTATCAGGTTTGCTAACACCATGCGTTGGTTTGTATGACCATAAGGATTCTTGTAGAATACAAAAATTACAGAATTATGTGGCTACAGTAGCAATGTTTTGGTGGCACTCCCAAAAGAAAAAGCCCCTCTGCCAGGAGCAGCAATAACACAACCCTTGTCATGGCTGCCATTCCATTCTTCTTTATGGGAGGAAAAGAAGGTGATTAACTCACCTTAGTTAAGGTAATTATGGTTTTTAGTAATTCTTATCAATCAGTTAATCAAGTTAATTGTAAGGTCTATCAAAGTTCTCACCATGAAAAACATCTTGTCAAGCAGTTACTTAGAAGCAAATACAAGTGTTAATCATAGTTGTTCTCTACTTTTAAAAACAGCCTGTGCCACTTAGTTCAAGAGAGTCCAGCTGGAGCCTAAAATATTCAATTTTTTAAATTCCAGCTGTATTACCTTTCATTTTATACATCTCATACTACTACACTATGATCAATTCAACAGAAAGATGAACAAATCCTACCAGACTGATTAAACTGAACACGGTGACTAATAAATGCACATGTTCATCACAAGCCATTATCCACAAATCTGAATTCCAAAAATCTCTGGAAACCAAAAACTTTTGTAACCAATTTGGTGGCAAAGCCACACCTTAAGTGATGCAGAAAAACTTCTGTATTTGATGAAGGAACTGGAAGACACCCCTCAATCCTGCTTGGAAAATTAGATATAGGGGCGCCTGGGTGGCTCAGTGGGTTGAAGCCTCTGCCTTCGGTCAGGTCATGATCCCAGGGTCCTGGGATGGGCTCTCTGCTCAGCAGGGAGCCTGCTTCCCCCACCCCCTCTGCCTGCTTCTCTGCCTACTTGTGATTTCTGTCAAATAAATAAATAAAATCATTAAAAAAAGAAGAAGAAAATTAGATACATATAGTATATGCATCATATCACCTTTCTAAAATCTGAAAATTTCTGAATTCTTGCTCAAAAAACTTAGGCCTGTATAATTGGAGAAGATCAAATATCCACATCATTGTTTGTCAAGACATTTATAATCAGGGAACAATTCTAACCTCTAGCACATCTAAAATATTTCATAAACTTTAAAAGTTTAGGTGAAAAATTGTAGGTACCCAATGTTTGATTTTCTTCCCTAAAATAAAGGCATTTATATTCAAAATATTTGTTTCCTTTCTTAAAATACAAGAGCATCTGGGAAGCATCAAGTTTGAAAATGGTTATGCTCAGGGTCTTAAAAACATTCATATCTTTTGATACAATAATTCCATATGCAAGAAGCCTATCTACTTAAATGATCTAAAATGTACATTAATCCATCACATTATGAATTACGATATACCAGCTTTATTATTACTCATACATTTGGGAAATGTTTAAATAAAATCTTTATAGATTTCATACGCCACCTACAAAAATACATCTACAACTAATGTCTGACATAAAAAATATTTACAATACAATACATGGAAATGGATATACATTTAACATATAGTATACTCTAGAGTTTGCAAATATCCATATAAGCAAAACAAAAAGAATCAGAGGAAATCTGTCTACTCTGTTCTTAGCAGTTGTCAAAATTTTCCAAATGGATATATAATACTTGTTAAAAAAGGAAAAAAATGTTTAAAAGTTTTAAACAGAAACAAGAGTGAAAAGCCACTATAATTTAAGGTGATCATTTCTTCCTTTTGAACCTGGTCTCAAAATCCTTCCCAACACACGAATATAATATCAAACCTATCTACTGGCCCTAAAGGCATCACAACTTTTTTTCATTATTTGTAATAATACAGATGCAAGATGTGTAATATTATGTTAGACCTGAGTGAGTATATGGGAACTACTGTGAAGAAGATAGCCAAGATTTCTCAGGACATACGAGGTATTCAACATATGGGGTAAGCATTATAAAAATGTTTGTCTTTACCAGTACACTTGAAAAATGGCACACTGCCAGATATAATGGGCAAGATAGGACTTCAGGAAAAGACTTGAGAAAAAGAACTGCAGAGCCAGTAAAAATTGTAATTCTTTTCTCTTTGAGAGTCCATTTTTCTCCTGTTACCACGGTTCTCTGAATAAACTCCACCAAGGTTATTTTTTTTTTATCATAATTCTTTACACATATATGCACAAATGTAGAATTACAGACTCTTAAATACTACAAAATCATTAAGTTTAAGAGATCCAAAGAGATTCAAACAGAATTCAATGGTTCCTGGACTAACTAAAAACAGATGTAGACCATAATATACTTCAAAGTTCCAGAATTAAAATGTATTTTCTATTACAAAATCTGGTTATGTGAAACTTTACAACAGAAATATGCTACACTGCACCTTAAAAAAAAAAACTTTTCACATCATTTAAAGCATTCAATATAGGATCTGGATCATAATGAGCACTCATCAGTATGAACAATAAATATATTTCCTCTATTTTTTAGAGATTTATTTATTTATTTGACAGAGAGAGAGAAAGAGTGCTTGCACAAGCAGGGGGAGCAACAGGTAGAGGGAGACCCAATGAGCAGAAAGCTGGATGCGGGGCTCAATCCCAGACCCTGGGATTATGACCGGAGCCCAAGGCAGACGCTTAACCAACCTGAGCCACCCACGCGCCCCAACTTCCTCTATTTTAAGTTAAACATTCTTTCATAATTTAAAGTTTCTGAAATTGGGATTCAGTGTACATCAACATGTATATTTTTTTAAAAACAAATTATTAAGGGGCGCCTGGGTGGCATAGTCGGTTGGGCATCTGACTTGGTTTCAGCTTAGGCGGTGATCTTGGGGTTATGGACTGGGTGCCCCATCAGTCTCTGTGCTCAGTGCACAGTCTGCTTGAGTTTCTCTCTCCATCTCCCTCTGCCCTCCCACCGCCCACACTCTCAAGATCTCTCTCTCAAATGGGTAAATCTTCAAAAAAAATAAAGAAATTATTAAATTGATGGTACAGTCCAAGAAAGAAATGGAAACTTAGAAATGAGACATGGTATGATACATGGTAAATACTTACCATGGATTCTTCCTATAACCATTCCAGCAAACCTTTCAGGGAGAAAGATTATTCCATTTCTAGATGAAGAAACTAAGGCTTAAAAAGGCTCAGTAAATTGCCCATGATCACAAAACCTGACTCTTTCTTAACCACTAGAATATGCTGCACACTCATCTACTATTTTAAATCATACTAGATGCATTTACAGTTTTTTAATGAAGCACCAAAAAAGTTAATACTGATTTGTCCTAAATCACAAATTTATTTTTCTCCCCATTCCTCACAATCCCTGCCATCTAGCTGTCTGTTTCTACACCTCTTTCCTGAGCTCCAGACCTGAATTTCCAACTATCAAGGGAATGCACTTGGTTATTCCAGAACTGCACTGCCCAACATGGTAGTCACTAGCTACATGGAGTTAGTTATTGAGCACTTAAAATGTGGCTAGTGAAACTGAGGAACTGGATTTCTAATTTCATATCACTGTAATTAAAAGTTAAATTTAACTTGGTGGCTCAGTCAATTAAGTGCCTGCCTTTGGCTCAGGTCATGATGCCAGGGTCCTGGGATAGAGCCCCCACCCCACCCCTGTCATGCTAAACCCTGAGTCAGGTTACCTGCTCAGCAGGGAATCTGCTTCTTCCCTCCTTATTTCTCCTTCCCCCACCCCACCCATTCCCATGGCTTGTGCTTGCTCTCTCTCTCTCAAATTAAATTTTTGAAAAAAAAAAATAATAAAGAATAAAATAAAAGTTATACTGAAAAACTAGTAATTCAGTTACTAGAAAATTTTTAAGCATGTTTGGAAAATGTCAGGTATGTGAAGCCACTTCTTCAACTGCAAATTTTATGAAATCTAAATGTAGATTAAGTATTTCTGGTTAAAAACTTAGCATGTAAATTAAGATACGCTGTAAAAGGGGCATCTGAGCAGAACAGCATGCAGCTCTTGATCGGGGTTATGAGTTCAGGCCCCGTGACCGGAATGTAGAGATTACTAAAAAAATAAATTTATTTTGGGGCGCCTGGGTGGCTCAGTGGGTTAAAGCCTCTGCCTTCGGCTCAGGTCATGATCTCAGGGTCCTGGGATCGAGCCCCGCATCGGGCTCTCTGCTCCGCAGGGAGCCTGCTTCCTCCCCTCTCTCTCTGCCTGCCTCTCTGCCTACTTGTGATCTCTCTCTCTCTGTCAAATAAATAAAATCTTTAAAAAAAAAAAATTTATTTTAAAAACAAGAACAGAGGGCACCTGGATGGCTCAGTAGGTTAAAGCCTCTGCCTTCGGCTCAGGTCATGATCCCAGGGTCCTGGGATCGAGCCCCACATCGGGCTCTCTGCTAGGCAGGAAGCCTGCTTCCCTTCCTCTCTCTGCCTACTTGTGATCTCTCTGTCAAATAAATAAATAAAATCTTAAAAAAAAAAAAGAACAGATACACTATTAAAAAGGTATACAACTCATTTCAAAAACTCAGTATGAAAAAATAATGTAAAATTGCTCATTAATTGTTTTTTAAATATGTTTTAACATGTTGAAAATGATATTTATAATGTATTAAGTTAAATAAAATGTTATAAAAATTATAAGATCTAATAGTTTCTCTTTGTAACGTGAATACTACAATTTTAATACATGGCTCACGTCATATTTCTATTGGCCAATACCTTCTAGAGGTCCCTGCTATCCTCACCACAGCAATCAGTAGTTCAGTAAACGGCATGACAATCCCTCTAGTTCAACACTCCAACCAACCATCTCTAATTACAGAAGTGTTCTAGATCTGATGATGACTGGTGCTGGTGGTGATGGTGACAACTATGTGAGACTCAAAGAATCTCTTAAAATATTGTGGAATCAGAATTCTTAGGAGATTTAGGCAAATACCACCTATTATTTTGACTTCCCTCTGGGGAAAAGGTAGTAGGTACAAAAACTGCAGACCAGTGCTGTACAACAGAACTCTCTGTAACAATGAAAATGTTCTATATCTGCACTTTCCAATACAGAGTCCCATTTGGCTATTAAGCACATGAAATATGGCTAGTGCAACTGAAGAACTGAATTTTATGTCTTATTTCATTTAAATTACTTTAAATTTAAATAGCCATATATGACTAGTAGCTCCTAACTGGACAGCACTGTTCTATATGCTCCATGTGCAAGACTGTAAGTCACCTTAGCCTCCTTCCTCCCCATCAACTGTCCTTTCCCCCATAAAAACACATGTAAACAAACAAACACACACACACACACACACACAGATTCTGAATTACAGAGTCCTGTGTTCTCTAAAGGTTTCCATTCTGTCTGCTTCCCTATTTCCACTTCTACTATATGGATTGAGGCCACAACCTCCTAGCTGGCCTCCTCACTTAGCTTCCTCCTATCTACTCTTTATAAAATGTAAATACAAACATTTCCTTTATTCATCTCCAAAGTCTTGCCATTGCCCCAAGGTAAAATTCCAGACTCTAACATGATTTACAAAGCCCTTCATGATCCAAACCCAATCTCCAACTTCATCTTTCACCACTCCCTTCCACGCCAGTTCTTGTTGCCAGTTCTTGTAGTATCATTAACGCTTATCACACTCCACTAACACTGCCTGTTTACTTGTCTGCCTTCCCAGTCTACTAGCATCCTGATGGCAGAGACAATGTTTCAAACATTATATTGCTAAGACAGAACACAATATACATAGTATACTAACAAAGTATACTAGATTGTCCATGTATCTTTTTTGAATGAGGGAAGAAAGGGAAAAAAAGAAAAAAGGAAATAGATATGTACTACTTTTGAACAACTATGAAAATAAAAATTTGGTAGAGTAGATATTTTTGTTATACTATTCAAAAGAATTTTAACATGAATTTGTTAAGAATCAACCCACTTTTGAATTTTTCAAGAAAATCTTGATTGGTACTTCTAAAACTATACATACATGCTTGCTATGTAGAAATAAATATTTATATACTTACCTACATTTGTGAATACAAACCTAAAGAATTTATAGCCATTTTCCACTAATTTATTTTTTTAAGTATAATTAACCTTCAGTGTTATATTAGTTTCAGGTGTACAACATACTGATTCAACAATTCTATACATTACTCAGTGCTCACCACCATAAACATAGTCACCATCTACCACCAAACATTATTATTCTAACATTATTAGAATAATATTGCCTATATTCCCTACCTGTACTTTTCATCTCCCTGAGTTATTTATCTTATAACTGAAAGTTTTTACTTCTTTTTTTTTTTTTTTTTTTAAAGATTTTATTTATTTATTTGACAGAGAGAGAGATCACAAGCAGGCAGAGAGGCAGGCAGAGAGAGAGGAGGAAGCAGGCTCCCCGCTGAGCAGAGAGCCCGATGCGGAGCTCGATCCCAGGACTCTGAGATCATGACCTGAGCCGAAGGCAGCGGCTTAACCCACTGAGCCACCCAGGCGCCCCAAGTTTTTACTTCTTAATCCCATTATCTATTTCACCCATCCCTCCACCCCACTCCCCACCCCCCCAACCCCCCCACCCCCGCTCTGGAAACTAGCAGTTTGTTCTTCCCATTTAAAAGTCTGTTTTCAGTTAACTTTGGTTAGTAACAATCAGGGAAACAGAGAAAAATTGCTGCTCTATTAAAATTAAAAAATACCAAGCCTTAGCATAACCAAATTATTTCAAAATGGGTTCAGAAACTTGGCAATACTATAAAATTAACTACCAGCAGACCATTAGAAAAGTCACCTGAACAAATCGAGTCAAACAGTCAGTAACTCTCCTTTCAATCATTCTTTCTACTTATTCAGGGAAGAAAAACATTAAGCAAAGGTGTGGCCTATATTTAATAAAGCAGTTCAGAAAAGGAATGAAAAACTATTTGAAATACTCAAAATGATCTGCCACTAATCAAAGTGAAGTCAATACTGCCATGAAGGTAGAAAGGTCACCTATGTGGCATCTGTAGGGATGTATCCTAAAAGATTTGAAGGGATATACTCAAAAAGAGGTTAAAACATAGCTACTTCTTCTTTCATACGAATTTTTTAGTCTCTTAGATCTCTAATAACTTACTGACCAATTTTAAGTTCAAATCAGTCTCTTCCTTGAAAAGGTCAGCAACAGTAAATTCTATACATACAAGGCAAAATTATACTCAAGGGAGAAAAAAGGCAAACCGTCCGAGAAAACAAAGTCTGTGTCAATAGTTTTTTCCTAAAGTGAAAGCTTACAAAGGCAATGTTAAGAAACTCTTTACTCAGTAGAAATTCCATTTCAAAAATCCATGTAATAAGCCACAGTAACAGGTTAAAAAAAAAAAAAAAGAATCTGGCTCAATAGATATGAAAATGCATCAGGCAGATTTTTAGCATTTACTTACAATTAAAAACCTTATATTAGGAATAGAAGGAAATGTCTTCATTTAATAAAGGACATGTGCAAAAGCAAGTAACAAATATCTGCAGAGAAAAAGCTCTGCTGTTCCATGTTTTATGGCAACTTGTACCATACCTAAGTCTGGGTAGAATGCCTCTTTTTTTTTTTTTTTAAGATTTTATTTATTTATTTGACAGAAAGAGATCACAGGTAGGCAGAGAGGCAGGCAGAGAGAGGAAGGGAAGCAGTCTCCCTGCTGAGCAGAGAGCCCGATGCGGGGCTCGATCCCAGGACCCCGGGATCATGACCTGAGCCAAAGGCAGAGGCTTTAACCCACTGAGCCACCCAGGTGCCCCTGGGTAGAATGCCTCTTAATCCCCCCAGAACAGGAAAGGATGGGAGGCCCATAAGGAGCTACTAGTAGACCATCTCCCATCGCTTTTCTATCTCTCCGGGAGGATGACATGAGACAGTTTCTCATCACGTGACTTTCAGCCTGCCCATCTCAGAATGGAGCGATAGACCACAAAATTGCTTTGTGGCAAATTTGAATGGGCTCTTCCATAAAGAGGGTACCCCAATGTATTCACTGGCAAGGTTTTTGTTCTGGTATTGACTTTTCTGATGTGTGAAACAAGGGTCACAGGGAACTGGCACCTTTGGCTTATTCACCTTTCCACTGCCCATGTAAGATAAACTGCTTAAGTCTAAAGGGTTCACTGTATCCATATCAGTTAAATCAGTCAGGCCTTGTCTTACGTGTATACCCCTGACAAATCATACTTAATAGTGAAAAGTTAAACCCCTTTGAAACAGGAAAATAACAAGGATCTCTCCTATTGCCACTCCACTCAACAACACACCACAGATCCTCGCCAAAGTAAGACAAGAAAAAGTATAAAAAACAGCAAGGAAAGACACAAAACAGTCATTATTCACAAATGACATGATTACATAAGGAGGAAATCCAAGAGAGCCTACAAATCATAAGATTTGGTCAAAACCTGGCAAAATAGAGCCAATACTCAAATTCAATTTTATTCCATATGTCAACAACAAATAAAAAGTAAAACGTATTTTAAAATTCCATTTAGGGACACATGGGTGACTCAGTTTGTTAAGCATCTGCCTTCAGCTCAGGTCATGAACCCAGGGTCCTGGGATTAAGCCCCACATTGGGCTTCCTGCTCTACAGGGGGCCTGCTTCTCCCTCTCCCTCTGCTGCCACTCCCCCAACCTGTGTGCTATCAAATAAATAAATAAAATCTTTTTTTAAAAATCCCACTTATACGGGTGCCTGGGTGGCTCAGTTGGTTAAGCAACTGCCTTTGGCTCAGGTCATGATCCTGAGGTCCTGGGACTGAACCTCGAGTTGGGCTCCCTGCTCAGTTGGGAGTCTGCTTGTCCCTCTCTCTCTGCCCCTCCTCTTGCTCATGTGTGAACACATGCTTGCTCTCTCTCAAATAAATAAAACTTTTAAAAAATAAATAAAATCCCATTTATAATACCATCAGAAACCTAAGATTAATCTACAAAAGATGTGTAAGAATAATGCACAGCAAACTATAAAACATTACCGAGATGTGAAAAACAAATAAATAAAAATACCATATTCAGTGATTCAAAGACTCCACATTATGAGGAAGTAATTCTACCCAAATTAATCTATAAATGCAATGTAATTTCAATCAGGACACCAACGTTTCTTTTCCTTTCTTTCTCTCTTTTTCACCAACACTTAATTTTAACTTGACAAACTTACTCTAAAATTTATATGGAAATACAATAGACCAAGAATAACCAAAACATTTTTTTTGAAGATTTTATTTATTTATTTGACAGAGAGAGTCACAATGAGAGAGGGAACACAAGCAGGGGGACGAGGAGAGGGAGAAGCAGGCTTCCCGCTGAGCAGGCAGCCCAATGCAGGGCTCGATCCCAGGACCCTAAAATCATGACCTGAGCTGAAGGAAGCCGCTTAATGACTAAGCCACCCAGGCACCCCAACCAAAACATTTTTTTAAAGAACAGCTTCATTAAGTCAAAACTTACATACCATAACACTCATCCATTTTAAGTATCTAGTTTGAGGAGTTTAGTAAATTCATGCAGTTGTGCAACCATCACCACATTCCAGTTTTACATTTTCATCACCTCAGTAAGTTCCCTTATGCACACTTGTAGCCAAATCTTCATTCGCACGCCTAGCCTCAGCAATACAGGCTTTTCTAGAAATTGCATGTAAGTAAAATTATAAACTGGCAGTCTTTTCACTCAGCAAAACACTTTTGAGGTTTATTTTGTTAAACTAGTAGTTTGTTCCTTTTTACTGCTCAGTAGTATTCCATTATATGAATACACTATATTTTATCAACTTACCAGATGACGGACATATGTTTTTACTACCAAGAATAAGGCTGTTACGAATATGTGTAGACAAGTGTTTGTGGGGATGTATGTTTTCATTTGCCTTGGACAGATACTTAAGAGTTGAATGATACACAGTATGTTGAAGATACACAGTGTGTATCTGTAAATGTGTGTTCAACTTAAGAACCTACCAAACTATTTTCCAAAATGCCTGTGACATTTAACATTCCCATCAACAATACACAAAAATCCCAATTTCTCTACATCCCTGATACATTTGGTACTTCAATTTTTTTATTTTAGCTATTCTAGTGGCTAAAGTAACACATTCTAGTAGCAGTAGTTACACATTGTAATTTTAATTTGCATTTCCCTAATGGCTAATGATAATCAGTATCTTTTTCAAGTGCTTACCATCAGCCAATTTTCATTGATGACGTTGTCTATTCAAATCTTCTGCCCATTTTGGGGAGAGTTATTTGTCTTATTACTTAGTTACGAGATCTTTAGATATTCTGGATGCAAGTCCTTTATCAGATAAAGTATTTGCAAATATTTTCTCCCACTTCATGGTTTATTTTCTTAATGGGTTCTTTTGAAAAGCAAAATTTTTAAATTTTGATAAAGGCCAATTTATCAATTAGCCAATCAATATTTTTCTGAGTCATGCTTTTGGTGTTATATCTGAGAAATCCTCTCCTAACCCAAGGTCTCAAAGATCTTCTCCTATGAGGTAAGGTTTGAGTTTCATTTTTTTGGCATGTTGATATTCAATTGTTGTAGTACTTTCCGTTAAAAACAATATCCTTTCTTCCACTAAATTACCTTGGTACTTTTATTGAAAATGTATTAATCATAAATATGTGGATTCATTTCTGGTCTCTATTCTGTTCCACTGTCGCATATGGCTATCCCTATGCTGATACCACACTGTCTTGATTACTGACCATGACAGTCACTAACAGACATTCAATGTGAAGGCATTCTTCGGGTGCTTCGCTGGCTCAGTCAGTAGAGCATGCAACTCCTGATCAGGGTCATGAGTTCAAGACCCTCATTTGGCCTAGAGCTTACTTGGGAAAAAAAAAAAAAAAAAAAAAGAAGAATTCTTGAAAAATAGAACAAGGTGGGAGCACTTACTCTACCAGGTATTAAGACTTACTATAAAACTACAGTAATTAAAACAGTCTGGCACTGGACCAAGATAGAAACCAGTGGAACAGAATGGAGGGCCTTAATTTATTACGGAGCAATTTTTTGCTTTCGTTTGTTTTAATTTTATTTATTTATTTGAGAGAGAGCGCAAGAGAGAACAAGAGTACACAAGTTGTTGGGGCGCCTGGGTGGCTCAGTGGGTTAAGCCTCTGCCTTCGGCTCAGGTCATGATCCCAGTGTCCTGGGATCGAGCCCCACATCGGGCTCTCTGCTCCGCAGGGAGCCTGCCTCCACCTCTCTCTCTCTGCCTGCCTCTCTGCCTACTTGTGATCTCTGTCTGTCAAATAAATAAATAAAATCTTTAAAAAAAAAAAAAAAAAAGAGTACACAAGTTGGCGGGAGAGGTGGAGGGGGCAGGAGGAAGGGAAGAATCCCAAGCAGACTCCACGCTGAGCACAGAGCTCGATCCCAGAACCCTGAGACCATGACCTCAGCCGAAACCAAAAGCCCAACAGTTGGATGCTTAACTGACTGAGCAACCCAGGTGCCCCTACAAACCAATTTGAAAAGGAAACAATTGTCAACAAATGGTGCTGAGAAAATCAGCAAACCATACAGGAGAAAAATAAACCACAACTCCTACCTCATAGCATACACCAAAAAAATCAATTACAGGCAGACCATAGTGCTATATAACAATGACACTTCCAGAAAACAGTGAACGAGAATAACTTCATGACCTTAGGGTAGGGAATGATTCTGAATGCAGATATAAAAAGCACCAACCATAAAGAGAAATGTTAATTGGACTGCACTAAAATTAAGAATCTTGCTCTTCAAGGGATGCCTCAGTGGCTCAGTCAATTAAGTGTCTACCTTAGCTTGGGTCATGATCTGGAGATCCTGGGACTGAGCCCCCTGTCAGGCTCCCTGCTCAGTGGGAAGCCTGCTTCTCCCTCTCTCTCTGCCCCACCCCCCAGCTTGTGCTCTCGCTCACTCACTTTCTCAAATAAATAATAAAATATTTTTAAAAAAATATTGTTCTTCAAAAGACACCACTGAGAGCAAAATACCAAGCAACAGATTAGCGTGGAGTATTTGCAACACAAATAACCAACAAAGGGGTCATACCCAAAATATATAACTCCTATAAATTAATTAGAACAAAAAAGACATGGGGCGCCTGGGTGGCTCAGTGGGTTAAAGCCTCTGCCTTCGGCTCAGGTCATGATCTCAGGGTCCTGGGATCGAGCCCTCATTGGGCTCTCTGCTCAGCAAGGAGCCTGCATCCCCCTCTCTCTCTGCCTGCCTCTCTGCCTACTTGTGATCTCTGTCTGTCAAATAAATAAATAAAATATTTTTAAAAAGATAAAAGAACAAAAGAACAAAAAAAGAAAAAAAAAATTAAAAAACAGAAAATTGAGCAAAACAGGAAATTGAGCAAAATATTTTAATAAGCACTTCATAAAACGGCTTCAAATGACCAAAAGACAAAGTTATTCAACTTCACTAGTTATCAGTAAAATGCAAATTAAACCATGCGATATCACCATAAATCTACCAGAATAGCTGCTATCAGTAACACTGACAATACCAAATACTGGCAAAGATATAGAACAAAAGGAACCCTCAAATATTGCTTTGGGGCAGTTAAGTTTGTAGACTACAAAGGAATATTGTTTGGCAATTATCTACTAAAATTCCACTTAGACATACTCTATGACCCAGAACTTTCACTCCAGGCTCTTACAGTCATCAGAAATATATGCACCGTAAGACCTGTACAAGAATAAGAATGGCCACAGTGGCATAATTCATAATGACCCCAAACTGGAAACAACCTAAATATCCATCATTGATATATGGATAAATTGTGGTGTATTTATACAATGGAAGACTATTTAGCAATGAAAATGAACAAACTACAGCTAAAAACAACAAACCTAAATCTCACAAAATGCTGAGTCAAAGCAACCAAGCATAAAATACATACAATATGATCCCATAAATATAAAATGGAAAAACAAACAAAACTAAATATAGGTTTATGTAAGAAAGAAAAGCAAAAAATGATTCCCATAAAAGTCAAGACAACAGTTATCTTTATGTAACTGGGAAGAGGCAAACAAAGTCTGTGGAATGATGGCAAGGTGCTAGTGTTTGACCTAGATGACGGTTACACAAGTGTTTCTTTCATAAGTTAAGCTATACATTTGTTTTATATGTTTTCCTGTATGTGTGTTACATTTAAGAAGGACTCCAAGGAGAAATTAATCCCTTCACAATAAACTATACTACTACAATAAAATTATGTTTAAGGTCCAAACTTATTTCTTGAAATATTTTCACAATTTCAGAGATGTTTAACTGAGGTTCAGACAATTTTTTTCCAGTTACCTAATTTCCATACAAAGGTCTTTTAAACAAAAAAGTAAAACAATACAATAAGGGAAAATGTAAATAATACACATAAAGGACTGTCTGATGAAAACCACTGTCTATTCATCGCACAGCCCACCATAATAAAGAAAACTAAAAGGAATACCAAGTTCAGTTTCCTTCTTGGCCAACCACTAAAAATGAGAGTTCATATGGACTTTGGGTGATAATGATGTGTTGATCAAGGCTCAACTGTAATAAATATATCACTCTGGTGGGAGATGATAATGTAGAAAGCTCTGCATGTGTGGGGTGGGAGTAGGGATCTATGGGAAATCTCTGTACCTTCCACTCAGTTTTGCTGTGCACCTAACACTGCCCTTAAAAATATTTTTTTTTAATGAATTCAAGAGTTGCTACATTTCAAAGCACAGTCCTACCATGTGTCTCCTAATCAAAAACCTTCACTAGTTACCAACACAGTAACTCAAAATGGGAAGGAAACTTAAAAATCACCTAGCAAACATTCATTCAATGCTTGGAATCTGAAAGGGGATGCACTACCTCATTAAAAACATTTACACTTTATCACTGAACACCAATGACTTTTATAAAATCAACAGGAACAATAAGATGGAAGGTACAAGAATAAGAGAAATCAAGAATACCAGCTTTGGATGTGCTGAGTTTAAGCGGGATCCAAATGGAAATACTGAGTAACAATGGTCCTTACAGTCAGCAAAGAGGTAAAAGCTGAAGTCAGAAAAATGAATACTCAGCATGTAGTTGAAAAATGAGATAGGACATGAGATCACTCATAGAAATTCACACAATTGGGGCGCCTGAGTGGCTCAGTGGGTTAAGCCGCTGCCTTCGGCTCAGGTCATGATCTCAGGGTCCTGGCTCTCTGCTCAGCAGGGAGCCTGCTTCCTCCTCTCTCTCTGCCTGCCTCTCTGCCTGCTTGTGATCTCTCTCTCTGTCAAATAAATAAATAAATAAAATCTTTAAAAAAAAAAAAAAAAAGAAATTCACACAATTAATGAATGGCTAGAGAAGGATTCAACAAAGGTGACAGAAAAGAAAGCCAAAAACCAGGAAGAAATACAGAAGCATGATCTAAAGAGAGTGAAAGAAATGAGCATTACGAAGAAGGAGAAATCAGCTGGATCAAATGCTGCTGGGGTAGGCAATCTTGACAATGGCTCTGAATTATCTCTGCCTCTTAGTATTCACACTTTTGTGGAACCCCTCCTTGCATGTATTGGACCTTAGAGAGTCCATTCTAAAGAAAAGAATAGAGCAAGTGAGTGACTGGCACTACCAAGAATAGGTTACAAAAAACTGGCTACTACCTCCGCTCCTCCTCCACAGAGTTCTCAATCTAGAAGCAAGGTGCCATGTTGCAGAGACCCAAATGGCAAGACTGATTTCTTCAGTAAACAACCAACAAGGACCTCAGGCCTGCCAACAGCCACATGCTTGGGCTTGGAAACAGACCCTCCCCCAGTGGAGCTCTGGGATGACTGCAATCCTAGTCAACATTTGATTGCAGCCTTATGAGTGACCCTGAATCAGACATACCACACCCAAATGCCTGACCCACAGATTCTGTGAAACAACAAATGTTTGTTGCTTTAAGTTAAGTTGGGAGGGTAATTTGTTGCATAGCAATAGAAAACTAGTACAGCTAAAAGGTTAAATAAGAGGACAGAAAAATAGCTATTGGCTTTAAACACATTAGTAACCCAGCAAGAAAGTTTTAATGAAATTGTGAAGACAGAAACAATAGGTTAAGAAGAGAATCACAGACAAAGAAATGGAGACAATATAACAAATGTAGATAAGTCTTCTAAAAAGTGTGGCTATAAAGCGGACAGCAACTTAGAAAAAGTATGAAGATGAGAGAAGAGTTTTTTGTTAGGATGAGACAGATATTTTAAAGCTTAAATGATGGGGTGCCTAGCTGGCTCAGTTTGAAGAACATGAAAGTCTTAATCTCTAGGTCATGAGTTCAAGCCCCATGTTGGGTGCAGAGACTACATATACACATATGTTTTAAAAATAAAGTTTAAGTGATGAGGAGCGCCTGGCTGGCTCAATCAGTAGTAGAGCCTACCTAAAATAAATAAATAAGTAAGTAAGTAAGTAAGTAAATAAGTGAATTTAACTGACACGAAGCCAGGAGGGTGGAAAAATACTCTCAAGGAACTGTGTTCCACTATGAAGAAACTCTTCTGAAAGTTTTTACTGCCTCTCTGCCTTAACTGAAAACTGTTTTTCCCAGGACCCTCTTTCCAAGCAGCCCTTTAAAGTGGAGGCTATTAAGTCTCTCACATTCCGCATTCAATGTTGGGAAATGAGACTGGTACCCTTCTTTCTTCCCATGCCACCTCCAGACCATGTAAAATCCCGAACTCCCATGTAAAATCTTTGTTTCTCTGATTCTCATGCTTTTCAACAACACAGTCTTCTACCTCTGCCTTTTCACTATCAGCTAATGACCACCTGGACATCCTCCACACTCAGTGGGTAGATGCTGGCAACTAGTTCACACTGCCACTGTCTTTAACACCACCGCTCCTGGGTTATCTCAATAAACACATGGATGAGTCATCTAATAGCAGTTCCTCAAACCCATCATTCTCAGTAAGCAACTCTATTCTCTGGGTATATCCATTCACAGCCAGTTGGGAATTCACTTAATTGTCTTATCATCCATTCATTCATCAAGTATTTAGCAAGTATCTACTATTTGCTCAGTAGAGAACATATGACAGTCCTTGTTCTCATAAAATAGCTCATATTTTCCACAAAGACAGCATGAAAAGATTGAGGTAAAGTCTAGATAAATTACAACTACTCCATTTCCTTATCAGCTTATGAACCATGTCAACTCTAGGAAATGGAAATTATTATCTGAAGTGACCTCATGAATCCATGCTATATTCCAGTGATCACTGTATCCTTTAACAAGCCTTCTAAAACTACCTTTTCTTTTTCTTTAAGATTCGTCTATTTGAGAGAGAACACAGAGGAGTGGAGGGATCTCAAGCAGACTCTGGGCTGAGTTCAGAGCCCAACATAGGGCTCCATCCCATGACTCCAAGATCATGACCTGAGCTGAAATCATGAGTCGATGCTTAACCAACTGAGCCCCTAGACACCCTCTGAAACTACTTTTTAAATAATGTATGCTAAAACACTGCCAGAGTTTAGTATCATAGTCATCAATCTATAAACATATTGCCATGCTGCCCAATACACTGATCACTAGTTACAGTGGCTATTTAAATTAACCTTAACAAAATTAACAATTTTAATTATTTCTCAACACTTATACTAGCCACATCTGGAAGTGTTCAGTAAGCACATGGGACCAGTAGCTTCTGTACTGAATGGGATATAAAACATTTCTATCACCACAGAAAGTTCTATTGGACAGTGCCAGCCTAAAGTTTTTAGTATTCATTTCATTCCTCTCAGAAAAAGTGTTAAAAAGACAGGTATCAGGGCACTTGGGTGGCTCAGTCATTACGCGTCTACCTTCGGCTCAGGTCATGATCCCGGGATCCTGGGATCGAGTCCCTCATCGGGCTCCCTGCTAGGCGGGGAGCCTGCTTCTCCCACTCCTACTCTCCCTGCTTGTGTTCCCTCTCTCTCTCTCTCTGTCAAATAAATAAATAAAATCTTTAAAAAAAAAAAAAAAAAGATAGGTATCGTTTTCCAGTCTCCTGAGAACTCCCTGGGGCTCCACAATATCCTAAAGGAATTCCACAAATCAGGCATCATTACCACCATCACCACACCCTATCATCACCATCAGGGTGTTGATTTTTACAGAGTACTTAGTATATTCCAAGCACTTTATTAAAAGCTTTATGAGTATTGGGGTGTCTGGGTGGCTCAGTGGGTGAGAGCCTCTGTCTTCAGCTCAGGTCATGATCCCAGGGTCCTGGGATCGAGCCCTGCATCGGACTCTCTGCTCAGTGGGGAGCCTGCTTCCCCCTTTCTCTCTGCCTGCCTCTCTGCCTACTTGTGATCTCTGTCAAATAAATAAAATCTTTTAAGGAAAAAAAAGCTTTATGAGTATTATTTCATTTATTCTGCACAACAATCACATGAAGTAGGACTATTTTTCCCATTTTATGGATGAGAAAATTAACTGAGTTTTAAACAGTAAAGTAATTCACCCAAAGTTATACAGCTACAAAGTGACAGCAATCCACAGAGTTTAAGCAAATTAACAATGTAATGATTTTGCCTTTTTCTTTATGATTTTACTTATTTATTTGACAGAGAGGCAGGGAGAGAGGGAACACCAGCAGGGGGAATAGGAGAGGGAGAAGCAGGCTGAGCAAGGAGGGGGACACCAGGCTTGATCCCAGGACTCTGGGATCATGACCTGACCCAAAGGCAGACGCTTAAGGTTTAAGGCACCCAGGTGCTCCATGATTTTGCCTTTTTAAGACAAAACGCTACTGGGGCGCCTGGGTGGCTCAGTCGTTGAGCATCTGCCTTCGGCTCAGGTCCTGATGCCAGCGTCCTGGGATCGAGCCCCGCATAACACTGGGCTTCCTGCCCAGCGGGAAGCCTGCTTCTCCGTCTCCCACTCTTCCTGTTTGTATTCCCTCTCTTGCTGTCTCTGTCAAATAAATAAATAAAATCTTTAAAAAAAATAAAAAGACAATACACTATTTAACATAAGGAAGGGAGGATACCAACACCTCACACTAGCACTCAACACTCCAGCAGACCAAACTATTTTCAAATCACTCAATTCGCCCCATAGCTTTCTGGTCTTCGGTCTTTACAAACCCTGTTCCCTCTACTTGCACCCTGTTCATTTAGCCTAATCCTACTTATCCTTAAGATCTCATCTCAGATTTTCCAACAATGCTGTTTAGGAATTCATCCTATGAGCTGATGTAGAACCCTACTGAAGCACAGGAGCCCACAAACCCCTATTAATTACTCCTCTTCTCTCACCAGAATAAAACGCCTTAAGAATAAGGGACACTGTGCATTATTCATCATGGATTCCATCTTGCCTAGCCCAGCACTTAGAACACAAAAGGTACTCAATAAATATGTGATAAATGAAGGAATAATGAAAAGAAAACACGTAATCAAGTCATTTCACAAGCATGTATTCAACCAAATAAAATGCTATCTAAGTTGACTTTTAAACAAACCTATGATCCAATTCAGTCAGAGAATATTAAAAGTACACACTAAATGGCTTAACTGCCATTTAGTTGGTAAGCAAGTATTTCACAAACATTTTTTCCCACATAATATACAAAAGAATATTTAAACTAAAGGTCAGAAAAATAACAGCTTCTCTTGAGGGTGAAGAAAATGTTCTAAAATTGATTATGGTGATAGTTACACCAAAAAAAAATGAATTATACACTTTAAATGAGTGAATTGTCTGGTGTATGAATTATCTCTCAATAAAGCTGTTATAAAATAAAAACAAAAGGCCTTCAGGAGCTAGACTTAAATTATGAAAACAAATACTAAGCCTGCCAAACAAAAAACAAAACAAAACAAAAAAAATGAAAGATAAAATACGTTATATTTATGCAATTTTAAAATAGCTAAACCATATTATTGCACAAAATTTCACTGGTTAGGAAAAACAAGAACTTGGAAACAGTGACTGCACTGCCTTCAGGAACAATGTGATGGGGCAGGAAACTTACTTTTCCCAAAGAACTCTTGTATAGTTTCTGATTTGGTATGTGCATACCTATTTTTTAAATGAGTGTAATAGTTATTAGTATATTAAAAAAACAAAATTAATAACAAAAATGTCATATCTGTCTTTAATATAAGTATACTTATATAAGTATACTTATACTGCCTATTTTATTCTGAAAAGAATAAAAACTTTAATGTATGTCTTTAAAAAATCAACCCAGGGAAGTAAAAAGCTGACAAAGTCTTACATCTATTTCATCTCACACTAAAAAGCATTTACTCATACTTCTGTTATTAGACATTATAACCATGAAAAATTCTTCCTTACCCAACACTCTGACACATCTTCAAACAATGACACACTTGATCATTGCCTTCTCCTTAAAAACTTCCTCTCCATCACTACTAGTACCTCACATTCTCCTGCTTTTCCTAACTCAATGACCTTTTATTAATTTCCTTTGCCAGTTTTCTCCTCATCTCCCCAAAGGTATCTGGAAGGTAGTTCCATGAAGGCAGGGATTTTTGTCAATTCTGTTCACTACTGTATCCCCAATGGCTAAAAAAGTACCCAGAACAATACTCAATAAATAACCATTGAATGAATCAGTGCCCCCAAGGCTCAGATACTGAAGAGCTATAGAAATAAATTATATTCTATATAACCTGTATGCTGTTTACTTCATTACATTTGTCTGAAAATTGATAAAGAATGTACTTATTATTTTACTATATATATAAATATACTATTTATATATATATACTACATATATATATATATATACATATATATATACTATTATATATAAATACTTAATTCCCTGGTCTTCCATTGAAGTTTTGATATGTGTAAACGCACATTTAACAATCTGCTACTACTTCTAAAAGCATAAACCTAGAACAGAAGAGCAGTTGTTGCTGTAAGAACCTTCACTTTTATCTTGCTTCCAGTACTAATGTTGAATTAACAAACTGACATACTTACCTGACTTTAGTAATGGCGAGGAGGGGAGAGCTCAGTAAATTCAACAAGAACATCACAATAAAGACTAGCAAGCGACCTTTCTTGAAAAATAAAATGTAGTATTTTTTTTTTTTTAGGCACAAGAAATTCTAAAGAGAAACAGGCCACTTCTACCTGATACTTTCCCCCAAATCCCATGACTTCATTCTCACAAAGAAGCACATCCCACTGTCAGCCATACAAACGTAATTTTAGCAATATATACACAGTTTCACCCAGTAGCTTAGTTCACATTTGTCCTCATTCACACCCAGTTAAAGTATAATTTAAAAGCCAAAACTAGATATGTGAATTTTCATTTTTCCTTCTAAGTAACTAATCCAAATCAAAAGTATTCATTTACCAACTTCTAATTTGACTTGTTTGAATACATTTAACTGAATCTTTTAGAATTACATATTGGACACTCTCACTTTATAGCTATTGTATCATCTGTTGCCTATAAGTCTGAAGCCGAAGTATTTCTAGAAGATCATAGTTTGCTCATTAATTAAGCATGTTAAAAAAGGCAATGATCCGCAACTACTGACACTCACATCTGTATATTTCTCTCTTGGGTTACAGGAAAGCACTTCTCTGGCTCTGTTCCCAAATAAATTGAGTAAGCCTTGGGAAAGTCACTGCTTAAATTCCACTTCATGACGGTTTCTCTTCCTCCACAAATAAATTATTGAGAGTCATGCCTACTTCCATCCATTACATAATACATGTCCATCACAGGACCTGTTTTCTGAGCAAGAAACAGCTTAAATGACACTAATTGATAGGTAAGGTCAGTGAATACTGTAATCTAATAGGGAGCAGGAATCGAGAAAAGATTCTGATTTAATGAATAAAGTTGTGAAACATTGATGTGAAGAACACTGAACACTGTTTACTGTTAGTAACATGTATCTACCTATCAACTGAGATACATGTCCCCAAAATGTTATTAAAGAGCATTTTAAAAGCACTAGACTCCAAGAACATTTCTCAGAAATTGAGGGACCTCCCGAAAAAAAAAAAAAAAAAGATTATTACACTTCATTTTTAAACTGTCTAATAACAACATCTGCAACTGAGAAATAAAAATAATCCCCAATAATTGTGTTGAACACAAAATGTTTAAATGTCAAGGTCTGTTGAAAAACGACTGTAAAAGACAGCTGTGCTTTAAAACATTTAAGTATTTTTCATATAATTAGCTCCAACAGAACTGTTCAAATCATCCATCCAAAGCAGTCAACCACAACCACCTGCAACTATTACTCAGAAATGTATCTTCCAAAGCAACCACCTGATTTTCAGGCCTTCTCTTAAGGGGACAGGATAAAGCTTGTAAGTGAGGTGACATAAAGAGATCTTTCAGGCACAGAAAAAAGACTGGACGGTAACACCTTTAAAGAACTAGGTGTAATGGGACCTATTCCCTTTTGCTGCTGCCAGAATGAAGTTGTCTTAATCCAAGATCTCACTCTTCTTGAACGGTGTAAAACTTTAAACCCAGCCACCCTCACAATGTACCCACCTGCGCCAAAAGCAGAGGGATTCTCTTCCCTCCTGACTCATCTCGCCAGGAGGGAAAATAATAATAACCAAACCCTAAAGTAGAAATGTGAGACCTAGTGCCATAGCTTCTCCAACTGTCTCAAAGGCAACATCCACAGCTCATCTTCCTTTTGAAATACAACCCTTCACCTCCTAGCTTACCATTTCACAAAAGGAAAAAAATCCTCACCTCTTTCCACATTTTACATCAGTCGCCTAAACACACAGGTCTACCCTGACCGCACCCCAACCTCCTCATGGCTCCCCAATTTCTCCATCTCGCCACTACCTCGCCCGCAACATCACGCTTCAAACCCTCCGCAGCTCTCCAAACGCCCAGAACCCCTACCTCCCATCTCCCACCTCGGGCTCCCCACATCTATCGCCTCAGCTCCCGCCCAATCCTGGAGCTCGGTGGGGTGGAGCCCGCGGGGGGCTGGGGTGGGGTGGAGTGGGGTGGGGTGGGGTGGGGTCCGCCCCTCCCCGGACTTTCCCATCCCCCCCCCCCGTAGGGAGAAGAGGGGGAGGGGGTTCTGAAGCCTCACCTACAGCTCCGCCCCTCCCCGGGGGCGCGCTGCCCAGCCCTAGCCAGGGCCGTGAGGAAGAAGCTAGCTAAGAAAAGGCAAAAAAAAAAAAAAAAAAAAAAAAAAGCCTCAGCGCCAGCGGCAGGCGGCAAGCTCTCCGTCCCGCCCGACTTCCGAGCTGCCGCCACGGCGGCCGTCTCACCCTCCTCAGGGCTGCCGCTGTTGCTGCTGCTGCCGCCCAGACGCCGCCACCGCCGCCGCCACTACCGCCGCTGCCGCCGCCGCCGCCGCCACCACAGCCACAGTACGGCCCCAGCGCCCGCCGACGTCACTGCGCCCCGCCCCCTGCGCGAGACACCTAGCCCCGCCCCGGGCCGCGAAACACCGCGAGCTCCGCCTCCTCCCGACCCTGCCACCTATCCTTCCCGCACCCTCCAGGGAGTGCGACTTGGCAGCCCACAGTCCTCCCGGCGCTTTCCAGAGGAAGGCGGGTCAGAGGCTGGGAGTGGGGTGACTCAAGGTTCCGGCGGGGATTGCGCGCCCAAGCAGAGCAACGGGCGCGGGGCGTCCACACCCCCCACGCGCGGCCCCTGCGGCCACGGGAAGGGAGAGCCGGAGCCGGCTCCGGGAAGAAGCGGTAGGTGGGAGCGAGGCAAGTCGGCGTTTGTCTCCTTCTGCTTGCCGTAGGAAGTGGACCGGCCAGGCCCGAAGAGCGGAATCGTCGCTTTCCCAAACCTTAGAGTCGCCCCACCCCCTCCTTGGCGGGGCCCGTTACACAGGCCCCAGGATCGCCACTGCTGTAGGGGAGTAGGTCTAGCAGTGTACACTCCGGGCTGCGCTCCCGAGGCCGCGGTGGAAACCCTTTGTCCGAGGGAAATTGGATTTTTTCCCCCCACCCTTAGTTTTTGCGAATGTGGCCGCGGGGCTGTGCACTCGACCTTAGGGAAAGAACTTGGGCGTCGCAGAAGACCCACGCCAGTGTACGTGGTTTTTGTGTGGGAGCCTCGCGGGAGAGCAGAGCGTGGGCGGAATTTAAGATGCACATTCAGCTCTTGCGATGTGCCAAATGAGGAGCTACGTTGTCTTAGTTGGTCTTCACAGCAGCTAGGCGAGTCTACTAAGCAAATGGTACCTTATTTCAGGAAACCCAATTTTCTTGTACTGAATTGCACTCAGCTTTTCTTTTGTTGGAGTCATGCAAAGAGGGCAGCTACATCCATTAATTTACGAATGTAGGTAAACTATCCTAATCAAGAAATTAGGAGTGATGTGATATATATTCGCCCCAGTCTTTTAGGTTGGATCAGATAATTTAAAATGCCCTTAAAAGGGGTTGACTCATATTTTACCCCTCCTTATTCTCCACCACAATTAACCAATTTACACTCCTTCATAATCCCACTAACATTTTCCCGTCTGTCCTCAGTAGTCACATTCATTCATTCACCAAATTCTACAGTGACATCCTGCCCAGACTCTGCTCCCTTCTAGATCACCACGCACTTGGATTATTGCAGTTTCCCGTCCTGCTGTACCGTCGCCCCCTTCAGTACATTCAACATATGCCTACCAATTGTTGGACTGTGCTGCCAAAGAAGATTGTAGAGCTGCCAAAGAAGCATCCTAAAATACTTCATTTTTTTAGACATCTGGCTTTTTACCCCCCCCAAAAAAGCCATCCTTCTTCGACTGTTTTTCAAGATCTTTCTCTTCTAATTGCTGATCTGCTCATCCTGTTACTCCCCAGCAGTGTGGGAGGTTTAAAAAAAAAGTGGGAGTCCTATCCTAGTTTCCATTCTGCCACGCTCTACTTGAATGACCTTGGGAAAATCACTTTATTTCTGGGTTCTACTTTTCTTAACTGTAAAATGGAGTGTGAACTCGATGTCTGAGATCCGCTATGTCGCGAAAATATGTGGATCTGGAGAGTTACTATGTTAAGCACTAGATTATACATACACAGGGTACTATCAATATCACAGACTGAGAATTGTGGTGGTTTGTTTTTTTGTGTTTGGGGGGGTTATTTTTTGGTTTTCTGCCCTTCCACTGGTCATTTTTTCTTATTTCCTACTCTGCCCCAGACGTTTTGTTTTGTTTTGTTTTGTTTTGTTTTAACTTACGCTTTATATTTTTTCGTTAAGGCAGCTGAGTGCACCCTTGGGTAGCACATATATTAAAATTGGAATGATAGAAGATCAGTGTAGATCCTGTGCAAAGATGACACACAAACTAATGAAGCATTCCATAATTTTCAAACTAATGTAACATTGGTTGTCAACTATACTTCAATTACAAAAAAAAAAAAAAAGAAAACTAGGGGTTACCTGGGTGGCTCAGTCAGTTAAGCATCTGCCTTCAGCTCAGGTCATGATCCCAGGGTCCTAGGATCAAGCCCCATATTGGGGTCTCTGCTCAGAAGGGACTCTGCTTCTCCTTCCCCCTGCTCTTGCGTGCTCACGCTCTCTCTCTCTCTCTCTCTCATTCCCTCTCAAAATCTTTTAAAATAATAGTAATAAAAATAAATTAAAAATAAATTTTAAAAAAGCTAGCTAACTAAGCACAGGCATGCATTACCTCTTTTTCCTGAGACCCATTAAAATGCTAATAAAGGAATTTTTAAAATGATACAAAACCCATTCATAATAGAAAATGGGAAGACCACCAAAACACATATATATATTTTTAAATTTACACCCCAAGTGAGTGCAGTCTGACTAAACAAAATGAAAGAAACCATAATGTGGAGTAGGTGCAGGGGGTTCTGAGGCCAACAGGGAGATGAAATAAAGACCTTGATACAGAACAGAAGAACCCTTCCTTATGCCTACAGTATGTAAGCATTTATCCCAGGCTAAAAATCAAGCGTTCTCATAATCTCTGGGGAGGAGTTGGGCTGCTGGTTGAGTATATAATGACTAAGAATGAAACAGTCTTCATTCTGGCACAATAGCTGGTTTTCTACCCACTCACCCTTGAGTGAAGTTGTGCAAGTTGGCAAGACCCTCCCAAATTCACAAGATTCCTAATCAGCATTCCAATTACTTCATCTTAAACATGAACAGACAACCAAGGATTAGATTAATAGCTACTTAAAAGAAGTCTCCAATTTAGGGGGAGGGGATAAAGATAAACAGAAAATGTGGCCATACAGGAAATAGAGAAACTTCAGAGAACTTCAAAAATAATAATTAGTATGCTCATGGACTTTTTATTACACTTATGAAACAAGAATAACATACATAGTATACTTAGGTGAAATAACAATCCAAGAATAAAAAGTAAGTCTTGAAACCATAAATAAGAAATTGCCAAAATTAGGTGTGCCTGGCTGGCTTAGTTGGTTAAGCACCTGCCTTTGGCTCAGGTCAAGATCCCAGAATCCTGGAATAAAGGCTCCCTGCTCAGCAGGGAGTCTGCTTCTCCCTCTGTCTCTCCCCCTCCCCAGCTTGTGAGCGCACTCTCTCTCTCAAACAAATAAATAAACTCTTTTTAAAAAAAGAAAAAAGAAATTGCCAAAATTATAAATTCATTTGATGTGTTAAGAGAGAAAGTGAATGAATTTTTTACAAATAGAAGAAATAGAGGGCACCTAGCTACCTCAGGAGAGTACATGACTCTTGATCTAATAAATAAATAAACTTAAAAAAAAAGAACACAAAGAAATGGAAATTGCAAGAGAAAATATATGAGAAAGAATCAATCCAATAGGACTAATATTACAAGAGAAAGAAAAAAAGTAAATAAAGAATGGAAAATTACTCAAAAATAATGGAAGAAAATTTCACAGAGCTTAAAGTGTCTACTCACGCAGAGCAAAAACAACCTTGTAAAAATGTTAGAACTGCAAAAACAAGAGATCTTTAATTTCCAAAGGGGGAAAAAAACATAAGTGACCCCAAAACAAGCTGACATTAGAACTCTTACCAGCAACTCTAAATATAAGAAGATAACAAAGAGTTTCAAGTTTCTTAGGGAAATACTTCTTGAACCTCACAACCTAAGGGGGAAAAAATCAATTTTTAAAAAATTCCACTCCTAGCTAAATTATCATCAAGTAAAGAGCAGGATGAAGACATTTTCGGGTCTGCAGAGATTCATAAAGGTAAACTCCCACATACTCTTTTTTTTTTATGATTTTATTTATTTATTTCACAAAGAGAGGAACAGAGAGAGGGAGCACAAACAGGGGGAGCAGCAGAGGGAGAGGGAAAAGCAGACTCCCGGCTAAGTGGGAGTCTTTGGGGGGGTTTAATGGGATTA
Source organism: Lutra lutra (assembly GCF_902655055.1). Taxonomy (NCBI): domain Eukaryota; kingdom Metazoa; phylum Chordata; class Mammalia; order Carnivora; family Mustelidae; genus Lutra; species Lutra lutra. Next base: position 37,754,308 of record NC_062285.1, read on the forward strand.
AAATTAATCCTGGGGTCCTCCTCTCTCTCTGCCTGCCTCTCTGCCTGCTTGTGATCTCTCTGTCAAATAAATAAATAATATCTTTTAAAAAAAATTAAAAAAAAAAGAGGGGCGCCTGGGTGGCTCAGTGGGTTAAGCCGCTGCCTTCGGCTCAGGTCATGGTCTCGGAGTCCTGGGATCAAGCCCCGCATCGGGCTCTCTGCTCAGCAGGGAGCCTGCTTCCTCCTCTCTCTCTGCCTGCCTCTCTGCCTGCTTGTGATCTCTCTGTCAAATAAATAAATAATATCTTTTAAAAAAAAAATTTTTTTTAAATTAAAAAAAAAAATTAATCCTGGGGGACCCTGAGATCATGATCTGAACCAAAGGAAGAAACTTAACAGACTGAGCCACACAGGCGTCCCTCAAAAACCCTTTTTATTTTATTTTTTTTTAAAGATTTTATTTATTTATTTGACAGAGAGAAATCACAAGTAGGCAGAGAGGCAGGCAGAGAGAGAGGAGGAAGCAGGCTCCCTGCTGAGCAGAAAGCCCGATATGGGGCTTGAACCCAGGACCTGGGATCATGACCTGAGCCGAAGGCAGCGGCTTAACCCACTGAGCCACCGGGCGCCCCTCAAAAACCCTTTTTAAATAGAGTTCCTTGAAGACGTCATTAAGCAAAATGAGATAGAAAATAGGTCATTTGACAATATCATATTCAAGGATTACTGGATCTAATTCAGGGAGGTCCCAAGAACTCCAGACTAGACTGGAATGGAAAGAGAGGAGCTCTCAAAGAGAAATCCAAAAAACAAAGAATTCAACTGAATAATTACTGTGATAGAAAGCTTAGAATATGCTGTTTTCTGGTGTTCAACTTTTAGACCCAACATATTAATAAATTATAAATAATCTTGCTATCATTAAAGCATAGTTTGTAAATTTATACCATTGGCAATATAAAGGAAAAAATACAGTAGATAGTTTAAGACATGGAACATACGGAGGCAAAAAGGTAGGAATAAAGCTAAAAGCATTGAAGAGATTATGTTTATTATTGGCAGAACTTTTCTGGTTATTAAAATGTATTGTTCGAAGTAGGAAGAGTAACTAATGGAGGAGCGAGTAATTGTTAGTCTAAACTGAGAGGGTAGGAAGACACAACATACAAGGTTTATAAGTAAGCTAAGTCATCATCGATCTAGGTAGTTCGTCAAGAAATGGTAGCAGAAGACTTAATAGTGTTATAATGGCAATATTTTGCCCCTGTTTTTTCTGCAGATTCTATGCAATCCTATTAAAATCTCAGCTACCTTTTTTTTTTTTTTTCAAAAATTGACAAGTCGTGTCCCTCAAATGGAAGTGTAAGGGACACGGGATAGCCAAAATAATCCTTAAAAAGAATAAAAGGAAAACCCATTCTTCTTGATTTCAGAACTGACTACAAAGCTACAGTGATCTAGATAGTGTAGTACTGGAAAGGTAATAAACATATCTATCACTGAAAAGGACTTAAGTGTTCAGAAATAACCCATACATTTATGGACAATTAATTTTCAACAAGAATGTCAAGGTAATTCAATACAAAAAGAACAGTCTTTTTTTTAAGATTTTATTTATTCATTTGAGAGAGAAAGCATAAGCAGGGAGAGGGGCAGAGACAGAGAGAGAAGCAGACTCCCCACTGAGCTGGGAGCCCGCCGTGGGGCTCGATCCCAAGACCTGGAGATCATGACCCGAGCTGAAGGCAGCCACTTAACTGACTGAGCCACCCAGACCCCCCAAGAATAATCTTTTTAACAAAGGATGCTGTAACAATTGTATATCCAAATGCAAAAGAATGAAACTGGACCCCTACTCACATTTACAAAAATTAATTCAAAATGAACCATAGACCTAAATATAATTAGTTAAAATTATAATACTCTTAGAGAAAAAACATAGGTATAAATCTGTGTGACCTTCGGTTATAGCTTTTTAGCTATGAAACCAAACATACAAGTGACAAAAGAAAAAAAAGTAGGGAAACGGGACTTCACCAAAATGGAAAACTTTTGTATTATTTAGCCTTAAAAAGGAAGGAAATCCTGACAAATGTTACAACATGAATGAATCTTGGAGACATGAAGCCAAGTGAAATAACCCAGTCACAGAAGGACTGTATATTGTACGATTCCATCTATATGAGATAACTAGAGTAGTCAAATTCATAGAGTCAGAAAGTAAAAGGGGGTTGAGGGAGGGAGAATACAGAGTTAGTGTTTAGTACTTCCCAAACTTCAGTTTGGGAAGCTGAAGTTCTGGAGATGATCGTGGTCATGATTGTATATCAGTGTGCATGCCCTTAATGCCATACAACTGTACATTTAAAAATGGTAACTTTTAGGGGCACCTGGGTGGCTCAGTGGGTTAAAGCCTCTGCCTTCGGCTCAGGTCATGGTCCCAGTGTCCTGGGATCGAGCCCCACATCAGGCTCTGTGCTCTGCAGGGAGCCTGCTTCCCCCTCTCTCTCTATCTGTCTGCCTCTCTGCCTACTTGTGATCTCTGTCTGTCAAATAAATAAATAAAGTCTTTAAAAAAAAAAAAAGGTAACTTTTATGTTGTATATATTTTACCACAATAAAAAAAAATTATCTCTTATACTTCAAGTACACTAGTTGGGACTGAATTGTGTCTCTTCAAAGTTCCTCACCCTTTCCCAAACCTTCAACATACTTGGAGAGAGGCCTTCAAAAAGGTAATTAAGTGTAAATGAGGTTGTAAGAGTGGAACCCTAACCCAATGGGACTGGTGTCCGTGTAGGAAAAGGAAGAGACACTTGGGGAATATGCACAGAGAAAAGGTCACATGAAGACACAACCTGAAGATGGCCATTTGCAAACTGGCCAAACCTGCAGACACCTTGATCTTGGATACCCAGCCTCCAGAACTGTGAGAAATAAATTTTTGTTGTTTAACCCATGATATTTTGTTAATGTATCCCTCCCAAACTAATACAGATTTTGATACTGAGAAGTGAGATGTTACCTGCAACAAATACCTAAAAAGATGTAGAAGTAGCTTTGGAATTGGATTATGATTAAAGGCTGCAAGAGCCTAGAGGTGCATGTTAGAAAAAGCCTAGCATGCCTTGAAGAGAGACTGTTGGTACAAAAATGGGTATCAAAGGTGATTCTGGTGAGCTCTCAAACAGAAATGAGCATGTTGCTGAAAACTGGTGAAAAGGTGACCCTTATCAAATGGCAAAGAAATTGGCCAAATTAAGTTCTCATATTTTGTGGAAAGTGGAATTTTTTTTAAGATTTTATTTATTTGAGAGAGAGAGAGAGCACAACCGGGGTGCAGAGGGAAAGGGAGACACAGGCTCCCCTCTGAGCAAGAAGCCTGATGGGGACTCGATCCCAGGACCCTGGGATCATGTCCTGAGCCAAAGGCAGATGCTTAGCTGATTGAGCCACCCAGGCACCCCTGGAAAGTAGAATTTAAAAGTAATAACGTTGAATATTTATAAGCAAAGTGCTGAAGTACAGCCTGATTTCTTCTTACTGCTTATAGTAAAATGCAGGAGAAGAGAGATAAATTGAAGGAATTAAGCAAAAAGGAACCAGACTTAAAGATTTGGAAAATTCTTAGCCTATCTGTGATATTATGATTTATATTTGGTCACTCAGATAATCAAATATATTTCTCAAATATATCTACTATTCCTGGCTCACAGCTCCCAAAACCCTTAGAATTTCCTGAGCAATAAAAGCAATGGGAACATCTTTTGTCATGATATTTGGTGACATAAGTGAAACAGATGTCTTATAACAAGCCCCTTTCCACAACTGGGCTTATGTTAGTAAAGTGACTTTTGGAAAGCACCTAAGGATGGGGACTGGTTGCCGGGGGAACCAAACAGGAATAGAGGTTTGGAACTTTCACCCCCAACTCTTGGAAAGGGAGAGGGGCTGGAGTTTGAATCAATTACCAATGGCCAGTGATTTAATCAATCTTGCCTATGTAATCAAGCCTCCATCAAAAATCCAAAAGGATGGGATTTGGAGAGCTTCTGGGGTAGTGAACACACAGAGGTGTGGGTTAAGTGATGCAAGGGCATGGTGGGAGCTCTGCATCCTTTTACCATACCTTGCCCAATGCCTCACTCCCATCTGGCTCTTCCTGAGTTCTATCCTTTTATAATAAAACAGTAAGAAAGAAAGAACCACCGAGAAGGATGTGTCTTTGAGTTCTGTGAGCCACTCTAGGAAGTTCAACAATCCTAAGGAGGGGGTCATGGGAAACTCTGATTTATCGCCAACCGGTCAGAAGTACAGGTAATAATCTGAACTTGTATATGGCATCCTGAGTTGGAGGGGAACATTGGAACTTCCGATTTGTAGCCAGTTGGCCAGAGATACAGGTAATAACACAGACTTGCTTCTGGCATATGAAGGAGCAGGAAAGAGTGTGGGGTGACAGTACTCCTATGGGGCTGACCCCTTAACCTGTGGGATCTGATACCATCTCTGCATAGATACTGTCAGAATTGAGTTGGATTATAAGATACGCAGCTGGTGTCTAGAGAACTCCTTGGTAATGTGGGGAAACCCACCCCCCTTCCACATGTTGGGATTGAGGGCAGTACTCAATGAATAGCCATATTACAAAAGAAGAAAAGGTATATTCTACAAAGCACATCAAAGGTGTGGCTGGGAGATCATTTGATAAAGAGATCGGGGATGCTATAGGGTCCAAGGGCAGGCTGCCCCAAGATGGGTCACTTTCATATGAACGTTATTTTGAACTAAAAACAGTTAAAACCCAGCAGATTCAGAAAAAGCTTTTTACTTCCCCCTCAACTCTCTCTTTGTATCAGGAAGAGAGCTATTAATAGAGATTCCTCTTTACCTAAGAAACTTGTCTACATAATAAGGCAACCTTGGTTTTCTAAACATCTTTCACCTTCCTGCTAATGGTCTTTCTCCCTTTTGTATCCTCTTTAACTCATGTAAGCATCGTGTTGCCTGACTGTCTTTGGAATTTCCATGTCTGTGTGGATTCCCTGTATATATGCTATTAAATTTGATTTTCTGTTAATCTGTCTCATATCAATTTGATTCTTAGTCCAGCAAGAAGGACCTTGAAGGTAGAGAAAATTCTTCCTCCCAACAGTGTGAGCTCTCTGGCTGCCAGTCCCCATTATCCTTCAAGAAAAGGGAGAAATAGCACCAAAAGCTTTTCAGAGATCAGCAGAGCTGTCACACCTACCATGAGCCCAGAGGATATAGCTATGTCTGGGGGTGGGGGACAAAGCTGTATCCTCAGTTTAAGTCGGTCAGGCTGCTACCAAACAGTCCTTCAGGAACAAAGCTATTGCCCAGGACCAAGAAGATGATGCTGCCACCTCCATAGCCCCAGAGGACAAAGTATTGAGCCAGAAAAGATTATACTAGAGCCTTCAAATCTAATGGAATTTGCTTTGCTAAGTTTTGGACTTCCTTTGGATCCACACCCTCTTTTTTCTTTCTCCCTTTTAAAATGAGAATGTTGGGGGGCGCCTGGGTGGCTCAGTGGGTTAAGCCGCTGCCTTCGGCTCAGGTCATGATCTCAGGGTCCTGGGATCGAGTCCCGCATCGGGCTCTCTGCTCAGCAGGGAGCCTGCTTCCCTTCCTCTCTCTCTGCCTGCCTCTCTGCCTACTTGTGATCTCTGTCTGTCAAATAAATAAATAAAATCTTAAAAAAATAAAATAAAATAAAATGAGAATGTTGGGGTCCTGGGTGGCTCAGTCACTAGGCGTCTGCCTTCAACTCAGGTCATGATTCCAGGGTCCTGGGATCAAGCCCCACCTTAGGCTCCCTGCTCAGCAGGAAGCCTGCTTCCTCCTCTCTCTCTGCCTGCTGCTCTGCCTACTTGTGATCTCTCTCTCTCTGTCAAATGAATAAATAAAATCTTTAAAATAAAATAAAAGGCAATAAAGGTTAAATGAGGTCATATCCAGTCTGTGGTATTTTGTTATGGCAGCCCTAGGAGACTAACTCAGACACTGTCAGGAAAGTGAAAAGACAGTGTATAGAATACGGAAAAATTTTGCAAACCATATATCTAGTATTGTATCTAGAATATATAAATAACTCTTAAAATTCAACAATAAAAAGATAACCCCATTAAAGAAATGGGTACAAAATGTGAATAGATATTTCTCCAAAGATGTACAAGTAGCCAAAAAGAAAATCTCCTAAAAATTGTGCACACCACCTCTGCCTATATCCCATGGCAAAATCTCACTACATGGACATTCTTTGCTCAAGGGCAAACTGGAAATACAGCTTTTATTGTGCATGGTCATGGACCCATTGAAATTAAGTTCTATTACTAAAACAAAGAGAAAATGGCTAGCAGTGGACAATGAGATGCCTCACATCTCTACCTAGAAAGCAGCACAGAGGCACAAGGAGATGAAAATATGACAGGTTAGGGACATGAGGATAGAAAAGGCAGTTTCTTGATTTAAATCTACTTAAGAGTCCCAGAAGGAGAATAGAGAGAATGGAGATGAGCTTATATCCATATAATGAGTGATATTTTTTTCATGTTTATAAAAAACATAAATCTACACATCAGAAGTCACTCAGAAGACTAAGTAAAAAGAAATCCAACCTAGAAAATTCCAGTGAAACCGACAATATGAAAGATAATACCTTTCTTTCTTTCTTTTTTTTTTTTAACAACATATCTTAAAATCAGTTGCATTATTTTTCTAAGGGCTGCTATAATGGTGCCACAAACTGGGTGGCTTAATATAACAGAAATTTATTGTCTCACAGTTCTGGAGTCTAGAAGTCCAAAAGCCAGGTGTCATCAAGGTCATGCTTCCCCTGAACTGGTAGGGGGAAATCCTTCCTTGTCTCTTCCTTGTTTCTGATGATTCGCTAGCAATCCTTGTCATTCCTTGGCCCACAACTGCAAAACTTCAATCTCTGACTCCATTATCATCTGTTATATCTTCATATAACTGTGTCTCTGTGTCTCTTTTCCTCTCCTAAAAGGACACCAGTCATATTGGATTAATGGGCCACCCTTCTCCAAAATGACCTTCTCTTAACTAATTGTATCTGCAGTTGCCCTGTTTCAAACTAAGGTCACATTCTTAGGTACTGGGGCTTAGGGCTTTAACATATCTTTTTGAGTGACACAATTCAACCCTTAACATCAGGTAAAAAAAAACAAAAACAAAAAACACCTCAGCTTATTTACAAAGGCACCGTAATTAGATTGACAGCAGACTTGTTAACACAAAAGGGAAGGCAGAAGACAGAATAATATCCTCAAGTACTCAGAGAAAATAACAGTCATCTTGAAATTATGTACACAGTAACGCTATTTTATAAGACCAAGGACAAAATGAAGACATTTCACAAGCACAAGGCTTATTACCAATTGATCTTCACCAAAGGAAAATATAAGTGACACTTCAGAAAAAAAAAAATCCTAGAAAAAGTTCTGAAAGACAGGAATATGGTGATCAAAGAAATTAATGAACAAGGGGAGATATCTAAATACACATAGCTGGGGGCACCTGGGTGGCTCAAAGGGCTAAGCGTCTGCCTTCAGCTCAGGTCATGATCCCAGGGTCCTGGGATTAAGCCCCACATCAGGCTCCCTGCTCAGTGGGAAGCGTGTTTCTCCCTCTCCCACTCCCCCTGCTTGTGTTCCCTCTCTCACTGTGTCTCTCTCTGTCAAATAAATGACTAAAATCTTTCTTTTTATTTATTTTTTTTAAAGATTTTATTTATTTATTCAACAGAAAGAGATCACAAGTAGACGGAGAGGCAGGCAGAGAGAGAGAGAGAGAGAGAGAAGCAGGCTCCCAGCTGAGCAGAGAGCCCGATGTGGGCCTCGATCCCAGGACCCTGAGATCATGACCTGAGCCGAAGGCAGCGGCTTAACCCACTGAGCCACCCAGGCGCCCACCAAAGGATAAACAGTACAAGTCATTGAATACAGCAGCTCACCAAGAAAATCCCATTTAAAAAAAAAAAAAAAAAAGATTTTGTTATTTTGGGGCACCTGAGTGGCTCAGTTGTTGGGTGCCTGCCTTCAGCTCAGGTCACGATCCCAGGGTCCTGGGATTGAGCCCCACATCAGGCTCTCTGCTCAGCTTCACTTCCCCTGCTTGTGTTCCTTCTCTCGCTATTTCTGTCAAGTAAACAGGTAAAATCTTTTTAAAAAAATTTTTTTTGTTATTTTTAAGTAATATCTACACCCAAACTCAGAATCCTGAGATCAAAAGTCACCTGCTCTACCAAATAAGCCAGGCAGACACCACAAGAAAATCCTATTGGTCTTGGGGGGGACACAACTTCCAGCAACCACAAGGGTGCTGCTGTTCAGGTGCCCTCTGAAATGAGCTCTTTCTCAGAAGGTTTTATGTAGATTCTGTGCACTGATGGGGAAACTGCAAAGCAAACTCAAACACAGCACTTCTCAGTTAAAAAAAAATAGAGGCCAGCAGAATTACAGAAGAGAGAACTTGAACTAAAGCTTGTCAGCAGTAGAGCCCAGCCCCCATGGACACTGTCTCTGTTGCTGCTCTGAACTCAGACCTGGGTGTCTCCAGAGGAAAAGATAAGCCAGTCGTGGCCTCTAACTTGAAAACTGGAAATGTGGTGAAAGGTTCAGAGGACAGGAATGAGAAATCACTAAGGTAGCCTGTATTTGCAAATCAAGCCAGTTCTTCAGCGCCTGTCATGAAAGAATGGTCGTGATGTGGGACGTGCATGGTCCTTCACAACCAAGGCCACAGTTCCTGGCCACACCCTGGTGGTCACTGCATTGGCTATGAGTCCAGACATGTCACAGCTGTGTCTTGGCTCTTGGGACAGCACCCTGCTTCTGTGGGATGTTGGGACTCGTGTACGGAGAACCTCTGTCTCTAGGAACCCAGTCACTTAGCTACACTAGGTCTCCCAAGAACAACATACACTTAGACTTCTGAAGATAAAACCATCAGATTATGGGACAGTCGGGGGGCTGCAGGCGCCTCATGCATTTCCTGCAAAGCAGCAATATTCAGACTTCTGCAAGGTCAGCAAGGACAGACACAAATATGTGTCCTGCAGCAACGGCTTTGGAGGGGAAGGCTGTGAAGCCACATTGTGGAACGTAGGGCAGACATGGAACAGAAAATGAGAATATAAGGGCATTTCCAGACTCTTGCATCCTGCATCTTTCTACCAAGAGCACTGGCCTCGATGCCTATAATTGCTACTTTATTACATGACAGGATTGCAAAGTCACATTTTGGAACCAATATCCTGGAACCTGCTTGTTCACCTTGTCCCTGGATAGATTAGGACCTTTGACTTCCCTGGCTGTTGGTGACACTGTCCCCATATAGTATGCAAGTTTCAGCAGAGGAATTCACCTGCTCAGAGGATACCACAGCTGAGGGCTGGAACTGCAGGAAGTGGCAGATTTCTGAGGCCAAGAGTCATTTCACTGAACAATATCAAACCATGGCCAGTCAAAAACAAAAACAAAAGCAAAAAAAAACCTTTTAGCAAAGCAATTATGGAGGAGAAATTTAATCTACTAGAGAGCTATTTTGGGGGTCAGATTGTAGTCTCAGGGTCGTGAGTTCAAGCCCCATGTTGGGCTCCACTTAGAAAAAAAGCCAACTGGTCTTAAAAATGATTACAGTGAAGAATAATAATAATACAAAAATTAATAAAAATGCTTATAGCAAGCCTTACCATTCATGGAAAAACATTAAAATCATTCTCTTTAAAATCAGGAAAAAGGCAGATCCACTATTGTCTCTCCCATTCAACATCATATCATTGTCCTAACTAGCATATTAACACAAGAACAGACATTTATAAGGATCAAAGAGGAAGAGACAAAAATATTATAATCCACAAATGATATGATGGTCACCTTTAGAGTTTCTTACATAAAAGAACTGTTAGACTAGGGGCGCCTGGGTGGCTCAGTGAGTTAAGCCTCTGCCTTCGGCTCAGGTCATGATCCCAGGGTCCTGGGTCCTGGGATCAAGCCCCGCATCGGGATCAAGCCCCGCATCTGCTCCGCAAGCAAGGAGCCTGCTTCTCCATCTCTCTCTGCCTGCCTCTCTGCCTACTGAGCTCTCTCTGTCAAATAAAGAAAATCTTAAAAAAAAAAAAAAAGAACTGTTAGACTAACCACTTGACGTAATAAAATGACTTAGTAGTGTATCTAGACACAAAATAGATATACAAAAATCAAGCATATGCTATACCCTGCTTAGAAAATGTAATTTTTTTTCCTTTTTTTAAGAAAATGTAATTTTAAGGGGCGCCTGGGTGGCTCAGTCATTAAGTGTCTGCCTTAGGCTCAGGTCATCATCCCAAGGTCCTGGGATCAAGCCCTGCCTTGGGCTCCCTGCTCAGCAGGAAGTCTGGTTTCCCTCTCCCACCCTCCCCTGCTTGTGTTACCTCTCTCACCGTCTCTCTCTCTCTGTCAAATAAAATCTTTAAGTAAAAATCTGTAAATAAAAATCTTTTTTTAAAAACGTAGTTTTAAAAAGATAACCAGAGAAAAAGATATACAAATTACCCATAAAAATATGACAAAACATTCAACTTCATTTATGATTAAAAAAATGTAAATTAGGACACCTGGGTGGCTCAGTGGGCTAAGGCATCTGCTTTTGGCTCAGGTTGTGATCCCAGAGTCCTGGGATGGATTCCGACGTTGGACTCTCTGCTCAGCAGGGAACCTGCTTCCCTTCCTCTCTCTCTGCCTGTCTCTCTGCCTCTCTGTCTGTCAAATAAATAAATAAAATCTTTTTAAAAAAATTTAAAAAATGTAAATTAAAAGTACAATGGAATTTCATCTCTCATAATCAGATCGCCAAAAATTCAAAAGTTTGAAAAAACGCTGTTAACGAGGCGGTGAGGAAAAAGTCACTCTCATACATTGTGAAAGAGAATGTATGATAGTGCAACCCCTCTAAAGGATTATTAGGCATTATCTAACAAAAATACATATACATGTATATGTATATGTACCCTATGCATTACTCAGCTATGCATTTTCGAGATATTTACCCTAAAAAAGTACCACCACAAACATTAAACAATATATATATAAGGTAATTCATTCAGGCATTTTTGTAGTAGTAAAATATTGCAAATACAGTTTGACAAACTCTGCTTCATACATATAATAAAGAAATGGAATTGTGAAAAAGACCGAAGATTTTACAGACTGATACAGAGTGATTTGTAGGTATGTTGTTAAGTGCAAAAGAGTCTATGATGTGCTACTTTTTGTATAAGAAAGTGGAAATATTTGCTTATTTTCTCAAAAAGCAAACAAACAAACAAACAAAGAGGGGCTCCTGAATGTCTCCGTCAGTTCAACATCCAACTCTGGATTTCAGCTCAGGTTGTGATCTCGGGGTTGTGAGACGGAACCCCACCTTGGGCCCTGTGCTGGGTGTGGAGCTGCTTAAGATTGTCTCTCTCTCTCTCTCTCTCTCTCTCTCGCCTTCTGCCCCTCCCCATCTTTAAAAAAAAGTCAAAAAAGAAGAGTAAATCAAATCCTAATTAGTAGTTACTGTATAAATCTGCTGAGGCTACCACAAAATACCACAGCCTGGGTGGCATAAGCAACAGAAATGTATATTCTCACAGTTCTGGAGGTTAAAAGTTCAAGATCAAGGTGCCAGGAAATTCGGTCTCTGTTGATACACGCACTCGGATGGCATCTCTTCCTGGCTTACAAATGGCCTGCCTCCTCCTTGCGTCCTCACATGATCTTTTCTCTCTGCATGTGCAGAGAGAGAGATGGGAAAGAGATGAGAGATGGGGCTCCGATGTCTCATGTTTTTCTTATAACAACACTGGTCTTACCTGATAAGGGCCTCACCCTTATGCTCTCATTTATCTTCTATTACCTCTTTAAATGCCCTATCTCTAAAAGCAGTTAACATTGAAGGTTAGGTCTTCAATACACGAATTTGGGGGGAACAAATTCGGTCCATGACAGTTACCTCTAGGGAGTGAATGGAATGGATAAGGATATTAATGAGATTTCTCTGAGCATACTGTTTTGTGAAGTTTACAATTTTATTTATAAAGTTAAAATTTTTAATCACATCAATGCTTTATATATTTTTAAGAAATTAATTAAAAAATAATGAAATAGGGAGCTTGGGTGGCTCAGTCTCTCTCTCTGACAAATAAATAAACAAAAGAGATAGTGCAAGCAGGGGGAGAGGCAGGCAGAGGGAGACGGAGAAGCAGGCTTCTTGTGGAGCAAGGAGCCTAATGTGGGGCTTCGATCCCGGGACCCTAGGATCATGACCTGAGCCGAAGGCAGACACTTAACCAACTGAATAAATTAGGCGCCCCTAAATAAATTTAAAAAAAAAAAAAGAATAAAACAAATGAACTTGATCATATCAATTGGTACATAACCACATTGATGAAAAATTTCACTTGTTATTTTTGAACATAGTATTTAGATGATAATCCTTAATAATTCCTAGTCTACTAACTACAAAGAAATTTTGACAGTTACTTAGATTTATTATTGTTGGCATCAGTGGAATAGTGATTCTGGAACTATTTTGTCTTTGTTATAGGGTGATACAAGGGCTGGGTGAGACCTGCACATTATGTGTATTGAGTTACAGGAGAGGAATCCTAAGCTTAGGGCGTCCCAATTTTTTATAGCGGGCTGCAAGTAAACATGTCTGACTTTTGCCTTGCAGAGAGATTACCTTTATTACACTGGGTAATGGTAAATAAGCCCGTCTTGATGGAAGACATTAGTTTCCAAGGCTGTTCACTATCTAAAGATCTTCGGAAAGATAATCCAAAGCAAGAGGACTGTGCTTCTGCTCACAAGTCATGAAGAAATGTGAAACCATGGAGAACCATCTCCCAGAAGCCAGTGTGTAGAACATTCTACAACACAATTGTTCCAGAGAGACAACTGGCTGGCTCAGCCAGTGGAGCATACAACTCTTGATCTCGGGGTTGTACCTTTGAGCCCCACATTGGGGGTAGAGGTTACTTAAAATCTTTAAACAACAACAACAACACAAACAATTTTCCTGGAATCATTAAAATGTGAATGTCCTAGCAAATGGTGTCAGAGTCCTGCTCCTATTTTTTCCTTAACTTTCCCACTTTAATGTGTTGCCCACTCCCAGTTTTTCATTTCTTTGTCTGAGGGATTTTTTCTTTTTTGTTTTCTTTTTTTAAAAGATTTTATTTATTTATTTATTTGACAGAGAAAGGGAGATCACAAGTAGGCAGAGAGGCAGGCAGAGAGAGGGGGGAAGCAGGCTCCCTGCTGAGCAGAGAGCCCAATGCAGGACTCCATCCCAGGACCCTGGGACTGTGTCCTGAGCTGAAGGCAGAGGCTTAAACCACTGAGCCACCCAGGTGCCCCAGTGAGGGCTTTTTTTTTTTTTTTTTTTTTTTTAAACCTCTGCCTAAAGTGGACCAACGGGGAATTAGCTTTCCCAGGAGCTGCCCTCAACTGATGTCTCATACAAGTTAGCAAGTAAGTGTTCCAGTTCCCTTGCCCTCTGAGTATGAAATCTGTGAGATACAAGTTAGACATGAATTCTCCAAGTTTCCCAACAGTATGGACCAGTTTTCTTCAGTGATAACTGGCTTAATAACACACCCATTGTTGTCTGCTTGCTTTCTCTGTCTCACTTCCCCATTAATCTGTTGGTACTTCTTGAGCTCATCTTCCAAGTAAGCTAACTTGTACTTGAATCCTTGCCTTGGAGTCCGCCTCTGGTAGAACCCAAAATTAAGACATGTCCAAGTGGGAAAGTCAGATATGCAATTAAATATGAATGTCGAATTCAGAGGAGGGGTTCAGGCAATATGTGGGTCATCAGCAAAGATATAATTCTTTGTTCTGGTTGTCTATTGCAACAAGAGATATTAACCTAAAATGTAGTGTCTGAAACAACTTTTTTTTTTTGGTAGCTCACAATTTTGTGGATCAGAAATTTGAGGCTGTCTCAGCTGGGCAATTATTCTCTTTCACATGGCATCACCTGAGGTCACTCACTGCATGGTATTTAGCTGCTAGATGAACTTTAATCCACCACAGCTGGTAAAACTGAGCCAAGATGAGACACCAAAGGTGTGAGTAGAGGCACCTCCATCCTTCCAGCTACTCAGCCCAAAGGCTGGAGTCCTCCTTAATTCCTCTCTCTCATCCCTCCCATTCAATCCACTTTCAGAGTACGTCCAGGATCCAGCCACATTCATCACCCCATTATTACCACCATTACCCAACCCACGGTGGTTTCTCGTCTGGATTATTTTGATAGTTCCCTAACTGGTCTCTGTGCTTCTTTCCACCTCCCCGTCATCCCTTTAAGAGCTAGATCATGCTATATCACCTTTGTGCTCAGAATACTCCAGTGGCTTCCAATCTTAATCACAGCAAAATGTGAATTTTTTTAAAGATTTTATTTATTTATTTGACAGATAGAGATTACAAGTAGGTGGAGAGGCTGGCAGAGAGAGAGAGGAGGAAGCGGGTTTCCCGCTGAGCAGAGAGCCCAATGCGGGGCTCGATCCCAGGACCCTGAGATCATGACCTGAACCAAAGGCAGAGGCTTTAACCCACTGAGTGACCCAGGCACCCCAAAATGTGAATTCTTATGGTGGCCTATAATTCCTACAAGATTTGGTCCTTTTTGACTCTTTGAACATAATCCAGTACTCTCCTTCTAGTTCATTCTGCTCCAGTTGCACTGAATTCCTTACTGATTCTCAACAATGCCAAGCATGCTCTTGCCTCAAGACTTGCTCCTTCAGATGGGCACATCTTCTGCCAGATAGCTTCAAGCCTTGTTTTCTCACTTCCTTCAGGTCTCAGATCTCTCAGATCTCACCATCCCTGAAGCCTCCCCAGCTCCCTATACAGAACAGCCAGCTCTCTACCCTGAAGGGCAATTAAAAAAAAAAAAAACAAATAAAGAACAACCATCTTTCTATGTACTCCCTATCCCCCTTATTGTTTCATTTATCTCCATCTAACATACTATATATGTAGTATATGAATTATGCTTGCTTGTTTCTTTTCATTTTTCAAGATTTTTATTTTATTTATTTATTTGAGAGAGGGAGAGAAAGAGAGAGAGAGCACGAGCAGCAGAAAGAGAAGGAGCAGACTTCCCGCTGAGCAGCGAGCCTGATTCGGGGCTTGATCCCAGGATCCTGAGATCATGACCCAAGCCATAAGCAGATGCCCAACTGAGCCACCCAGGTGCCCCTTGTTTGTTTATTTTCTATCTCCTTTTCTGAAATGTAAGTTCTATAAGGGAAACTTTCTTTTATTCTTTTATTCCCTGTTTTACCCCTAGTGCTTGGAACATAGCTGGTGCTTAGAAAAAAATTGCTTAATGAATAAATGAATGAGCAAATAATCCCGGACATTTGGGTTGCTTCAAGCTTTGTGTGTACCAAGTTTTATGCATAAAACTTCCATATTTTATGGCTAATTCCTTTGTATATATTTCCAAAATATGACTACTGAAAAAAACATTTTTTGGCTTTTAATAAAAGTTATCAAATTGCTCTCCGAAATGATTAATACAATTAGGTAGAGAGTACTAGTTATAAGATGCTCCTGCTAGGCATTACACTTTAAAATTTTGTACAAATTTTATAGGAAAGACTAGGAGATTTGATTATTTTTTCATATTTTTTTTAAGTTTTGTTTTTTTTTTAAGTAATCCCTACATACAGCGTGAGGCTCAAACCCATGACCTCGAGATCAAGAGTCACATGCTCTACTGATTGAACCAGACAGGCACCCCTCCATATTTATTTATAACCCTCAATAGTATGTTTAAGCAAATAAACAACAAATAAATATAATATAAATAAAAATAGTACTTTAAAAAAATTAAAATCTCATCTACAGGTTTTCTCAGGTTTATTCACCTTTGTGACTCTGACTAATCTTTGGTTAACTATAATTAAAGATGAATTTTATCACCTATCCTAAACACTGCTTCCTATTTTCCTCCATTAAGTGTTATACTGGTCGCCTAAGTGCAGGATTCTAAGTCATACTCATTAGATTTTATCTTATGTTACAGAATCTCACACTAGAGGGAGAGGCAGTTTATCTGCCTTCATGATTATGCCTTTAAAAAAAAATACCATGCCCCTCCCCACAATGTCTTCAGCACCTTGTAATTTATGAATGTATACATATGCATTATATGTCTCTGCTTGAGTAAATTCATACAATTAATTACATTTTCATAGAATGAGAGTAGTTATTTATATACAGCCATTACTTACATACATATGGCTGTATATAACTACATACATATACATATATATATACATACATATATATACAAATAACTAATCCAGAATCCTATCTAAAATAACTCAGTTGCTAGTTCACTTCTTTCAGATACCACCTTGTCTCATGAGCCACCTACTCCCAAATGTTATTCTAAATTACCATTTGCAATCACTTCCTCCTAATGCCCACTCCCACTGCCTTTCTAAATCAGTGTTTCACAGTTCCTACTTGGTTGCTGTTCTTTGCCATTTTTTTTTTAAGATTTTATTTTTTTTAAGTAATCTCGACACCCAACGTGGGGCTCGAACTTGCAACCCCAAATTCAACCTCACCGTTCCAGTTGTTATTTTAACCTAACAGCAAATTATCTTTGTCAACCACCTTTCATAATAGGCCAACCTTTCAAACTACAAGAATTTCAAGAAGAATTTTGGTTTAAAGAAATGTTGTGGGGTG
The DNA here is from genome assembly GCF_902655055.1 of Lutra lutra. NCBI lineage: Eukaryota > Metazoa > Chordata > Mammalia > Carnivora > Mustelidae > Lutra > Lutra lutra. The sequence continues at coordinate 37,771,076 of NC_062285.1, forward strand.
CCTGGGTGGCTCAGTGGGTTGAAGCCTCTGCCTTCAGCTCAGGTCATGATCCCAGGGTCCTGGGATCGAGGACCATGTTGGGCTTTCTGCTCAGCAGGGAGTCTGCTTCCTCCTCTGTCTCTGCCTGCCTCTCTGCCTACTTAATGATCTCTGTCTGTCAAATAAATAAATAAAATTTTAAAAATTTTAAAAAGAAGAAATGTTCTTTCATTTTTGTTTATAAATATCCTGCTTTTTATTTTAATCTATGAATAACTTCCTGGTTATATTAGATTGTGCTACATAAGAATCCAATGTCCACATATGAGAGAATAAACCAACACCAAAGGAATGTGACTCTGGAGACAAAGACTAAATTAAGATTCTATCACTGAAAGTGTAGTTGGGATATATGAAGAAGATATCTCTCAGTGTTCATTGAGGGACCCAAGCTCCCATTTTTCTACTTTGCCATCTTTAGCCCATGGTTGCTAGTCTCAAGATCGCTTCCAGGTCAAGATAAACACTAGTCCTTTCATTATCATATCCAATAAAAAAGTAGAAGAAAAGAAGAACATACTCTTCCATATTAAGGAGCTTTCCAGAAGTTCCACACAACACTCCCACTTACATCTTATTGGCAGGGAATTAGTCACCTGTTCAGATCTAGATCCAAGGAAACTTAAGACATAAAGTGTTTTATCTGAGCAGCTAAAATTTGGAATTCTGTTGATAAGAAAGGAGACAATAGATTTGGTAGACAACTAGCAATCTCTGTCAGAAGGACAATTTGATCAGGAAGCAAAAAGACTAACCTATATGTATCAAGAGACGTTGAACACAGCATAACCATAATATATAACAACACTTACTAATAATAGGTGTTAATAATGCAGATCCTGAGACTTCATGAAATTGTTAAATTATGTGTACCAATATTCTGTGAAGAAAGCAAAGGTGTGTATGACACATTTTCTGTAGATGTCTACCCAAAATATCAAATATTTTAAAATTGGGGCATATAGGTAAAAACTAGTTACCTACGTAGCTCACACTGTGCTACAATGTACAAATATATTTTTTCTTTTTTTCTATTTTTGGGCTCTGTGCCCAACATGGGGCTTGAACTCACGACCCAAGATCAAGAGCTGCATGCTCTACCAACCGAGCCAGCCAGTCACCCCTAATGTGCTAATATCTTTAAAAGAGAGACTGATCAGAAACTTTCACTCAGAATTTGCTCATATTTAACTTTTCAAAGCAGCTATTTTTAATCCTTTCAGGAATCATTTGTAGGAAAAGATGGAAAAGGTGGGAAAATCTGGTTTTGCCCCAAAAGAGGTCAACTTCTTAACACAGCAGCAATATGAAAATTAATTTAATACAAAAAATAAATTTAGTTTAACAACTTTGTTTAGACTGATTTAGACATTTCTCTCAAACGCCAATAACTCAGTACATTTTGTAGAACAGATGGCATATTCCTTAGTGAATCTTTATACTTATTAATGAAAAAAACCCTTGGCTGCTTTTTTTTTTTTTAAAGATTTTATTTATTTATTTGACAGACAGAGATCACAAGCAGGCAGAGAGGCAGAGAGAGAGGAGGAAGCAGGCTCCCCGCTGAGCAGAGAGGCCGATGTGGGGCTCGATCCCAGGACCCTGGGATCATGACCTGAGCTGAAGGCAGAAGCTTTCACCCACTGAGCCATCCAGGCGCCCCAACCCTTGGCTTTAAAAAAAAAAAAAAAAAAAGATTAGTTATTTGAGAGAGAGAGAGGGAGAGCATGTACACGAGTTGGGGGAGGGACAGAGGGAGAGAATCTTCAAGCAAACTCCCTCCTGAGCACTGAGCCCAATGTGGGGATCCATCTCATGACCAGTGAAATCACAACCTGAGCTAAAACCGAGAGTCGGACACTCGGCAGGCTGAGCCACCCAGGTGCCCCAACTCTTTGGCTTTATAAACAATAAATGCAAACATTATTTTAGGAGCTCAGAAGTAGAAACCCAAGTGACTTGGATTGTGCTAATATTGACTACATTACTTTAATTCTAATAGTTGAATAACTCACTCAATAGTTAAGAGTAATATTTATGATTAAAAGAGAGTCACTCTGAATGTTTTATAAAGTTAAAGAAAAATTCTTTTTTTTTTTTTTAGATTTTATTTTATTTATTTGACAGAAAGAGAGAGAAAGAGGGAGCATGCACAAGCAGGCAGAGTGGCAGGCAGAGGGAGAGAGAGAAGCAGGCACCCTGCCAAGCAAGGAGCTGGATGTGGGACTCAATCCCAGGACCCTGGGATCGTGACCTGAGCCAAAGGCAGCTGCCCAACCGACTGAGTCACCCAGGTGTCCCTAAAGAAAAATTCTTGGGGCGCCTGGGTGGCTCAGTGGGTTAAGCCGCTGCCTTCAGCTCAGGTCCGGATCTCAGGGTCCTGGGATTAAACCCCGCATCGGCTTCCCAGCTAGGCAGGGAACCTGCTTCTCCCCTCCCCCCTCCCCTCTGCCTCTCTGCCTACTTCCGATCTCTCTCTCTGTCAGATAAATAAATAAAATCTTAAAAAAAAAAAAATTCTTGACTCTTCTCTTTTGCTCCCAGCCTGTATCCAATTCGTCAGCAAATCTTTTGAGTTATACCTTCAGAGGGAATACTACTGTCCAACTCTTTCATTTCCAGCTCAGGTCATTATCATCTCTCATTCAGATTATTGAAATAGACTTCTAACTAGTTTCCTTGTATAACATCATTGCCCCCTTTAGTTTGAACATAGCAGCTAGTAAGATCCTTTTAAAATTTGTGTAGGTAACGTCGCTCTTCTCAAAATCCTTCAGTGGCTTTCCTTCTTACAAGGAGTAAATAGAACTACCATATGAAACAGCATTTCCCATTTCTGTTTTTTTTTTTTAAGATTTTATTTATTTATTTGACAGAGAGAGACACAGCGAGAGAGGAAACATAAGCAGGAGGAGTGGGAGAGGGAGAAGCAGACTTCCCGCTGAGCAGGGAGCCGGATGTGGGCATGATTCAGGGACCCTGGGATCATGACCAGAGCCAAAGGCAGACGCTAATGACTGAGCCACTCAGTCGCCCCTCATTTCTGGGTTTTTATCCAAAGGAAGTGATAATACTAACTTGAAAAGATATATACGCCCCTGGGCTCAATGCAGCATTATTTCCAACAGCCAAGACACGGAATCAACCAAGGGCTACTTATGGCTTCTGTGGCCTCCCCATATACCCAGTCACCTACAATTTGTTCCTATTGGAGGAAGTTGTAAATAAATGCCTTGTGGCTTTTGCTCTCAAGTCTTAAAAAAAAAAAAAAATCCAAATGAAAATAAGTGAAGCCATGCTGTTCAAACCCATGTTGCTCAAAATGAAATACTATTCAGCCACAAAAAGGAAGGAAATCCTGTGATTTGTGACAACACAGATGGACCTTGAGGTCATTATGCTAAGGGAAATAAGTCAGACAGAGAAAGACAAATACTCTATCATCTGATTTACATGGGGACTCAAAAAAAAAAAAAAAAAACCCCAACAAACTAAACTCATGGAAATAGTGTGGCTTGGTGGCAGGGGGTAGAGGGGGAAGGATGGCTGAGGTGGTCAAAGGGTACAAATTCTAGTTATAAGGTAAGTTCTAGAGGTGTAATATATAGCAAGGTGATTTTGGTTAATATTTTATTGTACACTTGAAAATTGCTAAGAGAGTACATCTTAAAATTTCTTATCATACACACACAAAAGATGACTATGTAAGATGATGAACATGTTAACCAACTTTTGGGTGGTAATCATTTCCTAGTACATATGTATATCAAATTATCACATTATACACCTTAAGCTTGTACAATGGCATAAAGTTAGAGAAAAAAAAGGAAGAAAAAACCCATAAATATAGATTGGATCCTGTCCTCAGTTCCCAGCACAAAACTCGTAAAACCCTTGTATTTTCCTAAGTGGTAAGAGTGCTAGCAGTATCTTTTGTTCTAATATTTGGTCTTTGACTCTGGGTTCCTGATACAGAGATTTAGAAAACATGGTATTTCCTGGGAAACAAGAATGTCTTTTTTTTTTTTTTTTAAGAGTTTATTTTTAAATAATCTCTACAACCAACATGGGACTGGAATTTACAACCCTGAGATCAAGAGTCACATGCTCTACCAACTGAGCCAGCCAGGCATCCCTGGAGTGTCTTTTGTTTTAAGTAACTCTTGGTGGGCTTCTGAATTTCTTCAGGATGGGGGCTGGTCACCAGAAAGATTTTTCATTCCATCCCTCATTCTCTGGGAAGGGGAGAGGGACTGGAGATTGAGTTAACGATCCCCATGTGAGGATGCCTCCATAAAAAGCTCAAAAGTGGGGTTTGAAGAGCTTCTGGGTTGGTGAACACATCTATGTGTGGGGATGGTGGCACATCCCAAGATCATGAGCACATAAGCTCCTGTGCTCGGGACACTTCCAAACCTCTTTGTATGTAACTATTCATCTCACTGTTCATCAACATCCTTTATCATATCCTTTATTATTTAATAAAGTGGTAAATGTAAGTGTCTCCCTGACTTCTGTTGAGCTGTTCTAGAAAGTGACTTAATTCAAAGAGGGGTAATGGGAACCTCTACTTTTGTAGCCAACTTGGGCAAAATGGTGGGTAACTTGGGAACCTCCTACTTGCAATCAGAGCTTGAACCAAGGGGCAGTCTCCTGGGACTGAGCCCTTGACCGGTGGAGTCTGCCTAACTCTAATTAGTGTCAGAAACTCTAGTTAGTGAATTGTAGAACACCCAGCCGGTGGTGTGAGTGTGAGAGTGTTATGAGAGTAAGGAGACACACAACAGGAGGAAGAGTTTAGTTTTTCCTATACCCTCTCACTCATTTCATTTGCAAATGTCACCTTCTCAGATGCCTTCCCAAGGAATCACTCCATCTAAAATAGTTTCACTTCAGGGTGCCTGACTGACTCAGTTGGTAGAGCATATGACTCTTGATCTCAAGGTCATGGGTTTGAGCCCCACATTCGGTGTAGAGATTACTCAAAAATGAAAATCTTTTAAAAAAAAAAGATAAATAAAATAGTACCATTTCTGTCATCACTCTCTAGCTTCTGCCTCATTTTTTAAATTTTTATTTTATTTTATTTTTTTAAAGATTTTTATTTATTTATTTGACAGAGAGACATCACAAGTAGGCAGAGAGGCAGGCAGAGAGAGAAGGGGAAGCAGGCTCCCCGCTGAGCAGAGAGCCCAATGCAGGGCTCCATCCCAGGACCTGAGATAATGACCTGAGCCGAAGGCAGAGGCTCTAACCCACTGAGCCACCCAGGCGCCCCTAAATTTTTACTTTAAAGATATTATTTATTATTTGACAGAGAGAGACACAGCGAGAGAGGGAACACAAGCAGAGGGAGTTGGAGAGGGAGAAGCAGGCTTCCTGCTGAGCAGAGAGCCCAATGTGGGGCTCAATCCCAGGTCTCTGGGATCATGACCTGAGCCAAAGGCAGACACTTAACGACTGAGCCACCCAGGTGCCCCTCATTTTTTTTTTAAATAGCACTTACTTCTACCAGCTATATTACATACTTATTTGTTTACTTGTTTATTGTGTTTCTGCCTTCTAGAATACAAGCTCCATGAGAGCCCAGACTTTGTTCTTTGCTCTATCTTCAGTGTCTAGATAAGTGCCTTTCACAAGGAGTATCTTAACAGATATTTATTTAATGAAAGATGACTAAAAGAATGGATGAGAAATATTGACCATTACTATATACTCTACACTGTAGGAGCCCTTAGCTGGTAAAATACTTGGAATGGCATTTTATACAGCACTCTCTGCAAAACAGAAAGAACCCACACATTTCACATGGAAGCACACCACAATTTAAACTAAATAAATGAAATCTCTTTAAAAAAAAAAAAGTGCTCCTCTGTTTTTGTTCCAATTTCATTCATGCTCCTTAAATCCAGTAAGAATTACCCCAGACAAACATGCTTAAATAACTGTCTTAAATAATGTATTCCTTGACTCCACATTTCCCTCTATCTACAGCCATTTCTCTGATCACTTTCATGACTCTTCTTCAGAGGGTGGCCTTTAGCGGCCATTTCCACTTCCTCATTTCCCATTCTCTCAATTCTACTCAGGCTCCCAAAGAACTGCTCCTTATAGAGTCATCAAGGTATCTTCTTGATCATTTCTCTTTTTTTAATATATTTTTAAAGATTTTATTTATTCATTTATCAGAGAAGGAGACAGCTAGAGAGACAGAGATAGCACAAGCAGGTGGAGGGGCAGAGGGAGAGGGAGAAGCAGACTCCCTGCTGAACAGGGAGCCCGACATGGGGCTAGATCCCAAGACTCCCGGATCATGACCTGAGCCAAAGGCAGATGCTCAACCAACTGAGCCACCCAGGTGCCCCAAAAGTACATTTTAATACTTAATAGTAGAGTTAGGAGTTCCTATTCTGATACTCCCTAACCTTGCAAATTACCTCACCTCTCTAAAATGCACTTCCCATAACTATGAAATAGCAATGATAATAGTGCCTAGTTCTTAGAGAAGTTTTAACAATTGAGATACTGCATCTTGAACACTTAGCATACTGTTGAGTAAATAATTAATGTTAACATTTTTATTTCTTCAGAATTTCTTTCAGAATAGGCCTAAAGACATCTTTCTTTGGTGAAGAGAGCCGCAGTGCCTTGATAATCGGTCCAGCTGCCGCCATACAATAGACAAGGACAGGAAACAAAAAGAATACTCCGTCCTCTAGGGATTGTGGTGAATTCAAAGAAACAGAATGTTATTACCAGACTTGGAACCTGGCCAAGTTACTAATACCCACATAGTGATGTTTGAGGAAAATGCCACACAGTCTCCCGAAGCTAGACTTGATCCTATCACTGAAGCACCCCACCCACCTCCATTTTATGTAAAATAAAAGAACTTCTGAATCACTGCATCTATTCCACACTGCCCAGGTCCTTCCAATTTCAGCCTTACCCACCACTTCATGTCCTGGCCCAAATTGTTAGTATCCTGTGGCAGATAGTATTTGCCAAAAATGGTGTACCTTCCCTTTTGCATGTTCTTCTTACACTGTGACTTTGCCACTCTCTCCTGAGAGGTGAGGCTATATTTTCTCTCCTTGAATCTTGGTGTGTTTATGGTTTTCAGGGGGATGTTATGTGACTGCTAGCCCTAGGTCAAAAATCAATACACCTGTCCACTGTTCTGGAATGGTTGCTCTTAAAACCCAGTCATAGGCTGTGAGAAGTCCCCAGCGGTCTGTGGAAAGGGCCATATGAAGAAGAACCTAGGTCCCCAAGCCCTTATCAACAACAGAAATCTGAGTTGTGCCTCAGCAGTTACCTGCCAGCCCCATGGATGAACCATCTTGAAAACCATTCCCACAGCCCCCAGTCAGGCCATCCAAGCTGATGGGCAAAGAGCAGAGTTGAAGCTGCCTTGCCAAGCACTACCTGAAATGAGAGTTGTGAGCAAAACAAACGATGGCTCCCTCTCCAAACAAATATTATTTGTAACAGGAGAAAATGAATGTGGATAAAGCCCATTTTTTGCCAATGTCCATACCAAAATGGTAACTCTTAACAAATAAAAATTGTATTTCACTCTTCATATTCTTTTAATTCTTCAGTTTAAACAATGTTATCTACTTATTAATCTCTGAAATGCCTATTATTATTATTATTTACTGAGATCTGAAGACAATTTGCCCAAGAAAGGACTTTGGTCTGCATGGAATTCTTATGCTTCTCTCCTTTTATCAGGTGGGCTTATTGTAAAGTGTAGAATTGAGAACAACTGCAAGAAACATTTCTGGAACATCTATTAAATATCAGATATTAAGTTGTGTGCTTCATATGTCAACTCATTTAATCCTGCAACTCTCATTAAAGTTAACTATTCCCATTTTAAGTAAAAGGAAATGGATATTCAGAGGCTTAGAGCAAAATGCTGAAGTTTATAGAGCTGCCTGAATCCAAAATTCATGATCTTTACATAATTTCAGTCTTTATCTATCTGAGGGGAGAATCCAGTGATTTCTTTAAAAAAGGGGGGGTGGGGCAGTAAAGAAAAACAAATTTTTTTTTAAGTAAATGCTGTCCCCAACATGGCGCTCAAACTCACAACGCAGAGATCAAGACTGGAATCCAGTGACTTTACAGGAAGCACTCTTGACTCTTGTCTCAAGTTCATGTATTGTGTTAGAATGTGTTTCGCTACAAGTAACAGAAAACCCCAAACAGTGTGCCCATCCAGAAGAATACTTATTGTTAGCAAGAAATTTAGAAATAGGAGATTCCAGAATTTATATTATCACACTAATTGGAACTTGCTACATAATTTGTGAGACCCAATGTAAAATGCTAATGCAAGGTCCCTTCTTAAAAATTTGTCCTAATTTTAGGACAGTGACAGCAGAGTGCTCAACCAAGTGTAAGGTTGCTCTAAGTGCTGAGCCTGTGTGACTGGTCCTGTGAAGCTGAACCTAGTTCTGATGATGTCAGAACTCCGGGTTTGCATCTACAATTTTCTTGTCCTTTCCCATTTGGACACAAGATGCCAAATAGAAGTGAATGGACAGAGAAGGACCCAAAATGCAAATCCACTTGTGTTTTAGTTGGCCAGAACTGAGTCATGTGGCTGCCTTCCCTCTTATTCAAGGGAATCTAGGAATATGAGTATCAGGCCAAGGGGAACTGAATTGCCACCATCGACTTAGATCAATTGAGATCCATTGGCATCCCAAATCAGGGTTCTGTTAGCAAAGATGTGGGTTGGGGTAATTGCCATTGGGCAATTTATCCTTTAAAAATACCTTTTCGGGGGCACCTGGGTGGCTCAGTGGGTTAAGGCCTCTGCCTTCGGCTCAGATCATGATGCCAGGGTCCTGGGATGGAGCCGCGCATTGGGCTCTCTGCTCAGCGGGGAGCCTGCTTCCTCCTCCTCTCTCTCTGCCTGCCTCTCTGCCTACTTGTGATCTCTGTCTGTCAAATAAATAAATAAAAATCTTTAAAAAAATACCTTTTCGGAGTGTCAGAACACACTAAACTTTTTTATGTCCAATGGTCCGGAGAAATTTGGCACATTTGTCCAATTTGGACACAATCCTAATTTCCAGCCCTTGAATTTTTATTATGCTTTTTTCTCTACTTAAAAGTCACTACACATGTAATTTCTTATGTGTCTAAATCTTACTCATACTTAGTCTATTGAAAATGTCATTTCTGAGGGCGCCTGGCTGGCTCAGTTGGTTGAGCATTTGTCTTTGGCTCAGATCCTGATCCTGGGGTCCTGGGATGGAGGCCCTCATAGGGCTCTCTGCTCAGTGGGGATTCTGCTTCTCCTTCTCCCTCTGCCCTTCTCCTCCTCTTGTGCTTGCTCTCTCTCTCTCTCTCTCTCATAAATACATAAAATCTGAAAGGAAAAAAAGAAAATGTCATTTCTTCTTTTTTTTTTTTAATGTCATTTCTGTCATGAAAAATTATCTGGTTCCCCCCAAAAGGTGCAATTGTTCTAACACCTGAAGTCTTAAGAACTGTTAACTTTATTAAATTCTAATTAATAGGTATATTTATCTTATCACTTTTTTTGGTGGGGGCAGACAGAGGTCACAAGCAGGCAGAGAGAGAGGAGGAAGCAGGCTCCCCACTGAGCAGAGACCCTGATGCCGGGCTCGATCCCAGGACGCCGGGATTCAGTAGGGACTAGTGGAGTTAAGGACGTGGGCTTTTGTCCTCAGTTCAAATACTGGCCTCTTTCACTTATGACCTGTGGCTTTCAGCAAAACTTTTAAAGATTTTACTTATTTATTTGACAGACAGAGATTACAAGTAGGCAGAGAGGCAGGCAGAGAGAGAGAGAGAGAGGAGGAAGTAGGCTCCCTGCTAAGCAGAGAGCCCGATGCGGGGCTCAATCCCAGGACCCTGGGATCATGCCCTGAGCCGAAGGCAGAGGCTTTAACCCACTGAGCCACCCAGGTGCCCCTATCTTATCACTTATTTAAAGATTTATTTATTTTATTTATTTATTTAGAGAGAGAGAGCATGTGAGCAGGGGGAGGGATTGAGGGAGGGGCTAAGGGAGAGAGAGAGAGAGATTCCTTAGACTCCTCACTGAGCACAGAGCATGGAGCCTAGAGCCCTTCGTGGGGCCAGACCCCAGGACCCCGAGATCATGACCTGAGCTGAAATCAAGTCAGCCACTTAACCATCTGAGCCACCCAGGCACCCCTGTCTTATCACTTCTATAGTGACTATTGTTCTGTTAGCCTAGCAATTGGTAAGGCGTCTTGCTAATCAGGCCATAATAATAGGTATGTGACTCAAGTTAGTCAATCAGTCTTTCTCTATAATTTTTCAAATTGAATCTAGAAAAAAGAATCCCTTGCCCTATTGGTGACAGAATTAAGAGGCTGTAAATCTAGAATGCTTCAGTCACATCCCTCATGGATCCCTAACCAATACCACATTTAAAGGAAAATTCTAGATTAAAGACCAAATATAAAAGATTACACTATCAATATTTAATTTATAATTTTGATGGAGATGTAAGATAAAAATAGCCAGGAAGGGATTTTTAGATATGATTTTAAAAGTAGAAACCAATAAGGAGAAATATCTATGGGTGTTATTACATAAAATTTAAGGATTTGTGTTTAAGAAAAGGCACCATGGGGGCACCTGGGTGGCTCAGTGGGTTAAAGCCTCTGCCTTCAGCTCAGGTCATGGTCCCAGGGTCCTGGGATCGAGCCTCGCATCGGGCTCTCTGCTCGGCAGGGAGCCTGCTTCCACCTCTCTCTTTCTACCTACTTGTGATCTCTATCAGTCAAATAAATAAATAAAATCTTAAAAAAAAAAAAAGAAAAGGCACCATGGACAAAGTTAATAGGTTAACAGAATAAACACAGATATTTACACAGTCAAGATCTACCAAGAGATTAACACCCAGAATTTCAATAACACCCTCAAATCAACAAGAAAAAATTCATGACCATGTAGGAAAAAAAGTATCAATAGAAGAATGATATGAACAACCAACTTAAAGAATAAAAAAACCAAAAAACTTACGCAGAGCATGCATAGAAGAAAATGTTTAAAATCACTAGTAATTATAAATGTAATTTTAAAAAACAATAAAGTATCTTTTTGCACCTATTAGACTGTCAAAAGTTAGAAAGCTACGTAATGTCAAGTGTATAAATGTGAAAGGATAGAAAAATACAGGAACCCTCTCCTGCCCTGCAGCTATTGTGGAGCACAATCTGTCATTGCTTAGGCAAATGAAACCTGTGTCTATGACCCAACAATTCCACTTCTATATGTATATTCCAAAGAAATTCCCACACAGGTGTATACAGAGACATGTATGAATATATTCACTATAGTATTATTTATGGTAATAGGGAGATGGATGAAACCTGGATGTCTATAGTGGGGAAAGTAAATAGGTGAAATGTGGTGCAGGTTACACTGTGGAAAATCCTATGGCAGGTAGACACAATGAATTAGTGTATTATTTTCCTAGAGCCACCATGATAAGTTACCACAGACAGAATGGCTTATTCTCTGACAGTCAGGAGGCAAGAAATCCAAAATAAAGGTATTAGCAGTCTCCAAAGACTCTAAGGGGAAAGGACCCTTCTTTGCCTCTATCAGCTTCTAGTAGTATTATGTGTTCCTTGGCTTGTGACATCATAACTCCAATGTCTGCCTCTGTTGTTGTTGTCTTCTTCATTTTTTATTTTTTATTTTTTTTTAAAGATTTTATTTATTTATTTGGCAGACAGAGATCACAAGTAGGCAGAGAGGCAGGCAGAGAGAGAGAGGAAGGGAAGCAGGCTCCCCGCCGAGCAGAGAGCCTGATGCGGGGCTCGATCCCAGGACCCTGGGATCATGACCTGAGCCGAAGGCAGAGGCTTTAACCCACTGAGCCACCCAGGCGCCCCTCTTCTTCATTTTTTAATAAAAATATTTTATTTATTTGAGAGAGAGTGAGAGCAAGAGAGAGAATGAGAGCTTGAGCACACACACAGGGAGAGGGAGAGAGAAGCAGACTCCCCATTGAGCAGGGAGTCTGATGCAGGGTTCTATCCCAGGACCCTGGGACCATGACCCAAGCCGAAGGCAGACACTTAACCGACTGAGCCACCCAGGTGCCCCCTTCATTTTTTTAAAGGAGGATCCACACCCAGAGTGGAGCCCGATGCAGGGCCTGAACTCAAAATGGTGAGATTAAGACCTGAGCTGAGATCATGAGTCATACCCTTAACCAACTGAGCCACTCAGGTGGCCATCTTCTTCTGTCTTCATATGACTGTCTTCTTTCTTTGTCTGTGTGTTTTCTTTTTTTGTAAATATACAAATTATATTGGATTAAATTCCATCATTAATTGGTTATGACTTCATATTATCTTGATTACATCTGCAAAGACCCTATTTCTAATTAAGGTCACATTCACAGATAGTAGGGGTTAGGACTTCAACATATCTTTTCAGGGGACACAATTTGCTCAACAAACATCAGCAGGAACAATCTTAAAAACATTATGCTTTGCCAAAAAAAAAAAAAAAGAAGGAGAAGAAGAAACAGAATGATATTCTATTCAATAACATTTAGAGAACTTTAAAAATACATAACCCCCCAAATTTTATATATCAAAATTTGTGGGATACAGCTAAAGTATTTCTTAGAAGGAACTATGTAGTTTTAAATGCTTATATTAGAAAAAAAGAAGTGTTAAAAAATCAAAGGTCTAGGGGCGCCTGGGTAGCTCAATTGTTAAGCATCTGCCTTCAGCTCAGGTCATGATCCCAGGGTCCTAGGATCGAGCCCCACATCAGGCTTCCTGCTGAGCAGGGAGCTTCTCCCTCTCCCACTACCCCTGCTTGTGTTCCCTGTCTCACTGTCTCTTTCTCTGCCAAATAAATAAATAAAATCTTAAAAAAAAAAATCAAATGTCCAGTATCCACAATAGGAAGTAGAGAAAAGGAAAAGTAAATTAAAACTAAAGTAAGCAGAAGAAAGGAAATGATGAAGATTTTAAAATGAACAAAATTTAAGAATAAAAAATAATTATAACAATTAATAAAATCATGAGCTCTTTCTGGGAAAAGATCAATAAAATTGACAAACCTCCAGCTAGACTAATTGAAAAAAAAGAAAAGACACAAATTATTAAAATCAGGAATCAAAGGAGACAACACTACAGATGCTACAGACACTACAAGGATGATTAAGAAATACTATGAACAACTTTATGTCAATAAATCCAATAACTTAGATAAAATGAAAAAACTCCTTTAAAGGCAAGCATACCAAAGCTCACTCAAAAATAGATTTAAAAAATAATAATAAATAAATAGATAGATAAATCACATATTTCTACACCTCTAAAAGAAATTGAATTTGTAGTAAAAACCTTGCCAAGGGCACCTGTTTCGCTCAGTCAGTAGAGCATGGGACTCTTGATCTCAGGGTTGTGAGTTCAAGCCCCATATTGGGTGCAGAGATTACTTAAAAATAATATCTTAAAAAAAGTAAAACTCAGAAAGGTATTCTATTGAATGGGAGAAAATATTTTCAAAACATATATCTAGTAAGGGATTAATTTCCAAAGTATTTTTTTTACCTTTTTATTTTTTTTATTTTTTTATTTTTTATTATTTTTTTTTATTTGACAGAGAGAGAGAGATCACAAGTAGTCAGAGTCAGGCAGAGAGAGAGAGAAGCAGGCTCCCTGCTGAGCAAAGAGCCCGATGCAGGGCTCGATCCCAGGACACTGAGATCATGACCTGAGCCGAAGGCAGTGGCTTAATCCAATGAGCCACCCAGGCGCCCCCAAAGTTTTTTTTTTTAATCTCATATGACTCAATAGCAACAAAACAAACCAAACCAAAATAAAACAAAACCCAAATGTTAAAAAATGGACAGAAGAACCGAATAGACGTTTTTCCAAAAAAGACATACAGATGGCCAACACACACATGAAAAGAATGCTTGACATCACCAATCAATAAGGAAATGCATGATGAGATATCATCTCACACCTGTCAGAATAGCTATAATGAAAAAGACAAGAAATAAGTGTTGGTAAAGCTGTGGAGAAAGGGGAACCCTTGTGCTCTGTTAGCGGGAATGAAAACTCATGCAGCCACTATGGAAAACAGTACGCGATGACCTTCAAAAAATTTAAAGTAGAACATCATATGATCCAGCAATTCCACTTATGAGTATATATCCAAGAAGGTGAGTGACACCTAGCTGGCTCAGTCCCATAGAGCTTGTGACACTTGATCTTGGGGTCATAAGTTTGAGCCCTACATTGGGCTGCCTGCTCAGCAGGGAGTCTGCTTCTCCCTCTGCCCATCTCCCTGCTCCTTCTCTCTCTTGCTCACTCTCTCTCTCAAATAAATTAAATAAAATCTTTGAAAAAAAAGCACAAACTATTAAAAATTAATAACACTTCATCAAAATTAAAAACTATTTTTCTGGGGCATCTGGGTGGTTCAGTTGGTTAAGCATCTGCTTTTAGCTTGGTTTATAATCTTGGGGTTCTGGGATTGAGCCCCACATCAGCTCCCAGGTAGGCGTGGAGCCTATTTAAGATTCTTTCTTTTTAGGTACCTGGGTGGCTCAGTTGGTTAAGATTCTTTCTTTCTCCCTCTGCCTCTTATTTTCTTATTGAGAAATATTTGAAATATATCATTATGGGGTGCTGGTCTGGCTCAGTCAGTCAGTAGAGATGTGACTCTTGATCTCAGGGTGGTGAGTTCAAGCCCCACACTGAGCGCAGAGCCTACTTAAACAAAATAAAAAGAAATATAACATTCTGTTAAGTTTAAGGTACACAATATGTTGATTTGGCACACTTATATATTGAGATATGATTACCATTGCAGTATTAGCTAACACCTCTGTCATGTCTCATTATTATCATTTCTTTTTTCTGGTGAGAACATTTATGATGGAGTCTCATTGCAACTTTAAAGTATATAATACAGGATTGTTAATTATAATTACAATGCTGTGTATTAGATCACCAAAACTTATTCGTCTTCTAACTACAAATCTGTACCCTTTGACAACATCTCCCTAATTCTATCCCCATCCCCAGAGTCTGGTAACCACCATTCTACTCTCTATTTCTACAGATTCAGATTTTTTAGATTCTACATATAAGTGATACCATGCAGTATTTGCTTTCTCTGTCTGACTTATCTCACTCAGTATAATGTCCTCAAAGTTCATTCACATCACCAATGGCAGGATTTCCCTCTTTTTTCATGACTAAATAATATTTGATTGTCTATCTGTCTATCTATCTATCTATCTGTCCACCACATCTTCTTTATCCATTCATCCCTCAAGGGACACTTAAGTTGTTTACGTATCTTGGCTATTGTGAATAATGTTGCAATAAACAAGGAAGTTCAGATACCTTTTCAACATTCTGTTTTCATTTCCTTTGGATAGATACTCAGAACTGGCATTGCTAGATTATATGTTAATACTATTTTTATTTTTTTGAGGAATCCCCACACTGTTTTCCATAGTGGCTATGCCAATTTACATTCCCATCCACAGGCCATAAGAATTCCTTTTCCTCCATATTCTTGCCAAAACTTGTGATTCCTTATCTTCTTTCTTGATCATAGTCATTCTAACAATGTCTCATTGTGGTTTTGATTTGCCTTTCTTGATAATTAGTGATGTTCATCTTTTCACGTATCTGCTGGCCATATGTATGTCTTCTTTGGGAAAAGATCTGTTCAGTTCCTCTGCTCGTTTTCTTTCTTCCTTCCTTTCTGTCTCTCTCTCTCTCTTTCTTTCTTTCAATGGCAGGGGGGATGGGAGCGTGGGGGGCGGGATACAGAAGGAGAGGTAGAAGCAGACTCCCTGCTGAGCCAGGAGCCAGACATGGGGCTCAATCCCAGGATCCTGAGATCATGACCAGAGCCCAAGGCAAACACTTAACCGACTGAGCCAGCCAGGTACCCCTCCTCTGCTCATTTTCTAAGTGAATTTTTTTCTACTGAGTTGTATAAATTCATTATAATTTTGATATTAATCCCTTATCAGATATATAATGGGCAAATATTTTCTCCCATTCTATAGGTTGACTTTTCACTTTGTTTCTTTTGCTGTTCAGAAGATTTTTAAGTTTGTTATAGTCCCATTTATCCTATTTTTGCTTTCGTTGCTTGTGTTTTTGGAAGTTGGTTCTTTTAAATGAAACATAATTAAGGCATTAAAGGGACAATTTATGAAGATTCTTTAAGATTCTGGACTGAGAGATAAAAATAGTTACATTAAGTCATCTATCCCAACCTCCCCATGCCCACCCCCCACAATAGCCATTTATGGGTCACCTGCTCTGTGCCTAGCACCATACAAGTTTCCTATCAGGAATTCACAGTTTTAAGGAGAATACACACAAGTAAACAGATAAATTACAGTAACAACACAATGAAAGCCTTATATAGATAAGAAATTTGTCAACAAGAAAGACTGAAATGATACCAGGCAGAGAGCCCAGATTCTTGCAGAAGATTTCTTTCAGAACTTAAACAATGGTGCCTGTTTTTATTTCTGCCATTGATATGCAAATTATTTCCTCCCAGACTTTCATTAGCTTAAGAACAATTGCACACAAACCAACTTCTGATTTTACTTGGCAACAAAGGAAACTGATATTTCATGAACAACTAAAATCTACAGGAATTCCCATGTTACATTGAAGGCAATAATCTCAACCTAATTTACCTAATGTTTTACCAGAACAGCTATAACAAAATAAGTTGCAGTTCTCTGCCCAACGTTTGGTAGTATTATTAATGAGTTGTGAAAGGACCAAACTGTAGTCATTCAGAGGGGAAGGGAAGCAAGCCGCCTAAATAATCCAGCACTACATATCTATTAGTGCCAGAATAAATAAATAATGAACACCTCCTAATATATATGTAATAGATTCATTCAACCATAGGTTTAAATGTAAGAAATTGCTAATATTGAACCATTTTGGATGTGTAAAAATGTCCATTTCTTAAGATTCTAATATGTCAAGCAAAAGGAGAAATTCATCCGAAATAGGGAAAAAAGATGGGCTAGATCTAATTTGCAGAAGCCCTTCAATCTGCCTTCTAGAATTCATTTATATATGTTGTACTATTTTTTTAATAAGA
This sequence comes from Lutra lutra, assembly GCF_902655055.1. Lineage (NCBI taxonomy): Eukaryota > Metazoa > Chordata > Mammalia > Carnivora > Mustelidae > Lutra > Lutra lutra. Next base: position 37,788,269 of record NC_062285.1, read on the forward strand.
TTTTATTTATTTATTTGACAGAGAGATCACAAGTAGGCAGAAAGGCAGACAGAGAGAGAGGGGGAAGCAGGCTCTCCACTGAGCAGAGAACCTGATGTGGGGCTCGATCCCAGGACCCTGAGATCATGACCCGAGGCTTAACCCACTGAGCCACCCAGGCACCTCATGTACTATTGCGCACCTACTATGTGCTAGCCTACCATAGCTTGGTCAGTAACACGTAGCGTCAAAGAAAACAACATCATGGCTCAGCCATGGAATGATACAGGGGCAAGAAGCACCAGTCCTCCCATAACTTTCCTGAATTGCTTTTGTTACATCATGAAATGCCAGTGTTGGAAAGGGACTTTGGAGGACATTTAGTCTGAGACAGTAAATACAGAACAAGAGACAATTTCTCAGGATACAGATTTTTCGGTAATAAGCGAGGTAATAAAGTTACTCTTGATCACTGACCCTCTAAAACGATGAAACCAAAGGGCAATCCTGTTTGACTATAAAAAACCTTCTCTCAGAGGAGCAATAGTTGAGTTAATGGATACAGAACCAGACTTATTCTCTGTAGAAGCTATAAAAATGCAGTAAAAATAATTGTTTTACATTTGTAGAGAGCCCTATAGCTTATAAAGCTCTTTTCAGTAGCAATAATTATGTTGTACATTTGTAAGGAGACTTACAGTTTACAAAGCTCTTTCATTCACAAGATTTTATTGGATGTTTCCCAAAATCATATGAAGTGCATAAGCAGGTATAATCTCCATTGTAAAAGCATTTCATTTTAACATAATTATGTCAGTCTTAAAGAAAAGTTGCAGTAGCACAAAGAATTTGCATATACCCTACTCGGATTTTCCAACAGTCGACATTTAACCACATTTGTTCATTTGGTTTTTTTCCTGGCCTGTTTGGAAGTTGTGGTCTTTTACCTCTAAATGTTTCAATGTGTATTTTCTAGAAACAAGCATACTCTTTTTACATTACCACCATGTAACTTTCAAAATCAGGAAATTCACATCAATATAATTCTATTAGTTAGTTTACAGACATTATTCAAATTTTGACAATTGTTCCTTACTGCCATTTATAGAAAAAGGAAATTTGAAATCACAGATTTCATTCAGTTTTCATTGTCTCCTTAGCCTTCAAGTCCTCAGTTTTTCTTATCTTACATGACCCTGGCATTTTTAGGCATATAGTCTATTTATTTTGTACAATATTCCTCCATCTGAGTTTTTCTGTTTCATTTCCATTTTTTTAGGTGAGGAAAATAAGACTCAAAGTTAGACGATAAATGGAGACTTCAATATAATTGAATTCAATATACTTTTGATTTCAATATAATATCCTATACCTTCAAAATAATAGCTTAATTCACTTATATGTGTATATATAACTCACTTCTGCATTTATTATAATAATCTGTCAAGACAGATGGTCAAACACCAGCTGCTTGACTATGTGCCATTTAAACTGAAACTTTGACTGGGTAGTGGGTTTCAAGGCAGAGAGGGCAAGCCTTTACACTCCTACTCTAATTTCATTAAGACAAAACCACTGCATTTTCTCTGTTGGTTATATCTACAATTTCATTTTTTCAAGAAGGATACTTTTTCTAAGATTTTGAAAAATATTAAATGAGATGACCCTTAAGTTTATTTCAAGTAGTGCTGAATAGAAGAATGGAAGAATAGGTAAGAGAAGCAGAGGTAGAGACCTATACAAGCAAGAGGACGAAAAAGAAAAAAAAACAAACCCAAATTACTAAAATCCCTTTAGAAAAAGCATTTCTAAAAATTCAGCAAACTTTAAAATAATATTCCTAAGATATTGCATTAAGTACAGTGTCTAGCCTTCTACAGCCTAAGTTCTGATATCAGTTCAGACAGATACTAAATCCTAGTTCACATGCCGCTTCCTCCATGAAGTCTTCCTCCTGACTCTTTAGAAGTAACATCTTTATTCTTCTCAAATTCCATTATCTGGACTTCTTATCATATACCATTTTTAGACTCTGTTGTAGTTATTTCTTTTTTTTTTTGTCTTTATGATTTTATTTATTTATTTGACAGAGAGAGAGAGAGAGAGCAAGAGAGAGAGAGAGTGCACAAGCAGGGGGAATGGTAGGCAGAGGGAGAAGCAGATTCCCTGCTGAACAGGGACCCTGATGAGGGACTCAATCCCAGGACCCTGGGATAATGACCTGAGCTGGAGGCAGACACTTAACTGAGTGAGCCACCCAGGCACCCCTGTGTTGTAGTTATTTCTGTATGTCTTATTTCTCTACTGCATTGTAAGTTTCTTAAGAGTAGGTACTGTCTTTCATTCTCTTTGTATTCTCTATAGTTTTTTTAAAGATTTTATTTATTTATTTGACAGAGAAATCACAAGCAGGCAGAGAGGCAGGCAGAGAAAGAGGAGGAAGCAGGCTCCCTGCTGAGCAGAGAGCCCCGATGCAGGGCTCAATCCCAGGACTCTGAGATCATGACCTGAGCCGAAGGCAGAGGCTTAACCCACTGAGCCACCCAGGCGCCCCTCTCTATAGTTTCTTGCATGGTATTTTGCACACAATAAATGCTCAATAAATACTTGTTGCATGAATGCAATACAACCAGTCCCTTCATTATTTGGGAAAATAAAACGAAAATACTGTCATATAAAAGAGGCATTCGGGGCACCTGGGTTAAAGCCTCTGCCTTTGGCTCAGGTCATGATCTTGAGGTCCTAGGATCGAGCCCTACATCGGGCTTTCTGCTCAGCTGGGAGCCTGCTTCCCCCTCTCTCTCTGTCTGCCTCTCTGCCTACTGTGATCTCTGTCTGTCAAATAAATAAATAAAATCTTTTTAAAAATAAATAAATAAAAGAGGCATTCAATTTGTTCTTTGTGGTCTCAAAGGATGAATCAAGAGGGCAGAAGTTTGATATAGAAGCACTTTCTTCCAATTAGAGTTGTCCAAAAATAGATTTGCTGACTTGTGAGGTGAGGTTTCTTATCTTGCAGAGTTTCTACCAGCAGAAATAGGATGATTATCGAAGGCACATAGAGTGTAATCTTACTCAGCTCTGAAAGTCTCTTGGTGGCCAGAGCATTAATGCTAAAGCCAGACCACCTGAGTTCAAAGTTGGACTGAGTCATTACTACATGGGTGGTTTTTGGCAAACCACTAAATCTCTGTGACCTAGTTTCTGTGTCTATAAAATGGGGATAATTTCTCTGAGTCTAAGACACAATTGTTTTAACATTTCTGAAATCAGGGTGCTTATTAGAATTACTGTCACCCAGATGGCAGTTGTGGCTTAATTGTCAGTTCATATTGTTCATACTTGAAATGAGCTATATGCAATCTTTGTACACCACATGTATTTAAAAAATAGCTTTCAAAAAATTACAGTGTAGGGACGCCTGGGTGGCTCAGTCAGTTAAGCATCAGACTCTTGATTTTGGTCCAAGTCCTCGTCTCAAGGTCATGAGATCGAGCCCTGCGACCGGCTCTGTGCTGAGCGTGGAGCCTGCTTGAGATTCTCTCTCTTCTCCCTCAGCCCTGCCAAACCCCGTCCCACTTGCGCATACTCTCTCTCTAAAAAGAAAAGAAAAGAAAAGAAAAGAAAAAAAAGACAGTATAAATAGACATTGAAACTAAACATTTTTGTGCATGCAAAAAGGCAAGGAAACAGAGCAATAAGGTGTTGATTTCAGATTAGTGAACAGGTATGTATCATTAATCAGAAGTTTTTTCTTTTCTTTCTTAATGGTAAATAAAGTAATGGTGAATCTTAAACTTGACAACATCTTAGATCCAGTGAATCTGGTATCTCATTGGTTATCTCATGAAGTCATTATAAAGATTGTAAGATTAAACATGTTAAATCACATAAACTGCTTAGAACAGGGCCTAGCACAAAGCACCATGTAAGTTCTCTTGTTATTATATTTTTATGTATTGAAATAGTCAAGAGTTGCTCTCTCTAATCCAGCTTCTGATGGAATGGCATAAACAGTAAAGTCATGGGAACCGCAAAAGGAAAACTAGGGGTTTCTCCAAGGTGAAAACATAGTCTTGGAAACTAGGAATTAATGCCATCAAAGTAGAGGAAAGTCTCTGATAATACAGTAAGTTCTTTGAGAGCCACACTCTTTAAACTTTTCTCAGTAAGAAGGAATGCAAATGAAGACTCCAAACGAAGGCGAGGTTGTGTTGGTAGCACTGGCCTTCTTTCTCTTTCATGCCCAACAGGCTCTATGCTGACCCACGTTTCCATTCTGCCACTTCACAGTCTGCCAGGAGGTCCACCATTTTGAAGATAAATCCCTTATAAAAGGCTCACTTCATCGTTTTAAAAAGATTAATTAATTTATTTTAGAGAGAGACTGCAAGCAAGGAGGAACGGCAGAGGGAGAGGGAGAGAGAGAATCTCCGAGCAGCCTCCCTGCTGTGCTGGGAGCCTGACCTGGGGCTTGGCCCCACCACCCTGAGATCGTGACCTGAACCGAAATCAAGAGTCGGGGCCTGGGGCGCCTGGGTGGCTCAGTGGGTTGAGCCGCTGCCTTCGGCTCAGGTCATGATCTCAGAGTCCTGGGATCGAGCCCCGCATCGGGCTCTCTGCTCAGCGGGGAGCCTGCTTCCTCCTCTCTCTCTGCCTGCCTCTCTGCCTGCTTGTGATCTCTCTGTCAAATAAATAAATAAAATCTTTAAAAAAAAAAAAAAAGAGTCGGGGCTTAACCCACTGAGCCATCCGGGCGCCCCTAGACTCACTTCATTTTCAACACTTACTGATACTATAGTGACCGGAAGAGCGAGCCCTGCATCTCCAAACTTCCTTGCCTGCCACTGCCTCAAGTCCCGTGAAAATAGTTTCTCTCCCAGAGATTAGTAGGGAAAAGGTACTTTGCACTGAGGCAGGGTAGTTCTGATCCCAGCTGGCTCCAGGTCGGAAACGGATTGTTTGGATTTTGAGCCCAAGGTAGGCTTTGTGGAATGAAAATGATTGAAAGAATGCAGAATGGAGATTTCCACATGACAACTGATGGCGTGAGGGCTCAAAGCCTCTTCTTGTTAAGGAACGGCCAGGAGAATGTATGGGAAATGAAGGGTTAATTCACGTCCTGCTGCTGGCTGAGACCCACACCCCGTGTTTAACCCTTCCCAGGGTCCCAGCTGCTGCTTGTCAACAAACAATAGTCAGCCGATCATCTCTTAAAGTTTCGCTGCTGTTACTCTGGGGTTAGGTTCACCTCTGTATCTCTTCCATAGGGTAGGATCACGCAAGGCGGAAGGCGGGGTGGGGAGCCGGGGAAGGATTTGTGGGACTAGAGGCGTTCTTCCTTCTCTCTTACTCCAGGATATCCGTGGGCTCCAGAAATGAAGGATCCGTGAGCTCTGAAAATATATTAGATTGCTGTTTAGTCTGTTTCACATCCCTCCTTTCAGTTCTCTTTACACCACGGTGACAACTCAGGTAGGAAAGACAGATTTTTAGTATGCCTGGTTTAAATGTGTGCAGAGTCGCAGAAACAGTCCGCGGTACCAGGAGAGCGGACAGCAGAGCTCACAGCGGGGTGCTCTAAGGTTACGAGAAGTAACAACCTTGTTACCAGGTATGAGTCAACCCCTCCTGTCTCTACATCAAAGAATTATGCTTGGGGGAGGGGCTTAAAAATAAATAAAAAGAATTATGCTCAGGATAAAGTAGAATTAAAAAAAAAAAAATCCCAGGAGCTCCTGGGTGGCTCAGTCAGTTAAGCATCTGACTTTGGCTCAGGGCATGATCTCAGGGTCCTGGGATCGAGTCCCTGCCCCGTATCTAGCTCCCTGCTCAGAGGGGAGCATGCTTTTCCCGCTCCCTCTGCTTGCTACTCCCCCTGCTTGGGCTCTCTCTGTCAAATAAATGAATAAAATAAAATAAATCTTAAAAAAAAAATCCTGGAGCATGTTAGAAGGAGCTTGGTTGATAAACACCAGGTGTATTAATTCATTAGTTAATTAATTAATTAAAAGTAGGCTCTGTGGCCAATGTGGGGCTTAAACTCAGGACCCTGAGATCAAGGGTCGCATCCTCTATGGACTGAGCCAGCCAGGGCCCCAACAGCAGGGGTTTTAATATGAATAACTTGGTTGTGGTGAGGCGAGTTGAGGAAGTATGAGAATGCCAATTGGCAGCGCAATTGTGTAGCTGGGATGGGAGGCATAGACCGAGGGAAACAAAGAATGCCTCGGCAGCCATTTAGGCAACACTTTATTTCTGTTTGCTGGGGCTAGGGAAACAAATGGGTACATTTATAAAAAAAGATAAAATCACTTATATTCCCATTGCCCAGAAAAATCCATTGTTTCTTTTGGCCTTTTTAAGAAAATGAATACATCTATAATATATACGGTCCAAAATTAGTATCACATTGCATTTACAGTATTTTAAAAGTTTTTATTTGGAAATAATTCCAAACTTACAGAAAGTTGCAAAAGTAAAAAGAACACACAGAATACCTGTCCACCCTTTACCCAGATACGGTTTCTTGTTAACATTTTACTCCATCTGCCTTGTCATTTGTTTTCTTTGTCATCTGTCTGTATCTATCATCTATATCGATAAAAAGTGTAAAGGTGAGTTACTTATATCATGGCTTTATCACCCCTGAATACTTTTGTGTATATTTCCCAAGACTAAGGATTTTTCTCCTCCATAACCACAGTTGTCAGCTTTATAAATTTATAAATTTACATTGATTTAAGAATTTCATCTAATCTACCAATCATATTCCAATGTTATTGACTGAGCCAAAAATGTCCTTTCTAACATTTCCCCCATCCAGCACAGTCTAGGGTCAGGCATTACACATGGTTGTCAAATATCTTTTGCCTCCTTTTTTCAGGAACATTTTCATAGCCTTTATCTTTTCTGACATTTATGTTTTGAAGAATGCAGTGCCTCATGCCCCAGCCCCTAACAGATACACTTTTTCTTGTAATTGAACCCTCTTCATTTTGTTTGTCTGATGTTGCTTTGTGATTAGATCGAGGTCACACATTCTCCCTGGAACACCACACAGGTGATGCTGCGTCTTTCTCAGGATGTCACATTTGGAGATAATGGCTGGCCACCCTTCCTTGGTAATGTTAATTTTGATCACCTACTCAAGATTTGCCCAATTTCTCCACTATACTCTGTTTTTTCCCCTCCTTTGCAACTTATTAGTTTATGGGGAGACAATTTCAGATCATGCAAATAGTCTACTCCTCATGAAAATTTCCCCTTAAATTTAGTACCCATTGATGATGCTTGCCTGCTGATGATGCTTGATGGTTGCCAAATGATCATTTTCCAAGTCTGGCATTTCCTCGACATCTGTCAGTTAGCCTTTGTCATTCTGCTAAAACACGAGACCTCCCTTTTATTATTGTTTTTTTAATTCAGAAGGACTTATTAATTATTCTCAGTTCAATTTTTCCACATGTTAGAAAAGCCAGGTTATCTTATCACCATTTTTCCCCCTGTACACATTCCATCTGGGGCTTGTCATTCTTCTCTCCACTCTGCACTGATAGGCCTCTGGCCTGCTGCATAGCTACCTTCCAGAGATTTTTACTTCTTACCATCTCAGAAATTTCATGGCCTTTTTTCTGTGTTGGATCCTGTTTCCTAAATTCTGTGCTTTCATCCTTCCTCATTTTATTTCTGTTTTTAAAGTAGGTTCCATCCCAATGTGGAGCTTGAACTCATGACCCAAGATCAAAACCTGAGCTGAGACCAATAGTCAGAAGATCAACTGCCTGAGCCACTCAGGCATCCCCTCTTCCTAAGTGTTGTTTTACATTTTGACCCATTCTTACCTTTTTTTTTTTTTTAAGATTTTATTTATTTGATAGAGAGAGACACAGTGAGAGAAGGAACACAAGCAGGGGGAGTGGGAAAGGGAGAAGCAGGCTTCCCACTGAGCAGGGAGCCTGATGCAGGGCTGGATCCCAGGACCTTAGGATCATGACCTGAGCCAAAGGCAGACACTTAACCCACTGACCCACCCAGGCGCCCCACATTCTTACCTTTTAAAAAAAGGTGGGCAACCAGTGAATTTTTTTTCTGGGAACATGTCTGTCTAAAAATATCTTTACTTTTACTCTCACTTTATTGATAGTTTGGATATTGAATTCTGGGCTGGAAATTATTTTCCCTCAGAATTTTGAAGGCGTCTCTCTAGTGTCATTTAGCTTCTATTGCTGTGCAAGGGAAGCCCAAGGCCATTCTGATTCCTGATCCTTTTGATGTAACTGGATACTTTGTATATAATGATACTTTTTTGGTATTCATTTTGGATATTTTCATTTACGAGATTTCCTCCATCTATAATGATCTAAAATTTCTCAGCATAGCTTTTAATTAATCATGCAGAGCTCTACTGTGGGTTCCTTCAATATGAAGATCTATAGACACATAGACATCTTTTCAGTTCTGAAAACTTCTTTTCTGTTTTTTCTTTGTTAATTTCTTCCTTGTGTTTTGTTATTCTCTTTTTCCAGAAAGCTATTCGTCAGATACTGGATTTCCTTGACTGACACTTTAATTTTCTTATTATTTTTTTATTACCCATTGTTTGGATCAACCGTCTGGGAGATTTCCTTGACTTTCTCTTCCAAACCTATCAGCGAGATGTTTACGTTAGCTATCATATTTTTAATTTCTAAAAGCTTTTTTTAATTGTTTTTTCTTAGAACACACTATTCTATTCATGATAGACTATAATATCTTGTTATCTGAGAAAATTATTTGTTTTCTTTTTTTTTTAAGATTTTATTTATGTGACAGAGAGAGATATCACAAGTAGGCGGAGAGGCAGGCAGAGAGAGAGAGAGAGAGGAGGAGGAAGCAGGCTCCCCACCGAGCAGAGAGCCCGATATGGGGCTCGATCCCATTACCCTGGGATCATGACCTGAGCTGAAGGCAGAGGCTTTAACCCACTGAGCCACCCAGGTGCCCCTGTTTTCTTTTTTTTTAAGATTTTATTTATTTATTCATTTGTCAGAAAGAGAGAGAGAGAGCACACAAGCAGGCAGAAAGGCAGAGAGAGAAGCAGGCTCCCTGCTGAGCAAGGAGCCCGATGTAGGACTCAATCCCAAGACCCTGGGATCATGACCCAAGCTGAAGGCAGGGGCTTAACCCACTGAGCCACCCAGGCATTCCATTGCTTTCTTGAAAAAAAAAAAAAAAAAAAAAAAAAGGTTTTTCCATTTGCCTTGTCTCTTGGTTTTACTTTTTCATTTTTTTAAAATTTTATGTCAAAGATATTCCTTGGTTCCTTTATTGCCCTCACACTTAAGAATGAACTATTAATCAGTTCATTGGAGACCTTGATGGTATGGAAGCTCTTTGATTTACTTTATTGTAGGCAAGTTTTTAAAGACTTATTTTATTCTAATTAAAAAAAATGTTTAGGGGCGCCTGGGTGGCTCAGTGGGTTAAACCTCTGCCTTCGGCTCAGATCATGATCCCAGAGTCCTGGGATCAAGCCCCGAGTCGGGCTTTCTACTCTGCAGGGAGCCTGCTTCCTCCTCTCTCTCTCTCTCTCTGCCTGCCTGCCTCTCTGCCTACTTGTGATCTCTGTCTGTCAAATAAATAAATAAAAATCTTAAAAAAAAAATGTTTAGCGGCACCTGGAAGGCTCAGTTGTTAAGCATCTATCTGCCTTTGGCTCAGGTCCTGATCTCAGGGTCCTGGGATTGAGCCCTGTGTCTGGCTCCCTGCTCAGCGGGAAGCCTACTTTTCCTTCTCCTCCTGCTGTTCCCCTTACTGTCCTCTCTCTCTCTTTCTCTGTCAAATAAATAAATAAAAATCTTAAAAAAAAAAATGTTTAGCGGCACCTGGAAGGCTCAGTTGTTAAGCATCTGCCTTTGGCTCAGGTCCTGATCTCAGGGTCCTGGGATTGAGCCCTGTGTCTGGCTCCCTGCTCAGCGGGAAGCCTACTTTTCCTTCTCCTCCTGCTGTTCCCCTTACTGTCCTCTCTCTCTCTTTCTCTGTCAAATAAATAAATAAAATCTTTAAAAAAATAAAAACTGTTTAATTGTGGTAAAATACGCATAAAATTTACCAGCTTAACCATTTTTAAGTGTATAGCTCAGTAGTATTAATATATGCACATTGTTGTGCAACTAATCTCCAGAACTCTTTTCCTCTTGCAAAACTGAAATTCAATGTCCATTAAATAACAACTCTTCATTTCCTGTTTCCGCTAGCCCCTAATACTCTTAATACTTTTCTTTTCTTCTTTTTTTTTTAATATTTTATTTATTTATTTGACACAGAGAGATCACAAGTAGGCAGAGAGGCAGGCAGAGAGAGAGGGGGAAGCAGGCTCCCCACTGAGCAGAGAGCCTGATACGGGGCTTGATCCCTGAGATCATGACCTGAGCCAAAGGCAGAGGCTTAACCCACTGAGTCACCGAGGCGCCCCCTCTTAATACTTTTCATCTTTATTAATTTGACTACTTTAGGTATCTCCCATAAGCAGAATTGTACAGTGGTTTTTTTTTTTTTAAGATTTTATTTATTTATTTGACAGAGAGAAATCACAAGTAGGCAGAGAGGCAGGCAGAGAGAGAGGAGGAAGCAGGCTCCCCGCTGAGGAGAAAGCCCGATGTGGGGCTTGAACCCAGGACCTGGGATCATGACCTGAGCCGAAGGCAGCGGCTTAACCCACTGAGCCACCCAGGCGCCCCATGTACAGTGGTTTTTTTTTTTTGTTGTTGTTACAGGCTTAATTCACTTAGCATAATGTCCTTAAATTTCGTCATATTGTACCAGGTGTCAGAATTTACTTCCTTTTTAAGGCTGAATCATATTCCATTGTATGTATTTACCACTTTTTGCTTATCCACTTATCTGTTAATAGACATTGGGGTGCTTTCTCCTTTTGGCTATCATGCATACTGTTGCTATGAACATGGGTATATAAATATCTCTTTAAGGGGACCTGGGTGGCTCAGTCATTAAGCATCTGCCTTAGGCTCAGGTCATGATCCCAGGATCCTGGGATCAAGCCCCACATTGGGCTCCCTGCTCAGTGGGAAACCTGCTTCTCTTTCTCCCACTCCCCTGCTTGTGTTCCTGCCCTCACTCGCTCTATCAAATAAATAAATGAAATCTTAAAAAAATATATCTCTTTAAGACTATGCTTTCAATTCTTTTGAGTATATACCTGGAAGGAAAATTGCTGGATCAAATAGTAATTCCATTTTTAATTTTTTGAGGAACGATTATGTGGTTTTCCATAGTGTTTGCCCCATTTTACATTCCTACCAATAGGGCTCAAGGTTCCAATTTTTCTATATCCTAATCAAGACTCTAAAATTACTATTAGCCATCCTAATGGGTGTAGGCAAGCTGTTTTATGTGTATAATTTTGAACCCTGCTTTTTCCACAGAAAAAGATCTTGGACAATTTTTGCATGTCAATGGACATTTAAACATGATTTTTAATGGCCATGTTATTATTTTTTAAGGATTTTATTTACTTATTTGAGAGAGAGAGAGAGAACATGAGTGGGATAGGGGCAAAGGGGCAGAGAGAGAGAGAGGCAGAGGAAGAAGGAGAAGCAGTCTACTTACTAAGCAGGGGGCCCGATGTGGGGCTTCATCCCAGGACCCAGGGATCATGATCTGAGCTGAAGGCAAGAGCTTATCTAGCCGAGCCACCCAGGTGGCCCTCATGGCTGTATTATTTAACAGATCCCGTAATGTGGTATTTTAATTTGTTTCCAGTACTTTTTAGGGTAGAAATCTTTGTGTGTATCCCTGATATTTTCTTTAGCTGATAAGGTCCTAGAGGTTGAATTCCTGGGTCAGAATATATATATATATATATATATATATATATATATATATATATATATATTTAAAGATTTTACTTATTTCTTTGAGAGAAAGAGAGAGAACAAGCCAAGGGAAGAGGTGGAGGGAGAGGGAGAAGGCAGCTTCCTGCTGAGCGGAGAGCTGGATGTGGGACTTTATCCCAGGGATCTGGGATCATGATCTGAGTAGAAGACAGACTATCAACCAACTGAACCACTCAGGCATCCCTGAAGCATATGTAATTTTAATATATATTGTCAGATTTCTTTCCTAAAAGGTTGCATCAGTTTATATTCCTACTAGCAGTGTAAGAGTATCATTTGCACTGAGTATTATCAGACAATATTAATTAATTATTTTAAAGTGAGCTCTTCACCCAACATGGGACTTTAATTTATATGATCCCGAGATCAAGAGCCCCATGCTTCACCAATTGAGCCAGTTAGGCATCCTTCAGACAACATTATTTTAATGTATGATCATAAATAAAAGGTCAGCAAGAATATACATAACTGACAACAATGGTTAACTCTGAGAATAGGACTGGTTCTGATGTATGAGTGGTCAAATAAAATGTTTTTACTTTTATTGTTTGTATTTTTCAATAAGAATGTGATCATATAATATTTATATAAATTATTTTAATTTCCTAAATTAACACAGAAGTGAGTGAAATGATACACTTATTTTAATATGCGTGTTTTTTACTTTTATTAAAATTAAAACTTTTTTCATATTTATTGTATTATCCTTTTGTGAAATATCTACTCATACCATTGGTCTGTTATTCTTGTTAGAACTTTTTATACACAAGCTCTCTTTACCATTCATGATTCTCCCCCTTTTTCATGTTTACTTCTAAAGTTTACTTTATTTTCAACTTCCAGAAGTTTAAAGTTTTATGTAGATAGTTACATTTTGTCCCTCCTTTACTTTATGATTTATGTCTCATTTCTATACTTAGAAAGTCCTCCATTCTGAGGGATACTCATCTGTGTATCTTTTATTTTGTTTTATGTATATCTTTGTTTACCATTTCACTCTTGAATTCAACTGTAATTTTAGTGTATGTTTTGATAAGGAATCAACCCAAATGGTTAACTAATCATCCCAACACCATTTTAAAAGTAAACCATTCCTTTCTTGGTTGATTTGAAATGCTACCTTTACCATATAAATTGTTCATGCTTTGGATCTGATTTAGGCTTTTTACTCAGCTTCCGATGGTGTTACTGGGAAGAGTGAGTAGTCATCCAGGAAATGACTTGTTCTGGAGTATTGCTGCTCAGATAATGAACGGTCTGGTTAAAGGGGTGTATTGAAACCACCAATTTGGAAACGTAAGAGAATGATTTTGTTGGAGTTCTTAAGTACTTAAGAGGGGTTGTGATGACTAAACATTTTAATCTTGTTTTTGAACACTGCTAATAGGGTGTGCAGTCATCACCCAGTTGCAAGGCACAGTTCCAAGGGCCATTCTAAAGAACTCCCTTCCTACTTGCCGCCACACTCTCATTTCCCTCCGGTCCCAGCTAATTTAAGAAGCCATCAGGTGATGAGTGTGTGTTTGTGTGTGCGCGCGAGCGGCAGTAGCGGGAGAAGAAGAGGGCTTAATGAGCAAATGTGTCCACACTACCTCGGTTTGCTGAGCCTGCCTGAGGTGGAATCTGTAAAGGACTGTGATGACCATTCAGAGGAGGCTTAAAATCATGTTTTTCTTTTCCTGCAGTATCCCTCGCGTGCACGGACGGATCCGAGAAGTTCTACCCACCCCATCGCTTCATTCTAGCTGGGGACTGGGTTTGTGAGATCTCTCAGTAAGGCGCCGAAATGCTCCTCGTTAGCTCGCCGAGTCCGCCAGGGGGCAGCAGAGACCTGGGCGGCCGCAAAAGTAAAGGGAGTTTGGGGGAGATGGAGGCTGTGGGAGTGACTCGGAGAATTTGGCCTTGGCACGTCGTAGTCAGCATCGCGCTGCCAGGTTGCTTTACGGCTTTCGGCAGATTGCCTTGCGGCTCTTGTCCCTTGACTTAATTTTTAGCTCCTCCTCCTGTCCTCCTCGCCCGCCCCAGCACTCGATTTGGACCTTCTTCCCAGAGTTCTCTTGCAGCTCTTTCCCAGTCTCCTCTGCGCGGCTCTATCTAAGCTCCCTTCCCCTTGCATTTAGCCTAGACCGAGCTCCCTGCGTGCACCGCGCGCTGCCAGAGGCGCGTAAGTGGAGAGGAAGGGAGGGAGGAAGGCCCAATTGGGGTGGTTCCGGCCCGGGGTTGTGGATCGTGGGCGGCGCAGATTGGGAAGGCGGTTGAGGTCGTCCTGAGGGCTCCAGCACCGTGGTCCCGAGTCCGGGGCCTGTACTAGTTAGAACAGTAGGAGTTCAGGGTCAGGGCTTACTGAGAGTTTGGTTAGGAAGGACAGGGGTACAGGAGACTTGGACCAACACCCCGAGAGCCCACGATGGGGTGCAGGCGGCGTATTGTTAATTGTGGCAGTCCCGTGCACGGGCGTGAGACCTCCCCAATGCTCCCTGTTTGACAGGAGTGAAGGGTGCTGAAGTTTGTGTCCGTAGCTAGGCGGAGTCGAGAGGAGTGGCCGCAGTTGGGAAGGAATTACTCATCTAAAGGAATCTGACATTGGGGTTTAGCCGCATAGTTAGCCTTCTTAGGGTTTTTTTTTTTTTAAATAGAGATGCAATTCACGTACAATTAAATTCATCCATTTAAACAGTTCCGTGGGCTTAGTATATTTACAAGGTTGTGCAACCATCACCATTATCTAGTCCCATAACATTTTTATCACCCTGAACAGAAACCCACAACTCTTTAGCAGGCACTTCTCATTTGCCCCCATCCCCACCCCGCTAATCTGCTTTTTGCCTCTGAATTGGCCAATTCTAGATATTTCGGGTAAGTGGAATCCTATAGTTTTTGTGTGTTGGGCACATTTTTCACCAAGCGTAACCTTTTCAAGGTTCATGCCTATTGTAGCATTGTCAATACTTCACTCCTTTTTATGGCTGAATAATAGTAATAATCCCTTGTAGGGATATACCACATTTTGTTTCTACATTAGTTGATGAACATTTGGGTTGTTTCTACTTTCGTCTTCCTAGAGCTATTAAGATCTATTCCTCCACAGAACTCACAGTCTGAGGCACGTTTTTAAATATAATTCTCCTAAGCCAGTGTTTAACTCTGGGACTGGCTCAGGTATTTTAGTGGCCTCAGGTCTGGTATCTTTTAGGGAAAGTTGTCTTTTAAAGTCCTTTCTTAAACCACTAATTGTAGTGGTAACTAGCAGAGAAATATTTGTGTTGCTACATGATGTGTGCCATGACCTTGTGATACAAACTGGGTGTAGGTGGATGAGTGAATGAAAAATGTAGCTGATAGAACTGTGGGAGAGTGGTTTTATCTCAAAACCAAACAAAAAAACCTGTAGTTGATCCTCATTATTCATAGACTCTTTTTTTTTTTTAAGATTTTATTCATTTATTTGACAGATCACAAGTAGGCAGAGAGGCAGGCAGAGACAGAGGGGGAAGCAGGCTCCCCACTGAGCAGAGAGTGTGATGTTGTGGCTCCATCCCAGGACCCTGAGATCATGAAGGTAGAGGCTTAACCCACTGAGCCGCCCAGGTGCCCCTATTCATAGATTCTTTATTTGGAACTGTACCTATCCATAAATTTTTGTAACCCCTAAATCAACACTCATAGTGCTTTGAGATATATTTAGTGTCACATTTTTCTCATTTTTGTACTTTTTGTTAGTGATTTCGCAGTTTGGAATGGCTTCCAAGCATGTGGCCGAAGTGCTGTCTAGCATTACAAGTGCAAGAAGGCTGTGATGTCTCTTACAAAGAAAAGAAAGCTTCTTTTAGATAAGCATTGTTCAGGTATGAGTTACATGCTTCTGGCTGTGAGGTCCATTAGTGAGTTAATATATATTGAGTGAGGTATCTTTCAGTGGAAACACACATAAAACAAGATTCTGTATTGACTAGTTTAAGAAAATGTGACCAGAGGCTCACAAGGACCTAACCCTGTGTTTCTTCTCGGAGCAAATGGTTCAGTAATTGATAATTCAGTGTTCATGATGACTTCACAGAACTACCATGAATGAGAATTGACTGTATAACCAATGTAATTATTCAAGGACAGAAAGCCTAGGGTGGATATTCTTCTATCTCTGTAACTTCTAACATTTTTCCACTCAAGGCATTCGTTTTTAATACCATACTGGCAGTTTTAAAGTGAAGAGAAGCTAAAATAAAAGTAAAATGCTCCTTATACTAGTGCTGGGTCAGGACTATGTTAAGTGCTGGAGATTCAGTAGTTAGTATACGGCCTTTCTGTTCTTGAATGGCTGAGTGTGGATTAGAGTGTAGTATGTGCTTTTTTTTTTTTTTTTTGGAATGTGTGTTTTGATGTATGTCTAAAATGCTAGAGAGCATAGGATTGATTCTATTTAGAGTGTAACCTGCAAAAGGCTTCAAAGAGGAGATGACATTTGAAGTTTCACAAAATGTTACAGCAGCGTGTACATACACGAAAATAAAAGAAAAAAAACTTGGTCTCTAATCCTGCTGTTCTTTATCTTTGCAATCAGATCCTTCCCCGTCACTGAGTTGCCAGTTCTGCCCTCTGTAATACATATCCAGAGTCCATTCTTTCTTCACATGGCCATGATCTTCCTTTATCAGTTTCTCTCTGGACTGTTGGAACAGACTCCTAACTTATCCCTCCCTCATTCACTGTTGACAAAGAGCCTTCTGATGCCTGAATATAATCTCATTTTTCTCAGCTTAAAATTTCCATTGCTGTCCCAAGGTTTATAAACTAATGTTTCAAACTTTTTAAGGTGACTAATACTACCCTTCATGCCCTGCCTATCCTGTCTTTTTTTTTTTTTTAAGATTTTATTTCACGGAGAGCAGGGGGATTGGTAGAGAGAGAAGCAGGCAATCCACTGAGCAGAGAGCCTAATGCTGGGGTCTATCCCAGTACCCTGGGATCATGACCTGAGCCGAAGGCAGACGCTTAGGCAACTGAGCCAGCAAGGTGCCCCCTGTCTTTTCATTAATACAGATGAGAAAAGGTCAGACAAAAGAGGAAAATTTCCTTATGTAACATGCCTCATTCCTTATTCCTTCCTTCCTCTCTCCGCTTATAATTAGAAATGTTTTTAGGTGAGAAGGAAGTAGATCAGAATAAAAACATTTTTACAAATCTCGTTGACCTTCTTAATATCTCTCAAAATCATCCATTTCTCGCTCATAGCCCCTGTTCTGGTTCAATCTCTTTCCCTTTCCATCCCACACATCTTTTTTTTTTTTTTTGAGAGGGTGGTGGAGGAGTAAGGGAGATGGAGAGAGAGAATCTTAAGCAGGCTCCATACCCAGCGCAGAGCTCAATGTGGATCCCAGCGGGGGGCTCAGTCTCACAACCCTGAGATCGTGGCCTGAGCCAAGATGAAGAGTCGGAGCTTAACTGACTGAGCCACCCAGGTGTCTCCATTCCCACAAATCTTTTCTTGGTTATATGATTTTATTTCTCTAAGAAAATACCTATCAGAAGAATTCTTGGGTCGTATGGCAGATGCATGTTTAATTTCTAAAGAGATTATCAATTTAATTTCCAAAATTATAAAACATAATTCTTCTGGAAGAAAATCTAAAAGGATAGCTTCATGACACATCTGAGGGTGTGCAGAGCTTTCTTAGACAAGACTTAGAAAGCAATACCCACTTAAATGTGATAACAACAAATTCAAAACTTCTCATCAAAGACAACTCTAAGAAAATGAATAGGCAAGCACCAACACACCTACCTAACAAAAGACTGACCTCCAGAATATAAAAAGAGCCATTAGGGTTCAAGGCCTGGGGATAATCCTCTGTGGCCTGCTGTTCAACCCTCTGAACCCAAGTCATTATTCTTTTTTCATGCAGGGTAACGTGCTTACAGCTGAATAGTTTTTTCATTGTTTTTCCAGCCAGCTGTGTATGAGAATTCCAGTTGCTTCACATCCTTGCCAACTTTTGGTGCTGTAGTCTTTATTTTTAGCCATTCTGGAGGGTATGGAGGGGTATGTCATTATGGTTTTAATTTTAGTCCTTGATTACTAATGATGTTGGAACACTTTCCTAGGCTTGTTCACATTTGTGTATCTTCCTGTAAGTACCTGCTCAGATTTTTGACCACTTAAAATTGGGTTATTTGTCTTTATTATTGAGTTGCAGGAGTTATATCCTTTTTATGTTCTAGATATCAGTCTTTTGTAGTTGCCTAATCATTTTCAGAGTGCTCTTTGGTAAGCAAAGTATTACATTTTGGTGTAGTCATATTTATCATTTTTTTTTTAAATTGTTACTGCTTTCTGGGTCTTGTCTAAGAAATTTTGACTACCTTTAGGATGTGAAGATACAGTTCTATATTTTCTTCTAGAAATTTTATTATTGTAGCTTTTATATTTAGGTCTATGATCCATCTCTATTTGTGAATTGTGAAAAATATTTTGATTTTGGGGAAAATATAAAATTTTTTCTCCATATGGAGATCCAGTTATCCCAGCATCATTTGTTGAAAATGTCATGGCATTACATTTGTACCTTTGCAATTCAGATTGCCTTTCAGATGACTGTATAAATGGTGGTTGGTTTCTGGGCTTTTTTTGTGTGTTCTACTGATTTTTTTTTTTTAATTTAAGATTTATTTATTTGTTTATTTTAGAGAGAGAGTGTGTGCAAGAGTAGGGGGAGGGGCAGAGGGAGAGGGAGAGGGAGAGAATCTCTAGCAGACTCCCCCCTGAGCACGGAGCTCAATGCAGGGCTTGATCCCACAACCCAGAGACCTTGACCCTGAGACCATGACCTGAGCCAAAAACCAAGAGTCAGCCACCTAACCAACTGAGCCACCCAGGCGCCCCACCACTGATCAATTCTTATGTCAGTTTTAATTACTTCTATTTTAATTATTGTAGCTTTATAGTGAGCCATGAGTATGACTGTGTGACATCAACTTTGTTGATGGTCCTTCAACTTTGTTGTTTTTCAAGATTGATTTGGACAGTCTAGCTCCTTTGCATTTTCCACATAAATATTAGAATCATTTTATCAATGTCTATAAAAAAGTCTTTTAGGATTATGACTGGGGTGACATTTAATCTTTAGGTCAACTTGGGAAAAATTAACATCTTAATGGTATTGATTATTGAAACCTATGAACATGATACATCTCCCTTTGCGGGTTTTTTTTTTTTTTTTAAAGACTTTATTTATTTATTTGACAGAGATCACAAGTAGGCAGAGAGACAGGCAGAGAGAGAGAGGGGGAAGCAGGCTCCCTGAAGAACAGAGAGCCCTATTTGGGGCTTGATCCCAGGACCCTGGGAGCTTTAACCCCCTGAGCCATACAGGTGCCCCCCTTTTTGCTAGGTCTTAATTTCTTTAAGACTGTTTGTAGTTTTTTTTAAAACAATTTTTTATTTTTTATTAACATATAATGTATTATTAGCCCTAGGGGTACAGGTCTGTGAATCACCAGGTTTACATACTTCACAGCACTCACAATGTCCATAACCCACCTCCCCGCCCCGCAACCCTCAGTTTGTTTTGTGAGATTAAGAGTCTCTTATGATTTGTCTCCCTCCCAATCCCATCGTGTTTCATTTATTCCTTTCCTACCCCCCAAACCCCTCCATGTTGCCTCTTAACTTCCTCATATCTGTTTGTAGTTTTTAGTGGGGAGGTCTTATATATCTTTCATTAAATTTATTCCTAATTATGCCTTTTTAACTCTATTGTAAGATGGAGTCATCATTTTTATTTTTATTTTGTATATAATGGGCCATTTTTCTTTGCTTCCCAAATTTTCTCTTTATTTATTTTTTTCAGCAGTTTGCCTACAGTATGTCTAGGTGTGATTTTCTTTGTTTTTATCCTTCTTGAGGTTTGCTAACCTTAAATCTATAAATTTATGCCTGTCATCCAATTTAGGAAATTCCAAGTTACTAATTTTTTTTGTTGTTGTTTTGTTTTCCATTCGCTTTAACCTCTTTTTTTGGGACTTCAATTATATTTGTGTTAGCTGTTTTTATATTATTCTACAAGACGCTGAGACTCTCATTATTTTCAGTTTGTCTTTTTCTCCTCTTCAGATTATATAATTTCTATGGCACCATCTTTAAGTTCATTGACTCATTTTTTAAAAATTTTTTATTTTTTATAAACATATAATATATTTTTATCCCCAGGGGTACAGGTCTGCGAATCGCCAGGTTTACACACTTCACAGCACTCACCATAGCACATACCCTCCCCAATGTCCATAACCCCACCCCCCTCTCCCAACCCCCCTCCCCCCAGCAACCCTCAGTTTGTTTTGTGAGATTAAGAGTCACTTATCGTTTGTCTCCCTCCCAATACCATCTTGTTTCATTTATTCTTCTCCTACCCCCTTAACCCCCCCCCCCCATGTTGCATCTCCACTTCCTCATATCAGGGAGATCATATGATAGTTGTCTTTCTCCGATTGACTTATTTCGCTAAGCATGATACCCTCTAGTTCTATCCACGTCGCATTGACTCTTTTTTATCTTTAATTTTGTATTTTGTGAACAGGATTGATAGAGGATTTATGTGATTCCTAGTTCAAGAACAGTTCCTATTCTTTTGTAAGTGTAGTGAGTATGGTTTCTTTATTAGAAGGCAAAAAAGCCAAAAAAGGGGACATGGTTATATGTCCTGTGACTTTTGAATTTTCTCTTGTCTTGTAGGATCTATACTCTGCCCTCTCTGTTCTTCACAGTGTCATTTCAAAAGGCACCTCATTCTTTTTTGCCCTCTTCTCCCCAGAAACATGGGCTTTCCAAGACTGCCTCCTTGAGTTGTGTATACGCTTTTTTTCATGGACTGCTCTGACCTACCAGAACTCTGTCAGTATCTTCATTCTTAGTGTGAGTTATCTTCTCCTGGGAGCAGTTTTAGTTCCATCTTAGGCTCTCCAACCTCCTCTCCCATGCGTTTCTCTTCCCATCCATGTCCCTCCTTACTCTCCTTGAAGAGTTAAGATGTGCATTTGAGAAATATCTCCACCAGAAGTTGGTGTTTATTTTTTCTACTTCCAGGCAATTTGAAGCTTGTAGTATTTTCATTCTTCTAATTATATTAGAAGATACAGGATATTTGTGGTTTTATTTGTTCCTCTTTTTGGTCTGCATTGGATGTATTGGGATATTTGGATTTATGTAGCTGCCATAACTGTGGCTGTGCAGAAAGTCTTTCCTGACATTTTATTTTTTTATTTTATTTTTTTTAAACATTTTATTTATTTATTTGAGAGAGAGACAGAGAGAGAGAGCATGAGCGAGGAGAAGGTCAGAGGGAGAAGCAGACTCCCCATGGAGCTGGGAGCCTGATGCGGGACTCGATCCCGGGACTCCAGGATCATGACCTGAGCCGAAGGCAGTCGCTTAACCAACTGAGCCACCCAGGCGCCCCTGACATTTTATTTTGAAACATTTGAAGCCTTCAGAAAAGTTATACAAGGATTGCCTGCATATCCTTCACCTAGATTCATAAATTTGTTATTTTATCTTCCTCTCCTCTTTGTGTGTGTGTGCACACACACATTTTATTAGTTGATTGATTTGAGAGTAAGCTGCAGAAAACGTGGCATTTCACTCCACTACTTCATTGTATATCTCCTAAGGACAAGATCATCCTCTTACATAACTCTGATGCAAATTTAACAACAATGCAATGCATTTGAATAATATGCAGTCCATCATCAGAATCCCCTCTAGACTATCCTTTACAGTTTTTTTTTCCTGATCTAAAACCTTTCAAAGAACCACACTGTAGTTGTAGTTGTGTGTTGTGTGTCTTTAATCTCTTGATCTAGAAGAGTTCATTTGCTTTGTTTTATTTTATTTTATTCTATATTTTGCTTTGTTTTATTTATTTATTTCTTAAATAATTTTAAAAAATTTTTAATAAAGATATAATGTATTATTAGCCCCAGGCGTACAGGTCTGTGAATCACCAGGTTTACACACTTCACAGCACTCACTATAGCACATACCCTCCTTTGTTTTATTTTTTAAGACATTGACATGGTGTGAATCCAAATGTTATAGGTTTCAACTTGTCTAATTATTTCCTCTTGATTAGAGTCATGATTAAATTGGTAGAAATACTCCCTATGTGACGTTGTGACCTTTTCAGTATATCCATCAGGGAGCTTATGATGGGATTATCACTGGTGACATTATGTTTGATTACCTGATTAAGGTAGCATCTGCTAGATTTCTCCATTGTAAAGGTATCTTTTGCTTTCCCTATATTTATCTTCAAACATATGTAGCTTATCTGAGAGAAGAGCCCAGGATGTGCTGGTAGAGGTGAGGGGAGTGAGACAGGAAAGAAAAGGCAGTTATCAGAGGGTGAGGTGCATGGCCAAGCCAGTTACCACTAGTGGGCAACCAAACCTAGTTTCACTGGGAAACTTGAGCCAATGGAGAACTCACAGCTCAGTGTTATCTCACAAAGTGGGTAAGAGATCTAGGGTCTTTAAACACCAGCTCCCATCAGTCAGTAATGGAGGGCTGCTCCCAAGGGCATCGGTTCTCTGGTGCTTTTAACTTACCATGAACAGGCACAAAATGGGCCCTGGATGCCAAAAAAGGCCCTCAGATAAAGAGATACAAATGTTGGCATTTGGCAGTTAGGCCCAGGTGCACGATTGTGGTAAGAGCTGAAGGGATAGCTAGCAGAGTGTCCATGGTATCTCTATACCTGGGAACCCCAGAACCTAGACTTGAGGCAAAACAGTATGTGCTATGATTTCTTCAGGAAGCAGAAGTGAGGAAAGGGAGATTGAGGAGAGAAGGACAATTAAGTCATTTCAAGGGGACATTTCCAAGTTGGCCACCCCTTGATAACAAATACAACTGACTGCTTGATCTCTTAATGGTGTCTCTCAGAAGCGTGTATGAAGTTCTGTATCCCAGGACAGGCCCCTCCCCACCAAAGAAAGGAGGGAGAAGAATTTACCCCTCAGCTTCTGTATCTCATTGGTAAAAGGTTTGCCACATGCTGTATTCCTTCCCTCAGATTTCCAGGCTGTGCATGTGTGGGCATCAGGTAGGTCCCACAGGTTCTCACACCTTCAAGGTGAGAGGGGAGCCCTGGAAGGGAGTGAGAGGCAAATGGCATGAGCAGGAGGTAAGGGACTGGTGGTCATGCCTCTGTGCATTCAGTTAGAACTCATGCATATTTGGTCTATCTCATGGCAACCGGGGTAGAAAAAGTAGTCAAGGGCCTCAGCAAGGCCAAGAGGATTTGAGGTGCTGCATAAGATATGCCTGATAAATGTGGAAGACTCCAGATTTTTTGTTTAGCAAGTGTACACACACACACACACACACACACACACACACACACACACACACACAAAACATACATGAACTCGATCACATACAGAAAAAAGAGTTTTCTGTTGTTGGTGGTGATCCAGTCAAATTTTACTTCCTTCCATATTTTTTGATGTATGTGTAAAGCTTTCTACAATAAAGATGTAATTTTATAATGGGAAAATGATTGTAGACAGTTTTAGAAAGGAAGGCAGTCAGCTTTTTCTCAAATAGTAACTGGCAGGGGAAAAAAGAAGAATGATTCCATGTTTTACTTTATGGGCAGAGATGAAATTGTCCTTTTCTGTGATAAAAAGTTGACTCTTCTAAGATATTGTTTAGAAAAGTAGCAAGTTGCTTTTTAAGTGTGAGAAATATAACTCTTGCCTTATAAAATCAGTTTCTAAGGAATTAAAAAATATACTTTGTCTCTGTATCCTACACTATGTACTTCATCCATCCATCTGTCCATTCATTCACTTAATCACTCACCCAATGAATGCTTCCCTCCCTGACCCCTTAGGGGGAACAGGTTACCATGCTACTCACTGATGGGCCAAGAAGAATCAAGAATCTCCTGCCTTCTAAGGGCTCACACTGGAGTGGGGAAAGCAGATGAAAGAGACAGTACTCACCAAATGCTTTCTTATACTTCCTAGCCTCCGCTGCCATTAAGTGGGAGCCTTGTGACAAGTTCTGTCCAGTGAACTGTGACCAGAAGTGATGCCTATCGCTTCTGGTCTAAGGCAGCTACGAACCGGTGTGACTTTAATAACTCTTTCTCTCCTTGCAGTGATGACCTTGGAGGTCACATGTGCTTAGATGACACAGCCACCGGTTGGGCAGGGCCACCTGACTGGGTTAGATCCTACCTGAAGGAATATAAACCTTCATTGTGTTATTTTACCTCCTTTTTTTTTATTGTGGCAAAATATACATAACAAATTTTTAACCTTTTTAAAAAAAGATTTTATTTATTTATTTGACAGAAAGATAGTGAGAGCTGTCAAGCAGGGGGAGTGGGAGAGGGAGAAGCAGGCTTCCCACCGAGCAGGAAGCCAGATGCAGGGCTTGATCCCAATCACCACTGGAGCTGAAGGCAGACTCTTTTTTTTTTTTTTTTTTTAAAGATTTTATTTATTTATTTGACAGACAGAGATCACAAGTAGGCAGAGAAGCAGGCAGAGAGAGAGGAGGAAGCAGGCTCCCCGCCGAGCAGAGAGCCCGAAGCGGGGCCCGATCCCAGAATCCCGGGATCATGACCAGAGCCAAAGGCAGAGGCCCCAACCCACTGAGCCACCCAGGCGCCCCTGAAGGCAGACTCTTAACGACTGAGCCACCCAGGCGCCCCATATTTTTAACCATTTTTAAGTGTGTAGCTCAGTGGCTTTGGGTATATTCCCAGTGTATTTCCCTTTGTTTTTTTAACAAATAAGTGGACAAGTGCTCATTTGAGCCTTTATAAATCTCCCCTACAACTTTATAGTATCTAGTGATGATTTTTGCTGAGTACTGTTATTATCACATCATTTTATTTTTTAAAGATTTATTTGTTAGAGAGAGTGAGTGAGAGTGAGCCCGAGCTGAGGGAGGAGCAGAGGAAGAGAGGGAAGCAGACTTCCGGCTGAGCAAGAAGCCCAGCGGTGGTTGATCCTGGGACTCCAGGATCGCAACCTGAGCCAAAGGCCGACACTTAACTGACACTTAACTGACTGAGCCATCCAGCGTCCCTTCTCACGTTATTTTAAAATGATACATTTATAAGGTTGATTTTACTAATATTCCCCTTTACAGATGAGGAAATTGAAACACAGAAAGTTTAAGTAATTGTCCAACTTACCGTGTTGGATGGAGGGGGGTATTGAACCACATCTGACTCTAACGTTCAAAGTGTGCTTTGTAGCAGGGATTGGACCAAATCTGCCACCTCTTTTTGTGATAAAGTTTTACTGGGACACAACCACACCCATTGTTTACATATCATCTGTGGCTGCTTCCACACTAAAATGCCAGAGTTACATAGGTGTGACAGAGACCATATAGTCTGCAAAACCTAAAATACTTACTATCTGGCACTTTAAAGAGAAGGTTTGCTGACCTCTGCTTTATATAATAGGTCTTCAATTTTTTATTCTTTTTATTAAAGGCAGATGCTTAATGACTGAGCCACCCAGGCACCCCTATAATTGTGTTCTAAATATGATCCTTATTCCACTATTTCCTATTGTAACAATTTTAAGGTTGTTTTTTTTTTTTTTTTTTTTTTTTAAGTAATCCCTGTGCCCTGCGTGGGATTCAAACTCACAACCTGATATCAAGAGTTGAGTGTTCTACCGGCTGAGCCAGCCGGGCACCCAACCTGTTTTAACAGATTGTGTGTGTGTCTGTGTATGTTCCAGTTTCTCCACATCCTTGCTAATGTTGGTTATTCTTTTTTACTGTAGCCATCCCAGTATGTGTGAAGTGTTTCTTTTTTTTCAAGTTTTTATTTAAATTCTAGTTAGTTAACATACAGTGTAATATTAGTTTCAGGTGTATAACACAGTGATTCCATTTTAACAATTTTTTTAAAGTTTATTTATTTATTTAAATAATCTCTACCCGCAACCTGGGGCTTGAACTCATCACCCCGAGATCAAGAGTCACATGCTCTTCTGACTGAGCCAGGCAGGTGGCCCTGTTGTAACAATTTTAGACACTAATTATTAATTAACCTAGTATATGTCACTCTTCTACTTTCTTAGTGCCAGGTTAGAAATAGTTAATTGTTCTTAGTTGAAATGTAATGTTTTGTGATCATTTAAATGATTTTTTGCATTTTAGTCATACTGTAGTAAGAAAGTTAAGACGCACTTAGCAATAGCTAACCTTTCAGTACTTCCTTTGTGCACTGTTCTAATGCAGTTTTCATGCAGTATCGTGTTAATCTCGACAGAACCCGTAGGAAATGCAGGTACTATTACTATGTCCGTTTTCTAGATGAGAGGACATCATCTAGAGAGATTGTATGATTTTTCCCTCGGTCAAGCACCTACTGGGTATTTGCCAGAAACCGACCTTTGGAACTTGAGTCCCCAAACGCCGTATTGTGGTGCGGTGGGGAACGTCCTGCCACCTGGCATTCCTAGATTTGTAGTTTTACTGTCAGCAGATAACCTGAAGACTACAGCATGCTAGTGTGCTGAGGCACAACACTTTTTTTTTTTTTTTTTTGCAAGTACTGTTTATTCTGCACATACCCACAGCCAGTTTGTACCAAGCGATTTCATTTTACAAAAGGAGGCAAGGGTCAGGTGGAGTCAAGAAAGGTGACCTGTAGTAAAGAATAGGAGGGCAAATATTGGGAGCAAATAATTTTTCATTTTTTTTGAACACCAAAAAATCCTGCAGTGCTACCCCCAGCGGCTGCAGTCCTGGGCCGCATGTGTGCGCGCTCCTTTGCAACTGGTCCTGTGAGAGCAGACCTTTCGTTTTGCCTTTACTGTTTTCTGTGACCCCCGTGTTATCTTCCAAAGAGAGAAACACACCAACTTCTCACCAGTAGGGACTTCCATTGTCCAGTTACCTGCTGGATATACACCTTCTTTCTGAGCTCTGGTTTGCCTTCCTTCACTGTGGTGGTCACCATGTCACCCCCACCAGCAGCAGGAAGCCTGTTCAGCCCCTGATCCCCCTCGCCAAGGTCATCTGCAGATTTTTGGCTCCTGTGCTGTTAGCACAGTTGATCACGGCTTCTACCCGAAGAGCCAGGAAATCTGGAATTTCACACCGGAGGACCCACCATGTCCTCGCTTCCATGTCTTGAACACTGGAAAGGGACAGAAAGGCTGGGGCCCAGCACTGAATCCGTCTGATCTGAGACAGGTGTAGGGGTAGTCAGGTAGTGGGTCAGCCAGTGGCAAATGCTGCTTCTGAGGGAAATTCTGTTTACTAATGGATGATACATTTGCATAGTCTCAGTCTAATGCACTGGCTCCCCAACTTGAGCCTGGGTCAGAATCACCTGGTGGACTTGGGCAAGCACTAACTCCTCAGCTTCGCCTTTAGTTTCTGATCCAGGAGGTCTAGGGTAGGACCTGGGGATTTGCATTTCTAATAAGTTCCCAGGTGATGCTGATGCTGCAAAAGACCTAACTGGTCTGATGCTTTATTCTTCCTGAATATTAGGGCCATCCACACTGCCTTCTCTTGCTCTTTAACTTTCCTGTTAGTCTCCTACCAGCTAGCTTGTTAGCTCCTGGAAAGCAGGTCAGTTATTGTGGCTTTTATTTAAAAAATATATATATATTTAATTTATTTATTTGAGAGAGAGAGAAAGCACAAGCACAGGGAGAGTCAGAGGGAGAGGGAGAAGCAGCTTCCCCACTGAGCAGGGAGCCCAGTCTGGGGCTTGATCCCAGGATACTGAGATCATGACCTGAGCTGACCTGACCTGACCTGAGTTAGGCAGTTGCTTAACAACTGAGCTGCCTAGGCACCCCTGGCTTATACTTCTCTTTTTGACCCCACTGAAGCCAGAATCATGTTGTTCATATATGAGGTAGTAATGAGTTGTTTGGTTACTCTCCCTTGGAGTGTTTTTGTAATTTTGACTTTTTCAATTATAAACATTGCAATTATAATGCATTATAATTCTAAAAATCACCTTAAATAACACCATCACCCTAATGAACATTTTATGGTTTGTTTTTTTAAGTAAGCTCCTTGCCCAATGTGGGGCTTGAACTCATGACCCGGAGATCAAGAGTCGCATGCTCTGCGGACTCAGCCAGCCAGGCACCCCAACCCTAGCCAGAATTTTAACAGAAAGATAGAAGTGGACCCTAAAGGATTTTTAGTGCCGTGTTGGATGATAGCTAAGCACTGAGGAACTTAGTCCTTGATTGGGGCAGTACTTACAAGAAAAGCATTGGGGTACCTGGGTGCCTCAGTCGTTA
This sequence comes from Lutra lutra, assembly GCF_902655055.1. NCBI lineage: Eukaryota > Metazoa > Chordata > Mammalia > Carnivora > Mustelidae > Lutra > Lutra lutra. The sequence goes on from NC_062285.1 coordinate 37,816,444, forward strand.
AGCATCTGCCTCCAGCTCAGGTCATGATCCCAGGGTCCTGGGTTCGAGTCCCACATTGGGGTCCCCGCTCAGCGGGAAGCCTGCTTCTTCCTCTCCCATTCCCCCTGCTTGTGTTCCCTCTCTCACTGTTTCTCTCTCTGTCAAATAAATAAATAAAATCTAAAACAAACAAACAAACAAACCACATTAAGTGTTAAGTAAATCAACTTGTAGGATACTACATTTGGATGCTTTAGTCTGATTTTGTGTAGAGGCTCTTGCTTTTTACCTTCAGCAATCTTTGAGATCTTTTTAAATCTTCTGTTTTTATAGAGGTCACCTGGAATCAACATGTCTGGGACTGAGGAAGCGGTTCTTGGAGCCCGAGGCAACCATCCTTCTGCAGCTGGCGGCAACTCCGTGTTATGCTTCGGACAGGTAACTGTGTTTTCCATACCTGGGAAGAATGAGGTTAAGTGAACAGGTAGGAGAAAGTAGTTTGTAGGGCACAATCATGTATGTGGAAGCTATTTACTGTCAGCGGGTTTTCCTTTCGGTATACATTATTAGGGACTCTGAGGAACTCTCAGGGCGTCGTGGAACTGTAGCAGCATGTAGTACTGGGGATTACATTGAGATTTACCTTTTGTTTATTTTTTTGATACATTACATATTCATATGGTATAACATTCAAAAGGAAACGTAGACTGTATGTGAATGCAAAGTCTTGCTCTTTCCCCGTCACTCCTGTCTACATTTCACCCAGTTTCAAGGATTCCAGTGTCCTATTCTTTTTTTTTTTTTAATAGATTTTATTTATTTATTTGACAGAGAGAGAGATCATAAGTAGGCAGAGAGTCAGGCAGAGAGTTGGGGGAGAAGCAGGCTCCCTGCTGAGCAGAGAACGATTTGGGGCTCTATCCCAGGACCTGGAGATCATGACCTGAGCCGAAGGCAGCGGCTTAATCCACTGAGCCACCCAGGCGCCCCCCCAGTGTCCTATTCTTTGTGGCGATATTCTGTGCGTATAAAAGAGATTCTTGCTTTGTCCCCTCGAGTCCATCTTTGTCTTTACCATAGATCTGTTTGTGAAAATTTATTTCATTAATTAATTAATTTTTTTTAAAAGATTTTATTTATTTATTTGACAGAGAGAGATCACAAGTAGACGGAGAGGAAGGCAGAGAGAGAGAGAGAGAGAGGGAAGCAGGCTTCTTGCTGAGCAGAGAGCCCGATGTGGGACTCGATCCCAGGACCCTGAGATCATGACCTGAGCCGAAGGCAGCGGCTTAACCCACTGAGCCACCCAGGCGCCCAATTAATTTATTTTTTAAAAAAGATTTTATTTATTTATTTGACAGAGAGACATCACAAGTAGGCAGAGAGGCAGGCAGAGAGAGAGGGGGAAGCAGGCTCCCCACCGAGCAGAGAGTCCCGGGACCCTGAGACCATGACCTGAGCTGAAGGCAGATGCTTAACCCACTGAGCCACCGAGGCATCCCGATTTATTTCATTTAAATAGGGCAAGGGGGAAACTACCAAGGGGACAGTAGTCAAATAAGTAGTGGTATATTTATGTATGTGTAGGATGGAAAAGTGTTGAACTAGAGAAGAGGTATGTCTCCTGCTCCCTCGTGGGCATAAATGTCATATACAGACCCGGAGGTGGCACTTTTCAGTTTACCAATTCTGACTTGAGAAAGTTTTGTCAGGAGGGTGGTGACACCTAGGGCACTGCCTCTCAAAATGGTGCCCAGCGACCCCTGGGGTCCACCAGACTTCTCCCAAGTCCACGAGGTCAAGAAGATTCCATAATAATACTAAAAATCTTCTTGCCTTTTCCTTTTCATTCTCTTACGAGTGAACAGTGAGACTCTCCAGAGCACACACAGCCTGGGGGGATACTGCTCTGATGGCTATGGAAAGTGTGCCTTAGAAGTTTCTCAGTTTTAATTCCTAGTATTGGTAGATAAAACCCACGTAAACAAGAGCTCTTAGGGCCCTCAATACTTTTTAAGAGTGTGAAAGGGTCTGGAGACTTGCTGGCATAGGAATGGGGGAATGTCAGTTTAATTTTTCCTTTTCTGGATTGCAGTATCAGTACACAGCAGACGAGTACCAGGCCATCCAGAACGCTCTGAGGCAGAGGCTGGGCCCGGAATACATCAGTAGCCGCATGGCTGGAGGAGGCCAGAGGGTAGGAGAGATGACACGCTTGAGAAGTGGGTGCCCCTCTAGCTGGCTACTCAGAGGATCTTTCTCCCTCTCTGGGTCCTCATGGATTCAGAAGGTCTCCTGCTCACTGTTGCTAGATGTTTCCTAGTGTCTTTGGGAGGGGATGGGTTCCAGCTGGCATTGTCATCTGAAGCCACCCAAGTATTGTCTTCCATCTTGAGATATTTACACCATCTTTTAAAAATGTTTCTTTTGCCCTTTGCTTCTAATTTTATGTGTATATTTTTGGTCTCCTATAATATATGTCAGCCTGAGACTTGTACTTTTTTGGAAACTGTGAGTTTTGGAAACTGCTAGGTGAGTGGGTATCTTTCTACTCTGAGTCTAGTCCCTCCCCCAAGACAAAACACTAGTTCTAGTTGGTTCCTTCTGGAAGATCTTTGAAATCAATTCACTGAGAATTTCCCTGGAATGTTAAAGGGCAGTTTTGCCAAAAAATCTGGTAAGGAGTAAATTAAGTAAATTTTGATTCTCATTTAGTATGGCAGAGGGAATCTTAACCAGCGCCCCCTCTGCCTTTAATTTCTCTTCCCAGGTATGTTACATTGAGGGTCACAGGGTAATTAATCTGGCCAATGAGATGTTCGGTTACAATGGCTGGGCACACTCCATCACACAGCAGAATGTGGGTGAGTATGTTTTCCTGGCAATGGGGACTTCATTTCCTTTACTTTGGTGCTAATTTCTGATGAGAGTATCTTGTGGGTGAGGATGTAGGTGTATTTTGTTGCTGGTAGGAGGAATATGGGTGAGGCACAGGAGTCAGTATCCTCTTCAACTGGTTCTCTTTCCCACTCCTAGATTTTGTTGACCTTAACAATGGCAAGTTCTACGTGGGAGTCTGTGCGTTTGTGAGAGTCCAGTTGAAGGTGAGGGTGATGGAGCAGACCCGTTGCCTCCAAGGACTGGGTGGGTGGTGAGAGAGAATGAGCAGGTAGAGAATTCTCTGGACTGGGCCTAGAGAGCTGGGGCTCAGCCAGTGTTCCTTAGACATTCTTACTCACATGCCCCCTAAATGAATGCTGAAAAACGCGTGTTTCCTGTACATTTTAAGTTGACACCTAAAAGGTTTCGCTGTAAGTACAAATGCACCGTAAGTCCTCTGCATTTCAAAAGTTTGCGCTGCACCCCTTTGCTTTTATGAAAACCTATGCTGGTACCTGTTTTCCCTTAACTGAAAGCAATCTAGAGAGGATTTTCACTTCTATGAGAAAAGGCACACCCTGGTGGCAAGAGGGGCCCCGCTGAGTCCATCCCTGGGAACTACACTCACTGTCTCGGCATCGTGCTGCCAGGCTTTGAGCTCTGTCCGTGAGCATCTGTACTCTAGCTCCGTTTATTGTGTGCGTCCATTAGCAAGATGTGTCCTTATGTTATCAGAAAAGCGTAACAGGTTATTTTTTGGATCTGGGAATGCTGAGAGATTTTTCCATATAAATTAATGGCAATTCTTTGCTTTATACCATTTTGGCTTACGGAAGCTTTCATGAGAATGTTCGTTCTACTTTCGGATAGCAGGGGAAACCTGTAGTTACAACGGTATGTTTTTTAGCGTATTGTAAAATTTGACACTCTAAAATCTGTTACATCTTTCTCTTCCTTTTTTTATTCAAGTGTAATTAACATTCAATGGTGTATAGGTGTCAGGTGTACAATATAGTGATTCAGCACTTCGCACATTTTTCACGACTCATCAGGATAAATGTATTCTCAGTCCCTGTTATTTCACATTTCTTTTCTTGTTACATCTTTTTAAGATGTACCAATGTATTTTAAATATCATAAACGATTAAATACTCTGATCCACTTAAAAAAATACATGAGCAAGCTATTCTTTAGTCATGAGAAATTTTACATTTTTTTCTTCTCAAACTCATATTTCCAGTCTATCTCCTCATTGGCTTTTGTCCATATACATGTATAAACAAAATATATGTTTGGAAAATATATTTTGTATATATATTACATGTGTTCGGAACCTTTTATTAATAACCTTAGCATATTCCTCTGTGTGTGTGTGTGTGTGTGTGTGTGTGTGTGTGTGTGTATGATTGGGCATATAAATGTAATTTTGGGGGGTAAATTTTCAGTGACCATAAAGCTCTAAATTTTAAAAAATTTCTTCTGGATTGAATTACTGTTATAGGTATTACACACAATTGATCAGTTGGGTCTATGAGGGGGATAAAATAACTACATCAAAATTTATATACTTAATAAAAATAAATTTTTATGGAAAATGCATTTCTTAATGAGATGGATGAAGCTTTTTTTCTTTCTGGATGGTTTATATTTCCATAGTTTAATATTACTTTTTCCAAGATAGAACATTCAGGATTAATTCTATTCTCACTTCTTATTTTTATATATAGTACTAGGGACACCTGGGTGGCTCAGTCCGTTAAGTGTCTGCCTTGGGCCCAGGTCATGATCCCAGGGTCCTGGGATTGAGTCCTGCATCAGGCTCCCTGCTCAGCGGGGAGCCTGCTTCTCCCTCTGCCGCTGCTCCCTCTGCCTGCTGCTCCCTCTGCCGCTGCTCCCCCTGCTTGTGCCATGTCTCTCTCTCCCTCTGACAAATAAGAAAAAAAAATACTGAAAAACCTTACTCACATACATAAACTGGGAATGGAGAGAATTTTGTTACAGTATCACCATTTCTTTGAATAAGCTTTCTGAGTTATATCTCAGAAATCAGAGTGCTATCCAAAATTATATTTGGTTCTCTGTCAGCTAATAACTTGATCAGGTATACCTTCATTTTTGATGAAAGCCAGGAAATGGATACCACCTGACCTGTGAAAAGATTTTTTGATTTGCTAGCCAATCGTTAAGAGTCTGTTAAATACAGTATTTCACATTTTTCTTTTGTTTCATGTCCCAGAGGTTTTTATACCTTGGGGCAGTGCACCTTAGGAAGATTTAGGGTGGGTTAGCTATGTGCCTTTTTTATGTGCACTTGTAAGTGGGTAAGGAGAATTGTCTTGTACATTTCCGGGCAGATCAGGTCAAGGACGTAGCACTGGAAATTAATTCTCTTCCAGCTCTCTGTGCCTGTGTGCCCTTTAGCAAGGCGCCCAGGTTCTGTGTGCCCTGGTGTAAATGCCCTTGAGGGTGAGGAGAGCTGCGGAACCAGGACACGACTGCAGCTCTTCACGTTGGACTCTGAACTCCTTTTCTACCTATAGGATGGTTCATATCATGAAGATGTGGGCTACGGTGTCAGTGAGGGCCTCAAGTCAAAAGCCTTGTCTTTGGAGAAGGCCAGGAAGGAGGCCGTGACAGACGGGCTGAAGCGGGCGCTGAGGTGAGCACGAGGGCTGGAGTCTAACCTGCGTCAGTTTTATTCCTGTTTGTTTGTTTGAGACGTAATTCATTCATGTGGTACAAAAAGTTGAAATAACCCAAGCCTCACTCCCCCCTTGTCCCTGTCAGCCCTGTTTCCTACACTTTGAATTTTCCCTGTGGTTCTTTATGCTTAGGTCTCCCTTCTTTGAGAATAAGTGGTAGAATACTACATTCTCGGGGCACCTGGGTGGCTCAGTGGGTTAAGCATCTACCTTTGGCTCAGGTCACCATGCTGGAGTCCCAAAATCAAGTCCCACATCGGGCTTTCTCAGTGGGGAGTCTGCTTCTTCCTTTGCCCCTCACCCCACTCATGCTTTCTCAAATAAATAAATAAAATCTTAAAAAAAAAATACTATATTCTCTACTCTGTACTTGATTTTGCTCACTCCCATCTCAGTTGTGTGTCTTGGAAACCTTTCCACACGAGGACAGAGATCGCTTCCCCATTCTCTTTAAGACACCTAAACAGTGTTTCCTTGGGTATGACAACTAAGGTGAATAGAACAGGGTTTTTTGTTTTTGTTTTTTACTTTTTTTGCGGGGGGTCATACATGGCCTTTGAGAATTGACGTGAATTAAATCACACATGTAATGAACCTACATTAAAAACTTGAGGTGCTCTAACCGGTGCGGGAGGCCAGATGTCCCAAGTAAAGAACTTCAGGCATGGAGGACGGTGTGCCCTAAGTGAGTTGTCCACTATTACTGGGGAATTGGAACCATCCTTGAAAAAAGAATGGCAGGAGGTAGCTCATGGGGTTTTGCGAATGGTTTCTTAGTCTTTTGGACCTCCCTGCCTCTTGTTGAGGGCAGAGACTGGTGACTGCTGTGCCCCATGCTGTACTGAGAGCCTCATACAGTGCGTGAAAGTGGCAGGTGCCCAAGAAGTGTTTCTGCATGTATATTGGGGTCCATCTCCTCTGCCGCAGTGGAGAAGCACCTTGCCACAAATGTTGTAACTGTTAACTGTGTTCTCTGATATTGACACATAATCATTCTCAACCTGTTCCGTTCTTTTTTTTTTTTTTTTTCCTTACCCTTAGAAGTTTCGGGAATGCACTTGGAAATTGTATTCTGGACAAAGATTATCTGAGGTCACTAAATAAGCTTCCCCGCCAGGTATGTTAGAAATGGATGAATGGAATGCATCACAGTAGAGATAGGACCAGTGCCCCAGGGGCATGGGTTGAGTATTCTGGACGGAGAAAGAAGAAGGGGAGACTTAGCCCTTTTGAGGGTCTGGAATGTGTATTTCAGAATTGTCTGCCGACCAGAGCCAGCAGGAACCAATCACCGAATTTTCCAGCTGAAGGACTTGAAGCCTAGAGTATCCATGCCACTTGTTTTCTGCACAGAGAGCTGTGTTCCAGAATGGTGTGTGAAACCTCCAAAGGAGCACAGAGCTCCCTGCAGTGCCCCTGTGGTTCCTTAGAAACACTCAGAAAGAACCTCACCTTCTCAGCCTGCGTCTGTGCTCTAGGGGTCACGGCCTAGGTCCCCTTTTCTTCGCCAGAGCCTATCACATGAGCTGAGCCTTTGGAGGGGGTTCTGGAATCGCGTAGCCCTGGGCTTGCTCTTAGCGGGGGCTGTGGCGGTGGTGGTGCATTCTGGTGGCTGGCGGAGTGGCTGTCCATTCCAGGGCGCTGTCAGAGGCTCCCCGCAGCGCCGCAGCCCAGGGCAGCATTCCCTGGCTTGTCCTTGAGGGCTGCTGGTGGGGGACACCCTGGCAGAGGGGCGTGGCACTTGGCAGCTGTCAAAACGCCACACTTTCCCTTGTTAAAATCCTTTCTATATGTTGTTGGCCTCCGTTTGCTTATATTTTGTTAAGGACTTTTGTGTCTGTGTTTATGAGGGATATTAGGGATGTTTTTTTATTGTGGTAAAAAAAATAAAAAATTCACCATTTTAGCCATTTTTAAGTGTACAGTTCACTGATGAAACAGATCTCTAGAACTTTTTAATGTTGGGATTCTGCCACTCTATACCCATAGGACAACTCTCCTTTTTCCCCTTCTCAGCCTCTTGTTACCACCATTCTACTTCTGGTTCCTATGAATTTCCTCTCTGGTTTATGTCGCCTTAGCACAATGTCCTCAGGTTTCATCTGCGTTGAAGCCTGTGTCAGAATTACTTTTTTTTTTTTTTTTGGTGTGTCTGGCTGGCTCAGTAGAGTGTGGGACCCTTGATCTCAGGTTGATCTACAGCCCCAGGTTGGCTGTAGCGATTACTTAAACATAAAGTCCTTTAAAAAAAAATTACCTTCCTTTTTAAGGCTGAATAATATTCCACTGTAGGTACACACCACATTTTCTTTAATATTTCCATCAATGGACATTTGGGTGGCTTCCATCTCTTGACTTGGGAATAGTGCTGTTATACACATGGTTTTGCAAATACCTCTTCAAGACCTTGCTTTCAGTTATTTTGGTTATATATCCAGAGGTAGTGTTGCTGGAGCATATGGTAGTGTTTTTGTTTTTTTTTAAACACAGAGCTGAAGCTCACCACCCTGAGATCAAGACCTGAGCTCAGATCAAGAGTAGGACACTTAACCGACTCAGCCCCAATGTGGTAGTTTTTTTTTTTTTTTTTTTTTTTTTAAGATTTTATTTATTTGTCAGAGGGAGAGAGGAGAGAGAGCGAGCACAGGCAGACAGAATGGCAGGCAGAGGCAGAGGGAGAAGCAGGCTCCCTGACGAGCAAGGAGCCCGATGTGGGACTCGATCCCAGGACGCTGGGATCATGACCTGAGCCGAAGGCAGCTGCTTAACCAACTGAGCCACCCAGGCGTCCCTGAGGAACTTCCATAGTGTTTTCTGTAGTGGCCACACCAGTGTTCAACCAGCAGTGCACAAGTGTTCCATTTCTCTACAGCCTTACCAACAACACCTGTTATTTTCTGGGTTTTTTTGATAGCAGCCATCCTAGTGGGTGTGAGATGCTGTCTTATTGTGGGTTTAATGATGATGACTTTTTTTTTTTTAAAGATTTTATTTATTTATTTGACAGAGAGAGATCACAAGCAGGCAGAGAAGCAGGCAGAGAGACAGGAGGAAGCAGGCTCCCTGCTGAGCAGAGAGCCCGATGCGGGACTCGATCCCAGGACTCCGAGATCATGACCTGAGCGGAAGGCAGTGGCTTAACCCACTGAGCCACCCAGGCGCCCCTGATGATGACTTTTGATGTTGGATGTCTTTTCATACGCTTTTTGGCCATTTGTAAATTTTTTTTTTTTTAAGATTTTATTTATTTATTTGACAGACAGAGATTACAAGTAGGCAGAGAGGCAGGCAGAGCGAGAGGAGGAAGCAGGCTCCCTGCTGAGCAGAGAGCCCAATGTGGGGCTCCATCCTAGGACTCTGAGATCATGACCTGAGCCGAAGGCAGAGGCTTTAACCCACTGAGCCACCCAGGCACCCCGATTTTTGGCCATTTGTATATCATCTTTGGAGAAATGTCTATTTCTTTGCCCATTTTTTAATTGGGGATTTTAATTTTTTGTTTGTTGGGTTGTAGGAATTCTGTATATATTCTGAATACTAACCCCTTATCAGAGACATGATTGCAGATATTTTTTCCTGTTTCATAGGTTCCCTTTAAAATGTTTAAGTTTGACATTGTCCCATTTATATATTTTTGCTTTGTGTTTTTGGTGTCATGTGCAAGAAATCATTGTTAAATCCAATGTCATGAACTTTTCCCCTATATTTTCTTCTCTGAGTTTTATGGTTGTGTCTTATGTTTAGGTCTTTAGTCTGTCTAAATTTATTTTTGTTTATGATGTAAGATACCAGTCTAACTTCCTTCTTTTGCATGTGGATATCCAGTTTTTCCCAGCATCATTTGTTGAAGAGATTCTCTTTTTCCCATTAAGTGGTCTTGGCACGCTTGCCGATATTCATTTGATCATATACGAAAGGGTTTATTTCTGGGCTCTCTATTCCATTGGACTGTGTGTCTGTATTTATGACAGTATCATATCATTTTGATCACAGTTTGTTTTGAAATGAGAAGGTATGAGTCCTTCAGCTTTGTTCTTTTTCAATGTTGTTTTCACTATTTGAATTCCTTTGAGATTCCATATGAATTTTAGGATGAAATTTTTTTTGTGTATGCAAATAATGCTATGGGAATTTGGATAGGGTTTGTATTGAATCAGTAGTTTGGGGATCTTAACCATATTAACTTTTATGAACATGGGGTGTCTTTCCATTTATTTGTTGCTTCTTTAATTATTTTCAACAACCTTTTTGCAGTTTTCAGTGTAGAAGTCTTTCACATTCTTGGTGGTTAGGTTTATTACTAAGTATTTTATTCTTTTTGATGCTATTGTAGATGGATTGTTTTCTTCATTTTCCTTTTGGATTGTTCATTACTAGTGTATAGACAGAACTGATTTTTGTGTGTTGATTTTGTATCCTGCAGCTTCACTGAATTTGTTCATTCTAACAATTTTTTTGTAGTCTGTAGGGTTTTCTGCATATGAGATCATGTCATCTGCATCTAGAGATAATTTGACTTCTTTTCCACTTTATTTCTTTTTCTTGCCTAATTGCTCTGGCTAGGATTTCCAATATGTGAGTATGAGTAGTGAGAGTGGGCATCCTTGCCTTGCTTCTGATATTATAGGAAAAGCTTTCAGTCTTTCACCATTGAGTATGTTGTTAGTGGTGCGTTTTTCATATATAGCCTTCATGATGAGGTATATTCTTTCTATTCCTAGTTTGTTGAATATTTTTATTGTGAAAAGGTATTGAGTCTTAACAAATGCTTTTTCTGCATTAATTGAGATTAGCATGTGCTTTTGTCCTTTCTTTCTGTTACTGTAGTGTATCACATTGATTGATTTGTGGAGTTGAACCATCCTTACATCCTGTGAATAAATACCCCTTGGTCATGGTATATAATTCTTTTAACATGCTATTAAATTCGGTGTGCTAGTATTTGGAAGATTTTTTTAAAAAGAATTTTTAGTTAATTTATTAGAGAGAGAGAGAGCACGCACATGCATGAGCTGGGGGAGGGGCAGAGAGAGAGAGGGAGAGAAGCAGACTCCCCACAGAACATGGAGTCCAACCTGGGGCTTAGTACCATGACCCCCAGGATCATGATCTGAGCTGAAATCAAGAGTCAGCTGCTTATCTTTCTGAGCCACTCAGGTGCCCCTGGAGGATCTTTGTATTAATATTCGTAATATTTTTCTGTAGTTTTCTCAAAGTGTTGTTTTTCTCTTGTAACATCACTGGTTTTTTTGTTTGTTTTATTTTTATTAAGTTTTTAAAAATTTTAATTCCAGTCCAGTTAACATATAGTGTTACATTAGTTTCAGATGTACAATATAGTGATTCAACAATTCTATATATTACTCAGTGCTCATCATGATAAGTGTTATGTAGTGTCATTGTTTGACTTTGGTATCATAGTAATACTGACCTTATAGAATGAGCTTGGAAGTGTTCCCTCCACTTTAGCTTTTGGAAGTGTTTGAGGAGGATTGCTGTTAATTCTTTAAATGTTTGGTAGAATTCTCCCATGAAGCCAGTTGGTTCTGGGGTTTTTTGTTGGTGGTGGTAGGTTTTGGAATACTCATTTAACCTCCTAACTAGTTATTGGTCTGTTCAGATTGTCTGTTTCTTCATGATTCAGTCTGGTAGGTTGTATGTGTCTAGGAATTTGTCCATTTCTTCTAGGTTATTTGATTTGTTTGTATATAATTGTGCAGAGTATTCTTTTTTTTTTTTAAAAGATTTTATTTATTTATGTGACAGAGAGAGAACATACACAAGCAGGCAGTGCAGCAGGCAGAGGGAAAGGGAGAAGCAAGCTCCCTGATGAGCAGGGAGCCCAACATGGGGCTCGATCTCAGGACCCTGGGATCATGACCTGAGCCAAAGGCAGAGGCTTAACTGACTGAGCCACCCAGACGCCCCTGGTCATCTTATAATCTTTTTTATTTCTGTGGCATCAGTAGTAATGTCCCTACTTTCTGATTTTAGTTATTTGAGTCTTCTCTCTTTCTTTTCTAGTTAATCTAGCTAAGAGTTTATCAGTTTTGTGGATCTTTTCAAAAAATTATTTTGTCACTTATTTCTTCCTATTGCATTTCTGTTCTCTGTCATGTATCTCCACTTCTTTCATTTTCTCACTAGCTCATGTCTATAAATCTTTAAAGCTATAAATCTTCCTGTTAGCACTGCTTTTGCTTCATATCATAACTTTTGGTGTGTCTTATTTTCATTTGTCTCAAGATAATTTCTAAATTCCTTTTTGACTTGTTCTTTGACCCATTGGTTATTTAAGAGTGTACTGTTAATTTCCACGTTTGTGGATTTCCCACTTTTTCCTTCTGCTATTGATTTCTGGTTTCATTCCATTGTGATCAGTCAGCATACTTTGTATGATTTCTGTATGCAATTGGTTAAAACTTGTTTTGTAGCCTAACATGTGGTCTCCCCTGGAGAATATTTCATGTGTATTTGAGAATAATTTATAACCTACTGTTGTTGGGTAGAATATTCTGTATATGTCGTTTAGGTCCATTTGGCTTATAATGTTCAGATCCTCTATTATTAATCTTCTGTCTGTTTATTCTATCCATTATTGGAGGTAGAATAGTAAAGTTTCCTGCTATTATTATATTTTGTTGCTGTCTATTTCTCTTTCCAATTCTGAGAAAGTTTCCTTTATATATTTAGGAGCTCTTTATATATATTTCCTTTATATATTTATATATATTTGTTTGGTACACAAATATTTGTAATTGTTATACATATTAAGTGAATTGACCCTTTTATCATTATATAATGTTCTCCTTGTCTCTTGTTACAATTTTTTTACTTGAAGTCTGTTTTGCCTGGTATTAGTATATCTCACCTTGCTCTCCTTTGGTACCAGTTACATGGAATATCTTTTCTCATCCTTTCATCTTTAGCCTGTGTCCTTAGGTCTACAGTGAGACTCTAATAAAAAGCATATAGTTTTAAATCTGTCCAGCCAATCTATGTCATTTGATTGGGGTGTTTAATCCATTTACATTTAAAGTATTATTGTTAGAGAACAACTTATTGTTGCCATTTTGTTGTTTTCTGTATGTCTTGTAGCTTTTTTTTGTCCCTCCTTTCCTCCCTTACTGCCTTCCTTTGTGTTTTGTTTTACTTTTGGGTAGTGACATGATTTGATTTCCTTCCCATTTCCTTTTGTGTATATTCTAGAGATAATTTCCATGTGGTTATTATTGCAATTATAAAATGTCTTAAAGTTGCAGCATTCATTCTGTTTTAAACTGATAACAAGTTCACTTGCATACAAAAACTATTCCTTTTTTTTTTTTTTTAAAGATTTTATTTATTTGAGAGAGAGTGAGAGAGAGCACAAGTTGGGGTGGGTAGAGGCAGAGAGAGGGAGAAGCAGACTCCCCACTGAGCAGGGAGACTGCCATGGGGCTGGATCCCAGGACCCTGGGATCATGACCTGAGCTGAAGGCAGTTGCTTAACTAGCTTAACTAATTAAGTGTAATTAGTGGCTTAACTAGCCACCTGGGTCGCCCCAAATCTATTCCTTTACAATCCACCCCTGCTCCACCTTATCTCATTGATGTTACATACTACATCTTTATATATTGTATACCCAGTAACAGATTTACAGTTATAAAAACTATAGTTGTTTTAAAAACTTCTATATTCATTATATAGTTTTTTTTTTAAAGATTTTATTTATTTATTTGACAGAGATCACAAGTAGGCAGAGGGGCAGGCAGAGACAGAGAGAGAGAAAGCAAGGCTTCCTGCTGAGCAGAGAGCCCGATGCGGGGCTCGATCCCAGGACCCTGGGATCATGACCTGAGCTGAAGGCAGAGGCTTTAACCCACTGAGCCACCCAGGCGCCCCTCATTATATAGTTTTAAAAGTTTTTTCATTTAAATTCTGTGTACCAAAAGGATATTAATTCAGGCTATTATATTTATCTATGTATTTACCTTTACTGGAGAACTTACTATATTTGTGTAGCCTTGTATTAGTGTCTAGCATCTTTTTTTTTTTTTCTCTGAAGAACTCCTTTTAGCATTTCTTGTGGAGCAGGTCTAGTGGAAATGAACTCCCCCTGCTTTTTTATGCAAAAGTCTTAATTTCTCTATTTTTGAAGGATAGTTTTGCTGGATACAATATTGTTGACTGAGCTTTTTTCTCTCAGCACTTTCAATATATTATTCCATTCTGTTCTGGCTGGTAAGAGGAAATCTAATAATCTTATGGAGGCTTTCTTGTATGTGATGATTTTCTTTTCTCTTGCTGCTTTCAAGGTTTCTCTTTGACTTTTTAGAAATTGAGATATAATTGAAATATAACATTAATTTAGTTTCAGGTATACAGCATAATGATTTCATATTTGTATATATAATGAAATGACCATTATAATAAGTCTAGTTAACATCCATCACCAAAGCTAGTTACAAATTTTTTTAGAACCTCTAAGATTTACTCTTTTAGCAATTTTCAAATATATAATATTAGTAGCTATAATCACTGTGCTGTACACTATATTCCCATGACTTATAACTGTTAAGTTTGTACTTTTTCACATCCCCCCAGCCCCATTTTGCCTGCCACCTGCCTCTCCCTGGCAACCACCAATCTATTCTCTGTACCTATGAGCTCTCTCTTTTTTTCCCCCAGATTCCACATATAAGTGAGATGATATGGTGTTTGTCTTTCTCTGATTTATTTCGCTTACCCTCATTCCCTCAGAGTGCATCCATGTTATGGGAAATACAAGATTTCCTTCTTTATGACAGAATAATATTCCATTATGTATTTATTACATTTTCTGCATCCATTCATCTGTGGATGGAGACTTAGGTTATTTCTGTACCTTAGCTATTGTAAATAATACCACAGTGGACATGGAGTGCAGATAGCTCTTTGGGTTAGTGTTTTTGTATTCTTTGGCTAAATACCCAGAAGTGGAATTGGTGGATCACATGGTAATTCTATTTTTAATTTTTTGAGGAAACTTCATAGTGTTTTGCACAGTGGCTGCCCCCGTTTGCATTCCCACCAACAGTGCACAAGGGTTCATCTTTCTCCACGTCCTCTCCAACACTTCTTTCTTACCTTTTTGATTATAGCCACTCTGACGGTATCTCATTTTGGTTTTGATTTGCATTTCCCTGATGGTTCATGATGTTGAGCATCATGTGTCTGTTGCCCATCTTTGTGTCTTCTTTGGAAAAATGTCTGTATAGATCCTGTGCCCATTTTTAATTGGATTATTTGCTGTTTTTGCTAGTGAGTTGTATGTGTTCTTTACATATTTTGGATATTAACCCCTTATCAGTTATATTGTTTACAAATATTATGTCCCATTCAACAGGTTACCTTTCCATGTTGGCAGTTTCTGTTGCCGTGCAGAAGCATTTTAGTTTTTTTTTTTTTTTTTTAAAGATTTTATTCATTTATTTGACAGAGAGAAATCACAAGTAGGCAGAGAGGTAGGCAGAGAGAGAGGGGGAAGCAGGCTCCCTGCTGAGCAGAGAGCCCGATGCGGGCCTCAATCCCAGAACCCTGGGATCATGACCTGAGCTGAAGGCAGAGGCTTAACCCACTGAGCCACCCAGGCGCACAGAAGCATTTTAGTTTGATGGAGTCACGCTTGTTTATTTTTGCTTTTGTTGGCTTTGTTTTTGTGTCAGATCCAAAAAGTCATCATCAAACCCAATGTTACGGAGCATATGGCCTGTATTTTCTTCTAGGAGTTTTATGGTTTCAGGTCTTAACACAAGTCTGTACTTCATTTTGAGTATATTTGTGTATTGTGCCAGATAGTGGTCTAGTTTAATTCTTTTGCATGTGCTGTCCAGTTTTCCCAACACCATTTATGGAAGAGACTGTCCTTTCTACATGTACCTTCTTGGCTTTGTCATAAATTTGTTGATCGTATAAACATGGGTTTCTTTCTGAGCTATTTTGTTCCCTTGCTTTAGGTTCCTGTATTTATGTCAGTAGCACGCTGTTTTGATTACTGTAGCTTTGTAATGTAGCTTGAAATCCAGTAGCATGATGCCTTCCACTTGTTCTCAGGTTTGCTTTGGCAGTTCAGAGTCTTTTGCGGTTCCATACAAATTTTAGGATTGTTTGTTGTGTTTCTGTGGAAAATGCCATTGGATTGCACTGAATCTGTAGATTATTTTGGTTTGTTTGGGATTCTAACAATATTAATTTTTCCACTCCACAGCATGGAATATGTTTCCATTTATTCTTTAGTTTCTTTCATCAGTGTCTTATAGTTTTCACAGTTACATGTCTTTTACCTCCTTGGTTCTTTTATTGCTAAATATTTTATTCTTTTTGTTGCAATTATAAATAGGTTTGTTTCCTTAATTTCTCTTTCTGGTAGTTTGTTATTAGTGTACAATCTTTGACTTCTGGCCATTTGATTATAATGTGCCTTGGTATGAGCCTTTTGTGTTTATCCTAGGTTTAGTTTTTTGAGCTTCTTGAATTTGTGTATCTTCTCTTTCCTCAGATTTTGGAAGTTCCAAGCCATTAATTCCTCATATAATCTCTCTGCCCCTTTCTGTTTCTTTTTCTGAGACTCTTTTTTTTTTTTTTTTTAAGATTTATTTATTTATTTGATGGAGAGCGAGAGAGATCACAAGCAGGCAGAAAGGCAGGCAGAGAGAGAGGAGGAGAAGCAGGCTCCCTGCTGAGCAGAGAGCCCGATGTGGGGCTCGATCCCAGGACCCTGAGATCATGACCTGAGCCGAAGGCAGAGGCTTAACCCACTGAGCCACCCAGGCGCCCCTCTTTTTCTGAGACTCTTAATATATAGTGTGACAAGTGTCCTATAGGCCCCTAGGCTCTGTCATGTTTCTTCATTCTTCTTTTTGCTTTCTGATGAGATGATTTCACATTATCTGTCTTCTTGTTGCTGATTCTTTCTTCTGTCAGTTCAAGTCTGCTGTAAAATCCCTCGAGTGACTTTTTCAGCTGTTACTATATTTTTCAGTTCCAGAACCTGTTGGCTGCTTTTCTTTGTTGATATTCTTCTCATTTCATTCATGCATAATTTTCTTGATTTCATTTAGTTGTGTGTTTGCTCTCTTAGATGATTAGGCATCTTTATGACCATTATTTTAAATTCATTGTTAGGTACCACATAGATTGCATTTTGGGAGGGGGGTCAATTTTTGGTTTCATTTTGTTCCTCTGTTTGGGCCACATTTCCCTATTTCTTTCTACGCCTTGTGATCTTTTGTTGAGATGTGGCGTTTGAGGAAACAACCACCTGTCCCATTCTTTATGTACTGCTTTTGTGCAGGGGAAGACCTTCACCAGTAAGCCCAGCTAGAGGTCCTAGGACCTCTCAAACGTTTTGTTATCTCCTTCTCCTCCTGGCATCTGATTGCGTCACTATAGCTCCAGTGTGGTCTGGTGCTCATCTCTGTTTCTAGTGACTCTTAAACTCTGCTGGTCCCATCGGTGTGCTAAGTCAGGGGGACAGAAACCAGTGCCTTGGGCAGCTCCCAGATAAGCCACAACAGTGGAGGCATAGTCTACTCTTGTGTTTCCATCCCCGGGGGAGAGCTCAGGATGGAAGTTTCCTCCTGGTTGTACTGCTGTATGCTGGGTGAGGGCAGGGGCATGAGTGGGCATGCAAAATAACATGAATTTTCCTACCCCTTTTACTGGAGTCCTGTCTTTTTTTTTTTTTTTTTTTTTTAATTGTCTTGGTTTTATGCTGGCCTGAGTCCTGTAGCTTCTCAGCTGGTCACTGGAGTTTTCACAAAGGTATTCTAGTCTGTGTCTAGTTAGGTAGTCTAACTAGATACAGGGTCTAGTCTGTATATTAACTCAGTGTCTCTAGGACGAGGGGGCACCTGGAGCTTCCGAGTCTACCATTCTGATGACATCCTTCTCCTTTTCTCCTTTCCTTTTCTTACTCTATTATTTTTTAAAAGATTTTTAAAAACGAAGTGTAACATATACACGGAAAACTACATAATTCATAATAGCACAGTCTGATGAATTTTTAGAAGTGAACAGTTACTTATCTCCCAGATAAGAAACTAAAACCAGCATCCCAGGGCCCCATTTGCCCCCTCCCATTCACTACCTTGACTTCTCTTTTAAAAGTAACTATTGTCCTGACTTCTCTATTCTGACTTTCAGCGTCATAGAATTTTTTTCTTTCTTTTCTTTTTTTTTTTTTTTAAAGATTTTATTTATTTATTTGACAGAGAGAGATCACAAGCAGGCAGAGAGGCAGGCAGAGAGAGAAGAGGAAGCAGGCTCTCCGCTGAGCAGAGAGCCCGATGCGGGGCTCGATCCCAGGACCCTGAGATCATGACCTGAGCCGAAGGCAGCGGCTTAACCCACTGAGCCACCCAGGCGCCCCTTTTCTTTCTTTTCTTAAAAAGTGATCTCTGCACCCAATGTGGGGCTCCAACTTGCAACCCTGAGATCAAGAGTTGGATGCTCTAATGACTGAACCAGCCAGGTGCCCCAGCCTTGTAGATTTTTCCCCGTTTTTGAACTTCAGATAAATGAAATTGTTCTTTATAAAAATTCACTTAAGATGTACGTGTAAACATGTAGAAAAGTACACGCATCATACATGTTCAGTGTGATGAACACATCCACCTAACCAGCATCTAAATCAAGATAAAACATTACCAGTGTCCCCGAAGTCTCAGTAGTGTCCCTTCAAGTCATTGCCAAGGCCTCCCCTTGTCATCACTACTAAGGGAAACCACTTTGAGCAGCATAAATTAGTTTGGACTCCTTGTATGTTTGGGAACCCAAATATATGGACTATTTTGTGTTTGGCTTTCATTCAGCATGTTTGCGAGATTCACGTTGCATGTAGCATTTCCATTGTATACTTTTCTATCACATGAGCATAGCACAGCTCATTTGTCCATTCTGACTTTAACAGACATTGGAGTTTTTTGGGTTGTTGTTGGTTGTTTTGAATCGGGCTGCTATTAGCATCCTTGTACACGTCTTTTGGTGCACACACAACCACACACACACACACACATTTGTCTTGGGGATTCCTGGGTCAGGTCAGAGGACAGCATGTTTCATTTTAGCAGATTCTTCCAGTTTTCCAGTGTGGTCGTACAAATTCAGACTCCTGCATGGCACTGTACAACTGCAGCTGTTCCACATCCTTGACAGTACTTAGCATTGTGAGTCTTTTAAGCTTTTTTCAAAGCTCACTTTTTCCCCTGGCAGTAAAATATACATAACAAAATTTACCATCCTGGGGTGCCTAGGTGGCTCAGTTGGTTAAGTGTCTGCCTTCAGCTCAGGTCATGATCCCGGGGCCCTGGGATCAAGTTCCACAAGATCCCACAAAGCTGGGATCAAGTCCCAAGCTTTGCCTGCTGCTTCCCCTGCTTGTGCTCTCTCTCTCTCTCTCTGTCAAATAAGTAAATAAAATCTTTAACAAAAATAACAAAAACCCACCCCAAATTTACCATCTTAACCATTTTAGGTATACAGATAGCGGTAGTAAATACCTTTGTCATCAGCACCATCCGTCCCTATAATTCTTTTCTTGTAAAACTGAAACTGTAACGATAGCTCCCTGCTTCCTCTTCCCCGCGGCCCCTGGCAACCGCTATTCTACTTTGTCTTGCTTTTTTACTCTAAGTCCATACTTCATATAAATGGAATCATACATATTTGCCCTTTTGTGACTGGCCCTAATTTCACTTAGCATAATGTTCTCAGTGCTCATCCTTGTAGCACAAGCTCATTTATTTTATTTTTTAAGTAAAAATATATTACTATTATTTTTAATCTCTTCCCCCGACATGGGGGCTCAAACTCATGACCCCGAGATCAAGAGTAGCCTACCAACTAAGCCAGCCAGGTGCCCCAAGTTCCTTTATTTTGAACCTACTTATTTACTTTCCAATGTAGATAAGAAATTTCATGATACAGTTGTCATTTTTAGGTTATCTTTATCAAAATGTGGTCATCTCAATTTCTCCTTTTCAATTATTCTATCAATATGAATTGAGGGAGAAGTTCTCCCAAGCGAAAAGCTCTGGGTTTCTGTAGTGCTTAGGGCCTGGAAGTAGAACACTGTGCCCAGTGCCATGAAGTATCGTTAGTTCTCACATTTGGTGAGATGCAGGAACGACCCCAAGTTGGGAGATTTCCCAGGAGCCTTTGCTCGCACCCTGCATCCGGGCTTTGCAAGTTTTCTTCTTCCTCTCATTGGAAGCAACCTGAGGCTTCTTCAGTGATGAGTGTTGTATTTAGGGGGACGTCCTAGGAGAAAGGGCAGAGAAGGGGTAGGCCTCCACAGATTACATGTGATCATTTCCATGAGAAGAGTGAAAAAGTAGATAGCGTCACACTGATCCAGCTGACGAGAGATTCAAATTAGGGTTTATCAACCATTTGCCCTGGATCATAAAGGTTCCTTTTTTTTTTTTTTTTAAAGATTTTATTTATTTATTTGACAGAGAGAAATCACAAGTAGGCAGAGAGGCAGGCAGAGAGAGAGGAGGAAGCAGGCTCCCTGCTGAGCAGAAAGCCCGATGTGGGGCTCGAACCCAGGACCTGGGATCATGACCTGAGCCGAAGGCAGCGGCTTAACCCACTGAGCCACCCAGGCGCCCCTAAAGGTTCCTTTTTATCAAAACTTGATCAATACAGAATGGTGTAAAGTAGAACATGAAATTGTTTTACTGTAATAAAAATACTAGGTGAAGTGTGGATCCAATGTCTGAGCTTCTCAGGACCTAGAGGGAATGATGGATCGAGGACTGTCAAATGCCATTTTTCAGGAATCTAGGTCATTGAGACAGGGACAAGGAAGGGGAAGTGTGGCTGGAAGAAGTTACTTACCCCCTTTCTGCCCTTCTTAGTTGCCTCTTGAAGTGGATTTAACAAAAGCAAAAAGACAAGATTTTGAACCATCTGTGGAACAGGCGAGATACAGCAGCTTCCGGCACAACGTGGCTCTGGGGTCGCCCAAACCACAGGAGGTGACCTCTCCTTGCAGACCGAACCGCTCGGGTGATCCGCACGCTGTGGGGCAGGAAGAGAAGGCCAGCGTCTCCCGGTACGGTCATGGTTCTCTCCCTCTCCTCTCCTCCCCGCGGGGTGGAACGTACCTTCCGGTTCACCGCCCGCGCCGGCGCACTGGGTGCTGTTCGCTGCGCTGGCCCCGGATCACCCCAGCTTGTTCTCTCGCGATGCTCAAGTCTGACCGGCGCTGAGAGCGAGGCCACCTACCAGCGGAAGCTCCGGCAGAAGCAGCTGCAGCAGCAGTTCCGGGAGCAAATGGAGAAGCAGCAGCGAGTTCAACTGTCTGCTCGGGAGGTTGAGAAGAAGACTCAGGGTGTGTGAGAAGGGTGAGGGCAGGGGTTGGGGCCGAACCAGACCGCAGTAGGACTTCTCTTGGGTTCCGCGCAGCGTAGAGGAGTCTAAGCGCCTAAGATCATTTTCCCATTTTTCAAGACCGTCCTTTTTTTTTTTTTTTTAAAGGGAAGGAAATGGCCTTTGAGAGAACCTAGAACTAGACATTTCAGGGTAGAGAACATTTCTCTCAGGTGCTTTGGCCGTGTCTGCTAGAATAAAGCCTTTCTGAGTGGTCTATGAAGAGAAGGCGGAATGGTTTGAGGATAATGGGAGCTTTTGGCCATGCTTCATCCTTGAACTTCAGTTTATTCGAGACAACTTAGTAGTAGCACAGACTATTTTGTCTTTCCCAGAGTAGAAACAAAGAAGGGGCTTATCCCAGACCAGCTGGACTTTTGCCCAGCTTCTAAGATTCAGAGGACTTTCTTCGCGTTTAGTTCATTAATATTCCCCTCAGCACTGACAGGCTCAAACTAGTGTAGGGGGAAGAAAACTTATCGTGGTGGGGATGTTCTTAATAGTAACGGTTATTCTGGATCTTGAGCTTCCAAGCCACTGCAGGAGCTCCTGGCAGGAAGGCTGTGGGGGAGTGACCTCCCACAGCCAGAGCTGCAGTTTCTATTGGTCTTAGATTTTGAATTTCTGCTTAAGATTTTTTGGGGGGGGGGGGGGGAAAGGACGAGATAGCTTCTAATAATAACCTATTTTTGCTGCTTAAGGAGAAATGAACTCTTCCACCCCGTCCCCCAATTTGGTGAGAAGAAAAAAGAATCCAGTCTTTCTAGTCTTGTAGATCTGTGCAAGGGATCAGGAATCTTCTCTGCTCCTGGCTTGCTAGAAACTGGTGTGACTCTAGCAGCTTCGCTCTCCTGAGGCTCTCTCCAACGGTTAAGTGATTCTGTGACTTTGTCTTCCCCACCCCCCACCCCCCAGTGACTGTGGCAGCACTGCCAGCACCACCTCTGACGCACAGCACCCCTGTGACTGCTGTTTCTGAACCACTCGCAGAGAAAGACTTCCTTACAGGTCGGTAAGAGCTATGGGCATGACTTAAGCATTGATCAGTAAGGACAGTAAGTACCTATGACATGCACTTTTGGCATAAAAAAAAAAATCTTCATTTTTATCTGTTTTATAGTCCCATGAAGTTTTGGGAAAAAAGGGAGCCCAATGGACTGATGGCAGGTCTGAGGACACACACTTGGCTCCTCTATTGACCTAAGAGAAGCTCCAGTGTACTTTCAGGGGTAGGGGAAAGAAATGCCAGGAGCTGTCCCAGTCCACGTGTGGGATTTCTTAGGACCAGCTTTCCCCAGTGCTTTATGTGAAAACACTGGGCGATGCTGCATTTTCCCATGATCTTGGTCCTTGCAGACAGTCTTGGAATGTGGGATATGGATCCAGATGCAGGTGACAGTGATGTCAGGCCCTTGTCTAAACCAGAACTGCTCCAGACCTCTGCTACACCAGCTCTGAAGAACCAGAGGGTGACTTGGGACAGGACCCCACAGAACATCTGCCACCAGAATCCACAAGCAAAATCGGGACCCTCGCATTTGCAAACTCACAACCTCAACCAAGATGTAACAGGTAGTGAAGTGTTTAGGACAAAAATTAAAAGAACTTGGGCTTGAGTCTATGCCTTTTAAAGGAAGAATGATATTCCATTTGAAGAAGTTGGGTACTGTCATGCCAGAGGAACAGCGGTCTAAGAAAATGACAAGTAACTGGTTTGAGCCACAACTTTTCCTTTGAGGTCCTGACTAGAGGTGCAACCCCTGGTAACCCTTGATAGTAGTAGGAAGCTTAACCACGAACTGAATGAAGAGCTTTCCTCATTAAAGTAGGCCCATCGCGTTTGGCTACTGCAACTTGATCTAGCGTTGACGGAGGGCTCTGCCCTCGTAATAGTTTTCATTCTTGGCTTTTTAGCTTAAGTTAGGATTGTTAACTAACAGTTCAGAAATTACTAGCTGTCAGTTTCTTTCTTACTTGGAAAATAACAGCAGCCACATTTAAATTATTTTTTCTCCTGTAGGAAACTGTGATATCACTGGGAAGAACCAGGACTTGAAGAAAAGGAAATTGGATCCATCCTAATGGAGGCTCAGGTCACATCCTTGACTTTGTCAGAAAGGGACTTTCAAAAACTACTTTTTGGTCATAAAACTGTTCATCGTTCCTAGGGAATGAGCTTTATTTCCAAGGATTTGCCTTGCTTCACCCTAACCAGAGGATCTGACTGTTGGGAGTCTGCCGCAGATAAAGCTGAGCAGTCAGAAAACCACGCTTTAAAAGAGCTTGTCACACCCTGCAGGGGGAGGCTCGGAGATTAACCACCTTTTCTTTGGCTCTTGAGTTTCTTCACTATTTATTCCTAAGCTGCTGTGTTAGTATGTATAGAAATTTTAGGAATGCCCGGTGGCTACCTGTCCTGTAAGCAACATAAGCCATGCTACTAAGCACCAACTTTTACAACTGCCTACATGGAACTGTAACGTCTGCCTCCTTTCACCGTGGGGCTCGGGGTTACTGTAGTCCACAACTGTGTTGTGTATCCTCCTGAGAACAAAAGCTACAGTGACGTTTAGCTACCTTGCATCTATCCTGGCTGCAGTCTTCATCTATGATGATCTCTCGTTTATAGGTTTATGGTGTCACTATCCTGCAGTTTTTTTCCTGATCAAGGAAATGATTGAAGGCCAAAGAAAAGGCATTTTAAGACAGCATAATAAATTCTTTCCTTTGTAACAAAAAACACAAGTGGGTGTTTGTATTTCTCCATTTCAGATGTGAGATATAACCCATCTTAACTTGGGCTTTTTTCATAGTTTTAAATGTTTCATAACCCCCCGCCCCCATGATGAATTTGCAGGTTCTTTTTAAGATGCATCTTGGGCTGTGCCTTTAATCTTCAAGCTGTGGCTTTTATTAATTTTTAGATCACAGATCCATTTGTGGGAAGCTATGAACCCGAGGCAGGGAACTCCTTTAACGTACAGGAAGGTAGTCACAGCCATTTCTATTCCCTTGGAAGATGAAAAGGTTGTAGCTTACCGTGATTTCCCCTTTACCGTATCTCTCATTACATGGATCTGGTCATGTGTTCATCTTTTGGTTTTGACATCCTTACCTTTTTTCTTCCCCCAGAAGAAAGTCTCTCCCTTTTCTGAAGCGTAATCTTAGTTCAGAACTGCTGCTTTAAAAAAGTTCCCGGAATCAGGAATCCAGTTATAAACTGTACACAACTCAAAACTGAGCTAATGAGATCATGAAAAAGGAATTTGCTGGAAATGAAACCCCACAGCTCAACAAAAGCAAGTTTGGTTTATTCGAATGGTTTCATTAAATAAGTCTACAAAGGTAACAAACTGAAGCACGAAGCGCAGTCTTACAAGAAGCGCCACACCCAGAGTTAGTGCAAAATGTACAATTAACGGCTGCTGAGAAACCCCCAAGGTTTGAATTCAGTTTATTTGTTTTTTTAAACAGTGTACATTGTTAAATAATGTAAGGAAAACATTTATAATTCAGAAAGATTTTTTGTAATGTGGAAAAAGATACTCAAAGTGTACTATTAACACAAAAATAATTTAAACAGTTCAGTAGCACTAGTTCATTCCTCTAGGCTTTAGTTACTTCATCCACAGGAGGGAAAAAAAAAATCAACGGTAAATAAAACCAGTTCTTACTTTTTGTGTGTAAGTGAAGAGATCTCAAAATTAAACCAAAATAATAATAATGTGCTGCATTTGGTTTCCTCGTTCCTCTAGTAAAAAGTACAGTTTCATTGATCTTAGGTGGTCCGTTTCTCATTTACTTGGCACCTTCTTTGTTCTATCCTTATTCTTCCCATCTCCCCAAGAATCTTAAGCAGAGAATAAATAAGTAAACAACTTTGAAGCAGGGCTTGGAACCCCTGTCCTTTTCATTTCTACTCTCCTAAACCTTCAGTGTTCTGTGCATCTCCGGGACCTAGGCTAACTTACTGACGAAAACAGGGCCCACGAAGGAACAACAGGATAGGACAGCCAAGCAGGCTCCCCCTATTGTGATTCCTAGGATGTGCTGTTGAGGTGGGTAAGAGACTGGAAATGTGTTAACTTCCCAACTCAAGACTCAAGAGAAGAAGCACCCAAAAAATTAGAGGAGTCCTAGCTTCTTTCTGCATCTTCACAGATAATAGAGATCCCAGACATAGCCAATTTAGGAGAGTTATTTCCTGAAAGCTCTGAAAATAACAGAACTGCCCATTACAACTAGGCGTAGCACTACATAATACTGATTGGTTGCGGGGGAGTATTTGTTTATATGAGAATGTGAGAATATCAGCTGCAGTTCTAGACACAGAGGTGGCACAACAGATGTATGATCCTGCAACCATCTGGACATCACACAGGAAATGAATAGGAATAAGCACTCTGTCTTATGGTGCTTAATTCAGATGTGGGTCCACTTTCCACAAAATACAGTACCCCAAGCTGAGAAATGCATGATATATTTGCAACAAGAGGAAAGCAAAGTTTTTCTTAGAGCATCTTTCTCCATCGGTGACTTTCCACTATCAACGTTTCCCAACTTAAAAAGTAGCCCCCACCCCCTTCCCTTTCTATTCAGCCATTTCCGCTAGGTCTTATCTGTCAAGCCTGACGATTAAGTAAGGCTCATGGCACCCCGTGGGCCAGGCAGCACACAGCTTCCTGACAAGTCTGTTCTCCTGTTCTTAGTCTTTCTTTCATTTATCACACACTACCCTTAATCTTTTAAATTGCTCAATTTTGTTACCACACCCCTCCTTACTGTTCTTGAAACAGGAACTTTCTGCTTTCAACCACTGATGTCAACTTAACTTCTCACCCTGCTCATCTTACACCTGCTCTAGACAAAACTGAATGACTTAAAAACAAAACAAAACAACAGAACAAAACACTCAGTTTCCCTTTGGCATAATCCTCTGCTGGGGTCACATGGACCTAATATCCTTCCATATGCCCTCTGCTGACCTGGGGTCTGATGAGAAGTTGGTGCTAATGGCAGAAGCAGTAGAAGTCCAAGGCACTAAAATATCCAGCAAGCAATACTGGGAGAACAGAAGTATTCAAGTACAGTAATTTATATAATCTTACATTCACATTTATTTATCTACTACAATGGAAATACAAAGGAAAAAGCTAAAGTGTCTCAATAAGTAAAGGACAGAGCTTGCTTTTTTTTTTTTTCCAACTTTTTAAACCTTTCATATTTTACTCTTAAAACTACTGTTGTCCAACAACATTTATATATCACAGTGTTTCCACATCAAAACTGATGGCAAAGTTACATGTCCGCAGGGGACTTAATTTTTTTTCCTAATTGCTAATGCTGCAGTCAAAGCTGCTAATATCATTTGCTTAAAGCACTAATGACCTATTATAAGAAAGGGTTGAAACCTCAGTCCCCTGGTGTTTTTCACTGGGTTCTAAACCAAAAAGAAAGAAAGAAACAAAAGTAGAAACAAAGAAAGGAAAAAAGGGGGAACAGGGTAGGAGAGAGCCCAATAGTTTTTTTGTTTGTTTTGTCTGTCTTGTGGTTTAGATTCTTGAGGGAATAAGGGATTTGGGGTGGGTACCAAAATTAAGAGCTCCACCCATTTGAAAATACAGATGGGTTTGGTTTTCCACTGAGCTCTCTTGTTGCTTTCTGATAAATGATTCTCTTTTCTTGCCCTAACTATTGGGTGTAGAGAAACAGGAAAGCATAGTTTGAAGCCGCCCCATCACAAGAAAGCTGCTCTTTTCTTCTTGTTCCACTCCAATAAATGGTGAAAGGGGAGGGACAGTCTCAATTCTGAGGGCTCTAAGCAGTATTAAAAACATTCCTTTCTGGCAAAAAATAACCAGTTAAATGCAGCACTAGTAGTTAGTATATAGGCTACTTTCCCATTTCCCCCCTCCCACCCACCCTTCAGCATTCCATCTCCTGCCCCCAAATCTACTCAGTTAATGTCTCTAGGTCTAAGTGGTCCGCAGGTTGGAACCTGGGGGGTTGCTGATGGACTTCTGCAAATTGCTGATGTTGAAATTCTGTAAGGAGGCAGTTCCCACAGGCTGGAACTGGCCAAGCGGCTGTGGTGCCGGGCCACCTGTCCCACTCCACTGAGTGCCAAAGGGGGGAGCTGGAAAACCGTACTGCTGTGGGGGGCACATAGACTTGGTGAAGTGACCTAGAGAGGTAGCTGATGCTGCAGAGATGGGGGCAGAACCACCCAAATTTGAGGTCATGGAGATGCACAGCTGACCAGGTGCAGAGAACTTCCTTGCCATTCCAGGGCCCTGAAAACAAAACAAATGCATGTCAAGTTTGGTGTGGGTATAACCCAGAGGGGAAATGGGTGGTACCAAAATCGAATTCTCAAACTGGGGCTGTTCGAACCTTACAGGGCATAGTAAAACCAAAATCAAACCTTTCACAGTTACTGTCTCTTTACACTTGCCAAATAAGGGTAGAATAACTACCATGCTTGGAAGTGGGCAGAGTCATGTGCATGTGTGTGTGTGTGTGTGCATATATATATATATGCAATTCAGGGTGGTAAGAGAAAAGGGGAGAAAAAAACCGAGTTGACAAACAGGGAGCTAGGGATTCAAAGACAAAAGGGTAACTGGATGTTAGAATAATTTCTGAGCTGCTAAAGAAGGCTACTACATGGAATACTAAGCACTAGTTAGGTAGTTGGTATCACCTCTGCTTCAGGTATGTGCTAAGTGATACTCTGCTAGATTAGGGAAATGACAAAAAGAGAAGACTTACCTCGTAGTTCATGTGTCCTTTGCTTCCTCTCCTGCCTGAAAGATTCATGGCATCTCGGGCCCAATTGTCTACCAGCTTGTGCAGGTCATCTGTGAATGTGCCCTTCCTGCTGGACGTCATGGTAGGAGGCTGAGCTTGGGCGGCTTGGCTGTTCACTGTTCCCCCAACGGTGTTTGTGCTGCTGGTCCCTAGAATTAGACGAAGCAACAGAACACAACCATTAAAAGGAGCTTGGGTTAGAACTTCAGAAAGAGGGAAAACTTCACAGGATGATGAATGGCAAGCCACTGAATGAGGAGAGGATAAGCTGGGAAGGCATGCAAGATGGGAAGGGTTCAAGGGTTTGTCTGGCCACATGTTCTGACATAAGTAACAGGGTAATGAAAACAGATTCTCTTTAGGAGTTGTGGCAGATGAAGCTAAAAACTCCGGATGAGGGCAGGCACAAAGGCTGGGGACTGCTTTTAGCCCACTCACATGGTATTTCAGCGCACTGAAACTTACTTTCAGCACCCCATTCCCAGCATCACGCTGATGAGGGAGGTGCGCTAAGGTCAGTGAGGCTCTAGAATGCTGCAGAATGCAGGGCAAAAGATGATGATTTCTTGAGCCCTGAGGCAGGGTTAAAAGCAGGAGTTAAAGGAATGCAAAGGTAGATTGCCTGGCCCGGGAAAAGATGGGGTTCCCAAACCATGTGGATACTATGCCACAACCATCAGCCATTCTTTAACAGAAAGAAGCGATAGGAAAGATAGCATGCTCTGTTCAAAAACCTTTTTCACCTGGACCCACACAAACAAATTCATAAACATGAACTCGGGAGGAATGAAGGCTTCAACCTCTCCCATTTGCCTATGAGTTAAGAACCAAGATTACTCCTGAGGAAGGTTCTCTGCAGTGCCTGAATCGTTCAACTGCAGGAAGACATGGTTTTCCTGAAGATGACCTCAGTTTCAATTGGTTCATGAATTCTCGCCCCTCCCCCCTTCCCAGAAGAGCAAGCACTCGCAAGTGGAAGCAACAGGAACATTCAGCTGAGGTAGGAGTGCAAAGGGAAGGAGGA
This sequence comes from Lutra lutra, assembly GCF_902655055.1. Taxonomy (NCBI): domain Eukaryota; kingdom Metazoa; phylum Chordata; class Mammalia; order Carnivora; family Mustelidae; genus Lutra; species Lutra lutra. Next base: position 37,845,236 of record NC_062285.1, read on the forward strand.
AGCTTTGAGGTTATGATGAAGGAATTCTATTTCTATGGTTCGATGAGAAAGGAAGAAGGGGTCTGTGTCCTGCCTGATTTCGGCTCTGCTGGAGGGCACACTGAAGATTATTCGAAGAGGCAAGTTTTAGGGAAGAGGGAAAGAAAAGTCAGGATCTTGTTTTTCTTCCCTCACCCCCCACTTTCTTACCAGATCTCACATTTCCTGCAGAATAAATAAAAGCTACTAAGGTAAGTTGTGAGCTGCTAGGCCTTCAGATATCCAAGTAATGCTGGGGGCTCAAAAAAATGCATACATATTCCTGCTTTCCAGGTCCACGCAGCACCAGAGCACAGCGGCATGCCCCGAAGCAGCTCTGCCACATAAAAGCCCTAGATAATCCGTTCACTGGCCTCACGTCAAGTTTATACCCCACCACCTTGGGAACGGCACATACAAGCATGTCTGCATTAGAGTAACAGCGAATTCTGAGGTGAAGCCGCAGAGTGAGGACGGTCACATGCTTCTTACCACCAAGGCAAGACATGGATCTACTGCAGTGTGTGTATTTGCTTACTTCTTAGTGCCCACTGGAGCCACAAGGGGATAGCGACTGCACAGACAGCGTGAAGGGAAGTGTCAGTTCCCCTCCGGTACAGGAGACCCAAGTGGAAAAGGATAAAAGCACAGGAAACAGCCTACCTTGAAAAGCAAGACAGACCGTGGTGGGGAAGCAGGGAGGGAGAAGCGCAAGCAGTGACGGTGGCAGTTGTGATAGTGATCAAATCCAGAAAGCAAGCATGTCACATGCATGAGGACTCTCTTCCTGTTTGAATAATAACTGCTTGGTGAGCTTGATGATGAGTGAGACAATCCAAATGAAAACCACAAACAATCACAAGTGAGCAGAACTGGTAAAAGCGAAATCTAAGCAGCTCAGTAGAGGCGAACACTGCTCGTTGGCGAGGAGCCGTGCTGGGCGTCACACCTCTCTAGTCGCCTCTGATGCCGTGAGGCTCCTTTATAACCAAATTTCATTTTTCATTTTAATCTGTCTTACAAAGGACTGGATTCTGAAGTGGGGTTTCTAGACCACGATGGGGGAGGGGTCAACCATACAGTTAACCTTTTTATTCTGGTTTCTGAAAACAGGCTTTCCCATTAAAGGAAATAAACACGTCTCTCTCTGACCAGAAATGAACGCCTGGTAACAGCTGACTTGACTATGAAAGCTAGGAGAATGGATAGTACGTTTAGCGCATTTAGTCCATCTTAGCAGTAAATGGGTTAAGAACACTACTTGCAATGCAGGTATTTCTGAGAACGCTGACTCCCTTCCAGAGAGAAGTAACCTTGAAACCTTTCTCAGTTCTGCTGCAAAGCTCTAAGGAGTAGTCTATGTTTTACCACCCAAAATCCATTTTTAAATTTTTTCCTGCCATAATACATTTCCCACACCCCACACCCCACACCTCCAGATCCTAGGAACAATAATTTACTCTGAGTCACAGCTCATTGCCCAATACGCCAAATATACAGAGTTTTCTGACTGACCCTCTAGGTGGCCGGTTGGGTAGTTGAACTGTCTGCACTTTAATGAGAAGCCACCAGTCTAAGAAGCCAACTCTATAAAGTAGTGCTTCTCTCTTCACCAATCCACCAGATGTCTCCCACTATGATTTGTGGATGTGGATTTTTCCGTGTTTGGATCAGTGCTGATTTCCCAGTGGGTGGAAAAGTGGCTGGCATGGACCTGCTGACTAAAGGACTCCCTTTCCCCAAAGAGCCAGGCATCCCTGATCTCTCTATATATCATGGGCTATCAACCCGTAATTGTCACAAAGCCAGACTCACAGAGGGTCATCACATGAGAGCAGACTCTGAGGGGATTTCTTAATCTGCCAGTGGTCAGCAATTAAGCATGTTAAAAAAAAAATCTTAGAAAAGGGTGCAGAACTAGAGAGATGGAAAATGGGAATGAGGACGTTGTGAAGCTTCAGGGTTCCAAGAACTCATGGATAACACGCTTTGCAATCAAGGACCAAAAAGTAAGAGAAAGAAAAGATAATTACTACAGAGCTGGTTGCAAGGACAGACTTTTTTCACCATCTTCCCTGAAGCACAAAGAGAGAGCAACGTGTTAAAGATAAAGAAACATCAATGTAAAATATTAGAAATCTTTAGAATCTCCAAATAGCACACAAAGTCCCAGCAAGAGAAAGCAGAGAGACAGACAGACTGGTGGGACCTTGGAGCTCCTGCCACAGGTAAAGTTCTATGGACGCATCTTACGTAGTTGTAACATGGGTGTCTGAAGAACAGAGGTACCTGGCTGACAGCAGAGCTTCCATACCCAATTTTGGATCTAAGAGTAATGCTCTGCACTAAGGTTCTGGAATGGGAGAGGAACTCCAGTCTCTCAGGTCTTACTGCTTGAATTGCAAATACCCAAGCAGTCTTTCCACTGACCCTGTCCCACTTTCTGTTTCTCCTGCTGGGTTGTTAAAAAGCACCTGATTAAATGCATTAGCAATTCTACCCCAGTAGACTGACAGTACCACCATTATAGTTTTGAGTCAATTTAAACTGGATGATACATTTCCAAATCCTAGACATACACACTAACCGCTTCCCCTCCAGAAATCTTTAAAAGTATCTGGAAAACGAGCAACTTTTGAACATAAATAAAGCATTAAGCCAAGCCGTGCTTCCAAACCATAATCTATTTTGAGAGCACAGAATAACGCATCTAAACCTAGAAACATCCCACCTCTGTTAAGTACCTGTTTTCCCTTCCATATTTGCTTTAAATCTGCCTCCTGCAAATTTGTTCACCAAGGCTTATATGATGTATACTCAAGTGCCTTCAACAGAAGTAGGGTCTCTTTTTTTAGACCCAAAAGGAAGTGATAAGATTTAATATTTCTAGCCACTTTCATTTGATGTTACAAGTGTGCCACCACCTACCTTTAAGAGTGTGTGAGAATTTAATTAATTAATCTCAAGTGTACCTCTCACATTATGCTTCGCAAAAAAGCCTTGGTTTTCTTTCTTCCCTCTTAGACATCTCAGGCTGTATAATATAGGCCTGACATGTTACATCCTACTTTACAACACTTGTCTCCTACTATTGAATTCTTTTCATCTTGCTAGCTGGACATAGAAATTAAATGCTTACTTAAATGTCAAGGTGCTAACATGCTCGGTCCAGCCTGGTCTAACCAGAAAAGTTACCCAGCTGAGTACCCAAAAACCATACATGCTTTGGAAAGCTACCAAATTGGATAACACCTTCCAACTCTGTTCAGTAGTCCTGGACTGGTGATACGTGAGGCCCAAGGACCTGTGAACCACACTCAGAAACAGTGATGACCTTTGCACATGCATTTAAAAAGCACTTCAATAACCACATCAGAAGTTTGAGGCCTCAACAAAGATCTTTAACCAAACTCTAATAAAGGTTTTCTACCTGAGCCTTGTTTTTGTTTTTCAAATTTTTATTTCAATACACATTTACTGACTGCCTACCATGTGCCAGGTAGGCACTGGCTGATCAGAAGGAAATGACACATGCTTCCCAAGTGCTGCCTGTGTTTGCGCATGTGATCTTATTTGACTTGTACAACAGCCCTAAGAGGCAGGCATCTGCATTTCACCTTCGGGATGACAGGCTGAGAAAGTTGGGTGATCTGCTATTATACCTCACTTTTAACAAGAGAGCTGGGAAATCCTAGCAATCATGCTTTAAAGACCATTTTCACTGGCAGGTGCTGGGCTTTGGTCCTTTAAAGAATAAATGCTTAATCAGAATAACTATACAGAAACCCTTTTGGAAGTGCGGGTTTTACAGACTTAGAGGGTGGGTGCAGGGGAGTGAAAGGATCCAATGCAGAGATTCTAGCATCATTTCAACTGAGAGATGGTTAGGCTTAACTGAGAAGAAAAAAAGATTTCAATCTACTCGGAAAAAGAATTAAAAAAAAAAAAAGGGTGTAATTCTCCCCTGGTGCCAGGATCTAAGTGTATCAGTGGTCAAGAAGCTCTCTGTTACTTCTAGTGCCAGAGCAAGGGACGGAAAGGACTAGGGATGTCAGTTTTCACTTACTCCAAATGAGCCAGCAGTCTCTACAGCATTACCACCTTTTCTCTGTCACGGACCTCTGAAGAAGCACTTCTACCAGAAAGTTTTTTTTTAAAGTTTACAGAAACCTATTATTATCTCTATATCTTTAATCATAACTAACAGAGACTCAAACTTCTGATGGCAACAGTAGTTCAGCCAAGCCACTGAGTAGATGATATACAAAGAGACAAATGAAAATGGACTGCATGAAACATCAGATCCAAGCAGCAGAAAAACAAGGACGAGGAAGGAGTAAAGGTGTTACACACAAAGAGCCAAGCAGGGCGTACTCAGAAATCGGGTCCTCCTGCCACCAGGTTTGAATGTCACCTGTTCAGATGCACAGTTAAACTTCGCACAGCCTGTGAGAGGGGAAAAACAGGGAAGAACAGAGAGAGAAGAGACAGAACACAACTACAAGATGTTAGAAACTCGAGGCTGGAGTGGTGAAATGCGCTAAGACGACACACAGAAGAACAAGCTTCCAGGGAAAGGTCAGATATCTAGGACAGAAAATACCAGGTCTCAGTGCCCTCCCTCTGCCAAATGCTAAAGCTCCTCCCAGTGGGAATAATGCCAGCTAGTCTGCACTCCTAAGCAAGCAAGTATATTCATTTTGTGAAGAGACACACTAATCTTTAATTCCTGTGATATTGTGGCAAAAGCCCCTAGGCGAGTTCCCTGTATCTTTTCCTACTCTTTTCTACCCAGATACCTAAGTCATTCCAACTGTCATCCTACTATTGCTAGCAGCTCTCTCCTCTACAGGAATGTTTCGAATGATCATTAATAAATAAAACTATATTTAGGAAGCAGTTTACAGATAAATACCTGAATTGTAGGGCTATTTATCTTAGTATGCTACTCCCATACTTAAAAGTTTAAAAAGTCTGCACTGGCTAAGAAAACAGCTTTCAGAAACTGCTAAAACTTCTTTGATTTTGGTTCAGGAAATCTCGGTCTAGTATTTTAAAGTGTACGTTCCAAATCCCAAATGAGCTGTTAATTTGGTTAAAGTCCTCATATAAGTCACAAATGTAACTTTCTGCTATAATCCTTTGAAAAAAGTGATTTCATCTGATAAGAGCAGTGAGTTCACCTAATCTAATCATTACCCAACTTCCCCTTTCAGCTCAAGATCCATAAATGTACAACAGACAGGCTGTGTTCTGGTCAGCTGCTTTTCCAACTGACCTTAATAATAGGTTACTCTTCAGGCGTTTGCCACAGATATGGCAGTTTTTAGAAGCTGAAGGTTGCTTTGACTGCTTACCTTGACCTGGAGCAGAAAGGCTTGGTACTGAAATGGCACCATCACTGGTAAAGGCTGAATAGAGGTTGTCACTGGAGGGAGATGGCTTAAGGGGCTGTAATAGCTGATTCTGCCCAGTCTCTGGGATATTGCCAGGAGGGTGGAGGGTCTGCTGGGGGTGCAAAACTGAAGCAGCACTCTGACCAGACAGGTTACCTGCCAAAAGATAAAGCGGCATGAGGAAACATGTACAGCTTTCCCAGTGCCTAGAGAATAGGCACTATTCTCATTCCTCCACTGTGTCCCACTAAGTGACTAATCACAAGTCAGAAGCTGTAACTGATGAAAGAAAAAAGGCCTCCCTCATGGGAGGGGAACTGAGGAATGACATGAGGATCAACAGGCGATAGGGATATAGGTAGCTTTAGATGGCCTAAAAGGTTCCCAAGTCTCAGGTGAGTAGAACATTCAGTGGGTATGAGAGAATTCCATGATCACTTTCCTAAACGCTATTATAAAACAGTGATTTGCAGCATGACATCAACAGGTTTGGTAAGTAGTCTCTTTTTAGTCTTTTTCCCAAGTATGTGTCAGATTGAGTACAGAAGTGGTGTCAAAACTGATGCAAGTGACTACAGAGTAATGCATATTTAAAATTATTTTGTGGCAGGTGGCTTTTATTCCCTAGGCAACTGTCTTGAAATTGATGAATGTGTCTGCTCCCTACTAATTTGTGGAATAGAAGGCCACTGAAAAAGTATGTCAAAATTGGGATCAGGATCTCAATTAGCCAATATCCCTTATAATCATATTTCTACCACTGAATTGGTTCTAACGTGCCAGAGAAGAGGTTTGGGTTTCTGAAAGCTTCCAGGAAATGGAAAGCTGCTAAGAAGTTTACAACTGCTTTCCAACATATATTTACATTAGATCTGGAGAGAAAATACAGGTACAAACTTATTTCAGTTTTTTTCACTTTTCAACTAATTATCTGTTAACATTATCATAATTTCACTGAAGGGTAAAAATTCTATCACAAAACAGACAAACTATAGTTCATTACAAGATACTATAACTATTTTTAAATTACAACCACTAGCAAGTTTATTTCAATATAGATAAATGAAATAATAACTTTAATCAAGAAAAGTACCACCTAAGACATATATGAAATTTATATTCATTCCAGCTGCAATTATGAATAATATGTTCACTGAAGGGAAAAATCTACCTGAACTTTACTAAATAAACTGTGTACTTTCTTCCATTTGCCTGTGAGTTTGGTGAAACGTGAGTTATATGAGTAACCAGGTAATGCTAAATTATTTATCTTTAAGGACAACCATAAATGACTACCAGTAGATAGTAATATGGATCACAATGGAATAAGCCACTGTACTCATCCAGTCTACTTTCACAGACTCAACGAAAAGAGGTACTATAAACAGGGGGAGAGGGAAAGTCAAGGAAGCAAGAATATTAGGAAAGTCAAACTCCTCTGAAATTTAACAAAAACAACAAATGGTCAATAGGTTACATACAGAGTTGAAGACAGAAACAAAAGATGGGAAAGCCAAGGCTGACCTGGTCCATGGCTTTTTACCTGAAAGCTGGGGGCTTTTATTCCCCAAGGAACTGCTGCGACTAGATTTGCTGCCTTTGGTTTTAGTGGGTCGCCTTCTTCTCCCTGAAAGAGGGGCAGCTGGGGGGATAATGACAGCAGGTGGAACCTTTCCCAGTTTGGTATATAAAGATTCAATTTCATGCTTCTGGCGACTCTGCAGGTCTTGAATTTCTTTAAGATGTCTATGAAAGATAACCAAACGTAATTCAAAAATGTTATGACCACTTTTGTTCAATTAAGATTTAATAAAATATTCTTTAACTTCCATTTTAGTATTTACTTACTCATGAATTTTCCCCCCAATATACTTAACCTAATTTCTACTACCTCGAAGTTCTAGTTCGTCATCTCATACTGTTGGCCTTCATTCCGACAGGCTCCTAACCACCAACAAATAGTTGATGATGTGTTAGGAGAAAAGGTTTCCTGACTTTTGAGGCTATACACAGGAGTACTGAATTGCTACTCTGATCCAGTTGATCAAATATGACCTATAAAATTTGCCAATATAATCTATATCCTAATGCCATTACTGGATTCATTTGGTAGACTAGTAAATAAATTAGATTAGGTTAATAATGATAAAGAGTGCTATTAACAAAAACAAAAATATAATAACAAAAGGTGAAGAAGTTCTAGAAGTAGAAATGCTCTGGGTCCTTATAAGAGACGTAATGAGAACTACATTCAGATAACTAGCTTTTGCGTATCACCCTCTCTTTAAAAGAAATGAGATATAAGCATATTGCAGTGAAAAGAATACTAATCTAGGCACCAGGAGCTAGGTCTTAACAGAGTTCTGCCATTATTCTTTTTTTTTTTTTTTTAAAAGATTTTATTTATTTATTTGACAGAGAGAAATCACAAGTAAGCAGAGAGGCAGGCAGAGAGAGAGGAGGAAGCAGGCTCCCTGCTGAGCAGTAAGCCCGATGTGGGGCTCGAACCCAGGACCTGGGATCATGACCTGAGCCGAAGGCAGCGGCTTAACCCACTGAGCCACCCAGGCGCCCGAGTTCTGCCATTATTCTTTCACAGAAGAAAATATACTTACTTTTCTCGCAGTCTTCGCAGCTCTAATTTTAAATCTTCATCTTCAATATCTGACTCATTGTCACTACTCATGTAAGAGGAGTTGAATGAATTACTAAGGCTTTGACTTAGATTCTGGATAGGCAGGCTCTTCGAGCTCAGCTGATGAGGGGAGTGTGGACTACCTGAACCATCATCCACATCCCTGCTAAGGAAGGCGGCCTCCAGGTCAGAAGATGGCCCATTCAGATGTGAAGGCTCTGACAGTTCAGGCTTTTCTTTCTTTGGTATCACAGCAGGGAGAACACCTTGTTCCAAATCCATAAAAGGAGGAGATGCTGTTGGTCCCTCTTTCTTTGCCTCAGTGATCTTGTCTTCAGTTCTTGATACAGAGAAACGACCTACTTTGTTTGCTGTAGTTGTCACCTGAAAACGTCCCACTTTGGTAGGCTGCCCAGTTTCTGACTTCGCTTCTGAGGCAGGAGTTTTGTGGGCACTATCTGGCATATCTGATGAGACGCCATGAATGGTTATCCCATTAGGCTCTGCCTTCACCAGCGTACTTTCTGGACTACTACTTGATAGCACTGAGGACTCTGAAGTACTGGATTCAAAATGAACAGACTTTGTTTCTTCTGGCTTATTTTTACCCTCTTTTTGGACATCATCCATTGCAACGGAAACCTGACAGAAAGAGACAAAACTGAGATTAAAAAACAGTCTCCAATATCCAATTTTCAAATGGACCATAAAAAAAAAATTGAGGGGTGTTTAGCTGGCTCAGTTGGTAGAGTATGTCACTCCTGATCTTGGGGTTCTGAGTTCAAGCCCCACAGTGGGTGTAGTGGAGATTACTTAAAAAAATAAAATCTTAAAAAAGTGAATTACTTTATTTCCCAGTAAGTAGGCTGGGATGTTTTTTACTTAAGTCTTTATGTATGTAAAATATGTCTTTATATAAGTCCCTCCATCTTCACTGTGAAAATAAATGGAATACCATTATAGAGAACAACGTATCTGTACAGAGATTTATAGATTAGATATATAGATTCTCATGGCTCGCTAAGCTTATTAAGTAAATAATTTACTTTCATATCTCATGCTATACACAGGACTTACATTTATGTAAGTATTTCTTTGTGGAAATAGAAATAACAACAGGGAATAGAATCTTGAAGGCTGCTTGTGCATATGACAACTACAAAGATTAAATCCAATAAACGTTAAATGCAAACTAAGCTTCAAGAATCAATACAACTAAATGGGACTAGAAGGAGATCCACTACTATCCCCAACTCCCACTGCTATCCTGAGAATAACTGGAAAGCAGTTGTGAAACAGTAAAAAAAAAAAAAAAAAAAAAAAAAGAAGAAGAAGAAAAATTCACTGGTTGGACCAGCTGGGAAAATATAATGATATGGTATCACTTGATGCACAGTCAGTATTTTCACTTCAGAAATTAATCCTAAAAAATTATCCTAAACATGGAAAGTGTTTTTATATACAAAAATGTTTCCTGTTATTTCACTATACTGGAAAAATCAGAAACAACCTAATGACTAATAATAGGAGAATGAGTTAGGTAAACAAAAAAGATGGGGGGAAAAGCCACAAAATATCATTCAGAGAAGTAGCAGGGTCAATTGTAGATACACACATGTGCGCAGAAAAGGAATGGAAGAAGGAAACACACCTTCCTAATCCTAGATGGGGAAGGGAGGTGGGGGATGGGCAGATAGTTTACTGTTTCTGTACTATACTAAGTATTTTATTTTTTCTTTAATCGGCATGTATTATTATTATTTTTAAAAGTCTACTTATTTACTTATTTTTAGTAATCTCTTCCCCCAACGTGGGGCTCAAACTCATGACCCCAAGACTGAGGCACATGCTCTTCTGACTGAGCCAGCCAAGGATCCCAGCATATATATACATATATTTTTGCATGCATTACTTTTAAAAGGGGAAAATGATGCAGAGCTATAAAAAAGATATATCATTAAGTTGGCAATTATGGCCCAAAGTAATAATTTTATTATATACCTATTCACCCCAAAGAGGAAATCAAGGCAAGGAAAAGTAGTTGTCTTACCTGAAATCGTCCCATCTTAAAGACACCAGTTCCTGAACTAGTAGTTGCTAGGACAGGACCTTCTGCGATCTGAGAAACTAAAACAAGTACATGGAGGAGAAAAAGAACTTAAATTAGCATCTCTTTTTAGCTAACTTCCTTTCCCTTAGGCCAGAAATATAGCAAAATAAAACTATGTATCAGGTGAGGAAAATTGTTTGAGGCAAGGACAACATAAGAGATACTATAAAACTATGGTTAACAGACAGTAAGAATTCAATTACTTATTCTTTAACTCAAAGATAGATATGAGTAAATGAAGAGAAAGCATGAGATTTTACCTAGGATATTAAAGACACATTTTTAAATGAAAATCACTATGACAAACTGGTTTAGGCAATACTTAGGAAAAATCCTAGAACAAAAAGTACAGGTGTCAGAATCACTGATAAGTGGTTTTGAACTTTAAAATCACCTAGGTCCTCCTCTCTAGGGACAGTCATTTGTTTGAGGTTCTTTTTTTTTCCTGGAGATAATGTACCAGCATTTTATTTTATACAACTAGTAAGTTGTATTTTATACAACACTGATTTTGATATTTTAACAATAGATCTTACAGAACATTCCATATTGGTCTCATTCTCTTTCATGGCTGCATAGTGTTTTAGGTCTGTCTGCCTGCTATATGTATGCAAATGTACCGTATTTTAAGCAGACTTCTGCTGATGGACATTTAAGGGTTTCAGAACCTGCTATTATAAAAGTGCTCTACCAAATATTTTCTTATAGATCTGTGGAATAAATACCTAAAAATGGACATACTGAATTATACCCATTTAAAACTTCAATAGACATTACTAAATTGATCTCCAAAGAGGTTGTATCAAGTCACTGGTAACTATTAAACTTCTGAATTTACCAGTGAGAGGTAAGAAATGCTATCACTTACTAGTCTTTTTTGTGATACGAATATACCCCCCAACCCTGGTTTTCATTATTTGGACCTCATGGCACTTTTTCCAATGCAGAAAATTTTGAATCTATTATTGCTTCTGGGCTGAGTATTAAATGTAGTAATAACAACACTTTCCTCTCTATCAGGGATCGGCAAATTATTATCAAGGACCAAATTCGGCCCATAGCTTGTTTCTGTAAATCAATCTTAGACTACAGAGCAAAACTCATTCATTCATGTATCATCTATGCTGCTTTTGGGGTATAATAGGAAATTCGAGTAACTGCAACAGAGACTATACAGCCAGCAAAGCCTGAAATACATACTTCTTGGCCTTTTATAGAAAGTTTGTTGACCCTGCTCTAAACAGTTAAAAAAAAAAAGAAAAAAGAGAAGAAAAAGATTCCTTTTATGTTTTGTTATAGTACTATTTTACAATACTATTTTCCATCTTCGATCCATTTGGAATTTATTTTGGTTGAGACTGGTGATTTATTTATTTATTTTTTCCCCAGATGGCTGTCCAGTTGTCTATCCCAGCACTTTCTCACTGATATGAAAGCCCACCTTTTTCATATTCTACATTCTCTTACAGTTTGTCCCTTTCTAGACTTTCCTGGTCTGTTCCACTGATTTTCAAGTCACTTCTTTTAAAATGAAAAAGCTAATTCAGAATATAATTATATTGAAAATAATTTAGAGAGGTTTGAAGTGAAATTTAGAATTTAAGGATGAAAGAAAGCTGAGCATTCCAAGTAAATCTTATCAATAGTTATACAGGGAAATAGATCTATGTAGGTGGTAGTGAGGAAAATGGATAAACTATAAAAAGGAAAAATATTAAGCAAGTGCTCTACAAAATCACATAAGTACAGCTCACACTGAATTATTTCCACTTCTGAAAATAAATGGTTCTAAGGGAAAAGGCGACAGAAAATAAAAGCTTTAAATTTCCTAGTTTCTGGGGAACTGGTGATGTCATAAGAGATTCACAACAAAGCTTTAGAAAAGAACTAGATATTATGAACTTATGACCTAGCGCATGCTCATGAAAATTTTAAATTGTTGGTATGGATTATTTTTACAAAATTTAGTTGGAAATATGACTTTCTAAAGAGACTATATATATGAACATGCCAATTTTAAAGACTCCAGAAATAGGTAAAAATGCTTAAACTGATTAAAATCTTACATTTGTATTCCTACCATCCATGTTATTTAAGATTATCTCTATCTCTATCTAGTGTCACAAAAGCCAAGAGGTTAAGGTAAATTAACTTTTGAAAATACGCCTGAATTTCCTCATCTCTCTTAGCAAGGATCTGGCTCAGCTAATAACAAATGATCTTATTCCAAGAAACTGTCATTACCCTTTGCATGCCCCCCTTGAAAACAAACAAAAACAATACAAAAGATTCATTAATTCGCTAATATGACATGTTCTAAATATTAGTATTGAGGCTGATATTGAGGCTCAGTTATGAAATATATAAAAGTGTTTTTAAAAACTGTCTCAAATACACCTACATTCTTAAGAAAGTCTTTGAGACAGTAATCCCTATCTATACTTGATTATAGAGAGGACTGGAAATGGTAACATAAGAGGAAGAAGGATGTTCCTCACCATCCTTCTGAGGCTGTGCTCCTGCTTCCGTAACTGCTGTTGGAGCCACCACAGACACAGGCTGCAAAACATACACAGAGATACCACAAAATCTTTAGCTTCAGTCACTCTTTAAACTTCTGCCATGCTGTCTTTCCTCTGGTCTTTATAAAGGGCAAAAGAAATATAGTATATGTGAAGAAACACTTATGTCCAAGGGAGCTTTCTATTTTTTTTTTCAGCCTAAAAATAAGTCTGATATAAAAAAAAGATTTTTAAAAGGAAGAAATTCTGAGTTGTTTCTATATTGTTTTCTTTATTTTTCTCATGGGATACTTAAGAGTATAACTTCGATATTCATAGAAAAATAGTTTTAATCAGAACATTGCGTCACAAGCTTAAAATGAAGAAGTTAAAACTTTTAACTTAAAGAGTACAGCTTCCTCCAAAGCATAAAAGCAAAATCCATAGGACTAATCTATGGTATAATTCTAACCAGAGGTAAGACAAGAAAAGTATCTTTCAAATAAATGAAATCTTTTCCACAGTTACGCCACTGGGTTAGTTGTTAATCTTACATCCAACTGCCTCATTTCTGTTTGCTGGAACAAGCAAAGACTCTGAATTAATAGTTCTAACTCTGGTATTAATAGGTTACAGTATGCTCTGGGAATATGATATACTGTGATTATGGAAAGATGTTAAGATTTTCAAAACTTACACCAACTGTGGATGTCACTGCAATAGTCTCTGGACTAAGTGTTCTTCTCAGCTGAGCATCAAGATCTTCCAGAGGTTGCTGGGACTTAACAAAAACAAGCACAATAAACAGAAGTCTTCAGCATAGTCAGAGCCATTATATATAGCCAATCTATATAGAAATACTGTTTGATGCTTTAGATTGACACAACATATTATCTGTCTATTCAATGAAAATAAACAATATACTAAATAACTTATATTGCTTGAATGACTTATGTCAATTTCCTAAGCCTTAGAGAAATTCAGTTATATTTACGTTTTTATAGTTTTGAGGTCTTCTTACCTTCTGCTTGATGTTACTTAAAGTGACAGAAAAGTTTCTAATTATCATCTCTTTAAAAATTCTGTCTTCTCTTTAAAAACATTCTGATAGGGGCAGCTGGGTGGCTCAGTCAGTTAGGCGTCTGCCTTTGGCTCAGGTCACGATCCCAGGGTCAAGGGATCGGGCTCCATGTTAGTTCCCTGCTCAATGAGGAGTCTGCTTCTCCCTCGCCTCCCTGCTCCTGTCACTTTCTCTGCCTCTCTCTCAAATAAATAAAATCTTTAAAAAAAAATTCTGATAAATGTATCAAGATTTATCAGTAGATTAATTGTATCACGCTCCTTATTTTCCTTTCAGTTTGGTACAGTTTTCTGAGAACTGGTCCTAATAAATGGCATTAATATACCCTGTCACTATCGAGAGATATTATTCTTTTAAGTCCTAATAATCTATACTTCTTATATGCTACAGATGGCAGCAAGAAGGAACTAGAGGTTTAGACAGTCCATCCTTTTATCTGGGTCTTACTACCATCCACCCAAGGCCGTTAACTTTTTACCTTTGACACAGACTGTAATCCCACATGTCTTGGCTTCTATCAACTTATTGTTCTGCAGCCTTCATTTATCTTTCTCCTTCTATATCTACTTACCTTCATCCTATCCCCCAATATTATTTGCCTTTCTTATCTTATTTGAGCCCTCTTAGGAGTCTGAATACATGTTTTTAAAGAGAAAATAAGTGTAAAACCCCTAATTTACAGAATTGCACAATGTATTTTTTCCCCCAAATTTAGTGGCTGATGGATTGAGTTCTCTTTGGAGTTATCACTTTATTCTAGCAAGTTCTTTAAGTTATGTTCTATTGTACATCTAGGATTATATAAGTAGGGATAAATTCAGCCTTCTCAAGTTAGAAATTTATCATGTTTTCCTTAGATACAATTTTAAAATAAATCACTGCTTTAGTTTCAATGTTTACGACTTTGTCTCAGGGCAGAAGCGTTCTCAGGGTTATAATGAATTCATAGTAAGTACTTTCCTTATGGGAATTCAACTAAATGTGGGGTAGTGGAGTAGGGTGGGAAAGGGAAATGATAATTTAAATACTGCACATAGTCCTACCCAATGATCAGAACTGAGTGTGAGATAGGAAACTGACATTCATGTCACTAGTCTCAGTTCTTGTATGAGTAATCTCATGTTAACTGAGCTGTGTGGGTTTTGTACTGAAAGATGTAATACGTATTTTTTATGAAGTAGGACACTTACATCCACCTACACATAAACTAATTACTTTGTTAGGTCGTCAATGAAAGAAATGTCAAACATTCAAGAAAAAAACTAGTTGAACTCACAGAGAAGGGGCATGATCGGTTATCAGTGTGGTATCTTTTCTTAAGGAACTTTCAAAGTTAATTTTGATTACTTGTAAGTTTTTACTTCCACAATAGTCTAGAACCTAATCTCAGTTCTTAGATACAATTTCATTCCACAAAACTGTGAATGACAGGAGTTCTATTGGTCTGGTAAAATGTAAACCTTGCCATTTTCTTCCTTCATAAAATATGAAAAAGTATTACTATCAAATGTTTTCTAGATGACTTGAAGCAGTATTATAAACAAAAGAACTACAAAGCGTCTTAGTTTAAATAGGGCCTGGATAATTAGCTACACTGTTTTTTTTTTCTTTTTAAAGATTTTATTTATTTATCTGAGAGAGAGACACAGCGAGAGAGGGAACACAAACAGGGGGAGTGGGAGAGGAAGAAGCAGGCTTCCCGCGGAGCAGGGAGCCTGATGTGGGGCTTGATCCCAGGAGCCTGGGATCATGACCTGAGCCGAAGACAGACACCCAACAACTGAGCCACCTAGGCGCCCCAGCTACACTGTTTTAAAAGAAAGTTGTTCCTAAGTCAAAACCAAAGAGGAGCCAGAAGCCAAGATCATGCAGTGGAGAATTTAACTAAGCTCTGTGAAAGAAAAGTAGGGATACAAAAAGAAATTTGCCAAGTCTTGGGGCAGGGCACCTGAGTTAGTGAAGGTCCTGGAAAAGGTGGCAGCTGCTCGCTGGGTGGAGTACCAGCTGGAAGTTCAGTACCCCCTGGCAGCACCTATAGACAATGAAGGGAAATTCAAGTCCATGAGACACTAAGAGTAAAGACTGCATACTGGAGAGCAAATCAATTAATTTCAATGTAGAAATGTAAGAGGAAAATATATCTATAGTTAAGACATGCTTGTCACCTGGCTTATATTCTGGTACCTATCTTAAATAAAGGACAATATAACCAACATATTGTTACAGGGATTACTACCGTATACCAGTAAAATGAATAGTAAAATTTAGTAAA
Organism: Lutra lutra; assembly: GCF_902655055.1. Taxonomy (NCBI): domain Eukaryota; kingdom Metazoa; phylum Chordata; class Mammalia; order Carnivora; family Mustelidae; genus Lutra; species Lutra lutra. The sequence goes on from NC_062285.1 coordinate 37,861,249, forward strand.
AGGTTATTCCCTAGGGGAAAAGAGAATCAGAGGCTTTAAGGACATGAGCGGTACAGTTCAGATATTCTTGAGCCGCTGTTTTGGTATAGTCTCATCAGGCTTTTCTTAAAACAAACACTTTTCTGAGAAAACAATACAGCTCAGAAACAACCAAAGGTCAAGTCTGATAACAAAAGTCATAAAAAGTCTAATACTATTGAACAGTTTGTACAAAGCCTCTATTATTACCCTACTATAAAAAGAATTTTACAATCAATGGCAAAGCAGAAAGATGAGTGTAGCACAGAACGTAGTAGAAAAAAACACCGCCTTGTTATTTGGAGAAGATCAGGGAGACTAAAGATGGCAGAATGAGAGGAAATCTACCACAGCAGAATTAGAAAACACATTTTAGTTATTTTATTCCTAAGATTAGATTTTTTTCCTCTATATGAAATTCCATTGCCAACTTTCAATTTTTTGTAAATCCCAAATTGTACATCTGTGGAATCTAAGCAAAGCAGAAAATTCGCTTCATTCTCACTGAAAAAAAGGCTGTGAACTTCTATTACTATGTATACTTGGTAGCAGAAACATTTAGCTTCCTTCTGGGACACAGATTTCTTTAGTTGGTCCCAAACAGGAAGAAATGTCTACATTTTACCTACTATACATCCTTAGAAAATCAGGCAGTATAATTAACTCCCAAATCCTGCCATATTTCAAAAGAAAAAAGTATCCTGTGTTCAATGTACATATATCCTAAAATCATTTTCAACTTATTTAATAAATACCAAATATAGATCTAATATAGATCAGGCTATCTTTATAACTGCATTTCTCATTTGCAAGGCTGAGTTGAAAAAACGTACTTATGGGCATGGGGGGAGGAGAATGATCATATTTATCAAATTATTTCAAAACAAGAATCTTACTGGAGCTTTAGTTAAAGGTGGCTTCAATGGAGCAGTTCCAGCTTTCACTCCCGGTGTAGTGCTGACTGGGGCTGACACATAGCTGACTGGGGTAGAAACTTGCCCAGGTGTGACCACTGGCAGAACTGACAAACCAGTTGTGCCTAATGGCAAACTGGTTGGTGGTAAGCATGTACTTGTAGTGGAAGTCATGAGCTTGCTTGGTGCAACAGCAGTGGTTGGGATGCCTGGTGTGACAGTGGTCTCTACTACCAGTGAAGTCTCTAGTGAGACAGATGCATGTTGGGCTCCAGATGAGCTGTGTTCACTAAAGAGAGACCGCAGCTTTTCCTCTAGAGTCTTTATGTCATCAATTCCAGGCGCTTTGGGCTGTGAGTCAGCATCTATTTCAGGACAGTGAGTGTGGGGCTGGTTGGGAAGTAAAGCTGGTTGAGGCTGACTATGAATTAGTGTCTGCTGCACAGCAGGCACACTGGCAACAGGTTGTACCAAGGGTGGGATACTTGGTACTTGGGGTAATAAAGGTGTAGAAGTAGGTCCTGCAGCTTGAGGAAGGGCAGGAGTAGAAGCTACAGCTGATGGGGTGACCAAAGGATGCACCGCACCAGTCTGAGAAACAGAACTAGATAATCCTGCTCCAGGGGTGGAAGATGATGATGCAGAGAGGGACAAAGCCAATCCAGTTGTACTGCTCTGAGATGTTTTATCTAGTGAGTGTGCACTAACCACCACTGTTTCAGCTAGAGTTGGAGCAGAGGTGCTACTGCTAAGCTGAAGAGACGGCTGCAGAGCTATGCTGGGGAATGGCGTGGTGGCAGGAATAGATGTTAATGTGGCTGCCCCAGTAGCACTGCTCACGACCTGCTGAGATAGTACAGGTGGAGGCTTAGCACCCGGGGCAGCAGCACTGCCCACTGCAGAGGCTGAAGTTGTTGAAACTGATGTAGAAGGCAAAGCGCCTACACTAGAAACAGTGCTCCCAGATGTGGGAGCCTGAACTGGCTGGGATGTTGCTGATATCGAGACAACTGCAGGTACTGTGATGCTCGAAACCACAGTGGAAAATACTGGTGATTCAGATACAGGTGGTACAGGGGGACCACTTGAAGGTATCATGCCTATGCAGGGGGCAACTCCACCAATCCCTGTTTCAGTGGGCACTGGAATCTCAGATGGAATTACTGATGTGGAAATGTCCGTAAGAGGGCTGCTAGTTGCAGGGACTGATACTGAAGGTGTGGCTGCTGCTGTGGTTGGGACTCCAGCAATGCTACTCATGGAAGGAGGGACTACTGGAAATGTTGGTCCTGTATGACTGAAGTTGGGAGGTGCCGTGTTGGGCCCTTCTGTCATCTGGGCATGTCTAAGTTCAGAAAAGGCCTGCTGCAGGCTAAGAGATGAAGCAGAGTGAGACAAGTTCATTCCAGCGCCGTGAGAAGTGGAGGCAGCAACTGCAAAGGAAAACATAAAATTCAGAACTAGTTCATTTTAAAAAGGTGGGCTCAAAATTGTCCTAACAATCTATTTTTGGATTATCAACATTGCCACATACCAACAAGGTTTAAAACTCCTAAGGAAATGACAGGCTCTAAAACAGCAAAGTAAAAGAACAGTTTGGTCAAAATAAGTTATTGGCTTGTGTGAATATTTCTAGGGGCAAAAAAATTTGATAAGGAGGAAAAAGGGAAAAGAAGTCACCACAGAGCATCTATAATAATCCTAAATGGAGGAATGAACACATACTACTGTACGGACATAGTATCTATGATACAGGCTACATCTAGTGCAGTTCTCCTCTCCAGCTCTTGTCTTTCAATCCTCTCGATTCATCATCTATTTCCCTCCCCATATCTGTTGTTTATAATCTCAACTTTCTACTCTTCTTTATTGTCTATGTCATCATTTAAACTATGGCTTGATAACCAACCTTCCAATATAGCAGAGATGTTGTAGGATTAATAGAGGTTGTGGTAGAAGCAATTCCTTACCTGTATCTGATATTTCACTAGTGAAAACTTTTGATTCTCGTAATCGACTTTCTGGCACAGGACTCACTATAAACCGTCTTCCGGCAGAATGAACAACTTGCGTTAAAGAACTGGTAGGAACGCCTGGTTAAAAAGAAACAAACCACTTAATTGCATTATTTACATAGTGTCACCAACACGAGGCTTCATTATTAGTATACAACTTCTTAGGTCAAAGGTAAGAGCAAACATGGAAAGAAAAGAAATTCACCTATTTGCTGTGGCATGGAAGATGCAGGAATTGGTTGTTTGAACTCTCCTTCCAACTTCTACAACAAACAAAAGTGATCAAATTCATTCTCAAACACAATCTTAGAGATTGGGCAAAGCCAATGGCCACATGCAGAGAGAACAAAAATGTCTGATAATCTTAGTCACAGATGTAATGTGGTATCACTGAAAGCTGTGCGTGGCAGATTTAACACCACAGCATTATTTTGAATAAACAAAGCTTCTTTATAGGAATGGTGAACCTACTTGAGAACCTGCAAAGCCATAGTCATCCTTTCCCTGCAGACTCTCCAATCCCTGGTCACCCTCTGGTTCCACACTGACATCCTCACTGAGCATTTCATCAGCTTTTTCAATAATCTCTCGTACTTGATCCACAAATGACTCTCTCTCCATTGCTAGAATAAAGTCATTGTTCACCTGCAGAAGAAATGTGATGTCAGTCTGATTACTAGAGTGTTACACATGTTTTAGGTCATTCCAGTTGCCTTTTGTCCTACCCACATTCCACCTGTATCACTATTTATTTGCTACGTAAGTTAGTCCTTCAATACCTAGAGTTAGACATGTCCTAGACAAAAATATCTCTAAATCACATGTTTGGTGTATTAATTATATTCATATTGAAATAAATATATAACTGTCAAAATAGATTATAAAATACCGCACATTTTCTTAGGGCAGTGGATATGAAAAAGTACTAAAGCAAAATCTGGAGCTCCAAATGCAGACATACCATAATTGTTGCTATCTCCTCAGGATTGTCACCATCTAAGTCGAATTTGAATGTAACCATTTTCCGATTATGAGTCTCTAACTGACATTCTACTACCCGGTCTCCTTTATTTGAAACCTAAAAAAAAAAAAAAAGAAAAGAAAAGAAAAGGTACTTAGTATTGCAGAAGCCATATTCAATGCTGCTACTGAATTTGAGAAAGGAATGTGGATTATCACTTCAACTTGAGCCTGATGTTATCACTATTCCTTGAAGACCTGTGGGTACTTTACCTCTTAAACTGGCAACAAGAAAACATTAAGAAAATATCAGCCCTTGTGCTACTTCCTCATCTTCCACTGAAGGGTCTGAAAGGAATGTACAGTCTCTATTCTACAAATTAAAACTTTTTCTAAAAAGTAAATAATGCCTTACTATAAAAATATGGAATTTATCAGTTACTGGGTGATTAGAAAATTCCAATCTTTCATTAATACACCTGAGCCATAGAAGTATTTAAATGATATTAAGTAAATGTATAAAACCCATAAATTGGTAATACTTACATTCAAAATTCTTAATTTTGGACGTGAAGTCTTTTCATGACGAGAGCGACTTCTTACAGATTTTCGATAATGCCGTTTTGTAGTTCTCCCTTCATGCCTTCCACTGGATGATGGGACATTCTCATTGCCATCACTCATTCCCGAAGCAACATCTGAATGTGCACTTTGAAAAAAGAAAAAGAGTTCAGTGCTTGAAGGTTTAATATTTTGAAGTTTTAGATGATCCTACCTACCAGTCAAGGAAGGAAAATTTTACTTTTACATACCTGTCTATAGAAGAGACCAAAGTGGTAGGCTGTGCCTGTGCCACTGGCACTGACTCTGGAGGAGCAACTTGAGAGACTCCCTGAGTACTCTGTAAATAGAAAGAATAATACATATCTTGGCAGTAGTACATTTTATTTATTATTCATCATCTCCAATAAGCTACTCTTTTTTTTTTCCCCGTCTAAGTCCTAAAAGCACTAAATTTACTAGTAATTCTCAGTATTCAGCATCTAGAGACAGTGGTCTTAAAATTCCAAAGGAGGTTTCTAGAGCTAAGTCTGTGTTGTAGACTGCATGGTGGGACATCAGCCGACATAGCTGCTAGGTAGTGAGAAAGTAACTTGCATGCAGCCAGCATCTTCCTAGAGGTGTGCAACAGGGCAGGCAGAGCGAAGTGCAAAGATGATTCAGATCTCTCTCCTAGCAGGGCAAAAATGATTACTGGGAGCACAGCAGGATAAGATCCTTTTATGACTGCCAATGGCAAGAATTTGTGAAAGGATAAGAATAATGGCTAAAGTACTAGCTAGAGAAGTGAAGTGCTAATAGGGTTAATCTTCTCCAAGGCACACTCACTTCCCAACAGAACAGCCAGTGGCAACAAGGCCCCCACATTGGCATTTCATTCTGCTGGAAGAAAAAGTGATTTAGAAGTTAGTTTGAAAATAGTCTCCAAATGAGCTCTAAAACAGGGGCACCTGTTTCTTCTTTGTCATTTTTATCCCATGTGTTTATATGTTTTATATATAAACATGCAGGAATTCCATTTACCTCCAGAGCTGCTTGCTGGGAGGATGTAGTGGGGGCTAAACTCCCTGCTGGCTGGGACACTTGAACCTGTCCTCCTATACTGCCCACAGGAACCAAAAGGTTTGATTCCACAAAAGGCTGCACCACTGTAGGAAAGTAACCTGGTGTAGCCAGTGCTTCTGTAGGCATGGGAGGGGATAGGACTGTAGAAGGGATGCAAATAGAAGCCACGCTGGAAGAGGGAGCAATATTTGAATCTCCTGGGTATTGTGGTGGCAGTCGAGGTGGAAAACCCTGTGACAGAAATGAGGAAGGTGAGTTAGTGCAGGTTGGGTCATCAAATTAGCAAAACAGTAAGACATGCATAAAAAACCCAACAAACAAACCAAACAAACAAAACACCAAAAACAAAACAAAAAAACCCCAACAAAAAAAGAAAGTACATAGCAAAGAAGAATAATAGTAGCCCACTCTCTTTCTAATAATTTAAAGAAGATGTAAAGATGATTCTTGAAATGGTAGACTGGTTTCAATTTAGGGGACAGGACTCTACAACTATAAATTGCTGGGTTTTCTCCTCCTGGAGATTAAATAGGAGGAATAAACATAATTCCTTTTAGAAAAATATCAACTTTCTAGCTAATCTTAAGTGGGAGAATGCAAAAACTCTTCAAATTATCAATCATTCTAGTCATATCATGACATGACAATCTGAAGATTTTTATTGGTATCAACCATGTTGGTTACTCTAGCCTATTAAAAAAAAAAAAAAAAAGAGTAACCTGATATCTAGCATTCAGTCAGCTTACATCAAATAGAACAGAACCATCTTTCTCCTAAGAAGTGTCTTGAGAAAAATGGAAATGAATTATCAGATCTCATTACCCTACCTTTTCTCTGAATTTTACTATATTAGCTTCTCTGGTTGAGATCAGCTACACTTTGTTATTGCTAGTTATTCTGATATTCAGCTATTAGGTTTTCAAGTCCTTGGTGGTTTACTAGTAGAACCAAACCCTCTGGTGCCCTCCTTTTGGCTAGCCAACACAATACCTGGTACAGAACATCTCCAGAGGGAAGTGGAACCTCAGCAGCTTGTCCAAGGTTAGCTGGTATTCCCATGGACTGAACTGCTGGTTGCAGAAGTTGTGGGTGAACCTGACTTGGCAGCTGAGTCACAGGCTGCAGAAGGGTTGGAAGCTGACTAGGAACCACAGTTGGTCCCCCTGGAATCCCGGCTGCTGTAGCAGATGAAGCCAAGGTGAGCAGAGGCTGATTAACGCCAGCTGCCATTGTAACGGGAAGGGATGAGAAACCTGTCTGAGCCGCAGACACAAGAGGAGTTGATATGGGAATTTGAGAGACGGGATACTGAGGGAGTAAGGAAGTAGAGAGTGGCTGTCCCAAAGGGAGGAAATGAGCACCAGAGTGGACTGGAACAACTGAGGGTTGTGTCGCAACTGGGATCTGAGGTTCGCCTTGGATAGTTGGTACTGGCTGGGAAACAGGAAGCTGGGAAGGTAAAGAAAAACAAAACAGACAGACTTTAAAAAAAAAAAAAAAAAAAAAGCAAGGCTGCCAAAAGCAAGATTTATGAATTAGCCAAAAAGAAGGAAAACACCCCCAAACCCCCGCATACATTAGTGTAAGTTAATGTGAAACACAAGAATAGGGAAAGGATAATAGGAGACAAAGAGGCTGACAGACTGGCTGTTTCAGATCTTCTGTTGTAGAAAATTTTGTTCATGCTTCATCATTTAACAATAAAAAGAGGACACTTCCATAGGCAAAGCCTGTTCTGTCTTTTTACAGCTTTATTTAGATGTATTTCACGTACCCTAATCCTTTGTCATGTTTGTTGTCACTAAATGTATGACTGCTATTATAGTAGTTACTGGAATTAAAATGAATTCCTTCTCCCTGGAAGTAGATTCCAATTCATGTTGCTCCTACAATTCTAAAGTCTAATATTGGCCTAAGAAAAGTAGGTATGTAAGTACCATATTTCACTGATTCTAGGATGCAATCATCCCTTTCTACCATCTGGTCATTTTAAACATTTGTGAAACTGAGACACAGTTTGTAATTAATGGTGTGTCAGTACTTGGTTACATAAAATAATGGTGCGTTTTATAATTTCAGTTATCTGTCTGAAATACGACAGAAACAATACACTGGCCAAAATACAAGGACAAGCCCTAGTGTTAAAGTTAAAAAAAGGTCATTCAGTAAAATATACCTTCCAAAGTGATTAGAAAGATGACTTAAACACAATTCCATATAAGGGGTTTTTATAACTTACTGTCAGTAGGCAACAGAGGAGGAAACAATGCATAAATGTACATGAAAAATATAGCATAGCTGTAAACCTAGAATATTAGGTATAGTTGACACAATTCTACAAATGTCCAGGTTCAGCTACCAAAGCAGTTATTTAACCTACCACGATTCAAATACCTGTCAAACGGGCTTTATACTAATAAACCTAAAAGTTAAACATTTTTGGATTGTGAATGCTGTCAATATGTACCTATTTACAGTAACCAATACATGTGCACAAAAGGAACAACTGTCAATTTATTTCTGTGGTGAAAATAACCAACTTCAGTATTTCACCATTAGAAAAGATGGAAACCTATCCATGAGAAAGTTATACGGAGATTCTTTTTAGCGTCTATTTAGGAATTGAGAGTTTACCTGTTTTCCAGCTGATACTTGAGGCAAGACCTGTGGAGCTTGAGACTGACTGACTGGTTGTGCAGTAGTGGCCTCACTGGAGGCTGATGTCTGTGGAAGTGAATACTGCACTGTCTGTTGAGGAGGGGCTGTCTGCTGTACTCCCTGCTGCTGAAAATAAAATAGAATTATTCAGTTTTATTTCAACTCATTAATAGCCTGGCTCTAAGGAAATATGTTTGCCTAAGGTCTTCTGCATGTGTATATGACAATATTAGTAATAAAGACATGCATAAATCCAAATTCAACAATTCCCTTTTACATTTCTCTTTTTCCTCTGCTATTCTTTCTTTGTGATGGTACAACCAAGAGCAATTAACCAATGTTTCAAAATCGGAGTCACCACTGGTTCTTCACCTATCATCCCTCTTACTCCAATAGTAAGTCATTCACAAAGATCTTTAGATAGCGTATCCAAGGATCCTCTCTCCTTCAACCACTGCTCCCCATTTTTTTTTTTAAAGATTATTTATTTATTTATTTGACAGAGAGAAATCACAAGTAAGCAGAGAGGCAGGCAGAGAGAGAGGAGGAAGCAGGCTCCCTGCTGAGCAGAAAGCCCGATGTGGGGCTCGAACCCAGGACCTGGGATCATGACCTGAGCCGAAGGCAGCGGCTTAACCCACTGAGCCACCCAGGCGCCCCATTTTTTTTATCCTCTTTCTTGGTATCACCTCTTACAATTTGGTCCTATATTAAACAAATCCAATCTTCTATTTTGATCTTTCTCTTACTGTATTTTATCAACTGTGTAACTAATTTGAAGAACGGTTCGGATTACAGCCACAAAATATTGAGAAAAGCATTGAATGTGGAATTTTAGCTTTACCATTTACTAGCTGTAACACCTGAGAGACTGTTCATTTTACTGCCAAGAAGATATTTCTTTCTTTAAAAAGGACATGATCACTCGACTCAACGTAGAGAAAAGGGAATAAGTGACATTTAGGAATCAACCATGTGCTAGACATTCTGGTATAATACACTTAACACATGGCACATAATTGTAAATTTTGTAATAAATTAATGGCTCTCTCTAGCCCAGCAAAAATCTGAACTTCATAGCTGACTTTCAAGACTCTCTAATACTTGTAAGTAATTTAAAATTGTTGTTAACGGAGCACCTGGGTGGCTCAGTGGGTTAAAGCCTCTGCCTTTGGCTCAGGTCATGATCCCAGGGTCCTTGCTCAGCAGGGAGCCTGCTTCCTCCTCTCTCTCTGCCTGCCTCTCTGACTACTTGTAATCTCTGTCAAATAAATAAACAAAATCTTAAAAAAAAAAAAAAAAGAAAAAGAAATACCCTAGCCCCATATCTCAGAGGCAACCACTATTAGTGGTTTGGTCATCTCCTTTATGAATTTTTTTTCTGTAGGTAAGTGGTCATTTCTTTTAAAAAAGCTTTTATTTTATTTGACAGAGGAGAGTGTATGCACACAAGCAGGGGGAATGGCAGGCAGAGGGAGAGGTAGAGAAGCAGGCTCCCCACTGAGCAAGGACCCTGGGATCATGACCAGAGCTGGTGAGATGCTTAACCTACTAAGCCACTCACACACTGCTATAAGTGGTCATTTACACACAATGACATATTTGTTTTTTGAAACAAAAGCATGCCCACTCTATAAATGTTGTTCTCTAATGTACTATTTTCATTTAATTTATCAATGTCATCAATATCCTAATAATGAACATTTTGGAGTTTTTTTTGGGGGGGGGCACTTAAAATAATGCTACAACCAGTATCTTTTTTTTTTTTTTTTAAAGATTTTATTTATTTACTTGACCGAGATGGAGACAGAGAGAGAGCACAGCAAGGGGAGTGGCAGGCAGAGGGAGAGGGAGAAGCAGACTCACTGACAATCAGGGAGCCCGACAATCAGGCAGACGATTAATGACTGAACCACCCAGGTGCCCCTTGGCTTTTAGTTTAAAAGTTTTATTCTATCAGATACTGTCTATAAACATTTCCAACTATATATACTATTTTAAGGTCCTTACAGGCACATGTGTTTTCACATTTTATTTTATTCCATTAACATTTGTTTGGGCTATTGTTCAAAATAAAGGATGGTGAAAGCCTGTAATATGGAAGTATGATAAAGGTTCAAATATATGTTGACTCCTTTCTCTATTAAGGGAAAGAGGGAAATTTGAGGAAAAAATTCCCACCTTATACACAGGCATATGATTACCTCTCTCCCCCCTATTAATGCAGAACCAATATATACATTCACTTATTTACATTCGAGCTAAACTGAACTAAAACATCTGTTTCTGTTTACTTTGTGTTTTTTACCCCCTCCTTCCTTTTGGTCTAGAATATTGTTTAGTCTTAGCATCTGAGTATAACTTATAATCAGAGTCCAGTTTAAATGCTATCTCTTTCATAAAGCCTTCCTTAACCCCCTCTCCCTGCTTGAAAGTGATGTAATTTCTCTCCTTTAATGGCGTAACTGGGAAGTAGTTAACTGGTGGGTTGTGCAGTTAGGCAACTTGGATTTAAATTGTTTCCACCTCTTATAAGTTGTATAAGCTTGGATAAATTATTCATCTTTTCCAGATCTTATCTCAGCCTTCCCATCTGTGCAATGAAAATAGTAACAGTATACTTATAGGGTTCATATAAAAATTAAATACAAATACAGGGAAAGAGTTTTGCACATTGAATATAATCTTATCTACTATGCTTACTTGTTTTGTAGGAGTTGACAGATATGTTTACTTGATTATTTAGGCTCCTTTGAAAGTAGTCACATGTTATCAGTCCATCCTCAGTGCCTATCTAGCATATGGTCTTTGGCAGCATGAACTCAATTAGGAAAAAATCTATATAGTTAGTGGTGTGTGTGTATGTATATGTTTGTATGTGTGTGTAAACGGTCAAGAAAGAACAGTTTTATAGACACACACCATCACTCTGTGCTTAAAATAAGAGTGAGAGGCATGTATGCCAATTTTATTTTAGAGTATTTAGGGAGAAGTGGCACCTCCGAGTAGGCCAGGAGAATATAGTGGTCTTTTGTGCACAATCCCACTGGCTAATATTCAGCACTTCAGCCAAACAGGTATTGTTGCACACAACAATTCAGAATCATGTTTTTTAACCTGTCCCATGAAACCAGTTCAAACAGCCTATAAGGACTATATAGTATATGTTGGACAAGGAAGGGTACTTGATGAAAAAAAATGTTCATGAGCATTAGTTGAACAGAAAGTTAAATACCTGAAAACTCTACATTGTCCTTTGGAAGAAATTATTAAGCAAGCTGGGTTATGGCCTATATGGCATATAGCAAAGAAATACTAAGTGTTCTAGTAGGAGGGAGTTACTTTTTGGTACCTCATTAATATACAGCATAGCACTAGAAAGGACTCTTTCTAAAAACATGAGAAAAGCAATCCCCTGGGTGGCTCAGTTGGTTGAGCGACAGCCCTCAGCTCAGGTCATGATCCTGGGGTCTCTGGATCAAGTCTCGCATCAGGTTCCCTGCATAGCAGGGGGTCTGCTTCTCCCTCTGACCTTCCCCCTCTCATGCTCACTCTCTCTCTCATTCTGTCTCAAATAAATAAATAAAATCTTAAAAAAAAAAAAAAGCAATCCCTTATTGGTTACATTCCAGAAACCCATGAAAGAAAGTAAATTTTAGCTAAGTACATTTCTTTCCTCACTCTAATAAAACTAGAGATATGGTTTTTTAAGATGGGGCTGAAAACTGATAGTTGGTAAAGTGAAACTCATCTCTAAAAATAAATTCCACTTGGGGTGCCTGGGTGGCCCAGTTGGTTAAACATCTATCTTCAGCTCAGGTCATGATCCCAGGGTCCTAGAACAGAGCTCCAAGTTGGGCCTCTCTGCTCAGACTTGGGGAGTCTGCTTCTCCCTCTCCCTCTGCCTGACCCTCTGCCTGCTTATGCTCACTCCTAAATAAATAAATTAATCTTTAAAAACAAAACAAAACAAAACAAAACTCCACCCATATAGTACAAAGGGCTTACAATCTTTAAAAAAAACCACATGAAATCCCAGTAGCTTCTTAAGCACCTCTGCAGAATCAAAAGTCCCTGTAGAACTTTAATACAGAAAAAACTTACTATTTTAGAAATACTGAATTCTGACTTGTAGTTTTTAGTTCTATCCACTTACTGGCTAAGTAATCTTGAAAAAGTCAAGTATTCTAGACTGCATACATTTACATAAATTGAGGGCTCAGTTTTATGATTCTACTCAACTTAAATACCATCCTATATTTAAAATAATTCATAAAATAAAGCTACCTTAAAAAAGCATCACTGACACATAAATTTTGTATTACAGCAATAGCCATATTTAGTTACATTTTTTCCCCAGAAGAGTCAACTAATTCTTTTAACCTGTTATCTATGGAATTGCCCTCCTTTACTGCCACACTGCCCACCTTTACCCCCACATATTTTTCTTACCAATCAACTAATATCTTCATTTGCTAATAAGTATACACATACATGCCCACATATAAAATAGATAAGAAATTCCTTTGAAAAAAGGAAAAAACCGAGTACACACTTAAATTTGCTCAGCTTTTTAGTGTTGGGTGTGTCCACAGATAAACAAACAAGGACAGTGGTATCCATGATAGTGTTTCTGTCCTCAAACACCTTTATGTAACTTTTAATCCGCAAATTCTTTTTTTTCAAGTTGGCTTGATGTCTACCATGGGGTTCAATGCAGGGCTTGAACTCATGACCCTGAGATCAAGACCTAAGCTGTGAAAAGAGTCAGACATTTAACTGACTAAGCCACCCAAAGGCCCCTTAGTTTGTATTCTTATTAGGGATTACTAATACAATTAAAATACAACTTGTTGGGTGCCTGGGTGGCTCAGTTGGTTAAGCAACTGCCTTCGGCTCAGGTCTTGATCCTGGAGTCCCAGGATCGAGTCCCACATCAGGCTCCAGCTCCACAGGGAGTCCGCTTCTCCCTCTGACCTTCTCTCCTCTCATGCTCTCTCTCACTTTCTCTCTCTCAAATAAATAAATAAAATCTTTCAAACAAACCCCCACAATTTGTTAAGGTTGGGAAAAATATGACTACTCAAATTTAATTATATACAGATTCTGTTACTTGTCTGAAAGAGCAAGAGCAAGACAAAGCAAATTCTATGACAGGGCTGTTGGTCACCAAATAAATGTACATATAAGCAAACTAATCTTTTTTTAAAGATTTCATTTATTTGAGATAGAGTGAGAATGAGATAGAGAGAATGCACGAGGAGGGGGAGCAGCAGGCAGAGAGGGAAGCAGATTCTCCACTGAGCAGGGAGCCTGATGTGGGGCTTGATCCCAGGACTCTGAGATCATGACCTGAGCTGAAGGCAGATGTTCAACTGAGTCACCCTGGTGCCCCAACCAAACTAGTCTTGGACAAGGAACATTTAATCTTAAACTAGTATCAAATGATTATATGATCAAATGCTGGACTAGAAGGGGACTATTTTGTAATAAGAAAAGCTTTGTTTAACAAATTAATAGGAAGAGAAACCAATTTATGATTTGGTGGTTGGAAAAAACACTTCGTAGGAAACTATCAAGGAAATAGTCCATCAGGAGGTTTTTATGATACATGTAGTGGCTAACAATTAATAAATATTCAATAGTGCCAAAAAAGCATTATTCCCATGCAGATAATTACTATTAACTAATATCAATAATGAACTACAGATGTTTAATTTTAGAATTAGTAGTTTTGCTGTTGAATACATCAGCACTGTACTAATTTTTTGAGCTCCTTGAACACTGGGGAATTATATTCCCCAAATAAAAAATTCAAAAAATGTTTAAGAAGCTCCTAAAATAGCTGTTCAGTTTCTCTTCACATAAAATCTGATACCCCATACCACAAATTAGGAATAATTAAATAGGAGTTTAGCATTATTAGAGTCAAACACAATGAAATGGCAAAATGCTCATAAAAGGATAAGTCACAAATATAAAAACAAAATTGATGTTCTCTGGATTGTTAAATTGTTTAGAATCATCTATTTCAGAAGGCAGATGAATAATGTATCAGTTAACAATGATTCTTTTGAATTTTAATGCTGTGTCTAACTCAGCAGATAGTTTAAAAAGACATTAAACAACAGATTTTCTAAAATGTTACTGAACACAAGAAATGATATGTCTCTTGATTTTTCTTTCAAAATCATAGCAAGCCTTTATTTACATCAGGAATGTAATTCATGAAAAGATATTAAACAGTGTTTTGATTACAGATAATCCATAAAATGTAGCAGTGAGTTGTTCTTACCTGCTGAGAATGTTGTATGGGTAGGGAAGATGGAACGCCTGTTAAGCTACTTGAGGATGGTTGACCCTGGCTTTGCCCCTGTGCCTGAAGGAAAAAGTGAATACAACAAATTAGCGAAGCCCTAATTAAGTATATAGAGAGGTCAGGCTTTTGCAATAAATATTTAAACTCCTGAGAGTTTGCTTGAGCAAAATAAAACATTAGCTTGATTAAGCTAATCAATCATTAGTATGGGAGAGACCGCTGGGGCATCTTTTATAAGAAAGGTTAGGGAAGGATTCTATCACAGAACATATTCTGATCCCACACGAAAACCACTGATGGTTAAAACCTAACCTACTACTGTTGTGCTCCAGCTATAATTTTACTTGACAAAATACTAAAATTCATAATAAAATTCTTACTGAAATATAATAATCAGGAAAATAGTAGTATGACTATTGATGTGAAAAAATTCCATATCTGAACAATTAAAGACAAAAGGGGATTTGATAGTGCTAATTTGGTTCCTTTTGCTACTTCTTGTAGTGCCGAGGTGACTTCTACAAAAAATGTAAAAAAACCTGTTATCATCACTAACCTAGAGCAACGGCTGTCAAAACTAGAAGTGATTTTGCCTCCCAGGGATCATGTGGATGTCACAACTGAGGGAGGTGACTGCTACAGGCATCTAACGACTAGAAGCCAAGGATGCTGCTAAATAACCTACAATGCACAGAACAACCCACAACAAAGAATTATCCAACCTAAAATATTAGTAGTGACGAATGTGAGAAACCCTGATCTAGAAGGAGTCTAAGTCAAGATAAATGAGGTGAGAAATCCTATATTCACAGGATTTTATAAAGTAAGTTAAGGAAATGAAAAGGCCCACCTTTGGCATTCAATTTCAGTTTAGAGAGGTTTCTCTGAAGCTTACTTGGATCTGACACTCTACTGTGTCTTAACCACTAAGTATGCATTCTTCCTGCAGTAGGTTTGGAAATTAACCACCTGATATTTTGCTTTGGAATGTTTAAAGACAAACGGCTGGCAGTGCATTAGGATTTATAGTACAGGCTAACAACTGGTGCACTAATGTGAGTATACTCCATGCCCGTGCAGCATAATTTTCAAGTTTCTGGATCTTTTTGCTTCTTAGAACTATTCTAAATAACTGATACTTTATGTACACTTTTGGGGCTGTTTATGCCTCTTATGAGGGAAGAACACAGGAAGAAAGTATCAAGAACATACAATATTTTGTAAGAATGGAAAATCTAGAAGATCCAAATGATGCCTTGAATATATAATTGGAAGTCCGCTAGATTTTATAAGACTTATACATTTGATAAAATATATGGAATACATGAAATAGTTAATACTGATTCCACTTGTTGAATTCTATTACGTCCATTACTTTGTCTTTATGTGCAGGAGAGTACATACGCCCATATATATAAATAACAAATTAACTTGTTGAGGAAAGAATCAAGGCCTGAGATATCTGTTTCTTAGCTTGCAACATATATCAGAAATCTGTAAAAACAAAAACCCCCACCCACATTAGATTGTAACTTTGTTGCTAAAAGTTAGAATCAGTCAATTTTATGGACTAACATTTTATTGGACATGTAATTTACAGTGACTTGTTCAAATAATGCCATTTTAAAAGGCATTTTCACTTGTTCCTAAATTCTTAAGATGTTTCCTGTTTTTTAACTAATGAAAATTTTGTCTATTCCACACTAATGAAAATTTTGACTATTCTTAATACTCTTAAAAAGAAATTTCCCTATCTTCCTTTTTTTTTTTGTTTTACAGAAAACAAGGTTATCCTTTCTTTTTTTTTAAAAAAACCGGTCATGTTTGTCTCAAGGGAGAAAAAAATACTTCACATTAGCATTTATAAATAATCAATACTGAGTTAATTTTACATTACAGCCATTTACATTTTCACTACAAGTTGAAATTATTCTATGTACAAATAGATTTTTAACAAGTGACTAAAATTCTATTTTTTGTGTTCTCTTTCTCAAGGGTTTGCGCGTATTATAGGTAAATGAGGTAGCTTCTCTCTGTTTGTTCTTATATACAAGTAGTTTATAAACCCCCCAAAAGGAGAAACTCTACTAATAAAATTAAAAATAATCCTTATAAATGGAAAGGACGGACAGAAAACTTAATGTAATGATGCACAGCAGGGTAGTTTAAAAGAATTGTGGAAGTTTTCCTATAACCTGTGGATGGAGTGCAGATCCTCCTGAAGAAAATGAGGCAGATAAAACCTGCTGAGATGTGGTTCCTTGGGGGAAACAGAAGAAAAGTGGGGATTCTTGGAACACTGTCTGAGGCAGACGGATAAAGGGTAACGAGACGTCAGAGCCAAAAGGTGCAGCTGCTCCCCCTGTAGGGGGAGGTGACTGAAAATCACTGGGGTCTGAAGAAGTAATTTGTGAGGAATCACTGGAATATTCTGGGCTTCCTATTGGCCAGTTCTGTCCCATAGGCTCTACCACAGAAACGGTCAATTCTGGGGCATGGTAATTACGCTGTTCTTCAGTCACGGGCTGTAGGCGACCATGCAATCCAACTGATTGAGGAGGTGGTTCTTCCTGATTCAAGTCCACTGCAACCTGTCGAGTTCGGTAAGCACGCTGAGGTAAAACTCCTCCTCCTTCTCCTGAAGAGGAGCTTGGAGTATGAACATGAAACTCAAATACACAATTGCTTCTGCTCTCATTGTTATGAGTTAATACAGCGGGTGCAGAATGAGGAACAAAGACAGGGTGAAATTTCAAACATGTAGCATCTGTACTGATAGGTGCAGAAATACTAGAGAGGGGAGATCCTGGACTCAATCCAGAATCTAATCTTAAATTCTGAAGGTGTCCTACCAGGAAAGCCTGTCCAGATGGAAATTCAAAGACAGAACTTGAGGTAGGGCCCCCTTGTACTGGCTTCTGCTCAGGTATCTGTTTCATAGGACTTGACAGTACTGGTGAGTTGTATGGAATACCCTCATACTGTTCTGTCACCTGGGCCTGGTAAGCTAGATATACTGCTTCCTGAGGAATAAAATAGTGAGCTTCTTCTGGAAGTACTAGTCCAGGTCTATAGTCACCGTGAACTTGAGTTGATTCAAACATAGGATGGACCTGTATCTCACATGGCTCTCCAGTTACTCTACTGGCTGTAGTGCCCAACATAACTACAGCCTCTGGTGTCCAGTTAGTTGGGCTGCCACCAGGTGGAAGAAGATTTTGGCCAACAGTCCTCAGCAGGGGTTGGAAGTGGCGAGTTTGGGCTTCCAAGAAGGAGGTGCTCTTACGCCGCTGGGCGATGGCCACCTTCGGTGGACAGGTGGGAGGTGGTGAAAAAGAAACTGGACGTTCATGAATAGTTGGGAAAAATATCTGTGATTCTGGGTATGTTGGGGTCCCCCCACACGGATGCGCCATGGACTGAGGCTGTATCAACATGAATAAGACAAGTAATTCATACATTCATATGTGAAATTACAGTAGACATGCAAAACTGGGTAGCTCTGTGTAACCCTATGAAATGGTTACACCAAATTTATAATTAATAAATAACAATGCTTTTGGAAATTATGTGCATAGTAAAAATCCATTAAATACATCCAGGGTCAATAAAGTTATTCTGTGGGACTCTTGGCATCAGATAAGAGCTGCTTTTCCACAACATCCTCTCTCAGAGGAAATGGAAGAACTTTCTAAGTGTTTATTGTTTTTACCACCAATAAATATTCTTACTCTTAACACATAATGTAAAATTACATCAGTGGAAAAAGAGTTAAAATAGTAAGAGTTAAGGGAAGACAGTAAGACAATATAAGCCCAATATTTTAAAAAGGTAAGATACTTAAATTTAAGCTGCAATACAAAGTTTTCCTATACTCTGTGTTCTTATTATCCAGTGCTGTGTTAGAGGCTCCAGTGTCATTTTCTTATCAATTAATCATATGCCTTCTAACTAGAAATCAAAACAGGTATTTTTGGTGGACAGCAAAAAACACAGTAATGTACTTTTCCCATCTATCCCAGACTAGATGCAGTTAATTTCACTACATGAAAAATGTTACAGATGCCAAATCACTGCATGTCCACTTTTCTGATCCTAGTTAAGGGTTGCATAATTTGGTGTTCAAATCAAGTGAAAAGGATAATACAAATAACACGGACTTAACAGCACTTTTTATATACAGAGGCAGTTCTACACCTAAGACTCTAAATTCAAAATCCTACCTTGCCAAATGCAAACAGTGTACTTTCATGGACTCTTTTTAGAAAGAGTAGATTGGTTTCATTCTTTTGTAGGAATGGTCCCTATCAAATTAGTAAAATAGCTTAACTGTTACTTCTTCACAACAGCTAAAAGAGGGCCTCTATTTTAAGCCAGAATGTTACATTTTCCTCTTTATTCAAGGAGAGTCCCAAAGTCATTAAATACTATAGAGTTAATCATTCTCCTGAGTAAAAATCTGAAGATTCTGGTATTGCCAAATCAAAAAATTAACTATATTCTCTATCTGGAAAAGCAGCAGCAAGGTCCCACAGTGTTTAACAAAACTTTAAAAGACGGATCTTTTACAGATATAAATGGGGCCAAAGAAAATCTTATGTACTACATGTCTATCTAATATACTCATTACGGTCAAGATCCCACCTTCTTTAAGAAAAAAATTTCCACAAGGGAACATGTGGCCTTTTAGTTTGCCAAAACACCATTTTAAACAGCTAACAAATTAAAAACCAACTTTCACTCTTTAATTACTCTTCACTATGGGGAAAAAAGGAACTCATACAGCTTCATGAATGTCTCTTCAGACTAAAGTGAAGAGAAAATGTATTCGGGTTATTTCTGATAAAGAGAAAATTTGCTTTTGATTAAGCCAATGAATTTAAAATGAAGTAATATGTATTCTTTACTAATGTGTGAAAATGCAAAGATTTGTACAAGTCAGTTGGGGAATATAATAAAAGCCAAATTTTATTGTGTACATATTCCTATGTGCCCAGGGCATTATTCACATTCTCTCTCATTACCTCCTTGCTTCCCCACTGACCCCCTTAAAGCCTTGTAACAAGAAAGTTTCCTATGGGAAGAACAGTTATGCTGAAAGCATAATATATTACTAAGTGTAGTCCTTTTATTTATTTAATTTTTATTAAAATTCTTGATGCCTGGATGTATTCATTGGCAATAAATTTTCATTTGTCAGGAAGTTTATGGTTACATACAGTACTGACAAAGAGGGAAGGCAGGCTGGAGCGTCGGTGCTTGCGCTGAGAGGCAGAGTGCATAGGCAGGACACCCTCCAATGCTTTAGAAAGCTTTTCGGCAAAAGTTTCCTCAGGGGCAATCCGAAGGAGGGAAGGAGAAAGAGGTGCAGACAGCACTGGTGGTGGGGTGGAAGGAGCACTGGGAGAGATGCGGGACAGAGAGGGAACAGCAGAAAGATGGGGAACACAAACCGACATGCTACGGCCACGACGAGGCTAAACAGAAAACAAACACACACATGAAAAACACAGTACTTTGAAAACAAAAATAACCAAATGTACAATGAAAATAGGGCATAGCTGACATAAAGAAGTGTTCCAACCTCCCTCAATCCCACAAAATCCAAGTTTTTTGAGGAGAGGTATAATTCCACAAAGCACAACTGGCAGATCACAACTATTCTCTCTATACTGTTGGTCAGATAGAGGTTATCAACAACCATGATAATGATCAATTCTCTTCCTAAATATTCTGAAATAACATCAATTATTATGAATGTATGAATAAGAATGGCCGACTAAGGTAGTATAACAGAGAAAACAATGAACACTGGATTGCAGTTTTCTGCAAACTTATTAAAATTAAACAAGAGCAAATTGTTAGTTTAATACACATTATAAGGTGTAGAATATTTTAAGACTGGACTACTTTATAGGAACTCTGGAAACTTCAGAAAAGGTTTTTCCATTTCTATTTTAGAAGGCATCAGCCTAAGAAAAGTTGCTGGCTCAGTATTTTATTTATTCCACTTCCTATCTTTATCTTCCACTTCCTATCTTTATCTGTAAAGGGTAGAAAGTCATTTTCTGGTAGGAAAAGCATGAGCTTTCTAGAAGTAATTCACAATAGATACAGACACATTGTGTAGCTTTACTAAAGTAGTCAATGGAAAAACATCTTATATTTGAATCTCTGAAGAGTAAATTGAACAATTTTCTGGCATATCAGAAATTCAAATTAAGTTTACAAAGTCTGAGGTGCCTTAACATAAAATTTTTATAACATAAAATTTTAATATAGCTACAAAGCAGTACATCTAATATTGTTAAGGTTGTTCTGAGCAAACTTGTCATTTTCTTTTAGGTACTGTGAACTGTGTCACTAATCATATTTTCTTTTCCAAAATTGGTTGCATAGAATCCACTGAGCCAAATTTGTGACCTACCAGTAGGAAGTATGGAAGTATCATTATACTTATCATACTTAGTTCATTCCTAGTTCTATTTTTCTCCACACTTGTTTCTTTTTTACTCTAATTTTTTTTTTTAATTCCACATTGATATATTATTGTAAGCCACAATAAATTCTTTCTGGAATAAGAAATCATAACGAATCATAAGATTAAAAAAATTCTCAATATTTGATAACTCTTGATAGGCTACCTCTACATAATACTGTCAATAAAAGGCAAGGCTGTCATTAACAGTCTTTTAGAGCATCAATAAATACAGCTATGTTTGTGGCTCAAATATTTAAAATCTTCATAAATGATCATTCTATTCCCTTTTCTCAAATTGAAACACCTAATGTTCATTACCATGTGATGAGGGAAGCCAAGAGATTAAAAATAGTTTTTAAAAAATCTAGTTATTATGATCCAAAGAAAATCAATTAGAATAATAGTAGATACGGACATGAAATGCTGACAAATTATACGTCAGAACAAAGAAATACATCTATATTGTCTTTATAAGTACTTCTACCCTACCTAATTATTTTAAAGGTCAGAAAAGTAGACTGTTAAAACAGTGTATTAATAGTCTGTGTTACTGTGGCCATTCATTTTGAGACCTAGACAATGCAGGACTGATGAATGGACTCTGAAACAAACAAACATCTTTTATTTCAAGCTGTAGGATAAAAGAACAGAGCAAGCAGACATTTTATTTTCTTAAGAGAGAAAGATTTTCATTTAATGCAGAGCAGAAATTCCATACATTCAGATTTAAAAGCTTTTTGAGAAAGAGGAAAAAAAAAATCTATCTGCCTAAAGATCTCACTAAATAAGTGCTATACAGTGACCAGTTATTCTCCAATTCTTTCATGAGGCAGATGATGTACCTTATTTACCTCTGAAGACTTCATGGAGTGTCAACAAAAGAAATGGGGTATTACCTGATGATCTATTTTAACATTTTCTATATGAAAAGCAAAAGTGACTAATGTAAAACATGGGTCTATGTGTGTGTGTGGGGGGGGGGGGTTTAATATATATATATATATAAATGCATACAATATTTCAAGAAATAATCTCCATAAGTTGATTCTGAAAATAAATCTGTAACAAAACAATACCAACTAAAGAGAAAAAGCAAATGAACGTATACTGGGGAAGGAATTTGTGTCCGACACAGACTTTAAGGCAGGAACACGCATAGCAACTGATGGTTAACTAAACACAAGCGCTAAATTAAATGGTCATACAAATAAAGGATTTCTTCACTTTACTCACATGCAGCATTCTATAAATGGTTTGAATGTCTTACCTGTGTTTTATACAGTAAGAAATCTTACAAAAAATGCTCAGTAATTCTTTTAGTAAGTAACCTTTTGAAAAATCTCCTTGTGCCCACCCCCAAATCATCTATATGTCCAACTTATGCTGCTTTGAACAGTTTCAACTCTAAAGTGCTAAAGAGAGCATTATCTTTAATCAAATGCAGATTACTCTAAATCTTATACATACTTTCTTCACATATGAATTTCAGCTAATTCTCACACAGTAATGTTTATGTCTTAGCCTGCCAGAACTATTCTAACTGTACTCTATAATAAACTTATTTCCTTCAGAAATATACCATTTATACTTTCTACTTCAGACTCCTGCTATTACTTGGATAGTAGAAAGAATGTGAACTTAACACATTACCTACTGGCTCTGGTTATAGGCTTACACTCTTTTATGCAGTTACTTACCACACTTGAGGGTGGATAGACCCCATGGGGCTGAGATTGTGCTTGGACAACAGAAGCTGTATGCCCTGGGAGTGTGCCAATAGAATGTGCCTGTTCATGCTGGGACCCATATGAAACTGTCTGTTGGCTGCTCACTCGAGATTCTGTGAAGACAGAAGATCCTTGACCACTGTCAACCGTCCCGTCAGCTAAAGGAGAAATATATTGTCAAAAAACAGAAAGACAAATCACAAAATGGAGATTTATATTTTCCCATTACAAACCCATGACTTTAGGGTTAATTAGTTTTTTCTTTGCAAAGACTAACCTAAATAAAAAATGAATACTAGTTTTTAACTAAGTAGATTTCTGTGTTTAAAAACATGAAGGATCCATATGGAAAAAGGTTTAATGTCTTAAAAAAAAAACCTTCACGGCTATTACAGAATCTTATTACCTGAAGAATGAGAGAAATAAAATGGAATGCTGTAAGCCATAAGTCTGAACTTTGGAGACCAGTGTGTTCTTTGTATTAAGCAGGTAGTTCAATAGAAAACTAACCACCTTGTCAGTTTCTAGTCTATACATCATTCAGCATTGCTAAGAAAAGCTGAACCAGACTAATGGGTTCAATCACAAATAGCTAAGATAAACTTGTTCATTTTTCATTATTAGTTACATTTCATTTTATTTTTGTAGATTTTAAGTTTTTAAAATATTTTGTATTTAAATCCCACTTAGTTAACATACACTGTAATACTAGTTTCAGAATTACATTTTATTTTAAGGAATTGTGAAAAGTTAAAATCTGCAAATTGGAACTTCCAAGATGTTGGAACCTGTAAAATTATTTTATATCCTAACCACATTTCCTTACTGTCCTGTCCTTCTAGTCTATTAGTGATGGATGTTAGAATAGAAACAAAAAGTGATCATTTCAAATTTCTTTTTATATGGTGGATTCATGATTCAAACCAAGAGGCCAGTGCAAAACGAACAAGATGAAAAGTCAATTAGGAGTATCCTGAATATACTTGTGTGCACTTCCCAAAATACTTACATAACACAGATATACTAGTTTGTTGGTACTGTAGTTGTTGATGCTGATCTGCCTCAGGTTCTTCAGGTTCTACTTGTGTAGAAACTGAAGCTGAAGTGGTGGAAGCAGGAGGCATGCCAGTGCTGGCAGATGGGATCTGCTTGACTCCTGCCTGGGAAGTACTTGATTGTTGTTCTACCTGCTGTTTGAGACTGTTCTCTTCCTGCTTTCTTTTCTCTTGCTCCTCCCGCACCAACTGCCGCTGTTCTCGTTTTCTCTTAATTAATGACACTCTATCTTTGATGGCTTTTGCCATGGTCTTGTGATCACCTTCACAGACATACCCAGACTCTACCTAAAGGATAAAAGAGTGCATTAGGAAGCAGTAAGATATCAAAAGAAAACAAACTAAGTATAAAACAAAAAAGGCACTTCTGGGGAAAGAAGTAGGAGTAAGGGGGAAGAGAAAGACCTCCACAACAACTGGTCTTAACCAAACTGTGAAATTACTTGTCTGCATTATGCATTTCTCATTCATTTTTGTAGATACTCACAGGGTGGGTGTCATTATCTCTGTAGAAACTCAAGGTAGGTATACTCTCACTTCTTAAAATAATAAACAATAAATAAAGCCAATAAGGCTCCTTTTATTCTAGTCACTCTATTTCCTGCTCATATGTAACTATTAATATTAACCTGGGTTGTTTTTACTTCTTTTCCCTAAGCAACAACTTAACCAGATAAAACAACTGTGATCAATACATGAAAGTTAAACACACACACACAAATCTCTCAAAGTATAAAAAATTAACAATTATAATAAATACATTTCATACCTGACCCCTTCTCAGAGGCAACTTCTATTGAATAGTTATTAAAATTCTAGTAGAGATATTCTATGAGTATCTCTGCATATTAACTATTTTAGGCAAGCCTGTTTGTTTTCTATAGTTAAGAGTCTCTTACAGTTTCTCTCCCCGTTTCCATCTTATTTTTCCTTCCCTTCCCATTTGTTCATCAGTTTTGTTTCTTAAATTCCACATAAGAGTGAAATCTTTGTGATATCTGGCCTTCTCTGAATGACTTATTTTGCTTAGCATAATGCCCTCTAGTTCCATCCATGATAATTTACCATTTCTTGAGCAACATCTTCTGGCACATCTCTTTCCAAGTCAAAGGAAAACTCAATAGCTTCATTGTCTTTGTATTTTCCCTTTAATTTCTTAATATCTTCAATACGTAGCCATAATTTAATGGCTATCTTTTCTCCATCATCTTCTTCTGCTAATTCTACCCGTACCCCTGTTTCCTCCTGGAAGAAGGCATGGTTCAAAAGGTCTTTGATAGAGTATCTTCCAAAGAGAGAGAAATGAAACAAAAACAAAACAAAATGACATTAGATTGAAAACATAATTTTTAAGTGTGGCTAATTATTCTAGGAATAATAAAGAAAGGCTGTAAAAAATAAAAAACAAAGGAAATTTTATAACTCATTTCTATATTGTTCCATGTGAATAGTGATTATAGTTTTACTCTCAAGTTATACAACATCACTTATAAATAAGAGCTGAGAGCAATACTTTTTAATCTAAGTGATCTAATCTCATATTAGTTAACAATGTACTAACAATGGCAAGTAATATACAGAATGTCATAGCTTCAAAATACCACATAATTTATGTAGAATTTATAGTTAACAGATACTTCTTTTTTTAATGATCCTATCTGATCCTTGACCAACATCCAATGAGATATTATTTTCTGATTATTAGGAAACAGAGGCTTAGAGAGGTGAAAATCTTGCTCATAGTTTAAGCCTCAAATGGTTGAATCAAAATTTGAAAGTAAGTTTTCTGATTTCTAGTTCTTTACCTTCTACTACAACTTTATTTACCACAATAAATTCTCTTTTAATTCCTTGTTCAACAATTTGTGTAATAGGCAAGAAGTCTGACTGTAGAATAATCTTTAGATAAATGGTTTCAAAGTACCAGTAATCTAGTAAACTGTACCATCCAGAAAAGAAACAGAGTAGTATGTTCTAAGACTGGAAACAAATATTCCTTTGTTTATAGTAAAAAAAAGTTCTTAAGAGAGATGAAGGACTCTCCTTTCCAAACATTGTGTATAAAATTAGAAACCCAAACTAAATTTCTACTAAACAGCCTTAAAGATCATGATGTTAAGCTCTTCCAAATAACAAAGTTATGAAAAGAGTATGAGACTGGAGAAGTGAAGATACTGAATTCTTTAATTTGGTTGATACACCTTATCACTCACATTGTTCAGGAGGTAGATTATGCTCAATTTACAATTTATATTTATACTTGCTAGTCTACTTTTTCTTTTTTGGAAAGTGAGTGGGGATGGTAAGGGTAGATTACTTTTTAAAAACAGACACTGGATCTTTGCCATGCCTAGCGGGTGATGAATCAGCTATATGACAGATCAGATACTTGCCACTCCTCTGAGAAAAGTCCTGTTAGTACAAATGACTAAGCCAAATCTCCTCCTAAGCTTTGGGCAAAGGTGTCTCTTTTTACTGAAAGGAATGCTGATGTTTTGCTCTTCAATTCTGGCATAATGACAGCAAATCAAGATGTGTAGTTGCTGATTTTAAAAAGCCAAGATTTTATTTCACCTTTTATAGAATTCAAGGGGTAAAGAACTAAGCAATAGATCTGGCTAGAGAGAGACTGAACCCTAATGAGTTTTATAAATCATGCTAATGCTTTATAAGTAGTTTATGTTTTATAAGTAGGTCTCACTGAATATAACAGCTATGTTCAAGGTGGTTCTGGTTCACTTAAACTCTACAATATCACATTTTTACATTTCACTCTATCAAATCTCAATTCTATCTTAAATGGACAGAACTCTTCTTTTTAAAAAAGATTTTATTTATTTATTTGACAGACAGAAATCACAAGTAGGCAGAGAGGCAGGCAGGGCAGCGGGGGTGGGGGAGCGGCCGGAAGCAGGCTCCCTGCTGAGCAGAGAGCCCAATGTGGGGTCGATCCCAGGATCCTGAGATCATGACCCACGCTGAAGGCAGAGGCTTAACCCACTGAGCCATCCAGGCGCCCCTATTTTATTTTATTTTTAAGATTTTATTTATTTATTTGACCAACAGAGACACAGTGAGAGAGGGAACACAAGCAGAGGCAGTGGGAGAGGTAGAAGCAGGCTTCCTGCTGAGCAGGGAGCCCTATGCAGAGCTGGATCCCAGGACCCTGGGATCAGAACCTGAGCTGAAGGCAGACGCTTAACAACTGAGCCACCCAGGTGCCCCTATTTTATTTTTTAAGTAAATTCTACACCCAGCGTGGGGCTTGAATTCACCACCCTGAGATCAAGAGTAGCATGTCCTACTGACTGAACTAGCCAGGCACTCCCAGAACTCTACTTTTAAAGATATTTACATGACATAAATAGAGAAATTAACCACAAGTAAAGTATTAAATACACTTTAGATTGAATATTGTATTCAGAGGATATCATTACATCTTAGGTTTTTAGGCAATACCTAAGTCCAAAGTGGCAACCTACCTTTCATCTTTGTTTTGCCGTATGCATCCTTCAATAATTTCCTTCACTTCAGGAATTGCTACTTTGTCAAAACTGGCTGGCTTTACCCCCTGAGAAACATGAAAATAGCAACAGAAACAGATCAATAAAGGTAAGTTCTTTGAACTTTGATTCTGAATTGCCTCTTAAGGTTCTATTAGATTGTCTTTTCACCATCCTGGTTTTTTTCTGATTTGCCTATAGGAGCTGGTCCACTGCAGGGACAGAGTTGTGTAGTGGCAATTTAGCTCCCATAAGAAAACAAGGAACAGTTAGATAGTGCGGTCACTTACTTCCATGGGCTCCACATATAAGTATGGAAAAACTGAGGCTATTGTCACTATCTTCTGCTGTGTTTCAGGTAAAGGAAGTTACTGGCTAAAGAGAAGGCCCAAGTGTTCTAAAAGGTTAGATCTTTTGTGCAGCCTTGTTCCTTAACACATTAATCAACACAGTATTTAACTACTTTGAATAGTGAATCCATGAATGGGCATGAATTCACATGCTTAATTTGGCAGGTATTCTATTACCACAGTACTCCAACAAACTCAACAAGTACAGGAGTTAAGGATTTGGATTGGTTTGGCATGATAAAAGAACAAATTGTCTTGTACATATGAAACATAAAATGAAAAGTGATAGACTCAAATAAAAGATGATTTCTAATTAATTTCAGAAGAAAACTCAATACCACTATAATATATAATACGATATAGTATTCTAGAAGTATTTTAGAATCTTCATAAATTTTTTTGCAAATAAAAATTTCATCAATGTGTGGAAAATATATGTAAGATGTAACAAAATACTCTTGAAAGGTGACATGGAGAAAAACGTCTCATTTTCTCTACCCACCCTAAGTAACCACATGGATTGATGCAGCTGCACTAATATACTGCCCAAGTAGCACTGTAGGTCTCTAAACACATAAAACACAAGGAATGGGAAATAAGGGAGAGGGACTAGAAAAGTTAGAATATAGTATAAAGTTTAATCATCTACAGTCTCAGTGATAAGATAGATTAAATCAGAATTAGTGATAATAATTTGGTAAATCACAGAAATGCATATAACCTCTCATAGATGGAAATGAAATGCATCAAATGGTTAGTACTAAAAAGTCTTTAAATACTGGAGTTGTGATGGGATAATTCTCAATTTTTTAATTGCATTATTCAAAACCCCTGATTTAGAAGATTCTACCTCTATCTCTAGGGCTAACTTTCTACACCAAGAAACTGCCAGTAGGGCTGGCCCTAAAGTTAAATCCATGCATTTAAAAGGTTAGTTTCTTTCTTTTTTAAAAAAGATTTTATTTATTTATTTGTCAGACAGAGAGCGAGCGAGAGAGAGCGCATGCACACAAGTCAGAAGAGGGACAAAGGGAGAAGCAGGCTCCCCACTGAGCAGGGAGCCCAATGTGGGACCCTGGGATTATGATCTGAGCCGAAGGCAGATGCTTAACTGACTGAGCCAAGCAGGCGTCCTTTAAAGGTTAGTTTCTAAGTACTGACTAAAAGGTCACAATTTTCCTCAATCTTCTTATTTTTCAAATCCAGCTAAGTTTTCCCAACTGGTCTTTGTCGTCATACAATAATTCTAATGAGAACAAGAAAATAATGTTGTTGAAGCTAAAAAGCTGCTTTAGTTGAGCAAACTGGTATGGTATTTCAGACTAAGGCTTTAGAAAATATGAACTGTTTTAAGAAAAAAGTGGATGACACAGTCTAAAAGTCCTCTGGTAGTAAAAACACTGGAGATTTTGTGTTATGTTTGTTTTTAATGTTCTACAACAAACATGTAAAACTGTGTAAAAACAAACTTTAAAGATGCTATTTATAAACATAATGTAAAGAGCAATCTAAAATACCTCATATTAAGTCTGCAGAACACTATTGGCAAGAATTATCTAAAAGAATGTTATCTTGTAAAATTGGAACACTTATACATATTTGGCCTTTGCAGGTAAAGACAACTCAAGTATTACAGGAAAATGGCTAAAGAGAATATAGAATATGATTAGGAGAAATGTTTTTTCTATAAACGTATATATTTTAGGGGAATGCAGTTTAGTCTTCTGGCAGTAAGACGACATATGAATAAAACACACATGCATTGATTATATTAAAAGACTTTCCTGTTCTGATTTATAGGCATCTTGGAAAGATGATTTCAGATTCCTTGTCTAGCAAATGGGGATAGTATCTGTACAACTTATATTCATGGCAGCTAGAATCAGATGTAGTATCTAGATTGAAAGCTCTCTGAATTAAGTTTGCTGATCTAAGGCCACTTTTGAACTCAGAGGCAATCTCTAAGGATCAGAAAGCTTAGGGCTAAAAGGAACCAAAGAATTCTCTTGGAAAAAGAATCACCAAGATCTATAGTGAACCTACTTTCAACCTTTGTTATCGTTAAAAATAATACTTAAAAAAAAAAAAAAGTAATACTTTTTGTTAATCCTACCCATGCAAACATATTTACATTCACTGCTCTACAAACAGGAATTTCTACTAGCTGAACAAATGAGCTATATAATGTCATAACAGCAAAACCAGCAACTGTGAATCACATCTACTAGGTCAAGTTGCTTTCCTAACCTATCCAAGACTCAAATATAGAAAATTCCATACCAATGCTATGTAACATTCTGATGCCACTGCCAACTTAAAAAATGTATTTCAGGTACCAAGGGAGCCAATAAAACTGAGATACACCTTACCAGCAGATAGTATTAAAAGATTAATGCAGTTTACTGTTACTCACTTAGATAAGGAAAAAGGTAGAAGAAATTTCAGCTACCAGTCAGCTACCATCCAGAAGCCAGGATTATCAAAATATCTGGCTTCTGAATCATTCAAGAAGCAAGAATATATGAGGATTGTATACTGAAAATGACCCTCAAAATGTAAAAATGAGCATGAAACCTCATTAACCCTGAAAGTGACCTACAGAAAAGTTATCTGGGACATATAAGAGAAAGCTGCTTAAAATAAACAAGTACAGATTTTGATACATTATCATACTTACAGGCTTCTTATTCTTAAGAAATGAAAGAACTCAATATATTTAAAAATATTTTTGGTAACTAATGATTTTTTAAATTAAAAAATGATCCAAAATTACTCTAAAACATGATTTTAAAACATGATTTTAAGCACCAAAGTAATGATGAAAAAATATTTGGTAATATAAAATTCTGTCTTAATCTTTTCCCCTTTTAGTTCATATACTTCAACAAAGATGATCAACTTGGAGCCTTTAAAATCCTCCTAATGTCCCCTCTTTCCTTTACTTCCTGATTTGACCCCACTAAGTACTATTCTAGTCCAGTTCTGACCAGTAAAGGCAAAGTTTTGCTCACTTATTCTGAATGATTTAAAAACACAAAACAGAAGAAAAGAGTACTAAGGTAGATAAGTTAGGCTAATATTTTACACATAAGAAAAATCTGGTTAGAGACATACCCTCTTACCCCATTCTTCTACAGCCAGCAACCCACTGGCTCTAGAAATATTCTTGCTTACTTTTGTAATTCATAGGATCTCTCTTTAGGCATATCATGCTGTTATGTTTTTTTTTGACATGGGAGTAGCATGTTAAGTGGCACTTAACAAAAGTACTTCTTGAGCATCTAATGTATATCAATTTACTTCTGAGTTTACACAAAATTATGTATTCTCTTAAAACAAAGGCCACTTCTGTGCAATTTTAGAGTATTAAAAAAAAAAAAAAAGAAAACAATTGTGGCTCTGTCCAAAGTCATATTAAGAGCTGATATAATTGTTTACAAAATGTTGATTTGAACTAAGAAAAATAAAAAAGACGTATATGAGTCTTATACACTTAGTTTTTCTTTTAATTCTTATACTTATGGTTTGCCAACTAATCTGCTGAAAAAATAAAAGTGAGTCATAATATAATATTTTCTGGTTCAATATTCTAGCTCTTAAAATGGTCAGCACTTTTTTTTTTAAATAAAGATTTTATTTATTAATTTATTTAACAGAGAGAGAGAGAGAGAGAGGGAGGCAGAGAGGCAGAGGCAGAGGCAGAGACACAGTGAAAGGGAAAACAAGCAGAGGACGTGGGAGAGGGAGAAGCAGGCTTCCCGCTGAGCAGGGAGCCAGATGCAGGGCTCAATCCCAGACTCCAGGATCAGGACCGGAGTCCAAGGCAGAAGTTTAATGACTGAGCCACCCACGTGCCCCTGCACTTGCTTCTGAAAAGTTCAGGTTTCAAATGTGTCAGAGTAACATTTATTTGTATTTTCACAAAAGTAAAAATTTTCCTAACCATTTAGAATTGAGAAAAGCCTCCTTCCTCCTCATACAAAATGTAGTGAAAGTTAACCACAAAAATTCACATATTTTAAAAAACATTCTAAAGTAAATAGTTTAATATTGCTACATATATTACCAAATGGCTATAATATACCTTTTGTACATATTCGAAATTCTTACCCACCTCATTTACACAATCCTTTTGAGGGCAGCAGCAGCAATGAGAATTTACGATGACAAACACTGAGCAGAAGTCTTTCTTTGTTAAATCCATCACAAAAGGCAAAATAGACTTGTTTATAGTTAGAAAAAAGGGGGGGAACTGATAAGATGAAAATTAACAGTAAATTAGCCTACAGCATAAGCAAGGCAGACATCAAAATCAGACTGAAGCACAGCTTCTAGTTTAACATTAGCCATGTTTCTCCAACTCTCAGACATGAGTTTAACTATGCTCAGCCAATAGTCCTAGATTGGCCCTTTAAACAAACCTACATGCTGAACAGCAGGGAAACTGTTCTGCTCCTGCTCCTACTTTCCCTCCAAGAACAATGGATCCCAGGACAAGCAAAATGAGATTTTTACTTGGTCAAAGCTCCACCCATTATGTTCACAGGTTCTGCCTCCTTGACATCAAAACCCACACTAGCAATCTATTTATCGAAACACTCCCTCACCCCTAATCATGTTCGAACTATGTTTTTAAAGGAAAAATGGCTCAACAACCAAAATGTAAACTCTGAATATGTAGCCAAAAGAACACTGTTCAAAGAAATCACAATACCAGAGGGGTTCTCAGGTCTACTTCTCATATACCAAGTCTGTGTGTGCAACCTGGGCCATATCCCTTAAACTCAGCTGAAAACTGTGGGTAATAGTTTACCTAAATTACCTAATTTAAATGTTTACCTACTTGAAAGAGATGATATTAAAGCCCTACTACTCTCTCATGGTAGATTAAAAAAAAAAAAAACAGCTGTGAATTAGTAAATAAAATTGGTAAGAATTTACTCTTCTCCCTTTCCTTCTATTGAAAGCCTCACTGTGCATTTACAACTAAAGATATTTGCATTTACCAGGAAGATCTCATGGACCCAAATAACTACTACTTTAGTGATTAAGGAAAGGTTTTTCTTCATGGCATTAACAAAGATGACAGAAAAAGCACCTTTAAGTGCACTGTCAGTATGGGTAACAGAATAAAGTCTATCCCTTGTAATGTGGTAAGCTGGAATTCCCATCAAGACAGTGGGTATTAAGGCTTTAATTATTCAGTAACAGTAATATAAGATAAGAGCTTAGAAGCTATTTGGTAGGAAGACTTCTACTCTAAAGGCTAGAAATAACTATTTTTTTTTCTAATGACTACTAATTCTAACAAGCCACCTCAAAGTAGTTGCCATTGATCTCTGGTTCAACACAATTCATCATTACTAAGTAGGTAGTCTAAAATGTCAGGTATTGGTCAGAAATACAATAAATGTGGTCCAGCATTACTTTTAACGTAAATGTTTGAGTAAGCCTGCTTAGGACCTAGCTAAATGAAAATGAAAGAGCTAGAAAACAGGTGATTTGTTGCCTGGCTTTTAAAACTGCTGGGCAACACATAAAACCACAGTGAGATAACTTTTTTTGGACGAAGGTATAATACAGGCACAAATATCTAGATCTATAAAGACCAGTCTTTTCTATATTCAAAATAAGAATCTTCAACATATACAATAAAAATATCATCCACATATGGACAACAGTTAACACATCTCAGCTCTAATTCCTCTTAAAGTCAGTGTTTTTCTCTACATTTCCTCATTTCTTTCAATGGTACCATCCCTATTTTCATGATTCAGAATAGAAAAGTCATTTTTAGATGCTTCTCCCAAAATATTTAAGTACTATTTTTCTCTATGAGCTCTTTAAAACAAAGATAAAAAAGCAACTGGTAAACACTTCTGCTACTAGCATTCCTAACTGTCCCTCCAATAGTCAAAGATCTCTGGCCAGGCAAAATTAGATTTTTACTCATTTCTTTGTTACCTCTTAAAGTCATTGCTTCTTTTAACAATTGTGACCACCAAAGTCCAGTCACCTCTTTAAACTTAACCAATTTAAGATGAGCTTCACTCTTTCCATTCTCTCCATCTCCTATTTGTATTTTATTTTGTGGCCAGC
This sequence comes from Lutra lutra, assembly GCF_902655055.1. Classification (NCBI taxonomy): domain Eukaryota; kingdom Metazoa; phylum Chordata; class Mammalia; order Carnivora; family Mustelidae; genus Lutra; species Lutra lutra. Next base: position 37,894,974 of record NC_062285.1, read on the forward strand.
TCAGTCATCTGGCTTCATTTAATCAACTAACATTTAGCTATTTCCAGTCACCTGACATCATTCAACTCACACCACACTACTCAAAACTGGTTAAAAGTTCTCCATATCTAAAGATGGCCATGGGATCACAGACCTAGGAAGACTAAGAGTTCCTACTTGTTCAAATGAGACAATTTTCAGCCCAGAGAGATTAATGCCATGTTAAAGCTAGAATTAACTAATTAATTCAACTGGCATCTGTGGAGTATCACATGTAGCCTACTCTAGTCATTATTAGATACCTGCCAGATACACTGTATTATCTTCAGAATCTAGAATAAAAGTCTGTTTCTGTGGGTAAGGGCCTCATCAATGGTAAAGCAAATACTAGAGACCATGCCTAGTTCAATGTCACTTCAGTCCACTTTACAGTCCTTCTTAATTTCCTTAATCTGGTGTGAAAAACCCTCACAATCCAACTTCCACCTTCTTCTCTACTCTTATCTCCCCAAAATAAGTCCAGTCAAACTGGTTACTTGTTCACCAAGTACTTAGTGCACATTTTCACTGACAAGAATACTCTTCCTACTCCTCCCTTTTTTAGCCAACTGAGTTCTACACTTCTTTTAAGGTATACCACAAATCATATATAATGAGAAGGCAGCAACTACAAAGCATCTATATATGAATCTTTTGGCATGTTAGTTATTTATAATGAACTTAAATATAGAAACCATCTCTCTATATCCCACTGGTTTTTTTTTTCTTTTTTCTTTTAAAGATTTTATTTATTTATTTGACAGAGAGAGATCACAAGTAGATGGAGAGGCAGTCAGAGAGAGAGAGAGGGAAGCAGGCTTCTCGCTGAGCAGAGAGCCCGATGCAGGACTCGATCCCAGGACCCTGAGATCATGACCTGAGCCGAAGGCAGCAGCTCAACCCACTGAGCCACCCAGGTGCCCCCAATCCCACTGGTTTTTATTCTAAAGTCTAATGCCTTATGAATTATAGACCAACATTCAGTGAGTATAAAAAGCCCAAGCTTTCTGAGAAATTCTGAAATAAGAATTTTACAACTGTTCTTTAGTACCTAAAACATTAACAATGATGATCAGAACTGTTTGGTTTAAGATTAACAGATGGATTAAGAACCTTTAAAATTAATCAAATCACAATAATGGAATGCCTCTGAAAATCATGCAAAATGCTCCTTAGAGCCCATGATGCACAAAGTTTTTTTTTTTTACACGCAGAATTCAAATTTATTGGATGATAACAGGAATAAAATTTATAAAGGAACCATTTTTCAGCTAATTCCAGTGGATTTAGAACTCTGAGATCGCATAAAAAATTCCAGCTGCTAAAGAAAAAAATACAAAGTTTCCCTCAATTTTTCAAACACTATCTAATCAGGAATCAGCCTCACTTGTTTCTATAAAAAAAAATAGAGTGAACTGTAATCTGTTATATAAAAAACTAAAAGGAATTTCACCCTAACTGCTTTAATTCTGTTTTTCCCAGACAGAATGTTCAAACCTTGCAATCCAATGGCTAATAGAATCAGTGACAAAGTCAAATTACACAAACAAAGTAATTAAAATTCCCCATTATTTCTAACTTGGTTGTTATGAGGCTGGATTCAGCCAGATTCTTACTGGTATGAATCATTAGTTTACAGGAATTTGAACATACCTTATGATCCCATTGGAAAACAAACCTCTTCAAACTCTATACCAAATCTAGCTAGTTCAATCAAAGGAAATTAGTTTACCTCATGATTCCCCAAGGCTCATTATTCTCTGGATATATGAAAGCTTGTGTGTGGCTCCAACCTCAAGTACACTATCCTTCATATAAAAAATTGATGCCGTTGCTTACTGTAGTTTCTATTCTTTTAAGAGCAGACAAAAATTGTGCTAAGGACATTACTACTCTTACTCGGATTTTCTCATTACCAATGGCAGATTTTCAAGATAACTGAAGTTTTTCTCCTTTAAACAGGGATCATGAGCCCTCTCTATTGGGCTCAAACCTATAATAACAGCCTTATGCTGCCCGTGTACCCTAATTTTTTTATGCTCAGATTTTTTTTTCCCATTGAGGTCTAAAAAAAAGTTTAAAAAGCAAAAACAGGCCAAGAAAAAATTTTAAGGTTTGCATTAATGTCATGTTAGAGATACCTGATTTCTGATACTACCATCAGCACCACTACTGCTATTATTATTACTACTATTTCTTCTTCATGTCCTTGGGACAAAACGCTTAACTTCTGATTCTATTATCTGTGAAATGAAGATTTACCTACTTACCAGGATAAAAATAAGATAGTATATGTAAAGCACTTTCCAAGGTTACTGGCAAGAAGCAAGATTAAAAATAAACATTAGCTCATTCATTCTGTTCTAAAACTTGACTTATTTTAAGTTCATTAAACACACTTTAATAACTGCAAATTACTGAATGTCACTGGATAAAGAATGGAACAAGAGACAACTTATTACACTACTAAGCATGTCATAATGATGTTAATGCTAACAACAGCAATACCTACTAAGCACGGATTGATTAACTATATGTCAGGCACGTGGCTATGTTCTACATACATTTCTCATTTAATCCTCATAAACCCCTTCTGTTCAGAGAAGTTAAATAACTTACTCAAGGTATCACAGCTAGGAAATGACATGGCTGGGATTTAAATTTAAGGAGACACAACTCCAGACACCTCCATAGGCAACGTAAAATTGGCTTTCACTCCCTACAATTCTGTATTCATTTCACAAAATCTGAGCTCTATGACTTGTCAGTCTCTAAACACTAGGAATAGAGCAAAGAACAAGACAAATAAAACCCCAACTCACAGAATTTGTATTCTAATTGGGGTTTTAGATGAATACTGTAAGGCTGTGATAAAAGCCATAAAGGGGTGCCTGGGTGGCTCAGTGGGTTAAGCCTCTGCCTTCAGCTCAGGTCATGATCTCGGGGTCCTGGGATTGAGTCCCGCATCGGGCTCTCTGCTCCCCAGGGAGCCTGCTTCCTCCTCTCTCTCTCTGCCTGCCTCTCTGCCTACTTGTGATCTCTGTCTGTCAAATAAATAAATACTTTAAAAAAAAAAGCCATAAAGAAAATAATAAAAGGAACAGAAATAAAGTGTGTATGCACTGAAAAATATTTTAGAGAGGGTGGGCAGGGAAAGCCTCTCTGAGCAAGTAACATTTCAGGTACAGACCTGAAAAAACTGCAGGTACAGACAATGACAAGTAACAATTTCTTATCAGTGCACTATAGAACATAATTGTTAAGCCACAGTGTACATTTACCCCCTCCAAATCAGCACTTACACAGACAGGTTTAAATAACTTTAGGTCACAGATTGACACTGTAATTGACCTGGATTCAGTATAGTATTTTGATAAGCACAACATATAGATTCATATAGTATTTTGATATGGGCACAGGATCTGGGATCAGATAACAGAAATAACAGAATGCTCTGTTGTCTTCTAGATATGTAATCTTGGGCTAGCCTTCTTGGGCTTCAGACCTTTATTTACAAAACGTTGATAAGAGTAGCAATTACTCACTTCCCACTCCAGGTTGTTGGAAGAGTTGCAAAGTGTTTTATGCAAGGTCTGGTACAAAAGGATGTATATTTATTAATATTTACATTGCTATCACACATATTTGTATGACAGTGCACCACTGCAGATGGTGCAGGGTCCGACATATAATAGTGGACTGATCTACAGAGGAAAAAAGAAACCTGTCCTTGAAGGGCTCAGTTCTAACAGGGGGGACAACAGTTAATATCAAATAATAATTATTATTTTAATAAAACAGAGGTAGAATATGATGGGAACACAGAAGAATGATACTGGCATGACTTTCTTCCAAGAATGCTAAAATATTTCTGATAAAAAGTGCCAGGGCGCTGAAGCTACTGATAATTACTTCATATAAAATTTGTCTCACCACCTCTGTGACAGGGGGGCCAATAAAGTTCTCAACTTACTTTTTCAGGAATACTGTCTTTGACCCTCTAAAGGAGATCAAATACCCTACTTCTTTACGTCTATAAAATCCATCTGCTTTAGTGTAATTACTACTTCAATGTTTACTGATTACTAATAGGGTATACATAGTAGATCTGGGATGGAAACCAGAAATATGGAGCGATAAGGGCATTGTATGGTGGTGGTGGTGGTAAGGGAATGAAAGGGTGGGGGGGAATTTGCATTAGGGAGGCCTATGATCTCTCAATAGATAACCAAGCACGCTTCCTTTATAAATGTGTAATAGTTAGGCAGGGATGCTAACATTTACTTAAAAAAAAAAAAAAATTAGTTAAATTTATATCCAAGGCAGACTCAAGAGGTATTTCATCACAACAGTCATCACTGACTGTTTATATAATTACATAAATCATTGTATAAGCTAGGGATTTACCTCAATCCCCCATGTTCATCTTAGCACCCAAAACATGAGAGAACTTTAGAAAACTAAAAAAGGACACAGCCATTTTTAATTCTTCATTGGAAGCCAGAAGATGGGGATGGAGGTTGGTGAAATCAAGACATTTCCCAGATAAGAAATATAATGACTGATAGGACAGAATAAGGGACTATAGATAATACAGAACTAAATTTTCAGAGCTGAGAGGAAAATTAAGCATGGGTGCGTTCTAGAGTGGGGGATGGGGACAGGAAGAGGGAAAGAGAGAATCTTAAGTGGGCTCCACGCTAGGGCTCAATCCGATGACCCTGAAATCATGACGAGCCAAAATCAAGAGTCACATGCTTAACTGAGTCATACAGAAGTCCCTAGAAACTAAGAAGTCTAACACAGTTCCAACTGATTTAAAGAACTCCTCAAGCTTTTTATTCCATCTTTTCTACAGCTTGACTTATTATTTTGCTTTTAAAAAAGCAATTCCTAAATAAGTCAGAAAAAAAATGTAATTAAATAGGGTAAAATTTCTAAATCAGTCTGGTTACTTATAATGTTAATAAAAAGGTTTCATGAATGACAGAATAGTAATTTTCAGTTAACGTTTTGGTATTATATTATTTAGTCTATGGTACACATAATTAGAAAGGATCTGAGGTGATCACTGTTTCCACTCACACTTCTCAAACTTCAATATACACATGAATCATCTTTGGATATCGTAAAATGCCAGGTTTTGATCTGATTTGTCTGGGATGGGGTTGAAATTTTACATTTTCAACAAGTGCCCTAGGATACCAAATCTGCTCATCTGGGAACTACACTTTGCATAGCAAAGATCTAATTAGAGGCTCTCAGCGTATAGTATTCAAAACTCTATCAGAGGATCTATGGGGTGTCTCTTTTCCAATGACATATCTGCATTAGGCCAGATTTTCTTTATACATTTCAACCAAATAAAAAATATTGTAATTGATTTCATACAGAAACAGATACAAGAACCCAACCGTCTTCTTTCCGACCAGACATTAAAGACAGTTGCAAAAATGTAAAAATGCTGTTCTTTTCACTAAATCTTTAAAATTAGTTTTGGAAAAAATCGTATTTTGCGAAAATGTTATTGATGTCAACATATATTGGGCTTTTTATATTATTAATCAATATATAATATATAAAATATATAAATATATAATATATAAAATTTGGTGTTAATTTCTAATATGGTAAAATAGATATAACACAAATGAAAGCTCTTTGGGGTCTTCAGTAATTTTTATGAGTATAAAAGGGTCCTGATAAAAAGAGTCTGACAGCCACTGAGCTAAATCATTCAAGTCTAGTAGCTGCTATCTTAATCTCCTCAAAAGATTTTAATGGATAGATTCTCAAACCTCTACAGGCCTTTGCAATGTTGTATAAACTTATCAAGTTCTTTATCATCAATTATGATTTTTCTTCCTTTTTATTTAGTCTCCTCTAGGTTAAAGAAAACAATTGCTGAGCTCCTCCCTCTTTTAATTAGCATTAGCATGTAAGTCCCTTCACTCAAGAAATCTAAAGGAATAGGTATCCCTGCTTTTTGAAAGTTTGTATTATGCCACTTTGCTTTTATGAAAGACCTACATTAGTACCTGTTTTCACTAACCAAAAGAAAACCAAAGAGAACTTTTGCTTTTATGAAAAAGGCCAAAAAGTGAAAACAGAATTCAGGGCTTATTTTGCAGTGAGCCAGTAAAGACACAGTATATACCCTGAGCAGCAAGAATGGCAATGCCAAGCTCTGTCCCCTGGGAGCTACATTCAGCATCAAGATACTATAGCTTTGAATTGTGCCTATGAACACCTGTGCTTTATCTTGACTTATTTTATGTGTTTGTTAGCAAGATATGTCCTAAGATATTAGAAAAAAGCCTGAGAGTGGTTATTTTCAGGGTCTGAAAGTACTCAAAATATTTTAATATAAATTCTTTCACTTTATGCCTTTGCAACTAATAAAAGATTACACAGGAATGCTCTGCTTATGGATAGTGAAGGAAACCTATAGCTCTTAAAAGTGAAAATGATGGGTCTCAATCATAAAGTTCTCATGAATCAGGAATTGCCTGAAACATTTGAGGGTTTTTTTTGTTGTTGTTGTTTTTAAGATTTTATTTATTTATTTGTCAGAGAGAGAGAGAGAGCAAGAGTGAGCACAGGCAGATAGAGTGGCAGGCAGAGGCAGAGGGAGAAGCAGGCTCCCTGCTGAGCAAGGAGCCCGATATGGGACTCCATCCCAGGACTCTGGGATCATGACCTGAGCCGAAAGCAGCCGCTTAACCAACTGAGCCACCCAGGCGTCCCTGTTGTTGTTGTTTTTTTTAAAGATTTCATCATTTATTTGAGAGAGAGAAAGAGAGAGACAGAGTGTAAGAGAGCACAAACAGTGGAGAGGGAAAAGCAGGCTGCTCATCGAACAGGGAGCCTGTTGTGGGGCTTAATCCCAGGATCCTGGGATCATGATGTGAGCCAAAGGCAGCCACCCAACCGACTGAGCCACCCAGGTGGCCGGAAACATTTGAGGTATTAATAAGTGAAATTATTGGGGCGCCTGGGTGGCTCAGTGGGTTAAGCCGCTGCCTTCGGCTCAGGTCATGATCTCAGGGTCCTGGGATCGAGCCCCGCATCAGGCTCTCTGCTCAGCAGGGAGCCTGCTTCCTCCTCTCTCTCTGACTGCCTCTCTGCCTGCTTGTGATCTCTCTCTCTCTCTGTCAAATAAATAAATAAATAAATATTTAAAAAAAAAAAATAAGTGAAATTATTATCTGGTTTTCCCTATGAAATCTCAGAAAAGAAAGTGCAAGTGATCACAGTGTTAAAAATAATGGTGACATACTTCAACAAAATACAGACCTAGCCTCGTAACGGAAAGAGTTACTTATAAAATAGTTGTTTAGAAATTACAACTATGAGGGGCGCCTGGATGGCATAGTTGGTTAGCATCCAACTCTTGGTTTTAGCTCAGGCTATGATCTGATGGTCCTGGGATGAGTCCTACATTCAGCTCCACACTCAGCACAGAGTCTGCCTGAGTCTATCTCCCTCTGCCCCTCCTGTTCGTTCTCTCTAAAATAAATAAATAAATCTTTTTAAAAAATTACAAATAAGAGATTTGAGAATCAATGGAAAAGTATGTGTATAGATGGCTTTCTTGAATATACTTCATATCCTGGAATTTTGATTTTTTCTAATTATTAAAGTCATTGTTTCCAGCTCTATTTGTACCAAATAGTTTTACTCGTCCTATAATATGTATTGCTTTTATATGTGTATCAGTTTCTACTTGTTATGATTCAATTTCATTTTAGGATAATTTTGTTAATACTTCAAAGGTGGCCTTATGTTTCATTCCTCTTTTGCAAGGTAAATTCAAACTTCCAAACCTACACAATGTCTGACCAACTATATTTGGGATTCCTCTAGTTAACAATCATTTATTCTTCAAAATATTACTAAGTGCCTACAATGTTCCATATGCTATGCTATCAACAGAATATGTATAAAAAAAGACTTGATAAATCAGGCTCTGGGACATTATATATGTCTTTTAAGACATTATACATTTCATCCTTTCTGTTCCCAGTCCCTCTCCAGAAGGGACGGTAGCTATAGGTTCAAACAGTTTAACAATGAGAAAAGGAGGAAGAAATAAAATTTGCCGAACATAACAAATGTGGTACAGTTATACAATGGAATATTATTCAGTCATAAGAAAGGATGAAATGCTGATGAAAAGAATGAAATACATGCTACAACATGAGTAAACCCTGAAAACACTCTGCTAATGTTTTCAAAGCATAATACAAAAGACGTAACAGAAAATGTGTAACACAAAAGGGTCCTATATCATATGATTCCATTTGTAAGAAATGTCCACAATAGGCAAATCAAATCCAGAGACATAAAGTAGATTAGTGGTTGACAGGACCTCAGTGGAAGGGGGAATGGAGAGTGACTGCCAATGGGTACAGAATTTCTTTTTGGGGGTGACAGAAAGGTTCAATATGAATATATTAAAAAACTGAATTGTACATCTTAAACTAGTTAAGTGATAAATTTATGGTATGTGAATTTTTCTTTTTTTTTTTTTAAAGATTTTATTTATTTATTTGACAGAGATGACAAGTAGGCAGAGAGGCAGGCAGAGAGAGAGAGAGAGGGGGAAGCAGGCTCCATGCTGAGCAGAGAGCCCGATGCGCGGCTTGATCCCAGGACTCTGGGATCATAACCTGAGCTGAAGTTAGAGGCTTTAACCCACTGAGCCACCCAGGCACCCCCGTATATGAATTTTTTCTTAAAACGTGGTGAAAAACTGAAAACAGGCTACATACTATACTAAGAATATGGAAAAGTGGTATTGGCCTTTTTCAGTTCTATTACATTAACATGAAAAACTCATTTAAGAAGGGGATTTTGAGCTCGGATCTGCATCTGCAAAAAAAGATACATTTGTTAGGGGACCTGGGTGGTTCAGTCATGATCCCTTGAGACATTTTCAATATCAACCTTGATTTAGAGAAATAATAAGTAAGTTAATTTGCAAGATTAATCAGAGAGACTTATCACTAAATAACAGAGACAGCCCAGTCAATACCTATTTCGAGTCTCTAACAACAGGTTACAAAACAGCAGAGCCATTTTCTGCTGGTACATAACAAATTTACCCCCTTTTCAAAAGAGAAATATTTATAAGACCAACAAAGGAGGATGGTATGTTAAGAGTGCTTAAATACATGGCTATCTAATGTGTATTTCATCTACCCAGTCTGTTTGATATAAGAAAAAAACATTCAGGGACACCTGGGTAGCTCAGCTGGGTAAGCATCTGCCTTCAGCTCAGGTCATGATCCCAGGATCCTGGGATTGAGTCCTGCATCGAGCTCCTTGCTCAGTGAGGAATCTGCTTCTCCTTCTGCCTGTTGCTTCCTCTGTTGTTCATTCTCTCTCTGACAAATAAATAAATACCAATTTAAAAAAAATTTATCATTGTTGTCAAGTAAATATTGGCTCATAAACCTTTGTGTTTAAAATCCAGAATGATCCCTCAAGCAGATGTTATTTCTAAGACCAATACCAGTAATAAGTATGGCCCCTGAAAAAATGCTTATATGTTAAAACCTCTTATGTTTTCATCACAGAATTAAAGTGATAGTTCTACTTTTGAGAGAGAGAAGAGAATGCCCACAAATTTTCAGAGCTAATAATTTAAGTAGCTACTTGCTTGCATTGAGATTCTCTTATCCACTATAAGCACAGAGGTAAAAAGCATTCTATTACAGGAACATTACTGCCACTTTTACAGATTAGTAATTATTTACAGAACTCTTCAGTGGAGAATTTTTTCAAGAAGTTCTGGTGACGTGTGTTTAGAATAGCAGTCAACAATTTTTTTCTGTTAGGAGCCCAAACAGTACATATTTTAATCTTTTAGAACCACACAGTCTGTTTCAGTTATTCTGCCATTGTCATGTGTGAAAACAGACAAAGATAATACAGAAACAAATCAGTGTGGCTGTACTTTATTACTTTATTTATGGACACTAAAATGCCCACATGACATGACCTGCTTTTCTTCTTTTGAATTTTACCCCCCAATCACTTAAAATGTAGAAACCGTTCTTAAGTCACGGGTTATACAAAAATAGCCAGCTAGATCTGGCCCATGGTTCATAGTTCACTAATTCCTGGTTTAGAGTATAATAGAATGAATAAAAGTAATAGGCTTTAAGTTAGTAAATAAAATACACAAATCATTCCATATGCAAATTTATAATTTTATAGCCTTAAAATTTAAAGTTATATATTTAATCTTATAATCAAAATTAATGATCAAGATCCATCTTATCTTCTTAAGAGGATATATTTTTACAATGCGTATTTATTCTGTATTATTTATTTTCATAAATGGTAAGTGAAAAAGAACAACTTAGCTTAACTGAATTCTAATTTATAAAGGTGTCTTATGACACCGAGCCCAGTCTTAAAGTACTGCAATCATTCTCCCAATGCTCGAGGATAGTCTAAGCTTTCCTTTCTTCTCTTATCCTTTGTTTCTTTCTTTTCCCACTTCTAAACTCTATAGACATACAAATTATAGATTTCTCACATGCAACACTATTAGTCTCTCCCTACTTAATATCATTTCCCAACCTGTTCAAACTCAATTAGGCACCATTCTTTTATGCTTCCATTAAGTAGCTATCCCTAGAATAACTGTTTATATACCATATGGTAACTATCTGGCTTGTCTTTTCTCCTTCCCCTAACAAGTTCTTAAGAGACAAGGATTTGGGTTTTACAAGAATATTCAATACCGAGTATCTAGAAAAATACCTGGAACAGAGCAGACTTAAATATTTGCTGGGAGCACCTGGGTGGCTCAGTGGTAAAGTGTCTTCCTTCAGCTCAGGTCATGATCCCAGGGTCCTGGGATTGAGCCCCAAATCGTCGGGCTCCAGGCTTAGTGGGAAGCATGCTTCTCCCTTTCCCATGCCCCCTGCTTGTGTTCCCTCTCTCGCTTTGTGTCTCTCTCTCTCAAATAAATAAATAAAATCTTCTAAAAAAAAATTTGTTGGATGAACGCATGAACTATTATGGGTTGAATTCTTGCCCTCCCAAAAGATATGTTAAAATTCCAACCCTCAGTATCTCAGAATCTGACCTTATTTGAAAACAGATCATTGCAATTACAAGTACAACCCCAGAGTGGGGAGGGCTCTTAATACACTCTGACTGGTGTCCTTCTAAGAAGAGAAGACATAGACAGATGAGGAAGGACCACCATGTGAGACAGACACTGAAGTGCTGCAGATGCAAGCCAAGAAATGCTAAGGATTGCTAGCTAACCATCAGAAGGTAAGAGGCAACAAAAAAAGTACTTCCCTCCACGTGTCAGAGAGCATGACCTTGCTATAACCTTGATTTTGGACCTCTGGCCTCAGAATTGTGAGACAATATATTTCTGCCGATTTAAATCATCCAGTTTGTGGCCCTTTGTTATAACAGCTCCCTATGCTCAAATACTTGGTGAACCAATTTATACCTCAGGTGTATACAGTTTCCTGTGTCTCTCTATACCTCAAATCTCAACTCTTCCTTGAAAGTTAGCTAAAAAAAATTAATATGTGTGGATGTGGTAAGGTATCTTAATGTAATATGATACAATAGATGACTAAATTCACATATTTGAATTCAAAAAAGGATTTGATGGACCTATCAAAACAAGTGGGTCAAAAATTTAAAAAATTAATTTAAAAAAAGTAGGTGGTTCAAATTTGTTTTAGTATAGTATTTTGTCAACTAGTCTGTCATTTCTAGCAAAATCAGGAGAGTTAATGAAAGGAAATAAAATCCCAGGCAACTTTAAAAAAAAGGGCAAATTACCCTTAGGAAACATAATAAATAAATAAATAAATACATACATACATATAATTCACTTATAAAATTACTTATTATTCCTATAGTTAATTTTTAAAAAAAGATTTTATTTATTTATTTGATAGAGAGAGAGAGATCACAAGTAGGCTGGGGGGGGGGAAGCAGACTCCCCGCTGAGCAGAGAGCTCGATGTGGGGTTTGATCCCAGGACCCTGAGATCATGACCTGAGCTGAAGGCAGAGGCTTAACCCACTGAGCCACCCAGACGCCCCTCTATAGTTAATTTTTTTTTTCTAAAGATTTTATTTATTTGACAAAGATCACAAGTAGGCAGAGGCAGGCAGAGAGAGAGAGGGAAGTAGGTTCCCCACTGAGCGGAGAGCCCGATGCGGGGCTCGATCCCAGGACCCTGAGATCATGACCTGAGCCAAAGGCAGAGGCTTAACCCACTGAGCCACCCAGGCGCCCCTATAGTTAATTTTTAAAAATAAACTCTTATTGGTTATTTCACTGAAAAAGTTTACAACTATGTGTTTATCTTCTCTTATACAGATTGTGTAATTACCGTGGGAGGGGAATATGACGTATCAAGAGATAGGTCTCTTTTTTCACATTAGAAAATTACCAGAAACCAACCACTACCCAGTCTTTTGTTTTTTCAACTTTATCCCTAAATTCTGTTCATTAACTAAGAGTCAGCCTTTTTTTTTTTAAATTCTTTCTCACAAGTAAAATACCCATACTTGCCAAGCCTTATGTTTTTTTAAGAACTGTATTTGCAGATTCAATTATCTTGTATATAGAAAATCCTAAGGAATCTACTAAAAAACTATTATAAATTCAAGTAAATTTGTCAGTTTCAAAACTCAGTATGCAAAAATTAATAGTATTTGTAATGTACAATCAAAAATTGAAATAAAAAACTCAATTCCATTTATAATAGAATTCCCCCCCCAAATATATTATTCAGGAATAAACATAATTTAAAAAGTAGAAGATTTATACTCTGAAAACTATAAAACACCACTGAAAGAAATTACAAAAGATCTAAGTAAATGGAAAAACATCCCATGTTCATGAACTAGAAGACTCAGGATGGTTGTCATGTGTCCAAACTCATCTACAGATTCAATGCCATAGTTAACCAGATCCCAGCTGAACTACAAAAATTGACAAGCTGATTCTAAAATTTATATAGAGTTGCAAAGGACCAAGAAGAGCCGAAACCTGAAGAATAAATAAAAGGACTCACACTTAACGAATTCAAAACTTACTATAAAGCCAAGATATACAGATCCATGGAACAGAATTGAGGGTCCAGGAGTAAATTCATGTGCCTATGGTCAACTGCTTTTCAGCAAGGGTGAAATCATTTAATGGAGAAATAATAGTCTTTTCAACAAAGGGTAGTGGGACAGTTGGATAGTTGTCACAAGCAAAAGAAATCAAGTTAAAACCCTTACCTCACACCACATACAAAAATTATCTCAAAATGAAACAAAGATCTAATTATAAGAACTAAAACTATAAAACTCCAAGAAGAAAACACACAGGGGTAAATGTTCATGACTTGAGGTTTGGAAATGGATTCTTAGATATGACACCAAAAGCATGAGAAAAACAAAAGATAATATACATTAAACTCGGCCTCATCAAAATGAAAAACTTTTGTGTCCTAAAGGGCACTAGTAATATAATGACACTATTAAGAAATTACAACTGGGGTGTCTGAGGTGGCTTAATCAGTTAAGTGTCTGACTCTTGATTTAGGCTCAGGTCATGATCTCAGGATCAAGAGACTGAGCCCTGTGTCGGGCTCTACACTCAGCATGGAGTGTACTTGAGATTCTCTGACTCTCTCTGCCCTTCCCCTGGCTCTCTCTCTCAAATAAATTAATAAATCTTTAAGAAAAAATTCAACTGACAGAATGGGAGTAAATAATTGGAAATCATCTATCTCATAAAGGATTTCTATCCAGAATATACGAAGAACTCATACAGCTCAGTAATAAAAAGACAAATAACCCAATTAAAAACCAAGTAAAGGATCTGAATAGTCATTTTTCCAAAGGAGAAAAGACATACAGTTAATAAGCTTTTATCAGCATACTGTAATTAGAAATGTTTGCTTACACATTTATCTTCTATATTGGAGCTAGTTTTCTGAAGACAGGGAATATATGTTATTCATCTTTAATTATCTGATGTCAGGCTCTGAACTTGGTATGTAGCATGTGTTTGCATGTGAGACTTATTTTATATTTGGGATAGTGCTAAAGGTAAAGACAGAATTAAACAAATACTTTGTAGAGATAAGGTTACAAATCTTAAAGAAGAATATAAAGCAGTAAAAATAAACAGCAAGCACCTATATATAGTGCTTATTGTATACTAAGCACCATTTTAAATGCTTTATATTAATTCAATTTTTGAACTCCTAAATAAAATAATCAATTACAAATAAAACGCTATGATTGAGATCAGTTGAGAAGCCTGGAAAAGGTGAAAATCATTATGTAGTGAAGCCCATCACATAAAATTTTGTGGGGGAAGTCTGTTAAATCCAGTATAAAAACTGACTGGATAGCAAAAGAGCATGCATACAAGGTAAATAGCACGTACAAATGGAGAGGAAAAAAGGAAAGGATGTGGCAGATGTGCAAGATAATAAAGAGGACTGGCAGGGCGCCTGGGTGGCTCAGTGGGTTAAAGCTTCTGCCTTCAGCTCGGGTCAGGATCCCAGAGTCCTGGGATCAAGCCCCGCGTCGGGCTCTCTGCTCAGCGGGGAGCCTGCTTCCTCTTCTCGCTCTCTGCCTGCCTCTCTGCCTATTTGTGATCTCTGTTTGTCAAATAAATAAATAAAATCTTTAAAAAAAATAAAAATAAAATAAAAATAAAAAATAAAGAGGACTGGCTTGACTAAAAAAGGTGTTTAGACAAAGATGAAGAAGAGCGAAGATTATAGTAAGAATTTGTATATGCTTTCATAAGCAAACTGGTATCATGAAAGCTTCTTATACCAAAAAGAAATAGCAAGGAAATTCAACTCGTTCAAGTGAAGTAGAAAAACAAGTTCATAATGTTAACTACTTCAGGATGGCAGTGTAAGGTGTGAATTAAGTAAGATATGAAATCAGAGTTCTGACAATGGGAACGAAGAAGGACTATACCTAAGAGTTATTCTGAACCAAGAACCTGATAAATAGCATCTGGTGAATAGAAAAACAAGGAATCAAATATACTTCTTGAGGTTTCAAGAATTCTAAATAAAATGCAGGGAGGATTTATTTATTTATTTTCTAGATAAAATACAGAGGTATTCATTCCAGTGACTATCCTATCCTACTCCCCAAAGAAAAAAGGGATAATGTAAATTATTAGGCATTGGGGGAAAACTGGGGAATACTGAACTTGGGATATAGATATAGAACTCAGATATCTAAGAAGCAAAGCAGATGAATTTTCTAAGGGCAAAGTAGAATAGTGATTAGGATAGTCATCAGAATTATCTGAAGGCTAAACAAACTACACTTACTACATTTCTCTTGCCCTTGCCCAGCCTGAGAAAAAGAAAGTAGGGGGCAACAGCTGTAGATTAAGAGACATACAATAAAGTACCTTCTGTGGACCCTGATAGGTCCTATTTTGAACACTGACTGTAGACAGACATCTCTGAAACAATGGGAGAAATATCCTAATAGGTGAGGGTATTCAGATGATCCAGAAATTACTGTTAGCCTAAAACCCTTGTAGTTACTTATAAATGATTTAATAAATTCATAAATCAATTTTAAACCACTTAGGGAAAGGTCTGTGAACAAAGCAACCTGAGTAAAAGCATTATTTTTAACTCAGATAATATGTTTTATGGTCGGAGGAAATGAGAACTTAGAAGAATAAATTAGGGCTAGATCAGTAGTAATGAGACTATTTTTAAACATAATATATCTCAAAATAAAGCTTTAAGTGTATGCAAGGAGAATCCAGAATATACTGGTACTTCTTTGATCTTTATTTTTGCTCTCACTAAATCAGAAGCAATAAAATCTCTCAACTCCTTCTTCCCCCAGCGACTGAGTATGTTTTCTACTATTGCTCCCTTTTGCATGGTTCAATGATATCCAGCTTAGCATTCCTTTTTTTGGTGTGACTTAAGCTCACTAATCAATCAGGGTAAGACTTACACTGGTCACTCGACGGTAGATCTGAGCAGCATTTTGGCATTCTGAGTAAGGATATTCAGATGTGGCCATCTCAAGCATGCACATCCCAAAAGCATAAACGTCAACAGATTCATCATATTTTTCCTCATACATCTCAGGGGCCATGAACTCTGGGGTACCTTAAATTAAAAGAACAATTTAGACTCAATGTGAGCAGAGGCTACAGATGTTACTCACCTGGGGGAGAAGCAGAGGGGTTGACCTGTGAGATAGAAGCAAGTGGAAGGGGGGGGGAAGAGAAAAAGAGAAGAGTGGTGGGGGCAGGGAAGAGGAAGAAAATCTTAGTTTCTTCCACCAAATATGTCAGAACTTCTGCTGCATGGCCTTCATAAAAGAAACCAGGACAGGGTCAGGTGTTTATTTATTTACTGTTTCAAATGGATTACTGTTATACAATGTCAAAATAGAAACTTGGATAATAGAAAAACTGATATAATTCATAATGAAAACAAATGGAAGGAAAAGTAAGAGACGAGCAAGAAATAAAGAGGATACAATGGCATCTACCAGTAAGACAAGATGGGTTAAAAAAGATCAAAATACTTGCCTGCCCCCTGCTGTATGGTAGTTGTAAGGTTGGTATTTATAGCTAGTCTTTGGCCATTAATTCCACCTGATCAATTTCACTTTTAAGGAGGCCATGCAGTGAAAAATCCAACATTCAATATGTTTTTTAAAAGAAAAAAAAAGTGTAATGGTCTATAAAGGCCACTCACCAGAACCCTTTCTTTACATACTTACCATACCACCTGCAGTACACAAATAAGTCTACTGCAGATAACAAGAAATACAATGAAGGACATCTTACAGATCTTACAGACAAAAAACAAATACACATAAATGAAGAACTTAAATACAGACTGAGTTACAAGCATAGAGTATGTGATCCCACAGACCAGGTTTTCCAATGGTTCCAAAGAAATTAAGTCTGGATATCTCAAACTGTAGGACATTTCCAAGAACAGGCTTACATAGCATGGTTTAAACAACAACAAAAAAAAAGGCGGGGGGGGGGGGGGGAAACCTCTCTTGAGTTAGAGATTTTTTTTTTTTTTTTGAAGATTTTATTTATTTGACAGAGAGAAATCACAAGTAAGCAGAGAGGCAGGCAGAGAGAGAGAGGAGGAAGCAGGCTCCCTGCTGAGCAGAAAGCCCGATGCGGGGCTCGAACCCAGGACCTGGGATCATGACCTGAGCCGAAGGCAGCGGCTTAACCCACTGAGCCACCCAGGCGCCCCGAGTTAGAGATTTTTAAGGAGTCAAAGACAATCAAAGAAATGTTTCCTTTTCCTGTAAGGAAGGCAAAAAGGAAATTCAGCTTTAAATAACTCTTTCCCAATTCTTCTTGTTGATCTATTTTAAGAAAATCTAAAAATAGTATTCCAAATCCAAGTCACATAATATTCCATGGAGGACACTATTTTAGAAGAATGTATAAATTACTGGTGTTTTATGGTTTTCTCTTAATACATAAAATTCCAGCGCACTTAAAAATTAATGGTTTCCTTGCTGTCACCAACTTTGGGGGGAGAATAGAATATCTGCAAAGATTTCAAATTTTCAAAGTGTCATATCCTCTTCAGAGAGTGAAAGCTTATCAAAGTAATAAGCATTAAATTATTTTTCCGGCTGCAACTCTATAACATATAGTTGAAAGTCTGAAAGGACAGGCTTGTTCTTGGAGCAGTGATTCTAAACAAGGGGTGATTTTGTTACCCAGGGACATTTAGTCCAGAGACATTTTTGGTTATAACAACTGTGGGAGAGCTGGAAAGGGGATGTGCTCCTGGCATCTAAATAATCTTATAATGCACTAGAAAGCCCTTACAACAAAGAACTATCCAAATGTAAAATAACACTAGGGTTGAAAAGCTCTGTTTCAGATATATCTTCTGAAGAGTAGGAGTAAGAAAAGTTAAAAGCAAGTACTCAGAATAAACTCATTTTCACATTTTAAAATAAAGTCTTAACAGGTAGATACTTTTGAATACATATAATCTAACACTTTTTTAGTAAACTACATATAAATTCAATTTCTTTCATAAGAAAGTAACTCTATATGTATTATATAGTAATTATTATACAGTACTTATATAAATAACTACATAATTAATACATATCAACGGAATGACCCAGTAAGATTGATAGTTGCATAAGGTTTTGTCAACAAAATTCCCTTTACTTCTCTTCACATAACTTTATGAAACAGTTAGTCTTCCAGATGATTCCAGAAGCATATAGAGAACTCCACATGTCATAAGTAAAACTGATCACTTCCTGAGTTCAAGCTAGGAATTTTCGAAGGCTTATTTCACATAATGAAAATTCTAACAGGGTCAGGTATCAAAATAAAAGGAGTATCAGATAACCGGTTGGGATGCAAGGTACACCTGAAACATACCTATCACACTCTTGGCAAAAGAAGCCCGCTTCAGGGTTGCCAGACCTAGGTCTCCAATCTTGACTGAGCCTGTAGGGCCAGTGATAAAGATGTTGTCACACTTAAGATCTCGGTGAATAATAGGTGGAGTTCGAGTATGAAGAAACTGAAGTCCTTTAAGGATTTGACGGCACCAACTTCTTAGAACTTTGATCTTCATCACCTTAAACCTTTTCAGGTACCTAGAAAAGGCAAAGTATACCAAACAGGTTATCAATGATATGAGTTTACTGCTTTGAAGAATTCCATTAAATTCTAGCATATCTGAGATGGGAATATCAAATTTACAATATTAAGATTCAGTAACCTTAAAAGTTAGTGATACTTTTAACAAGGCTAAAGAGGAAAGAATAACAAGTGGTTGGTAAATGAATTCTAATAACAAAACACAAAAAACGAATTCCTTAAAACTGGATCACTACTAAAATAGTTTAGAAGTTAAGAGATAGAAAAATAAACAACAAAAATTTTTAAAAAGCTAAGGGGTAGAATTTGACTTCTGGTAAATGGTGAAGTAATTCTTACTGGACACAGATATAATTATAAACTGTAGTAAAAAAATATAAAAACAACCACTTCAAGGCTCTTGAGAGCAATCAAAATTAGGCATGAATTGAAAGGGAGCTCACATGAGGGAAAAAGGAAGCACTGCTTGAGCTTCCTATTTTCTAAATCTTTTCAGTTGAGGAAATGCTCTAGCCTGAATGTACAGATCAGCTCAAATTAAATAGAAGCCTGTAGCCTTATTAGCTGAGAAACAGAAAAAGTTCAAGATGACCACAGCATCTAGAACAGTGCTGTCCAAAAGAACTTTCTATAGTGACAGTCTGCTCAATATAGTATTCACTATACAAATATAAATTAAAATTTAAAATTCCATTTTTCAGCTGCATTAGCCACATTTTAAATGTTTAACAGCCACATATATCAAGTGGCTACCATTTTGGATTGTACAAATTATAAAACATTTCCATCACCACAAAGAGTTCCAGTGGACAGCAGAGACCTAGAAAGTAAAGGAGGGAAATCCCAGAAGGGTAGTACAGAAGGGGAGTCCCAAATCCTGAATAGTCATTCTGCCCAAATCTCTTTGAAGGTAATAAAAATGTTCTATACCTTAATCGGATTTTGATTACAAGAGTGAATATGCCTTGTCAAAACTCATAGAACGATACCATTATGACTAACTACACTTTTCATTGTATTTAAATTTTACTGTAAGGAAAAACAAAGCATATAAATATTAGAACTTTAATGAAATAAGCACTTGAGTGTTTACACGTGAAACATACTGAGGTCTACACCTTACTTTGGAATAAATAAAATTAGGAAAGATAGGGAAATGATTAGATGGACATATGTGGTAAAGTAAATGCAGCAAAAATTAATAATAGAACTTAGGCAGTGAATATGTACATGTTCATTGGTAGTTCTTTCATTTTTTTCTGTATAACTGAAAAATTCTAGGAGAAAATTTTGGGAAAAAGTTGAGTCTGGCTTCTATCTTTTTCACATTTACAAAATGATCAAGTATATAAAATATAATAGATAACTATATATTAACCTTGTAACTTATAATTTCATTAAATTTGTTTAGAATCACTGGAATTTTCTATGTGAACAATTACATAACCTGCAAACAAGGGCAGTGGTATTTCTTACATTCCCATCTTTATGCCTTTTACTAGTTTTCCCTGCGTTTATGTCTTATTTAATGGGTGGCCCTCTGAAACAATAGTGAATGTAAGTGGTTAAAACAAGTATTCTTGCTTTGTTCCTAATCTCAGGAGCAATGGTTAAGTTTGACATATTAGTTATAGGTTGGTGGATGTTGTTTAGCAGTTGGAGAAAGTTCCCTACCATTCCTAGTTTGGCTAAGAGTTTTTAAGCCATAAATAGATAGATACTGAATTGTCAAATACTTTTCGACATATTTTGAAATGATCATATGCTTTTCTCCACTATTCTGTTAATGTGATGAATAACATTGATTCATTCAATGTTAAACCAACTTCATGATCCTGGGATAAACCCTCTCTGGTATTAATGTATTGTAATTGCTGGCTTCAATCTGCTATTATTCTGTAAAAGATTTTTACATCAATATTCATGAAGGGCATTGTTCTTTAAAAATTTCTTTTTCCAGGATGAATACCCAAGTTTTGTAGCAACATGGACGGGACTGGAAGAGATTATGCTGAGTGAAATAAGTCAAGCAGAGAGAGTCAATTATATGGTTTCACTTATTTGTGGAGCATAACAAATAGCATGGAGGACAAGGGGAGATGGAGAGGAGAAGGGAGTTGAGGGAAATTGGAAGGGGAGGTGAACCATGAGAGACTATGGACTCTGAAAAACGATCTGAGAATTTTGAAGGGGCGGGGGGTGGGAGGTTGGGGGCACCAGGTGGTGGGTATTGTAGAGGGCACGGATTGCATGGAGCACTGGGTGTGGTGCAAAAAATAATGAATATTGTTATGCTGAAAAAAAATAAAAATTTAAATTTAAAAAAAATTTCTTTTTTCCATAATATCTTAGGTTTTGATATCAGTGATATCAGTGTTATGCTGGCTTCATAAAATGAGTTAGACAATAATTGTTCCACCTCTATATTTTGAGAAAATTCAACACAGTGTATTTTCCCATTTTTATTAAGATAAAATATACATAAAATTTACCATTTTAAAGTGACACTAAGTAACTGATACTGTTATGAAATCATCACCACCAACTATCCCCAGAACTCTTTTTATCTTAAAAACTGAAACTTCACGGGGCGCCTGGGTGGCTCAGCGGGTTAAGCCGCTGCCTTCGGCTCAGGTCATGATCTCAGGGTCCTGGGATCAAGCCCCGCATCGGGCTCTCTGCTCAGAAGCCTGCTTCTTCCTCTCTCTCTGCCTGCCTCTCTGCCTACTTGTGATCTCTCTCTGTCAAATGAATAAATAAAATCTTTAAAAAAAAAAAAACAAAACAAAAAAACTGAAACTTCAGGGGCGCCTGGGTGGCTCGGTGTGTTAAGCCTCTGCCTTCAGTTCAGGTCATGATCTCAGAGTCCTGGGATCGAGCCCCACATCGGGCTCTCTGCTCAGTAGGGAGCCTGCTTCCCCCTCTCTCTCTGCCTGCCTCTCTGCCTACTTGTGGTCTCTCTCTCTGTCAAATAAATAAATAAAATCTTTAAAAAAAACACAAAAAACAAAAAACTGAAACTTCATACCCATTAAACACTAACTCCCCAAAGCCACCTTCCCTTAGGTTCTGGAAACTACCACTCTTTCTGTTTCTATGAATCAACTACTCTATGTACCTCACAGAAAGTGAAAGCAGTAGTGTTATGTGACTTTTCGTAACTGGCTTATTTCACGTTGCATAATGATAATGTCCTCAAGGTTTACTTGTATTACAGCACGTGTTAGAATTTCATTGCCACTTAAGGATGAAAAATATTCAACTGTGTGTGTGTAGACAGGCACGCGTGCGCGCGCGTGCACACACACACACACACACACATTTTGCTTATCCACTCTTTCCTTGATGGACACTTGTGTTGCTTCTTTAAGCTAAATAGTGATAAAATAATGGTCACGAACTTTCTAAATTTGACAAAAGACATGAATCCACATATCTGAGAAGCTCAACAAACTCAAGAAGAATACATATAAAGAGATTCAGATTCATATATTACATTCAAACTGTTGAAAACAAAAGACGAGAGAATCTTGAAAGCAAGAGAGAAGCAACTCATCATAATCAAGAGATCCTCAGGAAGATTGTCAGCCAACTTCTCAGCAGAAACCACAGAGGCCAGAAGGCAGAGAAATGACATATTTAAAGTGTGGAAAGGTGTGTGTCGGGGGGAACCTGTCAACCAAGAATTTTATATCTAGCAAAAAATATCCTTCAAAAATAAAGGCAACATTAAACAAAAGCTGAGAGACTGTTACTAGTACACCTGCCCTACAGGAAATGCCAAAGCAAGTCCTTGAGGCTGAAATAAAAGGACACTGGACAGTAAACTGAAGCCATAGGAAGAAATAAAATCTCTGGTAAAGGTAACTACACAGCTAAATATAAAAACAAGTATTAATGTGTTTTTGGCTTGTAACTTCTCTGTTCATTTCCTACATGATTTAAAAGGCAAATACATAAATCAATAATTACAAATCTGTATTAATGGGGACACAACATATAAAGATGCAATTTGGATCTTTGCAAAATCTGTAAAAACACAAAAGAGGTGCAAAGCTGTATAGGAGCAAGGATTCTGAAGCCACTGAAGCTAATCTGGTAACATTTCAAACTAGATTGTTAGAAATTTATGGTATTAATTGTAATCCCTAAGGTAACCAGTAAGAAAATACTTTAAAAATATATACAAGGGAAATAAGAAGGGTATTAAAATGGTTTATTACAAAAAAAATTTTTTTTTAAGTAGCAGTAATGAAGAGAAGGAACAAAAAAGGTGTCAAAACATAAAAAAAAAAAACCAAATAGCAAAAGTGCTTCCTTATCACCAATTACTTCAAGTATAAATGAATTAAATTTTCTAATCAAAGAGAGGGCTGAATGGAGATGAATATGATCCAACTACATGTTGTCTACAAGAGACTCACTTTAGATTCAAAGACCCACACAGGTTGAAAATGAAAGGACACAAAAAAGATATTCCATGCAAATAGTAACCAAAAGGGAATAAGGTGGTTATATTAATATCAGACAAAATAGACTAAATCAAAAACTGATACGAAAACTAAAGAATATATATTGATAAAAGGGTCAATTTGTGAAGATTATAACAAATATAAACATAATACACATCAAAAAGAGTTCCTAAATACATGAAGCAATTACTGACAGAATCGAGAGGAGGAGTACACAGTTCTATAGCAATAGTTGGAGACTTGAAAGCCCACTTTCAAAAGTGGATAGACTGAGGCGCCTGGGTGGCTCGGTCATTAAGTGTCTGCCTTTGGCTCAGGTCATGATCCCAGAGTCCTGGGATCAAACAATGCATTGAGCTCCCTGCTCCGAGGGAAGCCTGGTTCTCCTTCTCCCACTCCTCCTGCTTGTGTTCCTGCATTTGCTATCTCTGTCAATAAATAAAATCTTTAAAAAAAAAAAAAGTGGATAGACCATCTAGACAGAAGATCATTAAAGGAATAGAGGATTTGAATAATAAACCACCTAAACATTAGAGAAATATATGGAACATGACACCCAACAACGGATGAATACATATTCTTAAAAACACATGGAACATTCCCTCAAGAAACCTCCCAACAAAGAAAAGTCCAGGACTACATGGTTTCACTGTTGAGTTTTACCAAACATTTAAAGGGAAACCACTAATCCTTCTCAAACTCTTCCAAAAAGTAGAAAAGGAGGAAACTCATCCAAAAAGTAGAAAATGACTTCATAAGTCATTCATCTGCCCTGTCAGCAAAGACACCACAAGAAAACTACATACCAATATCTCTTATGAATATAGATGCAAAAGTCATCAGGAAAACATTAGCTAACTGAATCCAACAACACAGTAAAAGGATTATACACCAAGTACAATTTATCCATGAAATGGAAGTATCCGTCAACATTAGAAAATTAGTCAACATAATACACTTTCGAACAAAGGTTAAAAAAGACAAAACAACAACCTCATGATCATCTCAACTGTTAAAGAAAAATTAGATAAATTCCAATACCTTTCCATGATAAAAATACTCAAACTAGGAATAGCAGAGAATATATGATAAAGAACATTATGGAAAACCCGAACCTTACATCATACTCAATAATGAAACACTGAAAGCTTCCTTACTAAGATTAGAAATAAGACAAGGATAACCACTGTTATCATTATCTAGATATCATTATCATTGTACTAGATAACCACTGTTATCTAGTACAATGTTAACATTGTACTAGAAGTTCCAGCTAGAGCAACTAAGCAAGAAAAAGAAATAAAAGTATACAAATTGGAAAGGCAGTAAAACTATATTTGTAATGCCAAGATCCTATATAAAGAAAATACCAAAGAACACACACACCCTCATGAGAGTTAGTAAAACAATTCATCAGAGTTGCAAAAGTGCAAGATCAACATACACAAATTAGTTGTGTTCCATACACCAACAATCAACAACCTGAAAAGGAAATTAAGAAGACAATTCCATTTTGCAAAAGCACCCAAAAGAATAAAATATGTTGGAATAAATTTAACCAAGGAGGTGAAAGACCTATGCATTCTAAACTAGAAAACACTGTTGAAAAATTAAATAAAATGTAAAAACATCTTGTGCTCATGGATTGGAAAACTTAATATAGTTAGTTAAATGGCAATAATAACCAAAGATTCAATGCATCTATAAATATATTTAATTCTGTCTACAGATAGAGTCAAAATTCTATCAACCTTCTTGCAGAAATGGAAAACTAATTCTCAAATTCACATGGAATTGCAAGGGCCTCAAATAGCCAAAACAATACTGTTCTTAAAGATTTTATTTATTTACTGGAGAGAAAGAAAGAGAGAAAGAGAGAGAGAGAGAAAGTGAACACATGCAGGGGGAGCAGCAGGGGGAGAGGGAGAAGCAGGCTCTCAACTGATCAGGAAGCCTGATGCAGGACTCGATCCCAAGACCCTGGGATCATGACCTGAGTTGAAGGCAAACCCTTAACTGACTGAGCCACTCAGGCACCCCTAGCCAAAACAATACTGAAAAAGAAGAACAAAATTGGAAAACTCACACTTCCTAATTTGAAAACATATTACAAACTACTAAAATCAAAACAGTGTAGTACTGGCTAGGGACAGATATACAGACTAAAAGTATAGTATCAAGAGCCCAGAAATAAACCCATACATCTATGGTTAAATGATTTTTGACAGGAGTACCAAGACCCTAGAACAGTCTCTTCAACAAATAGAGCTGGGTAACTGGACAACCTTGTGCAACAGAATGAAGTTGGGTTGCACACCTCACACATACACAAAAGTTTACTCAAAATGAAACAAATGTAAATGTAAGAGACAAACCTGTACAAGTTTTAGAAGAAAGCTTAGGGGTAAATCTGCATGACCTCGGTTTTGGCAATAGATTCTTAGACCTAACACCAAAAGTACAAGCAAGAAGAAAAGAAAAAAGTAAATTGGACTTCATCAACATTAAAAACTTTACACATCACAGGAAGTAAAAAGACAACCTATAGAATGGGAGACAGTATTTGCAAATCGTATTTCTGGGAAAGGCTTACAGAATATATAAAAAACTCTTACAACTCAACAATAAACAAACAAACAAAAAAATTAAATTGAACAAAGATTTGTCCGAAGACATGATGGAATAGACATTTCTCCAAAGACAGATAAACGGCCAATATGCACATGACAAGTTGCTCAACATCATCAGTCACTACAAAAATCCAAATCAAAACCACAATGAGCTACCATGTCACACTTGGTAGGATGGCTATGAAAATAATAAACAAGTGTTGGCAAGGACATGGAGAAACTGAAACTCTTATACATTGTTGGTGGGAATGTAAAATGGCTCAGTCACTGTGGAAAACAGTTTGGTGGTTCCCCAAAGAGTTAAACATAAAATTAACATGACTTAGCAATTCCACTTATAGGCACACATCCAAAAGAAATGAAAATATATACTCAAAACTTATACACAAGTATTTATAGCAGGACTATTAGTGATAGCCAGAAGGTGGAAACAAATATCTCTAAGCAAATGAATTGTGGTATACCCATGAAACAAAATATTATGTAGTCATAAAAAGGAATGAAGTACTAATATGTGCAACATCATGTACCTTGAAAACATTATGCCAAACACAAACGGCCCCATTATTTTATGACTCTATTTATATGAAATAGCTTGATCAGATAAAACCAGAGACAAAAAGCAGTTAGTGGTTGCCAAGGGCTGGGATTAGGGGGAAATGGGGAGTTGCTTACTGGGTTTGTTTTGCAGGACTGAAAAGTGCTAAAGAATAGTTGCACAGCAATGTGAATGTACTTAACATTATTGAACTGCACACTTAATAATGATTAAGATGGCAAATTTTATGCTATATTTTTTAAAGATATTATTTATTTGAGAGAGAGAGAGAGAGACAGCAAGAGCTGAGGGGAGGGGCGGAGGGAAAGGGAGAAGCAGATGTCCAGCTGAGCAGGAAACCTGAGAGGGGCTCAATCCCAGAACCCTGGGATCAGGACCTGAGCTAAAGGCAGACATTTAACTGGCTGAGTCACCCAGGCACCCTGCTACGTTTTTTAATCACAGAAAAAATTCCTATCCATAAATTGTAGAGGTCAGTATAATTCTTCATCTTGCACATGGAGAACTGAGGCCCAGACATGGGGAGCTAGTTGACCCAAATCACAGCTAGGCAGAAACAGAGCTAGGAGTAGAACTTACCACTCGTACTCTGTCTAGTGCTTTCTACTATACCCTCCTGCTCCCTTAGCTCTGAGGCTCGGAAACAGAAACAATGATGGGGAAAGAGAACTTTAAGCTTAGAAAGAAAAATGCCAGGAACTTAGATGGTGTGCAATTAAAAGGCCAAAGATTTATATGATCTGAAGAGAAACCAGAGTATTGATGGTGTGCAATTAAAGAGTAAATATATTGCATGGGAAGGAAAATGGAGAATAACTACTTAATGAGTACAGTGTTCCTTTGAGGTGATGAAAATGTTTAAGAACTTGATAACTCATGTAGTGGTTATACAACACTGTATAGACAAAATATCTATACCTGAATTGTACTTTAAAATTTTTAATTTTATGTTATGAATTTCATCTCAATTAAAAAAAATCTAGCTTTATTTCTATTTCCTGAATCAAATTTTCTAACCCTTATTAATTTTCAGGTATGGGTGTCAATTTAAGTATTAATAAATATGCGGAACAAAGGTAGAAACCTAAAAAGTCCAAAAAGCATGAAAGTTGGAACCAACTCCCATCCCTTTTGCCCCTTTTGCTTCTCTAAATGCTACCAATATTCCTAATTATTCTGTATTCTTCTAGTATGAATATGGATTTGGTTCTCTGTTAGAGTCAACTTTATTAAGCACTGTGAAAGAAAACAACTTAATGTCCTGCTATTCATTTGAACTGCTAACAAAGTATTATCAAGAAGCAGCTTATAGGACTTGCCTTCATGGCTGTATGGAAGTCATATATAACTATATGAAAATATGGGTTTGTTTTAGATCTACATGCTTGGGGGGGGGGTGCCCCGGTGGCTCAGTTGGTTAAGCATCTGCCTTCAGCTCAGGTCATGACCCTGGGGTCCTGGGATTGAGTCCCACATCGGGCTCCCTGCTCAGCAGGGGAGCCTGCTTCTCTCTCTGCCTGGTGTTCCCCCTGCTTGTGTGCTCTCTCTGTCAAATAAATTCTAAAAATCTTCGTTTTTAAAAGTAAATCTATTTGCTGAGAACTAAATACACATCCTCAAGTCCTTCCTTATTCTCTTGATTCTTCTAGAATGATAATTAAATCTAATGTCTTCTCACTCCATGTCTCATGTTGTTTTTAGGTTCTGATATTCATATTTATCCTTTTTAGTTGAATTTAGTCTGCTGTTTAACCTAATCAATGAAGTTTTAATTTTAAGGATTTTTTTTAAAGGATTTATTCTTATTTCTAAAAGTTCTTTGGATCTTTTCTTACTACATCTGAACTTTTTTTTTTTTTTTAAGTAATGCCTACACCCAGCATGGGGCTAGAACTCATGATCCCGAGATCAAGAGTTGTGTGTTCTACCAACTGGGGGTCAATTCCACAGAGGCTTAGCCTACTATGTTAACCCAAAGTCTCTCAATAAACTTTTTAAAACAAATAAAAACAAATTTAAAGCAAATGTCAGAGGGTACTCTTATAGGGTATGCCCCAACAGATTACTGACAGCCCACTAAAGTACCTAAACTGGTGAAAAGAATCTCAAGGTATAGATATACACATAACTAATAACCACAATTTTCTTTAATTCATTCAAATAGTTTTTAAATTTCAGGCATAGTGCTAGAGAGCACAATCTAATGGAAGAAAGAGATATATTAACAAGCAGCTTGGATGATGAGGATAAAGATGTTACCATAAATATTGGAGAAGCTGAGTGGGGAAACCAGAATTTGCAGGAGGGAAATGATCTGTTGGCTTTTCAATATGTTAATCTTGAGCATCCAAGAGCACATGCAAGTCATTACATCCAAAAGATACAAAACTGTTTCAAATATCTGGGATGAATTAGCTCAGTAGTATTAACTAAAAAAAGTGGTAAAGAATGAATACATACCAAAGATACAATTTTTAAAAGTCCAATTCCTCCACAATAAAAAATTTAAACCATATAATTTATACTCCATTTGACCCTGGAACAACATCGGTTTGAACTGTGTGGATTTACTTACATGCAGACTTTTTATAGTATAGTACTGTAAATGTATTCTCTCATGATTTTATTTTCTCTAGCTTACTTTATTATAAAAATATAGTATATAATACATATAATATACAAATAGGTGTTAATTGACCATTTATGTTATCAGTAAGGCTTCTAGTCAACAGTAGGCTACTAAGTAATTAAGTCTGAGGGATTCAAAAGTTATACTTGGATTTTCAACTACATGGAGGGTCAACTGTCCCTAACTCTCACATTGTTCAGGGTTGACTGTAGTTTTCTCACTGTAGTTTCCTCTCTGAGTACATGTAATCTGAGAGACCTGGGATTCCAAAGGCAAACTCCCATTCCTACTTTAAAACTCTTTTAGGGAAAGGGAATACCTTGTTAGGAATTGTGCAAATGGAGAACAAGAAATTTCTGCATTTGACCTGCTTTCGTGAAAGAAATGATGAGTCTAGCTATTTTGGCTTTAATTTCTGATACTAAGGCAAATGGATTTATCTAGCAATAACTGTCACAGTATCATTTGAATCTGACATAATAACAGTTGCGCAGATGCAGCAATAACTGTCCAATACAAGGTGATAAAGTAAATGGAGTAAATGGAGAAAGTAAATAAGCTTCAACCTCATTTAAACCACTAGAGGGCCACATTGTCATATGATTTCGTGATCCCTCAGCTGCTGCTCTATTTTAGAAGTGCAAATCAACATGATTTACAATAACTAGGTCTATTCTGTAATAACTTATTTTAATATTACCATTAAATAATGATCAAATTATTTTATACACCAGAGGACTTAGTGGGCAAGAAAATGTCCTACCAAGAGTTGGAGGGATTGTTCCCTCCTTGGTATGCTTGGCAAGAAAAGCAGGACTGATAAAATACGTCATGAGAAAATTCAAGTTCTTTCAAACTTCTTGGTCAACTTTTATAACATTGATAGACTTACGTTTTAAGTGTTCCAGATGTCATAAGTTCAGTCACCAAAACAATGCACTTCTTCCCTTTTACTGTAGACTCCCAGGAATCATAGAATCGAACAATATTGGGATGCTGAAGACCCTTTAACATTTCAGCCTCTTCTTTAAATCTCTGCCTCTCAGACTTTGTTAATTTTCGATCCTAAAATCATGAACCAAAACAGAATGTGGTTTAAAATAACAGAATACCAAGTCACACAGTCAAATTTAAATGCTGTTAAGAGTACACTTATCTTGATAAGAAATGTATAGAACTGCTGAATCATACTGCACAGTTGAAACTAATATAGCACTATATGCTAATTATACTTAAGTAAAAATAAAATAGTTTAAATAGGAAAAAAAAAACCCCACCAAAAAATGAAATCTTGCCATTTGCAATGATGTGGATGGAACAAAAGGGTATTATGCTAAGTGAAATAAGTCAGAAAAAGACGATTATCATATGATTTCACTGATATGTAGAATCTGAGAAAAAAGACAGAGGATCATGGGGGAAGAGAGGAAAAAAGGAAATGGAACAAAACCAGAGAGGGAGACAAACCATGAGAGATTCTTAATCTCAGGAAACAACCTGAGGGTTGCTGGAGTGGAAGAGAGTGGGAGGGATGCGGTGGCTGGGTGATGGACACTAGGGAGGGTATATACTATATGGTACCTGCTGTGAACTGTGTAAGACTGATGAAATACAGACCTGTACCCCTGAAACAAATAATATATTATTTATTAATTTTTTTAAATGGGGGGGAAAAACAAAGAAAAAAACCCCACAAAAATAAGTTCAAATGCCAAACGTGTACTAAATTACAATGATCGATAATGTTTAAAACAGGAATGCTTTAACATTAAAGTTACTAATAACTAATAATTCTTCAGCCTTTCATGACTGTGAGAACAGGGTAAAGTATACTTAAGAAAACTGGATTATAATGTCATGCTTGAAATTATTTCAATGTCTTTATGTTAACATGTGCCTCAAATACAGTATCATTTTGTGGCTACAGTTAACTTACCACTTCTAAAATATGATTTATTGCTACGCAATATATGCAATTTAATAACATGGAACAAGTATGAGATTTTGGAGGCAAAAAGATCTAAATGTAAATTCTAGTTCTGTCTTTGCTTTGATTAGAATTTTCTTTAAGAAAATATTAAATAATCTACTAGGTATGCTTTAATCACGTTTAATCACCTGGCACTTCATAAGTGATATGATATTTCTGAGATGAACTGGGGAAAAGCACTTAATTTGTTGATCTTCCCCTGACAAGGTCCCATATACACATACTCTGAATTATTCTGTATATTAAAATTGAAACTATCTCTGTCACACTAATATTCTGTCAAATCAAGCAATACATATTTTAACAAAAGATTCCAGGCATACAATAAAGTAATGTGTCCATCACACAGTTAAATAAACATAGACATAATTAAAAGCCCCCTATGTGTAACAAGATTGTCCTTCCCATCACTACTCCTTACCCCTGAATAACTACTAGACTGAATTTGGACATACCACTTCCCATACAGGTTTTTATACTTTGTGTTAAAATGTTAAAATTTCATAAAATGTTACAGAGTATGTTTTCTTTATTTTTTTAAGATTTTTTTTTTTTTTTGACAGAGATCACAAGTAGGCAGAGAGACAGGCAGAGAGAGAGAGAGAGAGAGAGGAGGAAGCAGGCTCCCTCCTGAGCAGAGAGCCTGAGGTGGAGCTCCATTCCAGGACCCTGGGATCATGACCCAAGCTGAAGGCAGAGGCTTTAACTCCACTGAGCCACCCAGGCTCCCCTAGAGTATGTTTTCTTTAAAAGGTTGTTTTTTTTACTCAGTATTATCTGAGATCACCTGTGATGATATACCAGGCACTACAAGGTACCCACCATATTATTATAACTTGGCTTTGTTCATCATCACTGTTACACAGTTACCTGTTACCTAAATATATCATAATTTATATCATCTCCTATTGATTAATCTTTAGGCTAGTCCCCATTTTTTGCTACTATAATATTGCAGTGGTATTACAATATTAATCTCCTTGGCTATACATTTAAATGTGTCTCTAGGAAACAGGTTCTTAACTTATTACAAAGCTAAAGTAATCAAAACAGTGTGGTACTGGCATGAGGACAGATATGTAGACCAAAGGAATAGCATTGGAAGTCTAGAAATAAGCCCATACATCAATTATGAATATATATACCTGAGAGTATTCAGTAATCCTGTGATTTCTGTCACCAACAGCCCTAGATATTTTGATATCACATAACAGTGGTTATAGATTATCTCAAGATATCATTTACATTAATCATTACTTTGAAATTGACAATTAGATCTTTCAGTTGATCTGATTAGTGTACACTAACAATGCTCACTATAACACAACTTTAAAAATTTTTATAACTGGGGTGCCTGGATGGCTCAGTGGGTTAAGCCTCTGCCTTCGGCTCAGGTCGTGATCCCGGGGTCCTGGGATCGAGCCCCACATCGGGCTCCTTGCTCAGCAGGGAGCCTGCTTCCCCCTCTCTCTCTCTGCCTGCCTCTCTGGCCACTACTGATCTCTCTCTCTCTGTCAAATAAATAAATAAAATCTTTAAAAAAATTTTTTATAACTATTTTAGTACAATTAGTATCCTTATAATCCTATGTATTTTACTATATAGACTTAAAACACTATTCTAGCCTTCAAAAGAGACATGAGGCACAAAAAATACTAAATATCTATTAGGATCATGTCTAGAATTACTTAATCATAAGAAATAGGCACCTCCAATATTCATTCATTCGTTCCTTCTTTCTTTCTAAGATTTTATTTATTTGACAGAGAAAGAGAGATCACAAGTAGGAGGAATGGGAGAGGGAGAAGGAGGCTCCCTGCTGAGCAGGGAGCCCAATGCGGGGCTTGATCCCAGGACCCTGAGATCATGCCCTGAGCCAAAGGCAGATGCTTAACCAACTGAGCCACCCAGGCGCCCCACACCTTCCATTTTCATAGTTACCAACAAACTGCTTTTCAAGGGGACTGTACCAACATACTCTTAATAGCATTGTATGAAGGTTTCCATTGCTAAACATGGTCACCAGTAATTGGTATTACCCAACATTAACTTTTATCAATGTGATGGGTGTAAACTCATATCCTGTTTTTTAATTTACATTTTTAGAGGCAAGAAAGAGAAAAAGTTTTTATTTTCTCTGCAGACTACTTGAGTTTCTTCTTCTGTGAGATGCCTAATCATATCATTTGTTTTCCTTCTTTGTAGGAGTTCTCAATATATTCTGGATACAAATCTTTTATGTTACAAATGTCTTCTCAATTTGTGGTTCGTAATTTCACTTTGCTTACGATGTCTTCTGATTTTGATGTTTTTTATTTCATTGCAGTTCAATTAATCTTCCACTTTATGGTAGGTAGGTGGGCTTTATCTCTTCAGTAATTCTTCCAGACACTGAGGACATACCTTTTCCTTTCCTTTTTAAAATATGTATGTTTTGTTTGCCACACTTGGGAATTTATTACTGAGGAATTTATTTGGTTGGATAAAAGGAGGATTGGCTGTTTTGTTTTTCTTTATCAACCAATAACTTAATACCATTTGATGAACAATCCATCCTTTCCATATAAGTGTAATTTAATTTCTGGATTCTATATTTTATTCCAATGGTCTATCTATTCTGCACTAATACCACAGTTTCTTAGTTGCTATAGCTTTAAAATAATTCATTCTTGGTAGAACCACTTCCTATAACCCTTCCTCAACTTTATTTTCTAAATTATCTTGGTTATTTTTTTCTAGTAAGAAGACTTTTATTTCTATAATGTAGAAATTACAGCATAAGCCAACTAAAACTATCAGAATATTATCAAGAATTTTAACTAAAGGCATATAATTTGTAATGCTATAGAGAAACATTTTTTTCCCAAGCGGTATAAATTAATTTAAAAAAATTTATTGTAAATTTACATGCCACTAAAAAAAAAATCACCATTCTCATCATCCCCTCCCCATCTTATACATTATTTTTCCTACTACTTTAGCTCTCTCTTGTCCTGTTACTCCTTAAGATAACATTATAATTGTTATTTAACAGTATTTGCTTACTTATATATACCCACATATCTTTTTGTTCACTCTTCTATTTTGCTCCTTATTCTCTTTATCTGGGTTCATTTTTCTTTTTCTGTAAAATGTTTTTCAGAATTCTTTTAGTAAACGTTCCATTAGAGGTATAATCCTAGGTTGTGTGAGATGTTTACTTCATCATCACTCTTGAGTGATAGTTTAGATAGATGTGGAAATCCAGGCTGGCTTATTTTTCTTTCAGCATTTTCAAGATACTGTTTTGTGGTGTTCTGGTGTCTACTACAGCTGTCAGTATATATGTCCTCCTTTGTAAATTTATCTGAATTTTCTCTAGTTGTTCTAAAGACTATTTTTTTAAAAATTGTGCTCTGCACTTTCAGTACCATGCACCTAGTTTTATGTATTTATAATGGGGCTGATTGTGTTTCTAAGCCAAAAGTTTCCAGTATTTGTCTTCAAGTCAGGAGAATTCTCAATTATTATCTCCTGGATTATTGCCTCCTCCTATTTCCCTTTCTCTTCTTTGTAGATTTATTTGTGTTATGTATGAGGGTGTGTGTACGTGTGTGTGTCTGTGTGTGCGCGCGCGCGCGCGCACAACATCGCTCTATCCCTCCTATCTTATCTCTCATTTTCCATTTCTTATACCTCCTGGGCAATGTTCTCAGATCTACCTTCTTGTTCACTAAGTCTCTCTTGAGTCATTATATCTAAACTGCTTATTACCTCTTTTAAATTTTTTTAAATTAATCAAACTTTAAACTCCAAAGGAAGAAGGAATGCAAAAGACATGTGGCCAAGGCTCAGTCCCTGTTCCAGAAATAAGAGATGAATGAACACAAACCAGATGAACACTTCCAACTGACCATACAAGTCTTGGAAGCTAGGTATAAAGGTAAGAGGGCATATATTTGACATCCACAAAGAAAATAAAATTGTTAGTCTGTCACCAAAGGCACCCATCAAAGGGTGTGATAAAAGGAATTCAGTCACCACTCCCGTCCCTACTCTCCTAATGTCATAAACAAAGCTAGAAGGGAAAAAAGAACAAAAAGGCTGGGCACTTAACTAATGGCTTCACTGGGGAAGGAATTCTGCTGCCATTTCACCAGGCCTAATACCTGGGGAAAAGATTTGCCCTCCCCATTCAGTGGCAACTCTAACACATCGGTTTTTGAATGGGACATGATAACTGGCAGCTCAATTTAGAAAGAACCCCTTTAACCTCCCCACATTCCCTGCTTCATGAACATTAAGTTTTCTCAGCACCTTCCTTGGAATTCCTTTGTTCCAGAGTTTGCTCAACCTCCAAATTATCACTGCAAGCTTGGCTCCTCTCAAAGTTCCATTAAGGCCCCTTTTCACAGCCCTTAATCACTTCTATTCCCACTCTCAACTACATGCTACAATTATCCACAAGTCCACTGAGACTCAGATCCATGGCAGCAGAGCTATTTTGTCCTGAATTATCCTCCTAAAAAATTCCTGTTCTGGAGAGGACAGTGAAAAGATAAAGTCAAAATATCTAAAGGCAGATACCTGAGGAAAGTAGCATTTGTCAGTTTTTAATTGTAATGCATTTTCTTTCTTTCCTTCTTTTTTCTTTTCTTTCTTTTTTTTTTTTTTTTCATTTCTCGAATCTCTTTCCAGGTCTTTATTAAATCAGTCATTCACTACCCCTTTCTAACACTAATTTGATGTTTTTAGTCCTTCAACTTTTTAAAATAACTTATCTTTAAAGGCTCAATTCAATACGACTTTTATCTGAGTTACTGGGGCTTTAATTTTACCTACTGTTTTGGTTCACTTGTGGTGGTTTGTTTCTTCATGTGATTCACAATACTAAATAAAATGGTTATCTTAAACAGTGATTTGTCTGTTGGAATATCCTCAGTTATAGGTGTATCCCTGTAAATGGTCTGAAGTTTGTTTAGGTCTAGTGCCCTAGGGATATTACTAGCCTTGGCCATTAACTCGATGCAATCAGCTCAAAATCAAAATCACCTGTGTGAATACAGGTCCTTGTTTATAAGTTTCCAGGATAAACTTTTCTTTCACCTGACCTAAAGAAGCTTGTCTTTTCCTGGGATCGAGCCCCATGATGGAGCTCAGCTGGGAGTCTGATTCTTCCCGTCTGCCTCTCCCCTTGTTTGTGCTCTGTCTCTCTCTCTCTCTCAAATGAATAAATAAAATCTTAAAAAAAAAAAAAAAAAAGAAAGAAAGAAAGAAAAAGAAATGGGATTTTTCTCTAGTCTGTATTTTCATTAAAGGTGTAGCTCTCTTCAAGGAACAACTTTACTGCATCTCAATTCCACTACCTGCTTGGGCTTAAGACTTCATCTATCATTAGATAGATGGTAAAACCATGCCTCTTAGTTATTAACAAGATTGGCAACTGTCCCAGAAAAGTTCTCGTCCTGTCAGTTCACACTTCTCCCACTCTGGTTTTTTGTTTCTTCTTAGTTTTTAGACCTTGGAGATTATCCTCACATTCCTACAAGCTTATACTTAAAAGGATGGTTTTTATTCTTTTAATAAAAATTTTCAAAATATCTGGTGTTTTACAGTGGGAAGAGTTTTCAGTTTGATTTTCCATTTATTAACCTACAGTAGGGTTTCCCTAAATAAATAAGTATATAAACACACACACACACACACACACACAAATGCCCCAAGACATTTATTTTTTTTATTTTAATATATAGTCTTTCTTGATTGTCTTGATAAGTGGTCTTTTGAAAGATTTATTTAAAGAGAGCAAGTGGCAGGGCACCTGGGTGGCTCAGTGGGTTAAAGCCTCTGCCTTCAGCTCAGGTCATGATCCCAGGGTCCTGGGATCAAGCCCCACATTGGGCTCTCTGCTCTGCAGGGAGCCTGCTTCTCTCTCTCTGCCTGCCTCTCTGCCTAATTGTGATCTCTGACTGTCAAGTAAATAAATAAAATCATAAAAAAAAAAAATCCTTCCTTTTGGGGCACCTGGGTGGCTCAATGGGTTAAAGCCTCTGCCTTCAGCTCAGGTCATGTTCCCAGGGTCCTAGGATCAAGCCCTGCATCAGGCTCTCTGCTCAGCAGGGAGCCTGCTTCTCTCTCTCTCTGCCTGCCTCTCTGCCTACTTGTGATCTCTGTCAAATAAATAAATAAAATCTTTTTTTTTTAAAAAGTCTTAATTGTAGATAGAACATATAATTCATTTGGCTCATGTGATTTCTGTCTTCTGATTGTTTTGAGATTGGAGTAGCTTCACAATTTCTTTAAAATATTTTCTTAATTCAACTATAGTGAGGTTTAGTCATGTATAAGGGAGTCAATAAGTGATCTAGATTTTTCTTCTGTTTTCTGTATAAATTTTCCTTAAATGAGGAACATTTAGGAATGAATGTATGGTAAATAATATATAAATAAATCTAAAAAAAAAAAAGAAAAAGAAAAAGAAAAGAGAGCAAGTTGGGGGCGGGAGGGCACAGGGGCATGGGGAAAAGAAACTCCAAGCAGACTCCACGCTGAGCACAGGAGCCCCTGGGGAGCTTGATCTCACAACCATGAGATCATGACCAGAGCTGAAACCAATAGGAGGCTCAACCGACTGCACCACCCAGGAGCACCCTCAGTGAGTATTCTTATCTTCTGTAGCATGCAACATCCATTTTTGTTTTTAGCAATTACTCTACATCTTCATAAATGTTTGCTTAATTTTAACAAATTATTTGAGTACCCTGTATCAGACAACAGGATATAATCAACATCAGGGACAAAGGTCCTGCTATCTAGACTTTATAGTGTAGGAGGCAGAGGCATTACTTTTATTATGTATGATGAAGAGAAAAAAACTGGGTACTCTGAGAGCATATTACAAAAGACCCAATTCTGTGTAAATGATTGTGTACAAGCTAGAGTTAATCATGTAAGAAAAGAAGAAACCCTATCAGCAGGATACTCTTAAGAATTAAATGAGATCATGGGTGTGAAAGTACCCACAGTCGTGGTCACATAATACTTGAAATGCTTAAGACCACAAGGATCTGTAAAAAGTGCTAAAGGTAAACTTGGAAATATAGGCTATAGATTGGGGTCGAGAAGATTCAAACTTTAGTAACAGTGAGCTTTGAAACTTCAACTTATTTTACTTAAATTTTATTCACCCATAGTTTAGAACTGCTAGGAAATATATCACTTACACCATAGTAGCTGAAACTTGGAGTATGGATAAGAAAGAATACTGCTTAAGAGTAACAGCTTAAATATAAATTATGTAAATATAATCATTGTAGTACAAATAGGAAGTTAATTTTAAGTCTGAATAATTCTCTGTATAGGGCTTTCACAAAATCTTTACATAGTTTAAAAGACATACTGAATCTTCAATTGTGAAGTGTCTTCTCTAAACTGATAGGTAATTTTAAACAAATTGTTACTAGGTGTGTAATACGACACTAACACAAGTCACTCTACTTGTTACTTAAAATTTAATTGTATTTAAAATCTAAAGACTGTTCTATTACATCCACAATTCAAAGTTTCAATAATGTTTTAAAGTACACAAGGCTTGGGACACCTAGGTGGTTCAGTCAGTTAAGCATCTGCTCAGGTCATGATCCCAGGATCCTGAAATCAAGTCCTCACTCAGCGGAGAGCCCGCTTCTCCTTCTGCCTGCCACTTTCCCTGCTTGTACTCTCTCTCCCTCTTTCTTTCTGACATATAAATAAAATCTTTTTTTTTTTTAAAGATTTTATTTATTTATTTGACAGAGAGAGATCACAAGTAGGCAGAGAGGCAGGCAGAGAGAGAGGAAGGGAAGCAGGCTTCCTGCTGAGCAGAGAGCCCGATGCGGGACTCGATCCCAGGACCCTGAGATCATGACCTGAGCCGAAGGCAGCGGCTTAACCCACTGAGCCACCCAGGCGCCCAATAAATAAAATCTTAAAAAAAACAAGGCTTGCCAAATTTTCTGCTGAAACTCAAAGTAATTTACTGTTATTTTTCTCTACTACCACCATCTTATTTCAAGCCAAGATGATCTCTTCTGAAACCTACTAAATCGTTTCCTAATCTTACCCTTATATAATCTGTTCTCCATTTTGTCCATATATAGCCAGAATGTTTTTAGTGCCAATTTAATCAATTCTAAAGAATGTCTATATAATTTTTAGAAATAGCATTTTCACATTTTTCTTATTTCTGAAATTAGAATGTGTCACACTACTGGAGTTTTAGACTCAATGAAATATTGTATGTCATGATACTGTTTAAATTGTTTAATAACTTTCTACAGCCTTTAGGACAAAGGGGAAAATCGCTGTGACCTAAGAGGTCTCACATAATACAGTCCTTGCCCACTCTTCAAGCCTAATTTTTTTTTTAAACAGACTTTATTTTTTTTTTTAAGATTTTATTTATTTATTTATCAGATAGAGAGAGAGAGCACAGGCAGGCAGAGTGGCAGCAGAGGCAGAGGGAGAAGAAGGCTCCCTGCTGAGCAAGGAGCCCGATGCGGGACTCGATCCCAGGACACTGGGATCCTGACCTGAGCCTAAGGCAGCCGCTTAACCAACTGAACCACCCAGGCATCCCTCAAGCCTAATTTCTTATCTAACCTTTTCCACTCTTAAGCATGCTACGCTTCTTCCCATACAGGTCTTTCATACATTCAGTTTCCTCTGTATCTAGGACACCCTTCTAACAACTTTTTTTTTTTTTTTTTTACCAAGTTAATGCCCAGTCATCCTTCAAAGATCAATTCATTTCCTTAGGGACACCTCCCCTGACTGTCCTTTACTCTAGGTCATCATACCCCACTACACACACACACACACACACACACACACGTACATATCTTTTAATAAACTATGTATATGCCTCTTCAGAAGTCATATTACACTGAGACTTATTCTAAAAGCAGTGACAAAATGCTTTTTCAGTGTTCTATCTTTAGTATCTGAGAACCTAGCATAATGAACTTACTCAATAGCCATGTATTGAATGAATCCATGAAAGTGCTTTCCAAGAAAAAAAATGTGTATATTCTTAACATGCAATTAGCATTTCCCCAGGAATAAAAGAAATTTCTATGACTTAAAAGAAAGGTGAGAATTCGGGGTGCCTGGGTGGCTCAGTGGGTTCAGCATCTGCCTTCGGCTCAGGTCATGATCTCAGGGTCCTGGGATTCAAACCCCCACCCCCACCCGCACCCCCGTCAGGCTCTCTGCCTGCTGCCTGCTCTGCCTACTGTGATCTCTCTCTTTATCAAATAAATAAATAAAATCTTAAAAAAAAAAAAGGTGAGAATTAAAATTAGGTCTCTGAGTCTCAGTAAGTCTAATACAATGACCAACTTACAACGGTCACAGCCATTTTGATTTTTAAAAACAATATGTAAAAGCTCATTGTAAAAAGCTGCCAACTATTGATCTACCACAAAGTACAAAAAAAGGGGGGAAAAACCCCAAACAGGGACTTCTTCCTCACCAAAAAACTACAACCAGTTTCCTTGTAAACACAATAAATGGCAGTCTTGAAATTCTATCGAATTCTATTCTATCTACCTTTTCTCTACTTTTGCTATGTCATCTATACTGAAATAGAGGCTATTTTAAATATTTATTGTGCAGATTTTTATCCTTGAAAATTACCGATGATTTAAGAGGTCTGAGAACTTACTAAATCTTTAAAATTAGAAATATGTAACTACATGAGTACAGATTATCAACTAAGTGGGGAGAAAACCCAAACAAGTAACTTGGTGCTTCTTTCAGTTAATTTGTCAACTTGTTCTACCTATAAAATATCTAAGGATGACATTATTTTAGCACCCCCCAATTTTTTTTTTTTAAAGATTTTATTTATTTATTTGACAGATATCACAAGTAGGCAGAGAGGCAGGCATAGAGAGAGGGGGAAGCAGGCTCCCTGCTGAGCAGAGAGCCCGATGCGGGGCTCGATCCCAGGACCCTGGGATCATGACCTGAGCCAGAGGCAGAGGCTTTAACCCACTGAGCCACCCAGGCGCCCCCCAATTTTTTTTTTTTAAGACAACAGTAAAGTAGATCAAAACCAACAAGCACACAAACCATTAAGAATAAGTGGGGTTTTAAAAATACTTGCTAAGTGTTTGCTACTTAGTAGCTGGTTGTTTAATTCTGTTCTCATTAATTCTCAGGGAAAAAAACCTGTGAGATATTAGATAGTATGACTTTAACAGATAAGCAAACTCAGAAAAAAAGTTCACAGGAGAAGAACCAAGAATTAAATGAGGATTTGATTCAAAGCTCATGTTCCATTTACTATACTAGAACAAACATTTTAACATTTTGTGAAGCTTCTAAAACAATGTTCTCATAAAAGCCATGTTGATATTTCTATTACCTAGAGATCACTGAAAAGGACTAGTCACTTTACTAAATTATAATTCAAGACAGAGAAAGAGGAATATATACTATTTAAATGTTACCAACTGTCAATCAAATTACCATGAAGACAATGATAAAATTAAAAAATAAAGAATCAAATGATATTTCAAACAGATTAGCCACTGTTGCTTTTTAGGACCTTCTCCCCAACATTATCAAGCTGGATATTCCTGGGGGCTTAATACACTATCATTCATTTACTTCAGTGTAAACTAGAGCTGATGCAGCTAACCCACTCTATTCATTTCATTCATTTCTTTCCACCTACATAAAATTGTTTTGACAGGCTAAAAGAACAAAACCAAGGATCACTGTCACATGACCTCCCATAATATACACAGTTCCAGGCTGCTGAGGGGCGGAGGTGGGGAGTTGGGTAACAACTAAAACAATTGTTCATCTCAGTACCATCCAAATAACAGTGCTCAGTAGATTATTTGCTGATGTAATTTCTTCTTGGGTGAAAAACACAATGTTAATATTTGGTACAATGGCCTTTAGCAATTTGCATTTCTTCATTTGCTTGCTTTTAAGAAGCTTATTTTAAACATCCTTTAGAGGCATTTTCTCTTTATTCACAAATTTCACTATTTTCTAAAGTAGCAACCCTATCCCTAACTAATGTTTATTTTATTAGCCCAGAAACAAACCTTCCAAACTGTTCAATGAAAACAGTGAGATTGGTTTTCATTAATTAAGTTTACCGGCCCCCCTGTACCCCCAAAATATCTGGCTCTCAAGTCTTTTAACATTTAGCCTTTTGTAGCATTTTATTTTTAGCAATATTCAAAGTTTTACTGCTAAATTAAGACCACAGATGATAAGTTTACATATCAAAATATGGGTGGAGAGAAGTGCCTGGAATTCTGTGATTAAAATATTTTAGGTCAGTATTGGAGTCCTCCCTCCTTATCATTTTTTGCACCACTCTGACTTAGCAAAGACCTAGGCATCTATTACATCTTTTAAAGTGATGCTTAGGGACGCCTGGGTGGCTCAGTTGGTTAAGCAGCTGCCTTCGGCTCAGGTCATGATCCCGGCGTCCTGGGATCGAGTCCCACATCGGGCTCCTTGCTCGGCGGGGAGCCTGCTTCTCCCTCTGCCTCTGCTGCCACTCTGTCTGCCTGTGCTCACTCTCGCTTCTCTCTATGACAAATAAATAAATAAAATCTTTAAAAAAAAAAAAAAAAAAAAAAAATAAAGTGATGCTTAATTGTGGGTGTTGGGATAATGAAATTAAACTTGTCTTCAGGAGGAAAGCAGTTTGAAACACTGCCTTCCAGTGCAGCATGAGTTTCAGCTACCATTTAGTAAAGAAGTA
Source organism: Lutra lutra (assembly GCF_902655055.1). Lineage (NCBI taxonomy): Eukaryota > Metazoa > Chordata > Mammalia > Carnivora > Mustelidae > Lutra > Lutra lutra. The sequence goes on from NC_062285.1 coordinate 37,937,693, forward strand.
ATTTTTTAAAAGGTTATTCCGTATTTTGAAAGAAAGGAATAATGTAAGTAATTATTTAAGTCTGGCATATCTATCCTGCATAGGGCTACATGGGTCTAATAACAATTCCAAGATGAGAGAAGTATTTTGTACTTCTAAATACTTCTAAGTATTTTGCTTTTTTAAACTATATAGGTAACTTGTGTTTTTTGTCTTGAAAATTTCAGAATAAAGACTGGATGCCTGGGGAAAGATGGGAAAACAAATAATAGAAGCAAAATAATGATTCTCATGCAAAAACTCTTAAATGTTAACAACAAAAATGATTAACAGCACTATTAAGGTGTTTTGAAATACAATATGAAAATTAAACCTGGATTTTAAGTGGCCAAATCTGCTGAGTAAATTCCCACTACAAATTTCTTTATGGCCTTCTTATCCGTACCCTTAGAGAAGAATAGGGTCTATCCCATACAGAAGTCTACATTAGCTTAATTTTACTCAATAAGTCAATTGATATGATCATTATGGGGAGGGGAGGGAGAGTAGAGAGTAAAAGGATATTTTTAGAATTACACTGTATCACCTGCTTCTCCATGGAGTCTTTTTAGAACTATTCTGAAAGAGTACCAGCTTCAGAGACCGAAAAAGGTCATCAAAAGAATAGTAAAACAAACCAAACAAAAAAAAACTCCTGGTTGCTCTAACTCCCAATCAATCCCTTCTTCCCAGTCTGGTTCATCTTTATTTGTATCTCTCTCTCTCTTTTTTTTTTTTACAAAAAGGTTGTCTGTTTCAAAGCAGCATGAAAAAATGATCTACTTACATAAAAAAGTCGAATGCTTTCTCAAACCAAACTAATTTATATAATTATATATATAATTTATCATTAAGCATCCTCCCAATTCACCCCCAAATCTGGGCCACAAATATGTAAATTTGGAGCCTAAGAGATTCTCTCCACCCATCTCCTTATGGGGGAAGAGGGCACAAAAGTGAAATAATTCAAACGTATCCACAACCTGGCACAAATAGAAAGCTTTACGTTAATGCTACAAATATAACAGATACTTACAACAGATGAACCACACAAAAGAAGTAAGCACATTCAGTCCTATTAAGAAATAGCAAACCATTTTCACTAAATCATTTACAATATCCATTATAATAGCAAAACTGGGAACACTATTTAGCCATCTACAAAAATTCAAAAGTTTTTATTAAAATAGATTAGATTCATTTGAACATGAGAAAACAATTAACGGAGAGAGCTAAACTCCAATTGTTAGATAGGACTTTATGGACTAAAACTTTTTAAAGAAAGCAAAAGGACTGAGAAGGGGACAAGACGGGAAGTTGAATGTGGAAAGAAAGATTAAAAATATTCTTGCTCATTATAGGAAGGAAATTTTACACTTCAGAGATAAATGATACCCTGCAGTGGGTATGAGAAAGTTTCCAATTTTGGGGGGAACAAAGGGTTCCCAAAGGGGAGACCAATAAAACATAACTAAAAACTCAAACAGTTATTAGCACTGAAACTTAGTATCCACTAAATTTTCTTCCTGTTAAGAATCCGCCACCACAGGAAAGTAAATGCAAAGCAAGAATCTCACCAAAGTATTCACCAAAGTATTCACTGAGTTTGATATCCAAAATTTGTCTCATATGTCCATAAAAGAAATCAATAAAATTAAATCCAGTATATAAGAACACAATGCATTAGTTTGTCAAAAGGCATGATCTAAGGAAGTAAGACCAAAGCATAACTTTAAAAAATCTTTTATTTATTTATTTATTATTATTTTTAATATCTGGAGAGATTTTTATTTTTCTTAAAATTTTATTTATTTGACACAGAGAGAATGAGCACAAGTAGGGGGAGCAGCAGGCAGAAGGAGAGGGAGAAGCAGGCTCCCCCCGACAGAGCAGGGAGCCCGATGTGGGGCTCGATCCCAGGACCCCGGGACCATGATCTGAGCCAAAGGCAGGCACTTCACAACTGAGCCACCCAGGTGCCCCTAAAAAAATCTTTTAAAAGAGAGACACACAACACACACATACCACGTACACATGGAGATGTCTCTGAGTATAATATACCCATTCATATTATATTTAAATACTTGTGTATCACTTTTTCTTTTAGGATCCTTTCCTTATCAGCTCAATCTCAACCTCTCCCTCCTTCTCAAATCCACTTTGGGGGGGGCAGGAAATAAGTATTTCCACTTTACAGGGAGATCCAGGAATGCAGAAAGTAGTAACACTTAAAGAGCAGAGAAAAAAAAACAAAATAAAAAATAAAAAAGCCCCAATTTGCACAAGTGCACCTGCCTTAATGAAGTTTTTTGTTCATGTGTTGTAGGGTCTATTTTAATATAACACTTTACTAATTCTGGAATTCAAATTAGTATTTACAAAGGTCTAATGCACACTTTATCACCCAAGACTCATTTAAATAAATCTTCAACCCTACAAAGCTTCTTCCACAAATTAGTTTATTAACAACTTCATTTTCCCACTTTCTCTTTGTCTTCCCAGGCCATAAGACTGGAATTTTTCAATCCTTGTAATTCCACAATTCCATCATTCTCCATATCCCATTTCCATGCTGCTAACTAGTAAAACATACAACTATCTTGTACCAAAACAACGATTACACTTTCCCTACATCAATCTATCCTTTTGAAGGCAGATTCCTCCAAAACACTACTTTTATCATGCCAAGTCCCTTGCTCAGATATAGTGAGTAAAAATTAGCCAACTCTGCCTAATTATAAGAATTTTCTGGGCCATTTGTCAACTAAGGATTCCAGGAGCATTAGCATAGCCCCAGTGACTCAGTCAGCAGGGGAAGTACTTCTTATGACCAGGATGTTTTAAAAGTACTCTATTACATTAAATCCAAATTCAAAAGCCACTCAGATCCACCTTCCCCCCTGCCAAACTTTCCACAATAATCCACCAGATAGGAGGGATTCCTATACTTTAACATGCCTTGTTTATCTCTTCTTTTGTACTCCTATAGCTGAAGTAACTGACACGAGTCTTAGTTTTCTTGGCTGTAAAACAGAAAGCTCCTCTTTCTTGACTAGGAATTATTCTGAGAATTTAACACACTGCATGCAAGCTTCTAAAACTATTAAAGTAATTATATAAAGTAAGACCATTTTTTAAAAGATTTACTTATTGGAGAAACAGAGGGTAAAAACGCATGTGGGAGGGGCAGAGCATATCCTGTTGAGCACAGAGTGCTGATGTCTGGCTCAATCTCACCACCCATGAGATCATGACCTGAGCAGACTCTTAACGGACTGAGCCCCCACCGAGGTCTCCCTAAGAACATTATTTTAATGGCAGCTACTCCATTCATAGGGATTTATTATCCCATACATATTCCTGAATATAATTCACATTTGGCCATTTTTACACTGCAGTGAAAGAGACTGGTAAGAAAGTCATCAGAAGTAGCATTTCCTTAATTTGGGATTACAGACATATCAGGAATAGCTAAAAGATTTCAGTGCTCTTAGACAATTAAATACAAATTTATATGTGCATATTCTGACTCAACTAGATGACCAAAAGATTTCACAAGGCAGTTTATTTTCCAAATTACATTAGTAATCAAATGATAAGCTAAGTGGCAGTTTATAAATTCCATGTATTGTTAATTTTGCTAAAAAATTAATTTTGGCTGCAGGTAGACGGGTGTGTCCTAATGTCAGCAAATTTCCCCAGTCAACTATTTACTCTGAATTCTTTTACTATTTAAAGATAAAATTGCTGGGGCATCTGGGTGGCTCAGTCAGTTAAGAGTCTGCTTTCCGGTCACATCCTGGGGTTCTGGGATTGAGCTCCTTATTAGGCTCCTTGCTCAGCAGGGAGCCTGCTTCTCCCTCTCCTTCTGCCTGCCACTCTCCCTGCTTGTGCGTGTGCACACAAGGGTGCCATCTCTCCTTATCGCTTATCTCTGCCAAAAAAATAAAATCTTTAAAAAAAAAATGTTAGAAAGATAAAGACAAAATTACAAGTTATAATTTATAACTGATAAAGACATTCTCATTAGACTAAATTATTTATAAAGGAAGACTTAATGCAATAATTTGATTCAGACTATGAAGCAAGCACTAATTTGATTTTAGTTGATTAGTTGATTTTAATTTGCATTTAAATCAAGTGTGTTTTGACTTTATAGTTGTCCACAACCTATAAAACGCAAGAACTGTGTATTCTGTGTCTATATACACACGTAACATTTTAATAATTTAATTCACATTAAGGGTCCCCTAATTGGTTTTTCCCTTAAAACACACCTAATGGGGCACCTGGGTGGCTCAGTGGGTTTAGCCTCTGCCTTCAGCTCAGGTCATGATCTCAGGGTCCTGGGATTAACTCCCCCTCTCTCTCTGCATGCCTCTCTGCCTACTTGTGATCTCTTTCTGTCAAATAAATAAAATCTTATTTAAAAAAAATAAAACACACCTAATAACGAGATACCACTTCAAACCCACTAGGATGACTATTATTAAAAAAAAAAAAAGAAACCAACTTAGAAACTAACAAATATTACCAAGGATACAGAGTAACTGGCACCCTTGGGCATTATGGTAGGAATGTAAAATGATATAGCCACTGTGAAAAATATGACATTTCCTCAAAAAACTAAACAGAACTACATATGATCCAGTAAGTCCATTCCTTGGTATATACCCAAGAGCATTAAAAGCAGGGACTCCAATACTGGTACACTAGTATTTCTATAAGCATTATTCACAACATTCAATGGGGGATAACAATGTGAAGTACCCATCAACAAATGAATGGGAAACAAAATGTGGTAAATATGTAAAGCAGCATATTATTCAGCCTTAAACAGGAAATTCTGACAGATGCTATGTATGACATGAATGAAGCATTAGGACATTATAGTAAGTGAAATAATCCAAATGCAAAAGGACAAATACTGTATGATTCCATTTCTATAAGGTACTTAGAATAGATAAGTTCACAGAGGTACAAAGTAGAAAAGAGTTACCAGAGGTTGGGGGGAAGGTAAAATGGCAAGTAGGTTTTTAATGAGCTCAGATTTTCCATTTGGGATGATGAAAAAATTCCGGATATGGATGGTGATGATGATTGCATGTCACTGAGAATGTCTTAATGCCACTGAAATTATATACACTTACAAAGTGGTACAGTTTTGTAAATTAATGTTATGTATATTTTACCACCAAAAAAAAAAAAGTGTTTAGATTACTTGATTTTGAGGAACTCTGATCTTGACACTTAAGAAAATTAAATGCAAAATTCAGGACAGGAGAGTCAAGGGGGTACTACTGGGAAAAAGCACATTGAAAACCTCAAAGTTATAGATAATGTTCTATTTCCTACATTAGGTAAGTACTTGATGTTTATCTTGAAATATATAGGAGATATTATATATAAGTCTTTCACACTTAAGAGAAAAATACTCTCTACTTATCATCTTATTAACTCCCTAAATAAGAGAAAAAATAAGTTACAAAGCTCACAATTTCTTATTTCAAAGGCAAGTAAATAATTCTGACCTCTTGATAATTTTAACTAGGAACTAGACTAGTTCTCATTACCAAGTGTCATTTCACCCAATGAACTGGTTTTAATGTATCTTTTTATTTTATTTTTTTTTATTTTTATTTTTTAAAGATTTTATTTATTTGTCAGAAAGAGAGGAGAGTGAGCGAGCACAGGCAGACTGAATGGCAGGCAGAGGCAGAGGGAGAAGCAGGCTCCCCGCCAAGCAAGGAGCCCGATGTGGGACTCGATCCCAGGACGCCGGGACCATGACCTGAGCCGAAGGCAGCTGCTTAACCAACCGAGCCACCCAGGCGTCCCTTAATGTATCTTTTCAAAAAATCAGTTACAATATGATCAGTGTGTATATGGGAAATTTAAATACACTGAAACTTTACATGAACTTTTTCAGCAGAGAGAAATGTAGAATATATGTATGCACCTTCTCTATTTGCCATATCTTAATGTTTTGCCATATTTGTTTTAGGTTATTTTATATGAAATAAAAATGTCATTCCTTCCCTCCCCTCCCCATACCTAAACACTGTCTGGAATATGGCACTTATCATCCTAATGTATATTTTTATAATTTTTACAACATATGTACACATTCATGAATGATACTGCTTTATATATTTTGATTTTTTTATGTATCTTGATATTTTTGATATTTGATTTTTAAATGCTATTTCTGAATTTTTTCTAAATCTGGCTTTTTTGCTTAAGATCTTTTTTTAATGAACTAACTTCCTATCCCAACAGAGAAGACCATCCTTTGAGTATACCCAAGTAATATCCTTGTCAAATCAGTGGCAATATCCTAGTCAAATCAGCAACAATAATTATGCATTTTTAAAGTAACTTTTATTTACTTATTACAATTTGCAATACATAAAAATAATTCTTGAGTTAGAATATTTTTAGAAATTGTCAATTAGAAAAAAAAAGAACATGCACATTTTCTTTTAGCTACATCATTTTCAAACTATGGATACTGCAAAGGAAAGTTCTTATTTATTGAACATATCCACCTAATTTTCCAAAATTAGATCTAACTATATTTATATATGGCCTTGGGTTGGCTGGAAAGTTATTGTTATTTAATCATAAGGTCAGCTCTGCAAAACCAAATTCTTACTGAAATAATATACAAGGTTATTAAGGACAATGCTAAAACACAAGCAATTCAAAGTATAAAAACAGTGTGGCACTTGCACTTAAGAAACTCAAAGAGGGGTGGGGGTTTCAGGATTTTTTAAAAATGCAGAAATATAATTAACCATATTATAAAGCTGAACCAAAGAAAATCGTCTTTTTGTCAGTCATCATGGTTGAATACAGGCTATATCATATAATTCAACCTAACATATGATGGAATTACTTTCAATTTCATTCCCAGTGGTTCAGAAGATTATTTAATTCTGTTAGTGCTTACTTTTAAGTTGTCCAACAACATTCTTTAACTTATATCTAGGATCAGGATCTTTGGAGTGCATTACATTTGAATTCAAAATATGTTTACCACCTTCCTTACCTACTTCTCAGTTGCTAAAGTAATCTAAATATTGACTATTGCTTCCTTTTGATGCCATGTGGTCATGTGGCATTTATATTCCTTTCATAGCTATGTTTACAATTTTAACCATTTCATACATATTGTCACTCATTACAAAATGACTTTGATCTTTCATACCCTAATTCTTTTTTCAATACTCTAGTCCCTTTAAACACAGTAGATGCCATGGTCTTCTAGCATATAATATTGAAAAACCTGATTTTAGATCTTTAATAAATAATAGCACTTCTCTACATTGATATTAATAAATTGCCCTTTCCCCAAACTTTAAAGTTCAATTATTTTGCTAGGACGTAAGCCATGGGAATAAAAGGGACAGAACAGATCTTCCATGGTTTATGGCCTGTCACACACACACACGTAGAAGTCAAATTCCCTTATCATATTTATATTGTGATATATATAAATAGCAATACTAATGCCAATTCCTTGTAAGCTTTTATCTACTGGAGATGTTTCTCAAACTTCTGTCACTTGCCCATCATTTTCACAATTTTTTTTTTAAAACCAATACTAGCTATAGTAATATTTACTTGGTATTTTTATTTATAATACATCACTTTATTTAGTATATAATTTGACATCCTCTTAACCAATTAGTTTTGCTGATGATTAAAACAAATTTATAAGTGGGGCACCTGGGTGGCTCAATTGGTTAAGCGTCTGATTCTTGATTTTGGCTCAGGTCATGATCTCAGAGTTGTGCAATGAGCCTCAACACAAGCCCCATATTGGACTCTGCACTGGGCATGGAGCCTGCTTAAGACTCTCTCTCCCACTCTGCCCCTCCTCCCCATTTAAAAAATTTGTAAGTATTCAAAATGTTCTTTCATATATCACCTAAAAATATCTTTTTTTTAAAAGATTTTATTTATTTATTTGACAGACAGAGATCACAAGTAGGCAGAGAGGCAAGCAGAGAGGGGGAGGGGATACAGGGGATGCTGAGCCACCCAGGCGCCCCCTAAAAATATCTTTTATCTCTAGAAGTATACATACCATATTTTGGATAACAATCCCAAGTATACTACATGTACAACAGTTACCACCTATACACTCCTCTCCCCTCCACCTCATTTACTAATAGGCTTACATACAGAAAATTTGTGAGAGGCACATACTAGAGGCATGAAAAAAGGACACTCAGTTCATCTCATGTAAGAGTGGCTGAAATTGATGTCTGATCAACGTTCTGGTTAACTCAGGCCCCAGGTCAGACTTCTGAACAAATAATGAAGACAGATAAGGGATTTTTTTATTCCTGCTGATGATCTTCATTTCAAAAACCAGTCAATACAATTATCATATGGTCTCCCTGATTTGAGGAATTTGAGAGGCAAAGTGGGGGATTTGAGGGGTAGGGAAGGAAAAAATGAAACAAGATGCGATTGGGAGGGAGACAAACCATAAGAGACTCTTAATCTCACAAAACAAACTGAGGGTTTCGGGGGAGGGGTGGTAGGGAGAGAGTGGTTGGGTTATGAACATTGGGGAGGGTATGTGCTGTGGGGAGTGCTGTGAAGTATGTAAGCCTGATGATTCACAGTTCTGTACCCCTAGGGCTAATGATACATTATATGTTAATAAAAAAGTTTTTTAAAAAGAACAATAACATGGGGCGTCTGAGTGGCTCAGTGGATTAAGGCCTCTGCTTTTGGCTGAGTCATGATCCCAGGGTCCTGGGATCGAGCCCCGCATCAGGCTCTCTGCTCGGCAGGAAGCCTGCATCCCCGCCCCCCCGCCCCCCGCCCCCGCCTGCCTCTCTGCCTACTTGTGATCTCTGTCTGTCAGATAAATAAATAAAATCTTAAAAACAACAACAACAAAAACCAGTCAATATAAACTCCATGTGCTGAAAACTACACAGAATTCCTATATGGCTGAATCTGCCTCATCATCAGTAACACTTAGTCCCATTCTGTCTTTATGTCTATCAAATGTCATTCCTGGTAATATGAGGAGTTTTCATTCATTCCTGATTTCATGATTATTTTAGTGAGAAAAATAAGAAAGGCTGTATTTGCAACTGTTAGTCAGCTACCATCTTAAAACCTCCTACCCACCATACACCAATTTTTAAGCTCTGCTAAGCAAATAACCAACTAACACGAAGGAACAAGACTGTCATCTTCATATAGAAAGATGATTCAACATCATTAACATTGTTTGAGAAGTGTGAAACTTGAGAAGTTTCCAACTGAAATGGTAGTATAAACATCTTATCTTACTTTCATTCCGGACCCCATTAACATAGTAACCCAGGAAAGTTTGAGAAATAAATACTAAATGCAAAACAATGAAAGGATGGAGAGGAGCCTTCAGTAGATGATGTCTGGCAAATGCTGACATTCTGACCCAAAAAGTAAGAGCCGAGAATATAGAGGGTGTCTAAGGAGGGAGCCAATCCTTTCCTCAAAAACAATGAGGCTCAGTAAAGCAGAAATGAGATATCGAATTAAAAAAAGAAAAAAGTCTGTAGGGCATACTAATCAATGCCCATTCTCTTCCTTGTACATGGCAAAATGCTCATTCAAGAGTTTATTTTTGGATGGTAGGGAAAAAACTTAATGTTTATTCTAAAGAAATCAAAGCAACTAGTGGGGCAATTAAATCAGGAGTTAGTACCCTAAACAAAACCCCTTATCAGTAGGTTCTGTCACTTTAGGGGCTCCCCGACTGCTCTGGGAGAGTGAAGTAGGACAGTTAAAAGGTCCACCCATTTTCAGGACTCATAGTAAGCCTTATTCTTAAATATCAACAATCACCATATTTGAGCAGAACCGGTAAAGATAAAATTCCCCACCCTGCCAAAAAAAAGGAAGACTGAAGGGAGGATTAACAAAAAATTAAAACAAAAAATTCAGGAACTAGAGTAAACCAAAACAAACCAACAAATCGTTTACTGCATATAGTTTCTGTTCAGGATGGTGAAAAGTTCTGGAAGTTGGTAATGATAAGGGCTACAAAATATTGTGAATGTACTTAATACCATTGAATTGTATATATGAAAGGTTAGGTGATATATTTTCTGTTATTTTTTACCACAGAAGTTATTTCAAGTGAATTGAAAAAAAAGTGAAACAATATAGTAAGAAAAAAATTGAAACAATGTAGTAAGAAACTTGAATGCTAGAGGACAGCTGAATGATCTTATTCTATGTATCACAAATTCTTTGCCAAATGAAAAGGTGATCAATGAGAATGAAGCCAAAAAATGGAGGGAGAAAAAAAGGTTTAGAGCTAAGTCTGGAAATTCTAAGTTTTTTTCTCTGGATTTTGTGATACTTTTGGTATTCATTTTTTAAGTTTGTTATTTGGTCTGATTTCCTTCCTCATTATACATATTCATTTTCATATTTTCTTTAAAAAATTTTTAGAGTACCTTAAAAATATAGGACTATAAAACAATTACTGAAAATGATGGGAGTGGGGAGCGGGAAGGAACTCTCAGAAATTAAAGATATCCTCACCAAAATAAAAATTCAATGAAAGCTTGTAAGAATAATGTCAAACAGAAAAATGGCAGACAAAGGGTTGGGGGTATAAGGCTGGGGAGGTGCAAGTAGTAGAGAGTACAGCCATTATAAAAGTTTCAACATACAAATAAATATGTCTCAGGAAAAAACAACAGAGAAAAATAGAGGAGTGGAAATTATCCAAAAATCAAACATTTCCCAAAGTATAAGCACATTTACAAGGGTCATTAACAAGCCAACACAATGGATGGTAGTGACAATAAAAAGAGGAGGAGGCCCATTCCTCTAAGACAAATTTCCAAAACCAGAGAGTATCTAGGGGATAAGGAGGAATAACAGCAGTACTGTGAAAGAAAATGATACTAACAGAATCCTAAATAAATCCAGAATTTAAAAAAAAAGTACTTTCATATATGGAAGCACTCAAAGTTTATTATACATGCATACTTTTTTATTACCAAGACACTTAAGATGTATTCACAAATTAAAAAAAAAAAAAAAAAGGAACACAAGGGATTCAGGAAACAGTAGATTCAATCCATGAGAGAAAACAGAGACAGTTGTGCAGTATACGTAAACAGAGTATAGAGAGATCAAGTCCAGAACAGAGTCATAGAAAACTCTGAAAGATTCTCTGGGAGTGAGAAAACTCAATATACTGGATAGGATGATTAAAAAAATACTTGAAAATATGATAAGAAAAATATAAAGGTAATTGAAAACTGTAAGAAAAACAGCAGTACAAGGCAAAGGAACTGTATCCAAACTATATGGCTCAAAGATAAACATGGGCAGTCATCAAGTGTTTACTTGACTTTCATTTCTAGATACTGTTAATGGACAGAACACAGGGTGTTAATATTAATCATTTTGATAATTTAGAATACATATAATGGAGGTATGATATTAGAACTGAAGAAAAGAGGGGCACCTGGATGGCTCGTGCATTAAGCCTCTGCCTTTGGCTCAGGTCATGATCTCAGGGTCCTGGGATCAAGCCCTACATCGGGCTCTCTGCTCAGCAGGGAGCCTGCTTCCCTCCCTCCCTCTCTCTCTCTCTCTCTCTGCCTACTTGTGATCTCTCTCTGTGTCAAATAAATAAAATCTTAAAAAAAAAAAAGAATTAAAGAAAACAGAGTAAGAATGGTATTATCTTCATCTTACAAAGGAGAAAATAGAAACTGCCTGTCTTTGATGGAATATATAAAGGTTGGGCATGGGTAGATTATGAAACAGTTAAACTCCCAATTATTTCAATACCACCTATAGAACTGCTACTGTATTATCATAACTTTTTTTTAACTTTCAAATCTCTAATCTTTTTATAAAACTTAAATTTATGGATAAAAGGAAATTTTACATTACGGCTGACTGAAAACCAATGATGTGTATTTGCCTTATAGAAAAGGCAATTATAAAAATGGGAAAATGTTACTAAATTCTAGCTAAACTCTGTTCAACCTTTACAAGTGCAAGTTACAACTGATACACGTGCATCTACAGATGAAGATCAAGTGTGTCAAAGAATTTGCTGTGTACCAGAGATAGAAAATAATCACTATTAAGGACAATCAATATTAGAATACCCAAGTATAGCAAAGAGACAGAAAAAAGATTAATTTAAGTCAAGTAATTACCTATTTTTAAACAAATACTAATTTATTAGGAATTAAAAAATAACATAAGCATGGAAATGAAAAAAGTATGTATATAGATAACTTCAAAACAAAAAGTTCAGGAATTGTTTAAACATACAATTTTAGAATAGAAATGTTAAGAGAGGAGGATAGATAAACATCAGTAAAATCTTGGGGAGAAATTTATAGCCTAATAAGGAGATTTATATTTTGTAATATATTTATATTATAAATTTACATTGTAGAGAATAGAGCACCAATGAAAAATTTTAAATATGTGATCAGATTTACACCCTCAACAGATCACATTGGCATTGCTATGAAACACATATTAGAGAAATGTACTTAGACTTCTTAGGAAAATCATTTTTGGTGACAACTGCATTGATACAGAAAAGACAGAAACAAGGTATTACAAGGTGGTTGATTAGAAATGGGAAGTGGGGGCGCCTGGGTGGCTCAGTGGGTTGAGCCTCTGACTTCGGCTCAGGTCATAATTGGGTCCTGGGATGGAGCCCGCATCTGGCTCTCTGCTCAGTGGAGAGCCTGCTTCCCCCTCCCTCTCTCTGCTTGCCTCTCTGCCTACCTGTGATCTCTGTCTGTCAAATAAATAAATAAAATCTTAAAAAAAAAAAAAAAGAAATGGGAAGTGAAGAAGATATAAAGGAAAAAGAGAAGTCTAAGATGATTCTCAGGATGTTTTGCAACCATTTAAAAAATTTCAAAAGTAAAACACTTATTAAGCCAATGGTGGAGATAAAATAGAAATGCTCAGTTAACCCAAAGGCAAAAAGATTAAAAATAATAATAATAAATGAAAAAAAGAGAAAACAACTAGCAACAGAATTAGTAATCCTATTAAATTTAAATGAACTGTTTATGAGGGAATACTATAGAAAACTACATAGCAACAGATTAGATAATCTAGAGGAAATAGAAAAAATCCCTAGAAGTACACAAACTATGGAAAATGACACAAGAAGAAATAGAAAATCTGACTAGATGTATATAACAAGTAAATAGACTTAATTAGCAATTTTTAAAAACTTCTCTCAATGAAAAGTCCAGACACAGATGGCTTCATTAGTAAACACTATCAAAGGTTTAGAAATAACACAAATCATTCACAAACTCTTCCAAAAAACAGAAGAGAAATTCTAAGAGGGCAGTATTAACCTAATGCCAAAACCAGATAAAGACATTACAGGAAAACTACAGAACAATATATTTATGAATACAGACACAAAAATCCTCACCAAGATATAAGCAAACCAAATTCAGCAACAAATAAAAAGAACTCTATCCCATTCCAAGTGAGATTTATCCGAGGAATGCAAAATGATTTAACACCTGAAAATCAATCAATGCAATATACCACATTAACAGAGTGTAAAAAGCCCACAAGACTATCTCAGTAGACTCAGAAAAAGCACTGAACAAAATTCAACACCCTTTCATGATAAAAACATTGAATAAACTAGGAGTAGAAGTGAAAATTTTAATCTAATAAAGGACATCTACGAAAAAAATCCACAGCTAACATTGTATTTAATCTTAATGGTGAAAGACTGAAGGCTTTTCTCCAAGATCAGGAATAAGGCAAGGATGCCTGCTTTCATTACTTCTATTTGACATTGTCCTGAAAATTCTAGGTAGGGCCACTAGAGGGGAAAATTTTTTTTAAAGACATTTAGATTTGAAAGGAAGAAGTAACTATCTTTATTCACAGATGAGATGATCTTGTATGTAAAAAATCCTAAGGAATCTACAAAAACACTACTAGAACTAATAAATGAGTTCAATAAGGTTGCAGGGTACAAGATCAATATACAAAATCAATTATATTTCCATAGACTTGCAGTGTTTCCACACACTAACAATTCGAAATTAGAATGTAATGATTCACATTAAATTTAATCAAAGAAGCATAAGACTTGTATGCTGGAAAGCACAGAATATTGTTGAAAAAATTAAAGATGATCTAAACAGGTGAAAAGACATTCATGCTCATGGTTCAGGAAACTAAATACTGTTAAGATGACAATCCTCATCAAACTGATCTACAGACTCAAAACAGTCCTTATCAAAAGTCGTCCTGAAAGTCTGTCTTTTTTGGCAGAGATAGACAAGCTGATCAAACATAAATGCGAGGCAACCAAGAAGTAAAAACAATCTTAAAAAAAAGAACAAAACTGGAGAACTCACACTTCCTGATTTCAGAACTTATTACTATAAAGTACTACTACTACAGTAATCAAAGCAGTGTGGGACTGCATAAAGACAGACATATAAACTAAACAGAACTGATCAGAGTCCAGAAATAACCCCTAACATCTATGGTCAATTGATTTTCAACAAGGGTACCAAGACAATTCAATAGGGGAAAAAACAGTCTTTTGGGGAAGAAAAAAAAAGTTGCTGGGAAAACTGGATACCAACTTGAAAAGAATGAAATCGGATTCCTTGCTCACACCATAAAAAAACACCAACTCAAGTGGATTAAAGACCTAAATGTAAGAATTACAACTATCAAACAGTGAGAAGAAAACAGAGGAGTAAAATTATTTGTGACCTTTAGTTGGGCATATCCTCTTAGATATAAAACCATAAGCACAAGCAACAAAATAGAAATCAACTGGACTCCACTGAAATGAAAACTTCTTGTGCTTAGAGGGCACTATCAAGAAAGTGAAAAAAACAATACAAAAAATGGGAGAAAATGTTTTTAAACCCTACCTCTGAGAAAGGACTTGTATCCAGCCTATGTAGAAAACTCTTAAAACTCTACAATAAAAACACAACCCAATATAAAAATGTACAAAGGATCTGAACAGATCTGCAAATGGCCACAAAGATGCCCAACATCACAATCACTGGAAACATACAATCAAAACCACAATAAGACACCACACAGGGGCGCCTGGGTGGCTCAGCAGGTTAAAGCCTCTGCCTTTGGCTCAGGTCATGATCCCAGGATCCTGGAATCAAGTCCCGCATTGGGCTCTCTGCTCAGCAGGGAGCCTGCTTCCTCCTCTCTCTCTGACTGCCTCTCTGCCTACTTGTGATCTCTCTCTGTCAAATAAATAAATAAAATCTTAAAAAAAAAAAGACACCACACACACTTGAGGCTAAAATAAAAAAGGTATACAAAAACTGTTGACAAGGATGCAGAGAAATTAGAACTCTCATTCATTGCTATGGGAATGTAAAATGGTGCAGCCACTTTGGAAAATAGGCTGGCAGCTCCTCAAAAGATAAAAAAATTGAGCTACCATATTACCTAGCAGTTTGTATCTTCAGTATCTCCCCCAAGAGAAATGAAAATATATGTCCATACGAAAGTCAGTTCATTAATGTTCACAGCAGCATTATTCACAATAACTAAAAAAAAGTAGAACAAATATCAATCAAGTTGATGAATGAATGAACAAAATGAGATCCATACAATGAAATATTCATTATTACATTCTTACATTCATAAAGAAAGAATAAAGTACTGATACATAAAGTATTGATACTGATTCATATATAACATGAATAAATCTCAAAAACATGCTAAAGGAAAGAAGCCAGTCACAAAAGACCATGTATTATATTATATTATTTACATAAAATGTCCAGAATAGGCACATCTATGGAGACAGAAAATAAGTTAGTGGTGTACCACAGCTAGAACAGTTAGAGAGAAATGGGGGAAATGGGGTTTCTTTGGCAGGTGATGAAAAGTTCTATAACGGACTTATAATGTCTACACCAACTCTGTGACTATATTAAAAATCACTGGATTATATAACTTTAATGGGTGAGTTGTAATATATGTGAATTACTTCAAGAAAGCTGTTTTTAAAAATGCAAATATCAAGCTAATAAAATAATACAAACCACCACCAAACAGATTTCAGAATTGCCATATTTAGTCAAACTTATGGTCTCTCTAATCCATGTTCTCAGTGCCAGAAAGTAACATATATACTATATAGTGAGAAGAAATGGTGTTTCCCTTAGAAAGAATTGTGGAGGGGCGCCTGGGTGGCGCTGTGGTTAAGCCTCTGCCTTCAGCTCAGGTCATGATCTCCGGGTCCTGGGATGGAGCCCCACATCGCGCTCTCTGCTCGGCGATGAGCCTGCTTCCCCCTGCCTCTCTGCCTACTTGTGATCTCTCTCTCTCTCTCTCTGTCAAATAAATAAATAAAATTAAAAAAAAAAAAAAGAAAAGAAAGAATTGTGGAGGGAGTCCTAACTAAAACAATACTATCACTCAATCTGAATCTCTATTATCTAAATCCTTTCAAAACTGTTATCACCCTCTTTTTGCTTAGAATAATTAGTGCCAGTTTTACTACCCACTGAATAGAGAAATATAATCCTTATTTTTGTCCTAAACTTACTATTTAGCTCTTCTGTAGGTGTCTCCTTATTTTAATATAGGACAATTAGGAAGACCAATATGTTTTCTCCTTTATCATTTTATAGACTTTTCAGGTCATCAAACTTTGGTAACTTTGCTTTATAAAGTGCGTCCATAAACAGCTACCAATTTGGTATCTCAATGGTTCTAAAAACCACAGAGAAAGGTCTGATTTCTTCTTCATAAACAGTCCTTTAATCATTTGGTAACAGTCATCACAGCCATCGCTGGTAGGCCCCATAAAGATTTTATTCTCTAGATTAAGAGGGTAGGTTGACTGAGCTTTATTGCCGTAAGTTCATTTCTTAAGTATAGGAGGATAATACAGAAATGTACTGGTCTTGTTTATTAATAATAATAGCTACCACATATTAGTTTACCAAGAACTATCATGCTAGAGAGTCCATATATAGTCTCATTTAATCGGATGCTATCATTAACCTCATTTCACAAATGAAGAAAATAGAGACTTAATGGCTAGCGGTATTTGAATCCAAATCATGTCTCTTTTCCTCAGAATCCTACTGGACCTGATAAGATCTCCATGAATTAGAGTTAAGGAAAAGAAAAAGCATGTCAAAGAACAATATTTACAAGTTTTTTGGTTTTGTTTTTTAATGGGAACATATATTGGTATAAAAGTATGGAGAACAGGAAGCACACAAATATATGATTGCTTCTGGGCAAAGTGAAAGCAGTAAGGTAGAGGCAAGAAGGAACCTTAAGGTTCTGCTGTCAACATTTACATATGGCTTTAATATTAAACAATGTAAACCCTTTCCTATTTGTATGTTTTTTCTTTTATGAGAATAACAATATTACAAAAATGGAAAAAAAATAGCTTTATTAATCAGAACTAATACATATACTACTATAGTTCTGTGCCAAGTTCTCTACTTTTAAACTTCTGCTCTTCCTCAGCCTACAACACATGTATTTCCCTCCCCAACTTCTAGGTAGCTAATTTCTCCCTCAGAAAACTTTAATGAATTCTCTCATCTCTCACTTTTGGGAAGCGGGGGATACAGGAATGAATTCTCTCATTTCTCACTTGTGGGAAGCGGGGGATACAGGAGTAGTAGTAGTGTTTAGGTCTAGGTGGGGGAAAAGGCAGACAGTTTGATGTAATGAAGAATCCCCTAATTTCTCTCCTCCATTGTGGGTACTCTAGCTACAGGTCCTGAGTAAAATAAAACTATTCACGAACGGGACCTGGAGGTAAGAGTGTGAGTATTATGAAATGTTTTAAACCTGGACTAAAAAACGTTTCTTGTATCACCATATGTACTTTAGATTTAAAAAAGCAAACATCCTCCCCCAATTAAGATTAGAAATGGACAGAAATTATCAGAAAAGACATCAATCATATTAGTAGTTAATAAACTTCAAGTACAATGCCCTGCACTAAGTAAACTGTAAACACAGACAATTTTATCTGCCCTCCTCAGGATCTTTCACAAAGTAAATCATTAATAAATACTTGATGAACTAAAATAAAATGGATTCCCACGTTAGGGTGGCAGGTTACTTATGAAATACAATCTTTTTTTTTTTTAAAAGAAGCTCTCCAAGCGGAACACCTCTTCTTGGGTCATTATTAACTTAAACCAGGAATATAGAAAAGCACAGATTTAGGGGCACCTGGGTGGCTCCATGGGTTAAGCCTCTGCCTTTGGGCATGATCTCAGGGTGCTGGGACTGGAGCCTGCATCCAGCACTCTGCTCAGCAGGGAGCCTGCTTCCCCCTCTCTCTGCCTGCTGCTCTGCCTACTTGTGATATCTCTCTCTGTCAAATAAATAAAATCTTAAAAAAAAAAAAAGTAAGAAAAGCACAGATCCAGGTTTTAGGTAAGTTAAGGACCATGTTATACAAAAAGTTCTTATCACACAGTTACAAAGAACCAGTATTTATAATAGCATTCTGGTATCACTAAAATTTAGTGTATATACATGAAGAGTTCCAGAAGAGCCTCATTATTCATGTAATTACCTATTTTTTCTCGTAAGTACAAGAAAGACCTTTTTCATATGTTCATAATTTAAAAATAGTAAAATTCTGTTCCTGACATTTCTAGATTTCTAAGGGTGCTACTTAATTACTATAAGATGGTACTATGACATCCACAAAATTATAATAACCCACCAATCCTAGAAAAACAGTTTTATACCCCTTTTTAAATTATCAGGCTCTTTTGGAGTAAAAAAGATTATAAGACAATTGTCTCTCAAATCTTAACATAGCATATTTCTCCTAGTTTTCTACCTCAGCTGCATTTCATTTCCCTAAACAACTTGACTACTAAACCTAGGTTTACTAGCCAAATGATCTCAAACAAATCATTTAATCTTTTTGGATTTCTACATTTTCATCTCTAAAATTGGACAAGATCAGGCACAGAGAACCAATAGATGTACTCAAGTTATTTCAGAAAGCATTCTCTTAAGGAAGAGAGGGAGAAAGAAGGGAAAGATGGAAGGATGATAGGAAAGAAGAGAGAATAAACATAACAAAATAACATTTAGGCTGTAAACTCTTAATATCTTTCAAAGTTTGTTTTTTTTTTTTTTTAAAGTTAACATTAAGGTATGAAACATCAATAGATTTTTTTGGTCATTTTCATAAACAATGATTAGCAGTTTTCCTATAAAGCCTTAATCTTACAGAACATATTTCATTCAACTGAATCAGCTGCTACATGCTCCTCTTAAATAAGTCTATGATACAGCTTTTACACACATATACACAGAAGGTCAAGATACATACCTAGAGAAATATGTTAAACATGTTTGCTATTCTTAAAAAAGACAATACAAACAATAATAAAGGTGGCTTAGAAGGATAAGGAAAGGTCTCTCTATTGATCTCCCCTTGTCCACAAAACTCAGCTTAAAATCACTTTATGGAAAAAGTTGTTTCCTTCTACTCTACTTCCTCCCCATTCATTAAGACTGAGTTAAGTAGGAGGCATTGTGAACTGTCTACCAGGCATTTTCAAGCCTCCTCCTTCTTGCTAACCATAATCATTTATCTGGTTCAAGTACCTATCCTGTGCTGAAAGAAGGGTAGGCCCCACCTCCAGTGCAAGGGAATGTGGGCACGGCCAGTTAGGCATGAGACAATCCAAAACAAAGTGTCCACCACTGGTCTGAGATCCAGGCTGAGAATGGCAAAGAGATCTTTAATGACATAACTGAATCAAATTATATGGAAATTCCCCCTCTCTTATGAAAAATTATAAAACTTTATTGAGTAAAGTTGGATTTTCTGCTACGTGTAGCCAAAAACATCTTGAAAGTTCTTAGCTCTTTTAGAAGACACTTAAACACAGAAAATGCTACCACAATACTTTTTACAAAAACTATGTGCAACTTGAGGACAAAGAATGGCTTCTTGATCTTTGCAGTACCTTGAGAGTATATCCTCAATATTTATTCCTTGAATAACTCTATGTGTATAAGATAGAAAAGAGATAAAGCTAAAAATGTTGTTTGGAACAAGACTAAAAACCTGACAAAGCTAAGGAATTTAGACTTTATCTTGTAACAGGCCAGGACTTCCCAAAAATGGGAACACTGTTCTAGAATGTTAAGACATACCAACAAGAGTATACATCTGGAAAATGTTGGCAGAACTAAGTTAAATTGGTTTCTTCAATGCAGGGCTTCTTGTGATCCTACAATATGCATTCTCAATTTCTAAATTTTAGTCAGAAAAATTAAATTTTAGGCAATAGAAAGTAACATGAAACATGAAGTTTTGTTTCATGTAAATGAGTCTGATGGCAGTACAGGAAAGGTAAGATCTGTATGTTTGATCTGTATGGATGGGGTGGTTTGGGTCCTTGCACAGGGATGATACAGCTGGATGCTCAACAGTCAGCTGGATTACCAAAACATCAAGATGACATGATGGGTTAAATTAAGGCAATGGAGATGGAAGGAGAGAACAGAAGGGAGGCATTTCTGAGATAGAATAGGTAAGGTTTAATGAAGAACTGAAATGTAATCATACAGTTTCTAATTCAGAGAAATGAAGGTGAAAGTGATACATTTAACCTGAGCACTGAAGAGAGAAAGAAGGACTAATACAGATAGAATTGGGAACAGAATATAAATGTTATGACTAGTATTGTATGTCATTTACCACAACATACTATACTTTGCTTAAAAGTTATGTTTTAATTTTATTTTTATTTTAAATATTTTATTTATTTATTTGACAGAGAGAGACACAGTGAGAAAGGGAACACAAGCCGGGGGAGTGGGAGAGGGAGAAGCAGACTCCCCGCTGAGCAGGGAGCCTGACTCGGGGCTTGATCCTACAGCCCTGAAATCATGACCTGAGCTAAAGGCAGATGCTTAACGACTGAGTCACTAAGATGTCCTGTATGTTTTAATTTTAAAAGCAAAATATTCTGTAGCTTTATGTTATTCTTCAATGTTATTTATCTAAACATAATACATTGTCACACTTCTCACAGTAACTAGAATGGAAAACCACAGGAGTTTTATGCTGCTACAGCGTTTCCCCTAATTTTAACTCTTACCGTAAACTAGCAGCCCTGAGAGGCCCCTGGGTGGCTCAGTCAGTTAAGTGACTGACTTGATTTCAGCTCAGGTCATGACCCAGCTCCACTCTGGCTCTACATTAAGCAGGTGGAGCCTGCAAGATTCTCTCTCCTTCTCCCATTGCTCCTCCTCTGTTCTCTCATTTATAAAATGAAGCTACCAACCCAATGGATGGGATTTGGAGAGCTTCAGGTTTGGTGAACATGTGGAGATTTGGGGCAAGTGGTGCACATGGAGAGGACATGGAAGCTCCATGGCCCTTTCCACATACTTTATCCCTTACATCTCTTCCATCTGGCTGTTTCTGAGTCATATCCTTTTGTAAATAAACAAGTAATATAGTAACTGAAGTGTTTTCCAGAGTTCTGTGAGCTTTCCTGGCAAATTAATTGAACCAGAGAAGGGAGTTGTTAGAACCTCTGATCTAGAATCAGACAGTCAAAAGCACAGGGAACAACCTGTACTTGTGATTAGTATCCAAAGTGGGAACAGGGGCAGTTTTCTAGGACACTATCTACAGGAAGAGTGTCCAAACTGAGTTGAAGTGTAGGATATCCAACGCCCAGCTGGTGTCAAAGAACTGACTGGGGGTATGAAAAAAAACACACACGTAAGAAATATCTCCTACCAGTTGTTTCTCTGGAGAACCCTGACTGACAAACGCTCTCTCATACCCAAATTACACACACACACACACACACACACAGAATGTGTAATTAAAGGGGCACCTGGGTGGTTCAGTCGGTTGAGTGCGGGATTCTAGGTTTCAGCTCAGGTCATGATTTCATGGGTTGTGGGATCTAGTCCTGGGATCTAGCCCGGGGTGGGGTGGGTGGGGGGCTCAGCACTCAGCAGGGAGCCTGCTTGGAGAGTCTCTCCCTCTTCCCCTCCCCCAACTTGTGCCCACTCTCTCAAATGGATAAATAAATCTTAAAAAAAAAAAAAAAAAGAATGTGTAATTAAACCATTCAGATACCCTGACACCTTCAGAGATGTTAACATTTTTTGGTTGAACCTGTTCAGAAGGTGGAGGGGGGTATGGAAGGGAAAAGGGAATACATAAAGGTCAAGATAAAAGAAATAAAAGTAGAAAACTCAGCTGAACAGAGACAGACTTGAGTCTTTACCACTGAACAGCCCACACACGTTATAGAATAATGAAAACAAGAGTTGTAAAAAGAATAAAGATGAGCTTTTTAAAGCATACAGAAAGAAACCTGGGTTCAGAACCAGGAAAGTAACTACTGGGAACCACAAGAACTATACTAATTAACATAGTTTCAAGCTTTTGTTAATAACTGATACCTAATAATGAACATAATATTTATTGAGTCCTTACTATATGCCAGGCCCTATTCTAGTGCTATATATATTAACACATTTAAACCTAACAACACCCCTGAGAGATAGGTAGTTATTACTGTCTCCTTAGAGGTGGAGAAATGGGGGACACTGGGTGGCTCAGTCAGTTAAGTGTCTCTCTTCAGCCCAAGGCATGATCTTGGGGTCCTGGGATCCAGCCTGGTGTTGGGCTCCCTGCTCAGCAGGGAGCCTGCTTCTCCCTCTGCCTTTCACTCTCCCTGCTTGTGCTTCCCCCCTTCTCTCTGACATACAAATAAATAAAATCTTAAACCCCCCCCAAAAAACCTAACAAAGCCAAGATCCAAACACAAAGCTGTCTTGATCTAGAGCCTGTGTTCCTTCCATTATCCAAGAAATGAGAAATAGTAATATTTTAAAAAATTAATAACTTAGGGGCACCTCATAGTTCAGTTGGTTAGGAGTCTGCCTCCAGCTAAGGTCATGATTCCAGGGACCTGGAATCAAGCTCCACGGAGTCTGCCTCTTCCTCTCTGTCTCCCCTTTCCACCCTGTTCGTGCCCTCTCAAATAAATAAAATCTTAAAAAAATTAATAATCTAGTACTAAAATGTCAGATTTCAACACAAACTTTACGCTAATCACATGAACAATAAAAAATATAGAACAGGGCGCCTGGGTGGCTCAGTGGGTTGGGCCGCTGCCTTCGGCTCAGGTCATGATCTCAGAGTCCTGGGATCGAGTCCCGCATCGGGCTCTCTGCTCAGCAGGGAGCCTGCTTCCTCCTGTCTCTCTGCCTGCCTCTCTGCCTGCTTGTGATCTCTCTCTGTCAAATAAATAAATAAAATCTTTAAAAAAATATATATATAGAACATACAGAACACTAGAGATAAAAATGCATCTTCTAAAGAAAATCAGACCAAAAAAACGAGAGGTAGATATAAAATACACAAGGGCAGGAAGAAACCCAACTCCAAATATATAAATCATCACTCTAAATGTGAATATGTTAAAGTTCTCTATTAAAAGAGACCTTTGGAACAAACTTTTTTTTAATCTAGTGTTGCAATAAGGAAATATATCTAAACTAGAATGATTCAGAAAGAAAAAAGATACAAGGAGAAACCGATAAATTCACAATTATTTTATAGGGCTAATGTGTTTCTCAATAATCAAATGGTCTAACAAGGCAAAAATACATGCTATTTAAGCACTATGACAAACAAATGTAGAATATTTTCTCCTAACAGAAAAAACTTCAGTCAAATGATCACAGAACTTCAATTTTTAAAACACCCACATATTAAGCTATAAGCAGTTTTAATAAAATTCCTAAAGTAGGAATCACACAAACCATAAGCTGTTCTTTGGCCATATGCAATAAAGCTAGGAATCTAACTAGTAAATGGAAAGATCTAAAAATTCTAACATTCAGGTTTCAAAAGATGCCCCAACAATTACTCAACAGTCCAGTCAAATCACAGTGAGCCCATAGTAAAGAAGCCAAGCCATTAAAACTGTTATCAGTTTTCAAATGCCCAACTCAAACATCAGCACATAACCAAGACTTATAGATACTTGCAAAAAGCCTTTAATATCAAAGAGCCACTAAAGGGGCACTTGGGTAGTTTAGTCAGTTAAGTGTCTGCCTTAGGCCCAGATCATGATCCCAGGGTCCTGGGATAGAGCCCTGCACTGGGCTTCTCCCTCTCACCCTGTTGTGTGCTCTCTCTCTCTTGCTCTTTCCCTCTCAAACAACTAAATAAATAAATAACTTTAAAAAAAATAAATCTTTTTAAAAAAGGAGCAACTAGAATCAGTAAAGAAATGGAAAAAATAGACACTATAAAAGGAATTGAAAACTTCAGGAAAAAAAGAAAAAGATTCTAAAATGAGAAAATCTTGTATACATGAAATAAGATGGTGCATTTGGTTTTTTTAAGATTTCTTGGAAGTCAAAAAATATGAGAGTAAAAAAAAAAAACAAAAAACACTTCAAGAGCATGGTCAAGTCAAGATCTTCCAAGAAGAAATCTAGAGAACAGAACTAAAAAAGATATGAAAAACAAGAGAAATAAGAATAGGAAATTAGACCACTTGTTTAAGAGAAACAACACGTATATAACAGGAGCACCAGATGAAGCAATAGAGAAAACACAGTAAGAAATAAAGCAACAGAAGGAAAATTATCTGAGTTAATGACCAATGAATTTCCAGACACAAAGAGCCACAATGGGGTTTTCCATTTGGTCCTTTTCCAAAAAAGGACTTATACCAAGGCATATCACTGAAGTTTTAAAACACAGGTCATGTAGAGAAATCTAAAAACTGCCAAAAGGGGAGAAAAAAAAGATTTTACAGGGGACAGAGAATCCTATTAGCATCAAACTTTAACAGTAACACTGGAAGTTAGAAGAAAACAGAGCAATGGCTTTAAAATTCTGTATCCAATAATTTGTTATCCAAACTCCCAATTAAGGAGGGGAGTAAAAGAAAGGTAAAGGAAGATATTTTCAGAAATGCAAGGTCTTAAAAAAAAACCTCTCTCTCCCAAATGCCTTTTGTCAAAAAACTATTAAGTTATAGCTTCAAAAATGAGGGAAGAGACCCAGAAAGACTTGGAATTCTAGAATCAAGATCCAACATCAGGTAGAAATAAAAGGACTTCCTGAAATGAATGATAAAAGAGACCCCTAATCTGGGCATCAACTAGAAAGCAATCAGTATAAAGTGGTAAAGGTTGGAAGTCCTTAAAAGAGGAATCTTCAAAATAGAAGTATATCTAGAAGTTTCCATGTATTGACAGGAAATTTAAACAACTAGGGGACGAATTTGGGGAAAATGTAATAAATACACAGGAAACTAAGCAAAAACTCAACATTAACTCCAGACAAAACAAAAGGTTGTACAATAAAATAATCACATTTATTACTAGGCTGTTTGTACAGCGTTTACAGAATCATTATGATACAAACACTAAATACTTCAACTTCATTGGGGAAATGACAGACACAAGTATGCATGAAAGAAGCGTGATTATCCATAGGGAGCATTAAAAACTAATGTTGAAAACTGAAAAACCAAGAATTGTAGTATGTTACATAGATATTATATGGAAGTAAACACCAAAAGAAATAGCTAAAAAAATTGCAAGGAGGTACTTCTGGGGACTAGGAAATAGGAAAAAAACAGTGGGGAGAGAGAACAGGAGCACTACTATTTTCTGTAGTGAGCAACACGGAACTATTTACCTAATTCAAATTATATAGGCACAGAATCTATTATAAAATTAAAAACTTAAGTAATAAATGTGCATATGTAATTCCCTAGCAATTCAAATGGGGATCCATCCTACACAAACACGTTTGCACTAAGCCAAGACACTTAGTAAATTATTTATACTGCTATGAAAGGTCTAAGTCTGAATATATAGCCTAAATGCCCCCTCAAAAAATATGAGTAAGGACTTTATGATATAGTCACACTATAAAAGATACAAAACTGTCAGAGGCTACTATAAGTGTGATACAAATTACCAAATTTAAAAATTTGGGCAGGGAGGGGCAGGGGCAGTAACAACATTTTAAGTTTTGCAAAAAAGTTATTAATTTATATAAAAGTTCATTAGAGAGTGCTAATGTGCACAGTTTCTCCTGGGGTGATAAAAATTGTGGTAATGGTTGCACAACTCAGTGAGTATACTAAAAGCCAATGAATTATACATTTATTAATGGGTGAATTTTATGGTACATGAATATCTCAATAAAGCTAACCAAAAAATGAACGAGGGACAGGGGCACCTGGGTGTCTCAGTCAATTAAGCAACTGACTCGATCTCAGCTCAGGTCATGATCTCAGGGTCGTGAGATCAAGCCCCAGTAGGGCTGGGCAAGTCTGCTTTAAGATTCTGTCTCTCCCTCTCCCTCTGCCCCTCCCCGCTCACTCTCTTTTAAAAAAAAAAGAAAGAAAGAAAGAGGGGTGCCTGGGTGGTTCAGTTGGTTAAGTGTTTGCCTTCAGCTCAGGTCATAATTCCAGGATCCAGGGATCAAGCCCCATGTGGCGGAGCAGGTGGGGGGGGGGGCAGGGAGATCCCTGCTCAGCCAGGAGCCTGCTTCTCCCTCTCCCCCTGCCCCTCCCCACCCCAATAGTGAGCACTCTCTCTCTCTCAAATAAATAAAATTCTTGGGGGGGGGGGCAGGAAGGAAGGGAGGGAACAGAAGTGGAAGAAAGGGGAGGGGAGAGGAAGAAAGAGAGGGAAGGCAAGGGAGAGGAGGAAAGGGAGGGAAGGGAAGGAAGAAGAAAGAAAGGAATGAGGGAAAGTGATTTTCAACAGAGGTGCAAAAACAACTCAGTGAAGAGAGTCTTTTCAACAAACAGTGCTGTAACAATTAGAGAGTCATAAGAGAAAATAATGAACTTCAATCTAACTTCATACCATATACAAATATTAACTCCTATACCTAAACGCAAACCTAAAACTACAAAACTTTTAGATAATCTCTGTGATGATGGGTTAGGTGAGGCTTTTTTTTTTTTTTAAAGAATGTATTTATTTATTTGTCCTAGAGAGTGAGCACAGGCAGATAGAGTGATGGCAGAGGCAGAGGGAGAAGCAGGCTCCCCGCTGAGCAAGAAGCCTGATGTGGGACTCGATCACAGGACACTGGGATCATGACCTGAGCCAAAGGCAGCCGCTTAACCAAATGAGCCACCCAGGCGTCCCTAGGTGAAGCTTTTTTAGATATGTCACCAAAAGGATAATCTATAAAAGAACAAATTATTAATTAGACTTCATAAAAATTAAAATTATTCTTTGAAAAACATGTGAAGAAAGTGAAAAGACAAGCCATGGATGTAAGAAAATATTTAAAAAGTCATATATTCATCAAAGGACTTGTATCCAGAACATATAAAGAATTTGCAAAACTTAATAATGAAATAAACCAACCAATAAAAAAGGGTGGGCAAAATATTTGAACAGACACTTCACCACAGATATATAGATGGCAAATAAGCACATAAAAAGATGCTGAACTACATTATTCATTAGGGAAATTAAAATTAAAACCACAATGTCTAAAATTAGAAAGACTGAATATACCATGTATTGGTGAAGATGTGTATCAACTTGACTCTCATACACTGCAGGTAGAAATGTAAAATGATACAATACTTTAGAAAACTGCTTGAGAGTATCTCAAAAAATTAACATACACCTAAAATATGACCCTGCCTCTCCACTCATAGTATTTACACAAGAGAAATGAAAGCACATATCCTTACAGAGACCTGCACACAAATATACATATCACCTAATCTGCAATAGCACAAACTATAAAAACTCAAATGTTCAATGACAAGTAAATCGATAAACAAATTTAGTACATCCATTCAATGGAATACTCCTCAGCCATAACAAAACTGAGTTTTTGTTACACGCTAAAACATGGTTGATACTCTAATTATACTGAGTGAAAAAAGCCAAACAAAAGGGCACAAGGAAACTATTACCTTGACTGTGATGATGGTTTCACAAACTTGTATATATATCAAAACTTACAAAATGTACACTTTAAACACATGCAGCTTTTTTGTATCATCAGTTAAACCTCCACTAAACTTTTAAAAATAAAAATTAAAAATGTCATAAAAATATTCATGTCAGGTGCTAAACTATATATATTATCTTTTAAAAGATTTTTATTTATTTATCTGAGAGAGAAAAGAGCACAAA
Source organism: Lutra lutra (assembly GCF_902655055.1). Taxonomy (NCBI): domain Eukaryota; kingdom Metazoa; phylum Chordata; class Mammalia; order Carnivora; family Mustelidae; genus Lutra; species Lutra lutra. The sequence goes on from NC_062285.1 coordinate 37,965,947, forward strand.
CAGGGGGCAGGAGCAGAGGGAGAAAGAGAAGCAGACTCCCCGCTGAGCAGGGAGCCTGCCTGATGCAAGGCCCGGATCCCAGGACCCTAGGATCATGACCTGAGCCAAAGGCAGACCCCCAACCGACTGAACCACCCAGGCACCCCGCCAAACTATATATTATAAAGCAAGACACTAATAATCACATGAAAAGCAAAATAAACCAAACTATAAGAAAAACCTGCACACAGACAACACTGGATGAAAATTCACTAAAATATTAACGTAATATTTTTGGATGGTAGGTAACAAGTTTTGGGGTTTTTTACTGAAGTATAACTGATGTATTAACATTATACAAGCTTCAGGTGTAATGACCCAGTATTTGTATATTTTGTGAAATCATCAGTCTAGTTAAGGTCTAGTTAACATCTCTCACCATACATAATTTTCCTCCGATGAGATTTTTAAGATCTATTCTCTTTACAACTCTCAAATATGTAATACAGTATTACTATAGTCACCATGCTATACACTACATCCCTAGGACTTATTTATTTTATGACTGGAAGTTTCTACATTTTGAGTCCCTTTACCCATTTTCACCATCCCTTCACCCGCCCCTCTGGCGACAACCAATCTGTTCTCTGTATCTATGACCTGTTTGTGTTGCTCTGTTTTAGGTTCGAAATACAAGGAAGAGCATAAGTTAATTATCTATCAGACTTATTTCACTTAAGATAACACTCTCAAGGTCCATCCATGTTGTTACAGGAAGCAAGATTTCCTTCTTCTTTTAATGGCTAGATAATATTCCATTGTATACAAGAAAAAGCAGTACTTTTTCCTTTCCTTCTCTAGATCTTCCAAAATATGCATTAATGAGCCAGGATTAATACTCTAAACATGATGAAGGAGCACCTGGGTGGCTTAGTCAGCTGAGCAGCCAACTCTTGATTTTTGGCTTAGGTCATGATCTAGGGGTCCTGGGATCAAGCCCCATATAGGGCTCTCTGCTGAGCATGGAGCCTCCTGAGAATCTCTCTCTCCCTCTGTTTTGCACCTTTCCTCTCAGACTTGCTGCTCGGTAAAATAAATAAATCTTTAAAAAAAAAATACTCTGATAATGAAAACCTTAAAAAAAATATTTTCTTAAACTTGAAACTGAGGAGAACTCAGATACTTCATCGATGGCTGCAACTACAGCCTCACCACTGATACAGCATAATTTAAAACCATCACCAATTTCTTGAGATAATAGGAAAAGGTTACTCAAGAATAATTTAATGAGGTTCTTAGCATTCAGAAGTAAAAAAAAAAACAAACAAAAAAACTGGAAACCTCAAAACTGAGTTATCCAGTAATGGCAGTTACTAGCCAAATATGGCTATTGAATATTTCACTGAAATGTTGCTGGTGTGAATTCAGTTAAGTATAAAACTGTAAAATATGCACTGGATTTTGAAGATTTAAACAGAAAAAAGGAATACAGAACATCTTTATGGGACGCCTGGGTGGCTCAGTTGGTTGGATGACTGCCTTCGGCTCAGGTCATGGTCCCAGAGTCCCGGGATCGAGTCCCACATCGGGCTCCCAGCTCCATGGGGAGTCTGCTTCTCCCTCTGACCTTCTCCTCGCTCATGCTCTCTCTCACTGCCTCTCTCTCAAATAAATAAATAAAATCTTTAAAAAAAAATAAAAGATTTAAAAAGAACATCTTTATAACTTTTATACTAATCACATGTTGAAATGATATTTAGAGATTATGGGCTATATAAAATATTTAATTTCACCTGTGGGTTTTTTGTTTTGTTTTGTTTTAAGATTTACTTATTTGAGGGGGCACCTGGGTGGCTCAGTGGGTTAAAGCCTCTGCCTTCAGCTCAGACCATGATCTCAGGGTCCTGGGATCAAGCCCTGCATCAGGTTCTCTGTTCAGAGGGGAGCCTGCTTCCCCCTCTCTCTCTGTCTGCCTCTCTGCCTACCTGTGATCTCTATCTGATAAATAAAATCTTAAAAAAAAGATTTATTTATTTGACAGAGGGAGAGAGAGCACAGGTAGGAAAATCAACAGGCAGAGGGAGAGGGAGAAGCAGGCTCCCCACTGAGCAGGGAGCCTGATGCCGGGCTTGATCCCAGGACCCTGAGATTATGACCTGAGCCGAAGGCAGAGGCTTTCACCCACTGAGCCACCCAGGCGCCCCTCACCTGTTTGTTTGTTTTTTAACGTGAAAATTTACAGAAAATGTAAACTACATCTGTGGTACGTATTATATTTCTATTTAGGACAGTGCTGATGTAAAAAAAAATTTTTTGGAACATTTTATTTATTTGTCAGAGAGAATACGCACAAGCAGGTGGAGTGGCAGGCAGAGGGAGAAGCAGGCTCCCTGCTGAGCAAGGAGCCCAATGTGGGACTCAACCCCAGGACCCTGGGACGCTTAACCAACTGACCCACCCAGGCATCCCAAGACATTAATTTTTTAAATTACTTGTCATGGAAAAATATAGTTAAGATAAAGTCTCTCACTACTATCTTATTTCCATCATGTTTTCCTTGGATTTAGATTTCTAAATTCTAATTAATGTCATAGACTTAAGAACTCCAAAATGATATATTCAATTATACATAACTAAGACCTATTGGATGTTCCTTTATTTTACAAACATTATTCCACCAAATCGTTCCCTTGGCTTTCTCATCTATAAGAGGGATGACAACATACTATGTATGGGCTACTGAGAGATGTGAATGAAAAGAGGTACAACAGAAGAACTAACTGGCATTGTTCTGGACTTGCTAGATTAAATAGTCAGCTACGTAATTATTTCTACAGTATTTTCTCTCAGAATTCAGGATTTGAATTCAAGTTTCAATGACATGATAATAGGTCATGAATTTGCTGGGTCACTTCAGGTCAAAAAACTCAGAAGTTAAGTTTCCAAAGTCAAGTCTATGTTAATGGCTTACAACTGTATACATTTTCACACTATGTTGTGAATGTAGTATATTTTTTGGTTATATTATTTAAAATAATCCAGTCATGTACACAAAATTATCACTCTCAAGTAAGTAATTTAAGGGAGTGGGATTGTCCAGAGTCATACAAGTATTAAGTAATATTCCTAGAAAACTTTATTTTAATCCTTAGGTTAGAAAAAGTAAGCTACAAATCCTGTAAGTGGTTAGGGGAAAGAGATTAAGGAATCTCACAGAACTAGGAGTTCAGCAAATTGAAGGTTCAAAAAAAATGTATCTAGATAATTAAAACACAAAAGCAAAAAACTCACTTAGAATAACAGCACAAGTATGTCTGAAAATTAAATGTGTTCTCCACAAAATATCTTCCAAAAACTCAAATCCAAAAAGGTGCTGAAGATTTTTAGTACCACTGGTTTGTGTTATAGACAATGTTAGTACTGTGCTTACTGATAAGGAACTAAATAAGAAATGAAATAAAACTAACAGCTCATTAAATTATCTGGATTGAAGAAAAGCAACTTTTGAATTTTACATGTGCCTAACTTCAGCTGTACTCCAAATCATCATCAGTGTTCCTTCTTAGGAAGGAACAAGTATGTTCAAAGTTTGTGTTATGATTAACAAACAAAGCAGGAGCTAAAATTCATATAGCCACTATATCTTCATCTTGTGGCAAGTACTTAACAACAATTTATTGCTTGATTTAACTTAAAAAAGATCTGGCTTCAAGTTTATACTCTAAATAAAGAATTTTTCAAGGAGTGGTTATAGGGGCGCCTGGGTGGCTCAGTCAGTTAAGCATCTGCCTTAGGCTCAGATCATGATCCCAGGGTCCTGGGATGGAGCTATCCACATGGGCTCCCTGCAGAGGGAGCCCTTCTCCCTTCTTCCTTTCCTTCTGCCTCCTCTCCCTCCCATACTTCCTGCTTGTGCTCTCTGCCAAATAAATAAATAAATAAATAAATAAATAAATAAATAAAATCTTTAAACAAACAACAATAAAAAAAAAAAAGTAGATTATAAAGAGCGACCCCCCAGCTCTTCCTTTGCTTTTGGGGCAGTTGGGTGGCTAAGCTGGTTAAAGGGTTGACTCTTGATTTCAGCTCAGGTCATGATGGGGGAGGGAGCGTCTGGGATAGAGCCCCAGGAGAAGTCCACTTGGAATTCTCTCTCCCTCTGCCTCTCCCCTACTCTCACTCACACTAAAATACATAAATAAAATCTTTAAAAAGAGGGGGCTCCCCCCTCCTTAATTAAATAGAACAGAAAACATAATTCATCACTAATAAGTATTTGGTGAAACTTGTCTTTTTATCTGTGAATGTGCTCAATCATAATGTAAAATGTATTTTTTAAATGATTTTATTTATTTATTTGACAGAGATCATAAGCAGGCAGAGAGGCAGGTGGAGAGAGAGGAGGAAGCAGGCTCCCTGCTGAGCAGAGAGCCAGATGTGGGGGCTCGATCCCAGGACAGAGCCTTTAACCCCCTGAGCCACCCAGGCACCACGTAAAATGTATTTCTTATAATGGATCTCAGTCAAAAAGGTTTGAAAGACACTGCATAGCCTGCATATAGCAAATCTACAACACGTTTACTAACAGGAGGACTGTTGGGAGAAATAAAACAATCAAACTAAAAATCTTCCCTTTTGATTGTTCAAGAGGATATAAGGCACATTTAAGGCAATTGCTTAAAGCTAAAAGGATCCTCAGCAATTCTACCACTCAATTCACTAATAAGACAACATACTTATCCAAGGTCAGACTTATATTAGTAGTTAGCATTAAAACCAAGTCACCCATCCTAATTTTCAATGCACTAAACTAGGCTGCAAAAAGTCACTTTAAAAAAAAAAGTTATCAGCATTTAAATGCTAATTCTGAATTTCCTATTTTGGTTTCTAATAACCAAAAGAAACTGCAGCTTAACACATGCAACTATTTCCTCAAATACTATTCTAACAGATTAATGACCTCACCAGCTCTCCCATTAAAAGCTTTTTTCCAACTAGTTACTTGGTACTTAGCTTTTTATGGCACTTTTCTTTTCCCATTATGTTCAGCAGTGCATGCAATACACTGGTTAGGAATGCAACACACTGCTGTTGAAAATGCATGACCAGGACCATAACATAACTGAAATTTTCCTAAATTTCTATATTCTGTTCAAATTTTAGAAGCAAAATACAACTCTAAATCAGACCTAATTTTTTTGTGATCTGTATACCTCACTCTATATAAAACATTATAAATATTTTAAGAGATCTCATTTAGAGTGAGAACCATATGCAAAATATTTCATTTCCATCTCCTGACAAATCTTCACCAATAACTAAGTCAGTAAGAGAAGAAACATGTAAGGACTGAAGTCTAAACATAAGTGATCTCTACAAAGAGCTAAAAAGATTAAACACTGAAAATAGGAAGCAGATCATCAACACTTCATACTATGAGCAAAGATTTATTTCTACATCCTCTCCCAATATCCATAACTCATAATACTTGCAAAGAATGCCCCGCAATTCCTCAAGTCACTTCTATAAAGAAAAATCATTGTTTACACTTAATTCTGTTAATGATTACCAACAAAATGCAGATTTTAAAAATCGCTAAATATTGAGAATAGCAGAGCTATAAAGTTATTTCGTCTGACTTCTGAGCCTTACAGAAGTACACAGAAACTGCAAACAAATACAGGGAAGGGGAAAGGGAAACTGAGGCAGTGTTCTTCACACCCAAAGAGAAATGTCCTATTTTTTATTTTTTTAAACCTGTACATGTACTAGAGACATTTAAAAAATCCGATACTTTTAATCTACAGTCCAGCCAATTCACAAGATTGAATGTGAATTTTTCTCTTAAAAGATTAAGGGAGGGACTCCTGGGTGGGTCAATCGGTTAAGCACCTGCCTTCCGCTCTGGTCAGGATCCTAGGGTCCTGGGATGGAGTCCTACATGAGACTCCCTGCTCAGTCAGGAGTCCGCTTCTCTTTCTGCCTAATGCTCCTCACCCTGCTTTGTGCTCTCTGAGAAATTAATTAATTAATCAAAAAAAGAAGATAAAGGGAAGAGGAATTTATAAATATGTGTATATCTGTATATGCTTAAATTATGCCGACGGCAACATAACAGAGATTGTTTCCCCAACAGGGAATTCTAACTCTGAAAGCAAGTACCAATCGCATGCCAAATATAAGAGCTGCCAAAGTTCATTCACTCATTTTTCTAAAATAAAATGAAAATAGGCAAAGCCCTAAAATCACAATGCGGTGTGGGCCAGAGCTATGTGGGCAGGGCGCTGGAGCTAATCAGTGCCCAGCCAGGGGTACAGAGTGTAGGGAAGACGATGTAAATGGCGGAGCTCAGGGTGTGTGTGGGGGAAGGTGGGGGGGCAAAATAAATTTTAAAAGATCATACTCACAGGTATGAAAAATCTAGATGTGAAATACTATTAGACAATAGTCCTGTTCTAGTTTCTCACAAATCAACTAAACAGTTTAAACAAAATTTAACCTTCATTTATAAGCAATGACATGAAATCCCTTAGGTTGGAATGTTCCTCTTAGATGAAAATATAATTTAAATCATGGAAACCAGGAGCCAGCTACTACTTACAGAATTCTAGCTAGGGCACTAAATAAATGAAATCTGAAGTCTTTCTAAATCAACTAACAAGGTATCCATCACCAAAACTTCTAAATTATGTTTGAGTCATATTTACCTGTGGCTACAACTCAAAATTAAATACTACTAAAAGGTCAAGTTTAATAATACAATCCTGCCATATATCTCAAGACACAAAGACAGACCAAAAATTGTGTAAATTTTTGGAAGCCAAACATTCTAACATTTCCTGAATTTGTAGTAAATTGTTTTTAAAATAGATACATGTAATATTAACATTTGTTTCCTTGAGTAACTACAAGGAACTTTCATACTAAATATTTACCATTTATCATTTCAAAAGAAATACCATACTTATAAGCAAGTTTTGCTTTCACTGTTTCTCTTCAAATGCTTCCTAGCTCAGACTAATGAGAAATTATATAGTTGGTAATAGTTCTATGGTAGACCTTATCTAGCTGTATCTCAAAATTCTAACAGATTACGTTTGGCTCAGTAACAGGAGCATCTATGCCTCCATGATAAAAATTTGTCTTTCTCAAAGAAACCATTCTAACTCTTTAGCTATTTAAAAACTGCAAATGAGGGGTGCCTGAGTGGCTCAATAGGTTAAGCATCTGCCTTCAGCTCAAGTCATGGTCCTGTGGTCCTGGGATGAGCTCCGCATCAGGCTTTCTGTTGGAAGTGGTCTGCTTCTTCCTGTCCCTCTACCCCTCCCTGCTCTTCCTGCTCTCTTTCTTTCTCTCTCGCTCATGCAATCTCTCAAATATTTAAATAAAATCTTGAAAAAATAATAAAAAATTAAAACTTCAAATGAAAAACCACCGATGCTGACTGATTTTTATACACTTAGAATAACTAAAAGTCAAACTGTAATTGTCAGGTAGGATAATCAGTCTCATAAAAGTCACACTGAACATCATGGAATGAGTTTAATATATGCACATAATTTTCAATAAATCACAGAACAGTGGTAAGAAAAGATCATCTCTCCAATCTTTTGTCGTCAACACTTCTGAATAGGCACCCAATTCTGGGAGGCATTTGTAAACATTCTAATCAACAATTATGACTCTAACACGGGTTTGTTTATTTCCCAGTTCATATTCTTACCTAGATCCCTATTTTATTGCCTCTTGGAAATCACTGGAATACCATACAATTTCTTTCTCAAAGCACTAGACCAGTTACAAATGCCATGCACAGGAGGAACACACTGAAATCCAATTTTAATTTCATATACTTCAAACACCAGATAAAAAAACAGAAAAATTGGGTGCCTGGGTGGCTCAGTGGGTTAAGCCTCTGACTTCTGCTCAGGTCATGATCTCAGGGTCCTGGGATCAAGTACCACATCAGGTCCTCCGCTCAGCAGGGAGCCTGCTTCCCTCTCTCTCTCTCCCTGCCTGCTTCTCTGCCTACTTGTGATCTCTGTCAAAGAAATAAATAAAATCTTTAAAAAAAAAAACAACTGAAAAATTATCAATTTGGTCTTTAGATCATGCAAACAACTTGAGCTATTCCTATTAGTGTGTACTACAAGATAATTACAAAGTCTGAAGAGAAGCATGCTAGCTTTTAAAACACAAATGAAAAAGAAACAAAGAAGAAAGATCCATGCTCAACTTCCATTTCTACCATGTGCTACTTGTGATCTTGGCAAATTATTTAACTTTTATAACCTCTTCACCTAAAAATGATTGAGTTCTATAAGAATTAAATGAGAATATATGTAAAACACAGGACCTGCCCCATAAATAGTTCCAAATCCCCACCCCTTTCCCAAGTCCTTTAAAAACAAATGCAGGGGCGCCTGGGTGGCTCAGTGGGTTAAAGCCTCTGCCTTCGGCTCGGGTCATGATTCCAGCGTCCTAGGATCGAGCCCCGCTTCAGGCTCTCTGCTCAGCAGGGAGCCTGTGTCCTCCTCTCTCTCTCTGCCTGCCTCTCTGCCTACCTGTGATCTCTGCCTGTCAAATAAATAAATAAAATCTTAAAAAACAAAACAAAACAAAATGCATATACACTTCATATTTCTCATAAAACCTCATATTGGACTCTAGAAGCAACTGGTAATAAAAACAGAATTTGTCACTAGGATGCCTAGCTGGCTCAATTGGAAGCTCATGATCCTCTTGATCTGAGTTGTGAGTTTGAGCCCCTCTCTGGGTGTAGAGATTACTGAAATAAATAAACTTAAAAAAAAAAAATCCAATCACCATTAAAAATAAAAAAAGCCACAATCTGTCACAGTAAGACAGAAATTTAATGACAACTAAATTAAAAACTATTCTGTCACCAGAAGTCATTTTGCTCAATGTGCCATTTACCTCATCACAGTAATCTGTTAATTTACTCTCTAAATACTAATAAAAAACATAGAAATGAGAGAATAACCATAATGTAACTGTAAAATTTTAAACACTGATGAGTTGGGAAAAATAAAAGGAAAAATAAACATTAAAATAATCTACTTCTGTATTAAATTAAAATTTGGATCATAATACTCTAGCATAAATACACTCAAAAAGACAAACCAATTTTTTAATACCAAGATCAGGAGATGAGAAATTAGGAATTCATTTATTAACTTTAGAGTGAAGACTCACTATAATTAAATGTATGAAGAAAATAGAATCAATTACAATACAAAAGAACTGGAATGCCACAGAACAATAAATTATTGCAAAAGATACATCTGGATAAAGGACTATTATCCAAAATATATAAAGTACTCTTAAAGCTCAACAGTAAGAGGGGCACCTGGGTGGTTCAGTCATTAAGCATCTGCCTTTGGCTCTGGTCATGATCCTAGGGTCCTGGGAGTCAGGCTCCCTTCCTCTGCTTCTCCCTCTCCCTCTCCCTGACCCCCCATTTGAGCTCACTTACTCCCTCTCTCTCTCAAATAAATAAAATCTTAAAAAAAAACCCTCAACAATAAAAAAACAAATAACCTGATTAAAAAATGGGCCAAAGACTTAAACACCTCACCAAAGAAGACAGACAAATGGCAAATAAGCATCTGAAATTATATTTTACATAAATCACCAGGAAAGTGCAAATTAAAATATCAACGAGATACCACTACACACCAATTAGAATGACCAAAATCTGGATCACCAATAGTACCAAATGCTGGCCAGCATGTGGAGCAACAGGAACTCTCATTCATTGCTAGCAGAAATGCAAAATGATACAGCCACTTAGGAAAACTTCAGCAGTTTCTTCCAAAACTAAACGTGATCCTACCGTCCAGTCCAGCATCATGTTCCTTGGCATTGATCCAAAGGAACTGAAAACTTAAGTCCACACAAAAACCTGCAACACAGATGTTTATAGCAATTTTATCCATAACTGCCAAACTTGGAAGCAACTGAGATGTCCCTTAGGAGATGAATGGATAGACTGGTATACACATGCAATGAAATATTATCCAGCATTAAAAAGAAATGAGCTATCAAGTCATGAAAAGGTTCCATGGAATAACCAAAAATGCAGATTACTAAGCAGAAGCAGCCCATCTGAAAAGACTATGTGTATTGTATGATCCCATGTATGTGACCAATTCAGGAAAAGACAAAACTATGAAGACAGTAAAATGATGTGTAGTTGCTAAGAGTGAGGGTGAGAAAAAGATGAATAGGGACAGCACCAAGGATTTTTTTGAGGAGTGAAAATACTCTAAATGATATAATAATGGATGTATGTAATTATACATTTGGCCAAACCCACAGAATGTTTAACATCCTAAGAAAAAAAGTCCTAAGGAAAAACCATGGACGTTGGGTGGTTATGATGTCTCAGTGTAGGTTCATCCTTGGTTAAAAAAAGAAAAAGATACCACTCTGGTCAGTGATGTTGATATGGGGGAAAACTATGAATGTGTAGGGGCAAAAAGGTGTATGGAAAAATCTCCGTATCCCTCTCTCAATTTTATTATATATCTAAAGCTGCTCTAAAAAATTAATTCTAATGAAGGAAAAAAGAGAATATCACATTACTGACACTCAATTCCCAGCACTGAAAAAGATTTTCCAAAAATATAACAAAGGATTATTAATTTTGCTTTGAAGAATTTAGGAAATTGATTACAGTATAAGGCATCTGAAAGTAGGCAAAGTATCAAAAGACAAAAGAATATACAATTTATCATTAAGTATATGGACAAAGTTCTTAAGAAATAAAATATAAAGCAATGAGAAATTTTTAAGATAACAGTATTGATAAATAAAATAGGTCTCACTTGGGGCACTGAAATATACATGAGCATCTCTCTTGGAAACAATCTGATTGTAGAAAATATTTAAATGTTCATAGCCTTAGAAACCAATAATTACATTCTGAAATTTAATCCTAAAAAAAAGGTCTAAATAGTGAAATCTGAGGTATTAATTTGGGTTTTGCTCACAAGGCAATAGATTCCTTCCCTCCACTCCAAAGCCACTATCTCAAGGTCTTTTGTATTATTTTAGAACCAGCAGTTAGAAGACAAGCCCTTCATCTGGATTGTTTGAGAAACCCCAGGCCCAAAAAGAGAAGTTCTGCTGGAGTACTAGAGAGGGAGGGGGTGGAAAGAATGAAGAGTTGAAGAGGTAGAAATTGGGGGAAAACAAGGGACTTAAAGGATTCAGATCAATACCCCTGTCCCCAATCCCACTGGGAGTGGCATGTGGAAGAGGATGGGGATGCAGTGGAGATAAGAGAGAGACAATGATGGTAAAATTTGTTTTGGAAAATTTGGTGAAAGATCCTACTACTACTCAAGGTTCTCTGTAAGTTGGCCTTCAAAAGAACCTTTCAGGCTTATATAAACAGCATGTCACTGACAAGCAGTGTAGATGGAAGACTAGAAAGCCCTTTCCTGATAGTGTTCTAGAATATATGAAACTATCCAAAGACTGGGGGAAGGAGGAGTTATACAAGGGAATAATGACCAATGAAATCAGGTGAAGTCACAACACAACATGTTAAATTTTAGTAAAAATGGGAATATATTTCTGTTACAACCTTAGCAGGTAAGACTCATGCCTACTGTATGTGTGTAAGAAAAAACATAATAGCAACAATGGGGGTAAATTATGGTGTTTCTGCATAAGAACTGCTGTTAAATGCACCTGTCAAAAATGTTTATATTGATTATGTTCCAATGAATTCTAAAATTATCATGAAATAAAATTATATGTACACATACACTTATGATCCCAGCAGAACATAAGTTCTGTGAGGGGCAGGGTTTTCCTTTCCTCTATTTGCCAACTAAGATAGTACCTGGCACATAGGAGGAATTTAATAAATAGTTACTGAATAAATATAAAATCCATTTAGGGGAGAGAGAAAAGGAAAATATTCCAAACTGATATACTGGCATTGTCTTTTAGTGATAGAACTTTAGTGGGGTTATTTTTGTTTCTATTTTTCCTTGTCTTCTAAGATGTCTCTGACTATATATTACTTCCATAAAGGGAAAAAAAAAAATTGGGAAGTAATTCCCTTTAAAGGCATTAAAATTTCCTATATTTTCGGGGCGCCTGGGTGGCTCAGTGGGTTAAACCTCTGCCTTCCGCTCAGGTCATGATCTCAGGGCCCTGGGATGGAGGCCCGCATTGAGTTCTCTGCTCAGCAGGGAGCCTGCTTCCCCGCCCCTCCTGCCTCTCTGCCACAAAACAAAACAAAACAAAACAAAAAACCCTGTATTTTCAAAACATCTTTGGTAACCTCTAGAATAGATAACTTAAAACTTAAATAAAGGAAGAAGGGCAGGAAGTAGAAAAAGCACACTAAAGCTGTTTCTCCTATAGTTTAGTCAATATACAAGACTAAACTTCCTCAAAGAACTTTCAATGTACTAATACTTGGCTCTTAAAAACTGTACCAGTAGAATAACATTGTTCTAAAAACAAACTACTGATTTAAAATATTCTGACTATGCCCAAAATCATGAGGTAGTGAATGAACTTTCAGCAAATCTCTGAACAAAGGCTGACAGTGAAAAAATTAATCAGCTTTGCAATATATCAACGATGACTTTTAAACTTCTATTCAGAGTGATCAAATGCATCAATGACCAATATCCTAGATGTAGCTGTAACTAAATGTTAGCATTTGTGGGCCAAATATTCTAATTGATTTTCCCTTGAGAATTAAAAAGAAATACACAGTCAAGTAGGAATTCAAGTGTTATTACTCTTGATTTAAGATCAGAATGTTCTGAAACTGGTATCACAACTGCATGTGCAGTAGTAGTACTAAGTCTCAAAAACAATTACGACAGTGTACAAATAATACATATTTTTATCTAAAATTTCTAGTTTTTAACATAAGAAATGTATTTTTCTGTGAGGAAAATCGGGCAAATTATGCCACTATACATAACAATCACAACTATGGGAACACACACCCCAATTAGGAAAACAGTATACAAACAATACTGTTTTTTTTGTTTATTTTTTAAGATTTTATTTATTTATCTGACACACAGAGAGAGAAACAGCAAGAGAGGGAATATAAGCAGAGGGAGTGGGAGAAGGAGAAGCAGACTTCCTGCTGAGTAGGGAGCTAGCTGGATGCGGGTTTCAATCCCAGGACTCTGGGATCATGACCTGAGCTGCAGGCAGACACTGCAGTTTTGCTATGATTTTGCTATGCAGTAAAACAGGCAAACTACCACCATACAGGTATGATCACACTATAAAAACAAAAATCAAACACGTAGAAATTAGACTGTTCAAAATGGTAACAAGGCTTATCTCTGGATGAAGGGATTCACTGGTCATTTTTATTTCATTTTTCCTCTAATTTCCTAATTTTTATAACAAGAATATATTACTTCTATAAATGTTTTTCTGAAAAATCTTTTTTGTCCATGATGGTCAAAGGATGGTCACAAAACCCAACCTAGAAATAAGTGAGGTTATAACTTTGATAATAGGAGTCAAAATCAAATCACCATTTTCTAAACAATGACTATCAAAAGAACCTTATATAAAGGAAAATAGGCTTCTGTGGTTATTAAATTACCATCTAGCTTTTGAAAAGCCATTACCTTGGTGTCTCAGATATTTTATAATTTTATTAAAATAAAGCACTTAAGAGATATTTTCATTAATCTTTTCACCCTTACTTACTGTACAGGAAGAACTAGCCATGAATGAACTATTTTGGAAAAAGTTAACACAAATAGCTGAACTACAAATACTGCTTTTATAAGCAAAAGATATAAAAAAATCAACTCAACTTTTTCCTCAGTATCATTAAAATATGAATATGGGCACTAAATTGGTTAACAAGTTTAAAGAAACACAATGGCCAGAAATAATTAAAAAATATAAATAAAGCAGCAAGTTTATATGTTTAGTATATATCCAAACATGTATTAGCAGTTTATGTGAAATAAACAAGAGTATTTACCAAATATTTCAAGATATTTGCAATAAAAACTGACTTCTAATATTTTTAGCAACAACTAAAATACTCAAAGAACAAGACCATAAGAAATATCATTTCTAATACAGCTATGCTGGTTAAGTAACAAAATACAAGATAAAATTTTAAAGGACTAAATGTCAATTTTCATAAAATAGTCAGATATTAAAAGTACCTCAAACCAAACAGAAAAGACTTCAAAAACCCAAATTTCTTTGTTCAGCAACAGCAAAAGAATTATGGTTTGTAAAGGGTACTAATAAAAGAAACCACAGAAAGGAAGGCCCTAACATTTTTTTTAAAGGAAGTAGTATACTTAATTTACTGTAGCATCAGCTCTTTTACATTTTATTTTAACAGACTAGTCTAGGTTAGAGATGGCCAGAAAAACAATGTGAACTATACATGCAATGTTAAATTTTCAAGTAGTCACATTTTAAAAAGTAATAAGAATCAGCTGAAATTAATAATATATTTACCCAATATATCCAAATATGATCATTTCATGTAATCAATTTTTTAAATTGGAATATTTTAACTTTGTTTTTTACTAAGTCTTCAAAATTCGGTGTGCAATTCACACACACACATCTCAAACTGGATGCTAAATATTCTGAAAGTTTTATTTACTTATATGAGAGAGAGAGATCAAGAGTGCGCACACAAGCATGGGCAAGTGGGGGGAGGGGCAGAGGGAGAGGGAGAGAAGAGAATCCCAAGCAGACTCCCTGCTGAGTGTGGAGCCAGACCTGGGGCTCAATCCCACGACCCATGAGTTCATGACCATAGCTAAAATCACCAGTCAGACCCTTAATTGACTGAGGCCCCTGGATGCTAAATTTTTATCAGAAAAAACACAGAAAACAGATACTGAATTTGATACTAAGACTCACAGAATTTATCTGCATTTATTAGGAATGATTTTGAATGTGAGTGAGGTAATTACTAAACTTCTCCTATGATTTCAAAGTAAAATCAGGTCAGTTTATATCACTTGTTTTCCTTTAAGGCTAAAAAGTGCACATCATATCCCCAAAGCAACAGTAGAAAGAATGTCAAAGTAAAAACAGTAAATTAATTTTAAAAAAGAGTACCACTGCCAGAGAGGAAGATATTAGAGGAAAGGATGGCAGCTCTGCTGTAGTGAGAAGGGTCCCAAAGGGGACTTCAGCCCAGTTGAGCTAAGAGATTATATTCCTATTCATATTTTTACTCTCAATACTTTTGACACCAACTGCATTGTACTTCTCACACCAGCAACAAATTTTTCAATTCTCTGGAAGTCATTCCTGACACTAAACTACCTGAAGTTAGTGCAAAGCATACAGATTAAGGGCTCAGTCCCACAAAAGTGCCCCCACTTCAGATGATAGCTCCAAGTCCCAGGATAACTGCCACCTATACTTCTGACCAACGTGCTATAGATCAGGAGTTCCCATGACCCCCTCCTCACATTTGATAATTTGCTTGAACGGCTCAAAGAACTCCAGTTTACTTACCAGTTAATGCTAAAGGATACAATCTAAAGTCAGCCAGATGGCAGATACCTAGGGCAAAATATCACTCTGGAAATTCCAAGAAGTTTACAAGTTCTGTGTCAGGAGCCAGGGGCAAAGATCAAATATATATTTCTTATTATGCCACTTCCATATAAACAGGAGCTCTGCAAATTCGTCCATATATTTAGCAAGATCAGAACTGAGTTTCTCACTACTGGAAAAGGGAAGCATACATGTAGGAAAAAGGGAAAGCTATAATGAACTCTATGTTGAACTGGAATTAGATCTATCAATGTGAACTTGATATATACACATATTAAATGTGTATATACACATTTATATATATACACATACAAGAAAAAGAGCACAAACACTCATGCATACATATAAATACTTCCTAACTCTTCACTAAAAAATCTCGAAATAGTGATGTCCCAACAGCCATGAGTACACACTGCTTTCTGAATCCTATTCTATACTATAAGGAACCTGCTTCCTTTGGAGAAATGGCTGGTCCAGGGCCAGGCTGGGGAAAGAACATCTGGTGCAAAAAATAAGAACATCATCAAAAAACAATAGGGGCATGTTAATAAAAAGGACACAGAAGGCAGCTTCTGGCCCAATCTGGGACAACTGTTAAATATTTCATAGTGGGCGCCTGGGTGGCTCAGTGGGTTAAGCCGCTGCCTTCGGCTCAGGTCATGATCTCAGTGTCCTGGGATCAAGTCCCACATCGGGCTCTCTGCTCAGCAAGAAGCCTGCTTCCCTCTCTCTCTCTGCCTGCCTCTCCGTCTACTTGTGATCTCTCTCTGTCAAATAAATAAATAAAAAAAAAAAATCTTAAAAAAAAATATTTCATAGTAAAAAGGCTTTTTTTTTTTTTTAAAGATTTATTTATTTATTTATTTGACAGAGAGAGATCACAAGTAGGCAGAGAGGCAAGCAGAGAGAGAGGAAGGGAAGCAGGCTTCCCGCCGAGCAGCGAGCCCGATGCGGGACTCGATCCCAGGACTCTGGGATCATGACCTGAGCCGAAGGCAGCGGCTTAACCCACTGAGCCACCCAGGCGCCCCGTAAAAAGGCTTTTTTAAGGTATTAGTGTATCTATCACATAAAGACAAGAGGAAAAAACTTCTGTTGTGTAATAGTTAGCTAAGTACTGGCTGTTAAAGAAGTCATCTTGTGACGAGGGTTAAGGATGACAGATGTTTAAAACATTAAATAAGATACTCAAGCAGAGTACATACACAGTAAGATCTGGGAAAGCGTGTAATAGTGGCATTTATGGCAAATAGGGAAGTTTCACTTCTATCCTTATAAGAGGGATAGAAAATGGTCAAGATTCTCCCCAGCAGAATATCACTATGCCCCACCCCTCCACTTATGTGAGGTGGGGGAGTATCTCTAGAGATAAAGATGCTGGTACTAATGTAACACAGACAATTTGTCCAACAAAAGTAGTATCTAAACTAGTACCTCCATATAACAGGGTGCCTGGTCAAACAGAACAAATATTTAAGTTGAGATCGTACCATTTAAAAATTGCTAGTGGCTTTTTTTTGGTCCAGGCGGAAAAAAGGAATGCACCTGAGCATCACCTTCTTTGTTCTGGGAAGAACCACTTGAGTGGCCCTTCTCAGTAATGTAATTGAGGCAAATAGATTATCTTTTGCCCTAGAGAAGGTCCATACCAGGCTCTATTTTTGACTTGATAAAACCATCCCTACCAATAATATTTAATGGTAATGAGCTAAGAGAAAGTGCGTAGAAATATGCAAAAAAGGGGGGGAGGGGCTTTCTTAGGTAAGTGTGCAGACTCCGAGGCCTTTCAAGTTTACTGTTTTTAGAAACTGATAGACTAAAATGGCCCTAAAGGAGGTCCACTAGCTGGGGAGTTTCCCCTATCCTCAACATCTACAATAACGGAACTTACCTTGAAGGAAGACAACGAAAGCCTAAACCTATGCCTAGGATGAAAGAAGGAAGCTGAAAACCCCTACAGACCAGTTACTCTAAACAAAACAAGAACATTTTGAACAATCTGCCACACTTTGAAGCAAGATCTATGTGCCAAAATATGTATTACCCCTGGTATAAAAGGGTAAGGAACTATCTGACTTCAAAGAACCATTTTAGTCTAAAGAACATCCAGGAATTCAGGCCTATGGGATGATATGCTTATTAGTCTGTCCTGGTGCATACACAGGCCAATAATATCAACTGATATACTTTAAGTGTTTTGCTAAATTAATACAAAGTTTTGATATTTCAAGAAGAAAATCTCACTTATCTGGAAATCTTACTAGAGGTGAGATAACATCTTATTCCCATAACAATGCTGAATAAATGAAACGTTCCAGGGGATTTCAAAACATAATTATGTAATTTAAATGAGACTTCTACTTGGAGCTCATACAGACAAGAGAGCCAAATCCTTCTCAATACCATATGTAATATGTCAAAGTACACAGTAGGGGGAAAAAAAAGGTAAGATTTTTTTTAAAAATCAAGGAAAAAGTCAATTCCTACCATCAGCATTAAGAACTAAACTAACAAACTATAACTTCAATCTCTAAAGTAAATAAAACTAAGTCCTATGGAAGTTATACAATAACAATTAACATGCTGATCTATTCATATACTCCAGTATCCTTAATTCTGCTTTCCTGGTTGAGTAAAAAAAATCACAATGGTGCCTAACAATTTTAGGAATTTAATTTTTACTAACAATGTAATACTAGAAAATGAACAATCTTTATACACAGAAGTTTCTAAAGACCATTGACAACACTAACTACTAACACTACAGCCATTCAATTTATCTGTTAGATGGAAATTTGATACAGGCCACAGAAATAACACTGCTTTACCTTAAGTACTTAAGTCTGTGATAACCAATGCATGTAAATAGCATCTAAAAAACTCTGAACACTGGGGCACCTGGGTGGCTCAGTCCTTAAGTGTCTGCCTTTGGCTCAGGTTGTGATCCCAGGGTCCTGGAATCCAGCCCCACATGGGACTCCCTGCTCCCTGCTTCTCTCTCTCCCACCCCCACTGCTTGTGTCCCCTCTCTCACTGTTTCTGTCAAATAAATAAATAAAATCTTTAAATAAAAATAAAATAAAGAAAATAAAAAACTCTGAGAGCACCAAGAAGTTAATTAAAAAGACTCTGCCATCTCCCTCCTTATAGAATCTACATATAAATACTGGCTAAAAGAACATTTTTTTTTAAAAGAACATTTAAATAGAGATTTATTTCATAAAGTGAAATATAAAGGTGTAAGATGCTCAATGATGAATTATAATTAGTAAATAAAGCAAAAGGACTTAGAATTCCACAAGAATTCAAATTCTTCCTGGTTTAACTGAAGTATTCTGCAGTGGAAAGAAGAAGATATGCCATGATCTTTGGTTATTAAACCTAAGTTAGTTTCTTCAAACATAAAATTAAGAAAATATCTGCCTTGTACTGTGCCTGTTACAAAAAGAAGCTCTCATTAGATAGTATTAGTTATTATTAATACCTTTCCAGATTAATTAGCAAGGGACACTTTGCAAAAAAGGCCTAAAGAAAGGTATGCAGTATTTGGGGCTTTTGTTACAGAAAGGTCCATTTTTACCACATTCTAGAAACAATGCAGTAATTCATAATCTTTATTGTAATAAAATTTAATTGAAATCTGGCTGTTTCTTCAAGTGACACACAAAAATGGTCATTTTAGAGATGCTCACTTAAAAAATATATATCACCATACTATTATGTAAATGAAACATGAAGGCCAGTGATTATAGGAGGAAAAAAAAAACTGTTTAACCAGAACATTCCTTCCAATGAGTATTCTCGTAAGTATTCTGGGATTAGCTGATAAATAGCATGAAGTAAGAAAACATGAAAACTTATTTGGACTAAATCTAACTATCCACAAAAAATAACTAAACTAAATAATATAAATATAATATAATATAAACTAAAATATATAAAATATTATAAAATATAATATAAACTAAAATAACTAAAACTAAAATAATTAGCTTAGAACAAAACCTTAAGATAGATACTGAGGCAGAGAAAGCAGAATACTTTATTTCAATGCTTTAAGTTTTAAAGACCTTTCCTTGCTTATCTATAAATCTCATCCTTGATCATGCCTTCCACTTAGCCAATTTTTCTTGCCCCATACTCACTCAAACTTGTCTGAATAAAAGAAAATAGCCTACTCTATTATCTCTAGTTCTTAACCTTCCTGAGCTATTCCCTTAAATCCACTGCAAATTCTCCACTATTCTGAAACTGTAAAATCACCAAATACCTGGAGCAAATGTGACATAAATGTTAATCTGTTAATTCTACATGTATATGTGAGTTTGTGATAACATCCTTTGTATAGCTCTTGCCCAAAAAAGGAACTATTTTTACTTCATTAATACAGAATATATTTTTAAAATATGTAACTTAAGTTATAAAGGCAACATACTCTGCATGTGTGTGGTGTGTGTATTTGAAGAGGTGAGGGAGCAGCAGAGGGAGACAGAGAATCTTAAGCAGGGTCCATACCCAGTGCACAACAGACCTCACAATCCTGAGATCATGACCTGAGCCAAAATCAAGAGTCAGACATAAACCAACTGAGCCACCCAGGTGCTCCCCAACACTGTATGTTCTTCATGATGTATAAATTACATCTCAATGAAACTGTTAAAAATACACACACACACAAACACACACACACGCACGCGCGCGTCACCCCAAGATCTAGATACAACATGTTCCCATAGAACTTCCTACAAGGATGTAAATGCTCTATATCTGTGCCATCCAATAGGACAGGCACACATGGCTTTTGAGCACTTGAAATATGGCTAGTGTAACTGAATAACTGAGTTTTTAAATTTCATTCATTTTAATTAAGTTAAATAGCCACAGGCGGCTAGTGAACAGTATATAAATCAAGGATGTTACCAGTGACTTACATTTACCCTTGCTCACATCCCCTTAGATAATACTGAATTTTGTTAATGACTTAATAGCCAAATGCAATAAATTTCCAAAGTCTAACTAATCTCTACAACTCTTTTCTAGTCCTTCTAAAATCTGTTCTCCAAAATTACTACTATGCAAATTGGACTTCTCTACTACATTCTTTTCTTAAAATTTTATTCCCTTGATGCTACCATTCTTCTAGTGTTCTATTTAGTTCAACCCCTGGCTTCTTTTTTACCTTTGCCCACCCACTAATTATTCCTATTCTGCCCCAGGAAAATTATCCTCCCCTGTCTCTTACTCTGTTTTTCTCTGTATATTTATATGTATTCTCTCCCTAGATGATTTCATGTACTTTCATTATTTCAGCCGACTGAATGACTAACATAGACATTTGGGAATCTATAGCTTTACCTTGGACCTATTCTTTGAGCTTCAGTGCCTAATGAACCTCATGGAGGTTTCACAAGTATCTCGCTTAACGTATCAAATTGAATGTATCTCCATAGCCTTTCCTCTCCCCCCAAAAATAAAATCCCTAATTCTTTCTTATTCCTTCCCTCAGTTGACAGCACAATCATCTATCCCTACCCTTTTTTCTGTGCTTCATTTTTGTCTCCAAATGCCAATTCATCACTAAACCCTGAATATTTTATCTCTGAAATATGAAGATTCCTTTCTCTACTGCTGCCCTCATTCAGGCTGTAGAAACCTCATACTACCCCCTAACTAAACTCTATACATCCCCTGTATCCCTTAAACCCATTCTCCACAATTACTACCATGCAAATCTACTTACCTTCTTCGTTTATAATTCTTTAGTTACTCTCCACGGCCTATAGCTGAGTTTATTTGTGTGGGAGGCATGTGTGGAAGATTCAAAGAGCATGTAAATATAAACATGATAATGATGTCTAGGAATTCTTCAAAATGTTAAAGAGATGACCTGTGCATTCCAAATTTATCTTAATCCACAATGACCTACCAGTCCAAGCAAGGAGAGTATCCTCACAGAAATGGATATATCAAGTTATTTAGCACAAAACTACTAGCCATTAAGATGATCTTGTCAGGGGTGACTGAGTGGCTCAGTTGGCTAGCGCATGCCTTTGGCTCAGGTCATAATACCAGAATCCTGGGATTGAATCTCACATCAGGCTCCCTGCTCAGCAGGAAATCTGCTTCTCTCTCTCTCTCTCTATATATATATACATATATATCTGTCTCCCCTCCCCCTACTCATGCTCTCTTGCTCACTGTCTCTCTCTCTCTCAAATAAATAAATAAAATCTTAAAAAATAATAAGATGATCCTGTCATTATCCCAAGCAACTTGTTTACGTCTATTAGTAGAGAAAATGATCATCAATAATGATTTGATTTACTAATTAGTTTCATCTCTCACTGTTTGGTTTATGTATTAGTTTGTGTTTAATTAACACAAGACCATCCACTATGCACATACTGACAAAAAAAAAAAATCATCTGTCTCTGAGAAGCAGAACCTTGGCTGCACATTTCTATAGAAATAATTAGTGTGGTTTTTCTTAACTAACAGGAAAATGATGATTATACCAACTACATTTCTAAACACTCTTTAAAAATTACCCCTAAATTCTTAAATTTCTTAAGAATTCTTGAATTCCTAGAAAAACTGTGTTTGCTTTTGAGGACAGTTTACCTGAAGGTTCCTTCCTAAAAATCATTAAGCACATTCATTTAGCATAACACACTTAATACGTCAATCTTGCAATGCCAAGATTCAAGTCACAATGCCAAAAAGCAAATTCTTCATGAAAGTCCATCTGAAAGGCACCTGGGTGGCTCAGCCAGGTAATTTTGGCTTAGGTCATGATGTCAGGATTGTGAGGTAAATTGTGTGGTGGGCGCGAACCCTGCTTAAGATTATCTCCCTCCCTCTGCTCCCCACTCAAAAAAAAAAAAAAGAGAGAGAGAGAGAAAAGAAACCCCATCTGAAAATCTAAATTAATATAAATTAAGGTGGAGATAGGATCAATTATGTCCAATCACAAAACCAAGCAAATTATTGACATCATTCCTCTCATGTAGACTATCATTAACCAACCTTTTAAAAAGTACACATAAGGGGCGCCTGGGCGGCTCAGTGGGTTAAAGCCTCTGCCTTCAGCTCAGGTCATAATCCCAGGGTTCTGGGATCGAGCCCCGCATTGGGCTCTCTGCTCAGCAGGGAGCCGGCTTCCTTCCCCCACTCCACCTGCTTCCTTCCCCCCTTCTGCCTGCTTCCTCCCCACCTCTCCGCCTGCCTCTCTGCCTACTTGTGATCTCTGTCTGTCAGATAAATAAATAAAAATCTTAAAAAAAAAAAAAATACACACAATATTAAGTCTACACCTGATAAAGACACCATACTCTCCCAAATAAAAGCACTCTCAAGAAGAGCTTCTGGCAACTTCTCTTCAGTCTGAAAAGCTGCTCCCGTTTGTCTTAAGATTTGATAAAATTCCTAAAAATGAAAAACCAAAAATCTCCTAAACCCAACTTTATTTTTTCTAACTAGAAACCTTATTTTATTTTTTGCTAATTTTTATTTGGGTTAATCCAGTTGAGGTCAATTAGGAAAGGGTGGGAATTGAGGAAAGAATCTGTCAGTATTAGAATCTGGGTGCTATTCTCTTCCAGACTTTTAAAATTTTGCTTTTTAACTTTTACAGAGCTAAACAAAGTAGTGAAAAAAGGAATTATATCATCTTTCCAATGCAGCTTTTTTTAAACTCAATTATAATTCCAGTGCCTTTTCCCCAATTTTCTATTGCATGTCCTAAAGACCAACTTTAAGAAGTTTAAAATATCCAACCAATTTGTAACAAGTGACAACATAAGTCCTTTAAAAAATGGATTTTTTAAAGCACCATTATCCTTTTATTATCTATAACACTTTACAAAGTACCTTCACATAGTTTTTCAGTTATCTTCAGCAATCCAGTTAAGTCATATTACTAATAATAAATCAGCATTACAAATTTAAGTTCCTTACTCAGAGTCAGATAATTGAGTAACAGAGAACCCAAATGTTCTACAACTATTTCTAACTTAGAAAAGAACATAGTATTTATTAAAGTATATTGAGAATCTACTTATATCTTCAAAGAACTCAAGGACTCGTTAAGGAGACCGAATATAAACAATTTCGAATCATTCTGAAGAACACCACAAGAATGATCCCAAAAGAAAAAAGATCTCAGCAAATTCTGGAAGGTAATAATTCAAAAAGGCTGGCATTTGAGAAAGTGACAGGTCATAAAATTATAAAGTTAGGCAGAAGACGGGTAAAGCTAAAGAATTTCAAAGCACTGATGACAACATGTTCAACTCCAAAGTTCCCCCATAAGAATGATAGCAACAGTAAGAGTTTTGCTACATGAATTTTCAAGCTTAAGTATAGACAAATCAAACAAAATGTTCACAAATATCCTCAAAAAGACAACCTAAAAAGATGCTGTATCATCACAGTTAATACTTATGTGCGAGGCCCTGTCCCTAATGTTTTACACTTATATAATTCATTTAGCTGTCACAACTCTATAAAGTAGGTACTCTTATTAAATCCCATTTTATCAATAGAAAACTAACACAGAGGTTGCCCAGTCACACAATCATTAGCAGAGTCAGAATTTGAATTCAGGCAGTTATGTTCTTAATGACTGTGTTATACTGCAGAAAATAATGCCCTCTTCAAACCTAAATTTAGGTCATGCATGGTAAGTCTCACCTATGCCTGCACACTACAGTAGTTCTGTTAAGAAAAGAGAAAAAAAGAAAAAACCAAAAAAATTCCTCAAATAAAATGCAAGATGCTAAAAATAAATAAATACAAAGAACTGGTACAGCAAAACCTAGTAACTATTATGAGTTTTTTCATGTTATACTAACATTTTCAGAAATTATAATTTGAGCATAACCACTCTTGCTTTTACAGCTTTATCTAAAAAACTTAAGAGCTACTAGAAAACCCAAATAACAGGTTTAGAGTAATTTCTGAAAATGAGAGCTCAGTTTTAGTTGAATGTTTCCATAGAGATTAAGTAGAATGACTTTCAAGTGACCGGAATCTTGCACTAAAACATAAATATCAAGAAATGAACTCAATCACCATACAACAGATTCCTCATTTGTTTTACACAAAAACAACCTTACACTAAGAATAACTGTGATAGTTAAGATACTTAAGGTGAGGAAAAAAAAGTAATAGAAAAGGAAAACATTTAAACCCTTACCACTAAGAAAAATCATTGAAAAGTCAACTTAAATATAATTCTCAATTCCTGTACCACAAAGATTACTTCCTACAGCAATAAATTTACATAGAGTTTAAATCATACCTAACCAAAATTATGCTGTCTTTAATCCCACTGTCTCGTTAGGAGGGAAAAAGGATTACCTCAAACAAGTTACCAATCATTCTTTAATTTGCAAAGCAGCAACACTTGAGTTTTCTCAATGTTGCCCATACTTGTCAGTGATTGAGACTTTAAAATAAACAAGAAAAACCTCCAAAGACTATTCCCTGAAATCTTGTTCTGGGACTGAAAATTACTAAAGATTCTCATCCTGAAAAACAAGGAATTTGGCACAAATGTAAAAAATAAAAGCAAAAAACACATCAATGTTCAAATGGAAGATTCAGGAGTTATTTTAAGAACTAAAGCAAAGAAATCACAGAACCACATCACATTTCTGCAGCATTGCTAAACTTTATAAAACATTAATAAAAACCTGTACACTTGAAACTAATGTAACATTGTGTGTCAACTACACTTCAACTTAAAAAAAGAAAATTAAGTTAAAAAAAATTATTATCATATACTCATGATGAGACATGACCCTTAATTAACAACAACAACAACAAAAAGAACCCAGAGCAAAGCAAACACTAAGAACACTGGAGCTTAAACAAAATTTGACTTCCCCTTCCAAGTTGATCAGGAAACAATCTCATCAATATACAAAGTGAATATACAAAGTATCAAATTATCAAGTGAACTCTACAGAAGCAATTTGGGGAGAATGTACTTAAAGTGAAGTAAAATCATTTACAAATCTGTGTATAAATACATATTCATAAAAAAAATTATGCTACATTTCTTAAAAAACTAAGATCTGTACATAGAAAAGCAATGTAAACTCTGCAAAGTCCAGCAATAACATTTTCTGACCAAGGCAACTGAGTGTCAAAATTAAGGTGCATCATTTGCCTAATAAAATCAAGTAAAGAAATCTGCATCTTAAAAGGCCAAAGTTAGGACTTAAGATCCTGTGGTATCAAAGTATTAACTAATATTATTTACTAGGAATTGATACTTGTTTTAGTAGATAACTATGCATACTATGACTCTAAAAATTAGCCTAATGGAAACAAATTTGATTTGTATACCACATTCCCTCATTCTCCATCCCAAAAAAGTCTATTTACATATTTGAATTGATAAAATCAATACCCAAACCAAAGTACTGAATTTGCTATGGTTATAGAATTCTGAAGAAATCTGACCGTGACTTCCACACCAAAATACAACTACTTCATTTGAGATGTACTAATCAGCATCTACTAAACTACAAATGCTTTAACATTTCCCAAATCATTAGACCCTAACCAGTTTTTTTCGGGGCTCCTAGGTGGCTCAGTCAGTTAAACATCTGCCTTCTACTCAGGCCATGAGCTCAGGGTCCTGGGATCAAGGACTGAGCCCCATATTCCGCTCTCTGCTCAGCGGGGAGCCTGCTTGTCTCTCTCCCTCTCCCACTCCCCCTCCTTGTGCTCTCTCTCTCTCACTGTTAAATAAATAAACAAAATCTAAAAAAAAAAAATCCTAACCAGCTTTTTTTTTTAAGATTTTATTTATTTGTTTGAGAAAGAAAGAACACTGAAGGAGGGAGAGACAGACTCCCAGCTGAGCAGAGAGCCCAGCTCAGGGCTCAATCACAGGACCCCTAGATCATGACCTGAGCCCAAGGCAGATGCCCAACCCACTGTGTCATCCAGGTGCCCTGATCCTAACCAGTTTAAAATTTGTCCTTTACCAGTCTAAGTAAGTCATTTACCTGCTCCATGATTTCAGATTCTTTATCCAGTAAGTAGCTGGGCAGAATAACCTAAGATTTCTTACAATTTCAATACACTAAGATTTTTAACTCAACAACTGAATACAATACTTCTCCTACCTTCCTACAGACAAGTATGTATGTTAGGAGTATACTTTCAGTGAGAAAAGCTTTGCTTTCTTCCCAATGCTTTAATAATCCCTTGACTTGTCCTTTAATTTGTATCCAAAGACAAGAACTCAAACACTCACCTAATGAACACATTAGGCAAATGTCCTGGGTCAAGAAACCAAAAATGCTGCCCAACTACTGCTATAAAGGATCCTGGGGCTAGGAAAATCACATTTAAAAAAAAAAAAAAATTGTATAAACAGGGTCAAATGACACATGAAAGTTTCTAAAGCAGGGTACCACTCAATGAGCTAGGATTTATTTGGTTCTACAGCCAAATCCTCAACTGGCTTAAAAATAATATGGTGGGGCGCCTGGGTGGCTCAGTGGGTTAAGCCGCTGCCTTCAGCTCAGGTCATGATCTCGGAGTCCTGGGATCGAGTCCCGCATTGGGCTCTCTGCTCAGCAGGGAGCCTGCTTCCTCCTGTCTCTCTGCCTGCCTCTCTGCCTGCTTGTGATCTCTGTCAAATAAATAAATAAAAAAAAATCTTAAAAAAAAATTAATAATATGGTGATATTATACATAAGGCATCAGATATTCTTTAATTTGACCATGCCCGTCTAGACATAGAACAAAAATCCAAAAAGCAATGAGTTCAAAGAAAAACTGAGAAGCTTAGACAAAATTATTATGACATTAGACAAACTGATTTTTCCACTGTATCATTAGTTCCAAGATAAATAAACAATCAAAAAATGCCAGGTGAGGGGCGCCTGGATGGCTCAGGTGGTTAACTGGCTGCCTTTGGCTCAGGTCATGATCCCAGGGTTCTGGGATCCAACCCCACAACAGGCTCCCTGCTGGGGGAGGGGCGATGTCTGCAAGCCCCTCTCCCTTTGCCCCTCCCCCCCCACCTTGTCCACTCATGCTCACTCAAATAAATAAGTAAAATCATTTTTTAAAAATTCCAGGTAATTAAGGAAAACACACACATTACATTCTGATGAATCTTCAAAGTTAAATCATTGAAACTAACAAAATTAATCCATAAAGTGCTCAAAATTTACTTGGGCCCAGTCTTAAGAAAGTAAGGTAACCAATTAAAAATATATAGATCTATAAAGCACCTATTCAAACGTAAAACCTTACAAAAGAATAAAATCCAGGGGCGCCTAGGTGGTTCAGTGGGTTGGGGCCTCTGCCTTCAGCTCAGGTCATGATCTCAGGGTCCTGGGATCCAGGCCCACATCAGGCTCTCTGCTCAGCAGGGAGCCTGCTTCCCCTCTTCTCTCTCTCTGCCTGCCTCTCTGTCTACTTGTGATCTTTCTCTGTCAAATAAATAAATAAAATCTTAAAAAAAAAAAAAAAAAAAAGAATAAAATCCAAGATCAGCAGCAATAGGCACCCCAAGTACAAAAGCAAAAAAAAAAAAAAAGTGTCCTCGTGTAAACCAAAATTTTTGCCTGTAAACCTGTAAACCAAAGGAATCAGAACTAAGTTTTTGAGTATGACTGACCAATAGGAATAAAGTTATAGTTTGACAAGATTTTTTTCAAAAAGGCCTGCACCCTTGCCAATAGAAACCACCATAAAATTTAGTAGTTTTTATTTCACAATGCCTTAGAAGTTCTACATCATTTACTGTAAAGCTTAAGAAATTATTATGTTCCTAAAGAACTTGCAGTTTTTAAGTTCACTTCCTTCCACATATTGACTTCCCTTCACTTTTGATATGGCCTTGGTCATTTGGAAGATGGCATTCAAAGGGTTAACATATTAGTTCATGGATAAAATAAACTCCTATTACTCAGTCATTTTCATATTCTATTTTGATCCATTTGGCCCATTTTCTTGACAAGAAGAATATGGATAATGGCATTTTTCCTGTATACTGTAACTGACTTTTTCATTCAGTCTAACTCTGATTCTTCCAATAACCTCCGTTCACTTCCAGATGAGGGCAACACTCAATCAAGCTGCTATAGGTCAAACAACAAGTTGCCCAAATCTGGCTATTTAAACATAGAATATACTTGTCAACCAGAAATGACACACCATTATTTACACCATGAAAACCTCCCTGAGAGGTTAAAAGCAAAGCATTGTGAGTCCTTTGGACTCTTGGGAAAGACTGGCTTAAAAACCTTTCATAACAAGTTTAAAACAACCACAGTGACATTACAACTCTCAAAGCACTTACACAGTTTTACATGGGCTCTT
Source organism: Lutra lutra (assembly GCF_902655055.1). Taxonomy (NCBI): domain Eukaryota; kingdom Metazoa; phylum Chordata; class Mammalia; order Carnivora; family Mustelidae; genus Lutra; species Lutra lutra. The sequence goes on from NC_062285.1 coordinate 37,994,849, forward strand.
GTACTAGTCACTGTATAGTGAGTGGGATGAAGACTTACTAGTTTTAATTTATGCTGTCAGAGAACTTTTAGCTACCAAAAAGCTTAAGCATCATCAAGAGGGACGATAGCAAACACTTACTGTACCTTTCTAGTACGAAGGCATTTATCCAGAGAAGAAAGTCTTTTTTATAGTTTATATTAAATGCCTGTGCAATCACCAACTAAGATATAGCCCAAGTAAGGTCATTCAGGAACAAGGTCGTTCTTACTTTAAAAGTACAGCCTGATCTCAGGCATGGAAACTCGCATGTAACACACCAGCAGCTCAACAGTGCAGAGCCTCCAGTGAGACTGAAATGCAAAGGGCAAGAAGCCTCTGTACTTTCCTAACTCAGAAACTTTCCCACTAACTTCGAGTTTCCTGCCAGACTTAAAAGAGTAACAAGTAGGTAAAGCGTCTGTACTAAGATGATTTTCATCACTCACTCCCCTCTAGTAGCAAACCTCTTTTTGGCTACCAGTAATTCTTATCCTACGTTGGTCATGCCCCAAATTCTACTTTCAATTCTTTCAAAAGTTGGCCTCCCACCCCTCCCACCGCCCCCGCCGAAGCGAACAGTTAAGAGAATGACCTGTAGGAGAGAAATTCGATCAACTGGATTCACCCAGCCAAATGTAGGTCCAAACCACCGTAAAATAAAGAAGTGGGGCTATACCTGCAGTTCACACCAGGCGACCTCCACAGTAGTTTCAGTGTCCAGACCTTTGTAGACGGTCTTAAAGGAGCCTCTGCCGATCTCGATGTCAAACTTGAGAAAGCGGCCATCATTGGACATTCCCACGGCCTTGGTCTCCAGCTCTTCGATGTCATCCTGTTGCTGGCTCCGCTCCTCCTGCGATTCCTTGGCGCTGCCGCCGCCGCTGCCGCTTCTGGCCGACGGAGGCTCCTCTTTGCTCCCCACATGGTTGGGCGGGGACACTTGGCGATCTCTGATGGTACTGCCGGGGGCTGTCGCGGCGGCAGGGCCCGCTCCGGCTGGCTCCCCGGGGGCGGCAGAGGCGGGAGGGAGCTGCGCTACCTGGGCAGCGGCGGTGGCGGTCAAGGTCTCCTCGCGGTGCGGATCCGGCGGAGTACTCTGAGGCGGGACCGCGGAGGCGGTGGGCTGGGGGAGAGAAAGGGGAAGGCCGGGCAGTTCCAGCGCCGTGGCATTGGAGTCGCAGATGACGCTGCGGCGGAAGAAGCGGTGCTCCGTGGTGGTCGTGGTCGCGGCCGCGCCACGGCTGTCCTTGTCCATAGTGTGGCGGCGACGCCGGTACTCCTCCGTCCGGCCGGTGCCAGCGTCGGACGCCGCGCTGCCCAGTTTTTCTCCCACCGAGGAATCGGAGCTGGAGCCATTCTTGGCGGAAGGCGCCGGCGGCGAGAGGAACAGGGCGCTCGGAGTGCTGCTCTGCTTCTCTGCGGCGCCGCCAGACATGGTCGGTCCGAGGAGCGAGGCGAGCGGGCTCGGACTTGTGAATGAAGAGAGGGCGAGGGGCCGAGCCCGCAGAGCGGCGGCGGGGTGCGGCTCCCGCTACGAGGGCTCCAGCTGCCGGCGGGGTCGGATGCGCCCGGACGGCTCCTCGCTCAGCACTGACAAAACGCCCCGAAGGAGACGCGGGCCACTGGGCCCAGTTGCGGCGGCTGCTGCGGCTCACGAGGCGGGCTCGTCGGCGGGCGGTCGAGGAGCTGAGGCACGGGGGTTAGCGCCTCACGGTCCGCATCCATCCTGCGGCGAGCGGCGGCCGGGAAGCCTGGAGCAGCAGAGGCGCCGCAGTCATGAGGGGCAGGGCAAGGAGCCGGGACCGAGTCGAAGCGGATGCGGCGGATGCGGCGGCGGCTCCAGCTCCCCGGGCTGGGCGGGCTAGGCCCCGGGGGCGGCGGCAACGCGAGGAACGGACGAGCGCGGACTCCCGAGCGGTGGCAGTCCCAGAGCCGACGAGGGTGGGAGGGGCCGAGGAAGGCAAGGGAGGGCCGGCCCGGGGGCTCCGGGTCAGTCAGTCAGTCGGTCGCCTCCTCCCACACGCGCCCCCAGCTAGGGGGACCAGTCTCACAGGGCGCCCATCGCCCGGACAGGAAGGGCCGAAGCCTCGAAGCCTCGGTGCCTGAGGAGCGGGCCCCCCCTTCCCCGAGGCCTCCCTGCCCGCCCCGGGCCTGGCAAACCCCGTCTCCTCCCGGGCCGGTGCCGGGGGCTGACGGAGGGAGGGAACGGTGGGGAGGGGAGGGCCGCTCACCGCGGGGCCCGAGCTCCGCTGCTTCTCTGGGCCGAGAGGAGAGGAGACCGAGAGGATTGGATGATGGGGGTTAGGGAGAGTAAATAGTCACCCCCACCAGGCGCTTTCTGTCACCGAAGATGGGGGTGCAGAGTGGCCGAGTGTGAAGAGCCGCGTCCGCCGGGGAAACTCTCCGCGCTAAATGGCGCCGGGAGTCTGAAGCCTCCACACAGCCCGCTCGGACCCCGCCCCCCGCTGCCCGGGGCGCCCCACCCCCACCCGGCTCTCGGGGCTCTCGCGCAGCCGTGCTAGTACCGAGGTTCTCTGGGATTTGTAGTTTTCGCCCTTGAAGCATGAAAGAGATTGGGAAGGAGGGAGCCTACGACTTCCGTGATGCTCTGTGGTTGCTTTAGCCTGATGCCTCATGGGAGTTGTAGTTTTCTTTGGAAACCGCCCCTTCTGGAAGGCTGATGGGAGCGTCACCGTAGGTCGCTAAACCCCATCCTTAAACGCTAGCTAGGAAAATCATTATTTAGGGTTTAATTGTGGAAAAAGGGCCGGAAGAAAAAAAAAAAAGAGGGAGGCAGAACGAGAGGAGACACTCCCATCATGCTCTGCTGAGGGGAGAGAGCGCTAAGAGGTTGACATGCGATGAAAGATGATCTGTTGTTCATCTTTAATGGAGAGAACCGCAGTAGTGTTGAGTGATTGTAAGGGTGTGGGGGTGGAGGAGGAAAGCAAAGCAAAGAGAACCAGAACCTGAGCCCAGAGAGCCAGAGGGGCTGAAGACTCCTTCCATAGAGTAAAAGAAATTTTGTGAAGATTGTGCATGGGATTAATAGTGATTAAATGGGTTGGGGGAGGAGAAAGAGAGTATTACCTCCTCTCCTCTTCCCTTCCATAACAATTAAGGCCACACTTTCAGCTGCAGCCCCACGATAAATATTCTGGCTCTCAAAGATGGGCTGCCCTCCTGAAATCCAGGATCATAGCGAATCCTTTGCTTTACCAGAAAAAAATTAACGGTGCGGTGAGCGAGGATTCGAGAAAAGAGATCTTTGCGTCTTTTACCACAAACTTGAAAGAGCAGAGTTGACTTTTGCTTTGTAGTCGGTTGAGCTTCATTTCCATCTTTCATTTGCTTGAGGGCTTAGTAAAACAACATCCCGTTTCTCTAGAGGTACATGAATGTACACATGTAATTTATACGTGGCTTTGGACATAGAAGAAATCTAGATCCAGGTGGTTCACGGTAATGGAATGCTTTTCTTGAAAGCATCCTTGGGCTATCTGGACCCCTTTGCTCCTCGCAACTACTCGAGATTGTACAGGTGATGAGCACCAGGGGGCACCAGACAGAGTGGGAAGCCCGACCAGTCAGATGGCAGTTAAAAGTAAAGCTCTTAGCCCACCGTAAGAGCGGGAAGATCTTAAACGTATGCAAACGCACCAGAGCGTCCACAGGCTCCCGCCTCTGATCAGCGCCCGCTATCGAACGAACTCCGAAGCACACTTCCTAGCCCAGCGCCCCACTAAGAGTATGAGTAGTTTGGAAGCAACCTGACAGAAGATTCGTTAGCACCAGCTTCTTAGAAAATGCCCACAACTTACCGGGATGAACTCTACCTAGAGAAGATTTGCTATATAATTTATATTGATTCATCTGATATGTAAAATAGTTACACTATTTTTCAATTTTTTCCTCAAAAGCTACCCTTTCAGATTTACAAAAAGTTTGTTGGTTCTAAAAAGAAAGGTTGTTAGGTTTCATGAAGCTGACAGAATATGAACACCTTAAAATATGAATTCAGGAAGGGCAACTAGAGTACATACTATCAAGGTCCTTGACAATCATTCCTTATCAAAAATTTTTTTTCAACAACAAACAACTAAATTCATTGTAAATAATTAGCTGTTGAGGTAAAGCCACCCTTGTCCACCTGACAGCTTCTCCTACCAGTGTAACATTAGCTTTACTATGAAAACAGGTACAACTTTATGTTGAATATAACCATATTGTGTACAATGGTTGGATTTAAAGGTTGAACTGTTTATCATTTGCCAAGTTCCCTTTTTAGTGCTTACCATCTTACAATTAACATGATATTTTCTGTTACTCATTACTATAATATCCCTAATAGTATGTTCCCTGTCTCTGTCATTTCAATGATCAATAAAGAATGGATCCCCCTGTAATCCATATAAAACATCAAGTGACATAAATAGAAGCAGCAGAAAAAACTCAAGATACCATGGATGCACTAAGCTCAGAGATTTTAGTTCCTGACAGGTGGATCCCCAGTATTTTATTGTCTCTAACCATGTTCTTTGTTCACTTTACTCCTTGTTCATTTTCTCATACTGAGTCATGTTTCTATTTCCCATCAACTCACAATTTATGTAAACATGGTCCCTGCCATTGGTGTCTGGCTAGTAATGAAACCAGAAACAGCTTTGATTTAGACCGTGGCTGAACATACAAAATCTACCTTATTTTGTATGTGGCATAATCCACAGGGTAGCTTCTTGAAGTATAGGGGAAAAAGTACCATCTTGAGAACATTTCTTTTTTTTGTCTCCTTTCGTTTCCCATGCCTATGAATATTTTTAATTTTACCTTGCTGTCCTGTGGAACTCAAGGAAGAAGGAAGAGTCAGGCAGTTAAACAATGAAGAAGAGACTTTTTTAAAACCTTTTTTATTAATAATGAAATATTGGGGAAGGTAGAACTTTCCCTATATCAAAGTACATTATAAAACTATAGACTAGGGGCGCCTGGGTGGCTCAGCGGGTTAAAGCCTCTGCCTTTGGCTCAGGTCATGATCCCAGGGTGCTGGGATAGAGCCCCGCATGGGCTCTCCGCTCAGCGGGGAGCCTGCTTCCTCCTCTCTCTCTGCCTGCTTCTCTGCCTCCTTGTGATTTCTGTCTGTCAAATAAATAAATAAATATTAAAAAAAAAAAAACTATAGACTAACTGTATGACATTGTGATAAGCATAGACAATGAAACAGAAAAGATAATACAGAGTCTTATGTGTAGATGGGAATTTTGCATATGAGGAAGATGGCATCTCATGTCAATGGAGAAAGGTTAAATAGTGTTTGGATAACTAGTTTTTCATTTGAAAAACAAGTTAGGTTCAATGTCTACCCCTTACCCTTCACAAAATTAGTGTTCACATAGTTTAAAGACTCACTTTTCAAAATAAGCTCTAAGAATTTTTAGAGTCTAAAAACACCGGATAAGAAGGGACATCAAAAAAAAAATTAAAAAAAATAAATAAATAAATAAAAAAAAAAAAAAAAAAAAAAAAAAAAAAAAAAAAAAAGAAGGGACATCAAAGAACAACCCAAAAGACATAAAGAAAAATATTTGACTATTTCAAAATTGACAGTTCTGTTCAATAGAACACAAACAATGAGCTGACAGAAAAATTTGGAAATGTGTATAGCAAAAGACTAACATTCAAAATATATATAAATAACCCCTTAAATCACAAAAGAATACAATCCTATAGAAAAAGGTGACAATTAACACAGGAGGAAATCCATATGACAAAAATAAGCTTTAAAAAAATGGTGGGGGTGCCTGGGTGGCTCAGTGGGCTGGGCCTTTGCCTTCAGCTCAGGTCATGGTCTCAGGGTCCTGGGATCGAGCCCCACGTCGGACTCTGTGCTCCGTGGGGAGCCTGCTTCCCCTTCTCCCTCTGCCAGCCTCTCTGCCTACCTGTGATCTCTCTCTCTCTGTGTCAAGTATATAAATAAAATCTTTTTTAAAAAATTAAATTAAATTAAATTTAAAAATGGTGAAACTCAGTAACTAAGGAAGTGCAAATTGAAACAAGAGATATACTTTTCCCTTATAAAATTGGCAAAATTTTTAAGCACTTAAAATATCAAGTACAGGCAAAGGTGTAGAGAATTCATGTGCTATTAATGATAGCATAAATTAGAAGAACCTTTTTTGAGGGTAATTTGTTGCTACTTACTGAAATGTACAATGTGCACAGCCTTTGAGCTAGCAGTTTCCCTTCTTGGGAAACTTCCCTGCCCTGCCCTTCCCTTCCCTGCCTTCTAGAAACACTTTGCATATATGCACTAACAAATATCTATAAGAAGATCCACTATAGCTTTGCCTATAACAAGAAATTGAAACAATCTGCATGTAGTTAAACTATAGTATATCTAATTTTGGGAACATCATGCAACAGGAAAAGAGAAGGAGGTAGATACATATGTGGTGGCATAAAAATAGTAAGTGAAAAACTCAAGTTGCTGAATAATATGTACTAGATCATATGTTGTATTTTTAAAAAATTTTGTTTCTATATGTATTTCAATGCACACAATAAAAGTATGGGCAGTATACACCAACACGAAAAGCAGGAGGTTACTTCTGGGGAATACTCTTATCTATAGTGTATGAATTTCCTAATATATTCTCACTCACTGCAGAAAATTTGAAAAATACAATAGAATATGAAAGTACAAATCCCCAGCAACTCTATTAGCCTTTCAGATATCAGCTTTTGCATTTGACAAAATATAGCATTGGACATTATATTGGACAGCACTATATTGCATACAATACAGCATTACATTGGACAAAATCCATTTTTGATTACAAAAAAAAACCTCAACAGAGTAGGGAGAGAGGGAATTTACCTCAACATCATAAAGGCCATGTACAAAAGGCCCACAGCTAACACCATCCTCAACAGGGAAAAACTGAGAGCAAGAACAAGACAGGGATGTCACTCTCACCATTATTATTTAACACAGAACTGTAAATTGTAGCCTCAGCAATCAGGCAACAGAAATAAAAGACATCCATATAAACAAGAAAGAAGTAAAATTTTCACTATCTACTTTGATGACATGGTACTTTATGTAGAAAACTTGAAAAACTCCAGCAAAAAAATTGTTAGATCTGATCCATGAATTCAGGAAAGTCACCCAAGATACAAAATCAATGTACAGAAATCTGCTGCATTTCTATATACTAATAATGAAGAAGCAGAAAGAGAAATTAAGGAATTAATCCCATTTACAACTGCACCAAAAACCTTAAGATACCTAGGAAGAAACCTAACCAAAGAGGTAAAAGATCTGTGAAAACTTATGAAAGAAATTGAAGATCACACAAAGAAACGGAAAAATGTTCCATGCTCATGGTTTGGAAGAATAAATATTGTTAAAGTGTCTATGTTATCCAAAGCAATCTACACATTTAATACAATCCTTATCAAAATACCACCAGCATTTTTCACAGAACTGTAACAAAAAATCTTAAACCACAAAAGACCCCAAATAGCCAAAACAATCTTGAAAAAAAAAGAAAGAAAACCTGGAGGCATCGCAATTCTGGACTTCAGGCTATATTACAAAGCTGTAGTCATCAAGACAGTATACTACCAGCACAAAAACAGAACATAGGTCAGTGGAACAGAATAGAAAACCCAGAAATGGATCCTCAACTCAATGCTCAACTAATCTTCAACAAAGGAGGCAAACTATGCAATGGAAAGAAGACAGTCTCTTCAACAAATAGTGTTGGGAACACTGGGCAGCAACATGCAGAAGAAAGAAACTGAACCACTTTCTTACACCATACACAAAAATAATCTCAAAATGGATTAATGGCCTCAGTGTGAGACAGGAATCCATCAAAATCCTAGAGGAGAACACAGGCCACAACCTCTTTGACTTGGCCATTACAACTTCCTACTAGACATGTCTCCAGAGGCAAGGGAAACAAAAACAAAAATGAACTATTGGGCTTCATCAAGATAAAAAGCTTCTACACAGAGAAGGAAATGATCAACAAAACTGAAAGGTAGCCTACAGAATGGGAGAAGATATATGCAAATGACATATCTGATAAAGGGTTAGTATTCAAAATCTATAAAAAACTTATCAAAGTCAACACCCCCCCAAAAAAAAATCCAGTTAAGAAATGGTCAGAAGACAAGAATACATAGTTGCCCAGAGAAAACATCCAGATGTCTAACAAACAAATGAAAAAATGCTCAAATTCACTCATCAGCAGGGTAATATAAATCAAAACCATGATGGGATATCACCTCACAACTTTCATAATGGCTATAATTAACAACTCAGGAAACAACAGATGTTGACAAGGATGCAGAGAAAGTGAACCTTCTTACACCATTTTCGTGAATGCAAACTGGTACAGCCACTCTGGAAAACTGTATGAAGGTTCCTCAAAAAGTTAAAAATAGAATACCCAGGACCCAGCAATTGCACTACTAGGTATTTACCCCAAAGATACAAAAATACAGATTCAAAGGGGTACACGAACCCTGATGTTTATAGCAGCATTATCAACAATAGCCAAACTATGGAGAGAGAGAGCCCAAATGTCCATCAACTGATGAATGGACAAAGATGTGGTACACACACACACACACACACACACACACACGCATGTGTGTGTGGGAATATTACTCAGCCATCAAAAAAAAAAAAAAGAAATCTTGCCATTTGCAAAGATGTGGGTGGAACTAGAGAGTATTATGCTAAGCAAAATAAGTCAGTCAGAGAAAGAAAAATACAGTATGATTTCACTCATATATGGAATTTAAGAAACAAAACAGATGAACATAGAGAAAGAGGGAGGAAGGCAAGCCATAAAAGACTCTTAACTATAGAGAACAAAATGAGGGTTGCTGTAGAGGCAATAGATGGGGGTTGGGCTAAGTGGCTGATGGGCATTAAGGAGGGCACTTGTGATGAGCACTGGATGTTATATATAAGTAATGAATTACTAAATTCTTCTCCTGAAACCAATATTATAGTAATATGTTAACTAACTAGAGTTTAAATAAAAATTTGAAACAACAAAAAAAATTGAAGAAAGCCAGATAAAAGAATATACACTACATTATTCCATTATTAAATTTTTCAAAAATTGCTAATAATAAAATTATATTATGCAGCTATTAAAACATTTAAATATATTGGAAAGTGCTCATAATTTAATAAAGGACAGTAATATTTAAAAAAATAGATACCAGCCTTTGATATTTAGGTATCATTCTTTTCAGAATGGTTAAAAAAAAATCTATAATTATAAGCATTTCCAATGTCATTAAATATTCTTTAGAAATATTATTTTAAATGGCTGCCTAGGATTCCATTATATGACATTACCAAATATAAGTTTATTATATCATCTAGAAAGAACATAAGGGAAAATGCTTACAAATACAGGAATCCCTATCATGTTTAGGCCTTAACAAGCTCACACAGGAAGAGATTTATCAGAATCACCGAGGAAGCTCTTACAAAATACATTTGTTGGAGTTTTATTGTGTTGGTGTTACCACCACTACCCTACCCAACTCTGGTGAATATTTGGAGAGAGAACCTATTGTAAGTAGACCTACACTATAAGAGCCATTTTCTTTTTTCCTAAGTCTTCAGGAGAAGAAAATACTAATAGTTGAATTAGTAAATTAGGGTTTTTTTTTAAAAGATTTTATTTATTTTTTTATTTAGAGAACACAAGCGGGGAGGGGGGGCAGGCAAAGAGAGAGAGAGAAGTAGGCTCCCCACTGACCAGGGAGCCTGATGTGAGGCTCTATCCCAGGTCCCTGGGTTTTTGACATGAGATGAAGTCAAATGCTTAACCGACTGAGGCACCCTTAACACCCTTAAGGCACTCTTAAACAAGGAATGAGAGGGCCCCTGGATGGTTCAGTGGGTTAAAGCCTATGCCTTCAGCTCGGGTCATAATCCCAGGGTCCTGGGATCGAGCCCCACATTGGACTCTCTGCTCAGCGGGGAGCCTGCTTCCCTTCCTCTCTCTCTGCCTACCTCTCTGCCTACTTTTGATCTCTGTCTGTCAAATAAATAAATAAAATCTTTAAAACCAAAAAAACAAGGAATGAGAAATGGAAAAATAAATATGTTGGGAAATAGAAAAGACATTTTATAGTTATATCTCAATAGATGCAGAAAAATCATGCAACAAAACTCAACAGATATTCATAAAAAAACCTCAAAACTTCAGCTGACCGTAGATAAAAGGGAACTTTCTCAACATGGTTAAGTGCATCTACAAAAAAACTGGCTCCCACAACCCCTCCACACTGCTCATGTTCACACTCTCTCTCAAATAAATAAAAAAAATCTTAAAAAAAAAAACAAAAAACAAACCTAGAGTAACATCATACTTAAAAGTAAAAGAACAAATGATTTCTAAAATGGCAAACACAGTAAGAATATTCACTCTTTGGGTGCCGTTGGTTAAGGGTTGACTCTCAGTTTCAGCTCAGGTCTGATCCCAGGGTCATGAGGTCAAGCCTCCCATCAGGTTCTGTCCTCAGCAGGGAGTCTGTGTGAGTTTCTTTCTCCATCTTTGCCCCTTCCCCCTGCTTGTTCTTTCTCTCTGTCTCTCTCACTGAAATAAATAAATAAATCTTTAAAAAAAAGAATATTCACTCTTGCCATTTTTCAAAACATGGTACTGGCTGTCTGACTTGATGCAACAAGAGAAGGAAGAAGATGACTGACATGCAGAGACTATAAAGAAAGAAGTAAAACTGCCTTTATTCCTAGACCTCATGATGACATACATAAAAGATACCCTAAGGAAACTAAAAGACAAACCCTACTAAAACTAATAAGTGATTTAACAATGACACTGGATACAAGGTTAAAATACAAAAATCAATTGCATTTCTATATACAAGCAATGGATGATTTAAAATTTAAAAATATATCATTTGGCTTTCAGACATCAGCAGGTTTCCAGTGGTTGACCCCTCACAGATATATGAGTTTGAACAAATATTGACTTGTCAAAATAACTTCACAAGAGCTAAGGATGCCAGGTGGGAGTTATGGCACCTGGGTGGAGCAAAGAAATAAGAAAACATACATTTCACATTATTCCTGTCACTCTTTCCTCAAGGCCAGGCAGTCCAATACAGAGAGATATACCTTCCCAATGGGAGAAAGTGAGTAAAGCAAACACTCATCTTTAGTATCTCCATCTTCAGTAGATGCCAGGACTGGGCCCACCCCAATGATAGGTGGCCCCGTACTCCCTGATGGTTCCCCTCGCCCAGCCCTCAGACACACCCTAGTGTCAGAGGGACCCCTGAGGCCCCAGGTTCCAGCAGAGTCAGGGCCCAGGACTGCAGTAGTAGTCCTTGGCACTGGGCCAGGCCCATAAGCCTAGCTCTAGAACTCTCCCCATAGATCAGGCTCCAGGAGCATTCCTCCCAATGACTCGGCACCAGTCTGGTCCCTTTGGACCTAAGCACAAAGCCTGCCCAGCTGCTGACCCCAGCACCAGATCTGCCTGACTAAGGATTCCAGCAGCAAGCCCCACCCACGGACCCCACCAGACAACCCACCATATCTCTGAATGGGCTGACTGGTGAAGGGCTTTCCCTATTGAAGCCAGCCTGCACTTTTTAAAAGGCACATACACCAACATAGGGTCACAAGGATCACAAATAAGGAAACAGGATACCACAAAACTAAACTAGTAAAGTTCTAATAACTGACCCCAAAGAAATGGAGATCTATGAACTATCTGACAAAGAATTGAGAATAATCCTCTGAAAGAAATTCAGTGAACAAGAAAACATAAATAGGGGTTCCTGGGTGGCTCCTTGGTTAAGAGCCCATCTCTTGGTTTTGGCTCAGGTCATGATCTCATGGGTTATGGGATCGAGGCCTTCGTGGGGCTCCCTGCTCAGCAGGGAGTCTGCTTGAAGATTCTCTCTCTCTCTGCCCCTCCCTACACTCGTGTGCATGCTCTCTCTCCCTCAAATAAATAAATAAATCTTAAGGAATAACAACAAAAAAAACCCCACAAATAAACAGCACAATTAGTGATTTCCTGGATATAACACCAAAAGCACAAGCACCAAAAGCAAAAATAAATAAGTGGGACTTAACATCAAACCAAAAAACCTTCTGCACAGCAAAGAAAATAATTAGCAAAATGAAAGGGCAACTTACAGAATGAGAAAATACCTGCAAACCATATAGCTGATCAAGAGTTACTATCCCAAATATGTAAGAAACTCACACAACTCAGTAGCAAAGACAAAAAAAAAAGAAAAAGAAAATATTTTAATTTTAATTTTAAAAATTGGCCAAGGATCTGAATAGATATTTTTCAAAAGAAGACATCCAAATGACACACAGGTATATGAAAATGTGCCCAACATCACTAATCATCAGGGAAATGCAAGTCAATGTCTCATGTTAGAATGGCTATTACCAAAAAGACAAATAATAACATGTTGTTGAAATGTGGAGAAAAGAGAATTCTTGTACACTGTTGGTGAGAATATAAATTGGTACAGCCATTATGAAAATAGTATGGGAGTTTCTCAAAAAAATTAAAAATCAAACCATATGATCTAGCAATCCCAATTCAGGAAAGGAAATGAAATCCAAAGGAAATAAAAATAGGATCTTGAAGAGATATTTGCACTCCCATGTTTATTGCAGTATTATTCACAAAAGCCAAGGTATGGAAACAATCTAAGTGTCCACTGACAAAATGAATGGATAAAGAAGATGTGGTATAAATATACAACAAAATGTTATTCAGCCATGAGATAAAAGGAAATCCTGCCATTTGTGACAACATGGATGAAACTTGAAAACATTATGCTAAGTGAAACAAGCCAGATAGAGAAAGACAAATATTGTATGATCTAAGTTATATGTGAAATCTGAAAGAAAAAAGAAAAAAAGTCAAACTCTTAGGACCAGAGAGTAGTGGTGTTTACCAGAGTCTGGGGCAGGTGGCAATGGGGAAATGAGGAGATGTTGGTCAAAAGGTCCAAGCTACAGTTTCGTAGGATGAGTTGGTCTAGAAAACTAATGCATAGGCATGATGACTACACTTAATAATACTGTATTAAACACTGGAAAGTAGAGAGTAGATTTCAGGTGCACTCATCACAGATGAAAAATGGTAATCATGTGAAGAGAAGATATGTCCATTAGCTTGCCAGTACTCATTATTTCACTATGGATATGTATATCAAATCACCATGTTGTACACCCTAGATATATACAACTTTTATTTTTTTAATGTGAATAAAGAATTTTAAATATTATTTAAGATCGTGTCAAAAAACATGATTCAGGAAAAATTAAACAAACTATGCACAAGATTTTTATGTTAAAATCCACAAAATATTGCTGAGAGAAATTAAAGACCTAAATAAATTCAGAGATATTGCCCTGTTATGGACCAGAACACTCAATATTAAGATGTTAGCCCTCCCTAAAAGATTCAACACAATCTTAATCAAAATCCCAGCAGTCTTTTAAAAATGGAAACTGACAAACTGGTTCTAAATTTACATAGAAATACAATGAACCTGGTATAGCCAAAACAATTTGCAAAAAGAACAAATTTGAAAGACTTTACCCGATTTCAAGACTCAACTATAAAGCTGCAATCATTGAGTCATCTGTGTGGTACAGACATAAAGATTAACAAATGATCATTGGATCAGAATAGAGAGTGCCAAGACATATAGACAAATGTGCTAAGGTAATTCAATGGGAAAAGCAAATAACTTTACAACAAATAATGCTAAAAAAATTGATGGCCATATAGAAAAAAATAAACCTTGATCTTTTCCTCATGTTATTCACAAAAATTAACTCAAGAAGGATCATATGCTTAAATATAAGAGTTAAGACTATAAAACTTCCAGAAGAAAACATAGGAGAAAATCATTGTGACTTTGGATTAAGTGAATAATTTTTTTAGAAGATTTTATTTATTTATTTATTTATTTATTTATTTATTGGAGGGAGAAAGTATGAGCACAAGCAGGGGGAAGGGTAGAGGCAGAGCGAGAAGCAGGGTCCCTGCTAAGGTGGAGCCGAAGGCGGGGCTTGATTCCAGGACCCTGGGATCATGACCTGAGCCAAAGACTTAACTGATTGAGCTACCCAGGAGCCACTGGGCAATTTTTATTGTACAGAAGTTTACCTCAATAAAGTAGATTTTTAAAGTGGCACATAATTCTGCCAAGATTACTGAAACATAAATACTCTACAAAGCATTTTATTCTGTTTATAATTAAAACAGAATACTTAAAAGTCTACATGACCTTTATTGGTAAAAATGAAAAAATGAGATTACTAGTTCAGTTAGCTAAACCCCTAGGCGATGGTATTGCTCATCAATTTCCATTGGTTGGAGAGACAGGGATAACTATGAGGAAAAATACTGAAAAGAATTATGAACATAATCACTGCTCATCTTCTGAGTATCTTTTTACCAATAAATTGGAAGATAAGCTTTACAATTACATATGATCTCTCTTAAGAGTTTGCTTGCATTATTTAGTAATCTATGATCAAAGGAAATCCTATGTACTACATCAATATTCATAAATTAACATTCAGTGATAATTTTCTGAATCTAAAGGTGATGATTTTACTGAATATACTTTGATTAGTAACCTTCACAGATTCATTCTGCAGCTAAAAAGAGTATTCGGTAAACTTCCTGACAACAATAATGTTATTGTCTTCCAAATCTATCTGTTGAGGCCAATTAAAGATATCATTGTAAATGTGCTTTCCTAGGGGCGCCTGGGTGGCTCAGTGGGTTAAGCCGCTGCCTTCGGCTCAGGTCATGATCCCAGGTCCTGGGTTCGAGCCCCACGTTGGGCTTTCTGCTCAGCAGGGAGCCTGCTTCCTCCTCTCTCTCTCTGCCTGCCTCTCTGCCTACTTGTGATTTCTCTCTGTCAAATAAATAAATAAAATCTTTAAAAAATAAAAAATAAAAAAAAATAAATGTGCTTTCCTAGAACATCTGAGAATTAGAGAAAAAGCTCCAACTTCTACATTGGGTAATACACTACACTAGGCAGAAGTATACATTCTAAAACACTAATAATAGTCCTTAAATAGTAGTCTCATTTTTATTCAACTTAATCACAAAGTTCATAAAATTATACACAATACAAGGAAACAATAGAGGGAAAATATGAAGAAAAAGGGACCTGGGTCATTCAGGTTAGTAATGGATGAGACCTTAGCAAATTTCCTTTTGCAGAGCTGGGCCTTTCATTGAACTGAATTAATAATAAGCTGCTATTCCATTGTCAAGAGTGGCAGGTGACCTCAACCTACTCCCTTTGGGACTTCTGTGAAGTTCCTTTACACCTTCTCTAGGAAAATTCTAAAATGATTATTTCTTTGCCACTCTACTGCTTTGCCTTCCTCCTTCCTCTTCCTAAGATAGTTCTAAATTTCTTTTGTGTGTGTATCTAGATTATGTTCCCTCTGGAGAGGAAGTACGTTGAATGTCACATTTTGTATGTGTGTGATTTTAATTCTTTGATAAGGGTGCTAAGCAATAATAACAATCATGACGATAATCGGGGGCCAGGTTAGATAAGCATGTGGAATCTAAATTTAGAAGGTAGGGGTTTCCTAGAGAAAGACAAGATAATGTTGCCTTATAGATTAGTACATGTTGGGAGCAGCTTCTCAAAGTAGACATTTGCAACTGCCAGATTGAAATTTTAGCTATCTGAGCATCTTGACAGCTCTTATCACTGAATTTTGTCACATTAAGCTATGACAGAATAGGTTTGGCGAATCTTATCACTTGTTTCTGCCTGTAACAAACCAGGACAGATTGAAGTGTTGGGTTGGCTACCCAAAAAAATCAGAACACAAATGCTAAATCTTGATTAGAAAAAATAAAGTCAAGGAGGCTAATTAGAAGGAGGCCCAAAAGGCTGAACCCTGGCCCAAAGACAAATTTAAAATCCTGTAAAGATTTAGCTCCCATCTTAGGCTAAATCAATTCTGATTCAATTTTTTTAATGGAAAAAAAAAAAATGTCCTGCCTCTTCAGATGCCTGTGATACATGGTGATTACCTAAAGATAGATAATATCCCCCCCCCCGCCCCCACAATAAAGATTAGCTAAGATGTTTTCAAGTGTACAGGTCCTCTCCAGAGGCATCTTTTGGTCATCAAGTTACATGAATGAAAACACCATGTAATGACTCGTGGAAAAACACATCAGCTAGTCATGACGATTATTATTGATATTTCTGCTGGATTAAGCCTTGTTTCAACAATCAGATGTAAGCCTTTCTGTAAACAAGATCTGTGCCTCATAATGAGTCTGTCCTCTACAATATCTGTGAGGGGGCCCTGGTCATAGCAGATGTTATCTATTGATTAATCCAAAATGTTAAATTTAACTTTGTGTATCCAAACCACTCCCACACATACAATCATACAACAAAATAAATATTCTGTTCACTGTAACAGCAAAAGTCATATTTTAAATAATTACATTATTTTATCTCTTTAAAGGCAAGAAACATTTTTATTTATTTCAGTCTTTAAAAAATGTTATTATTTTATTAGTCGAACAGTGTACATGTCTTTTTTGAAAATTTAGAAAATAAAAACAAGCAAAAAAAGTAAAAATCACTCATAATTCTACAACAGTGAGATAACCACATTATCTGATATTTTCCAAAAATATTCTCCAATATATTATCTATGCTTTTTATATGGTGCTTTATTTTTTTACCTAAGAATATAATCATATTTGCATATTACCATCAAAATTATCATTACTTTTTATTTATAGTGTTATTTTAAATAACAGCATAGTGTAAACCAAGACTTACTTAAACTCTGCTTCATTGCTGGACTTTAAAATTGTTACTAATATTTCAGTATTGTATATAGTATGCTTTTGGAAGATTTGTCTCTAAAATGGAAACTGTGAGCAGTAGGAAATCGAGTAGGAAATTGAGATCAAGTAAAATGTGAACCGACGGCATCCCCCGAGAGGCCTTCTTCCTTTCTCCCAGGCCTGCCCCATCAACACACCTTCTTTAAGAAAGATTTTTTTAAATTATTATTTAAATACTAAATATAAGATCTAGAGCTTCATTTGCTTTCCCTCTCCATTCCAATTGGACTCACCCAGTCATCTGATTTACACTAGTTCATCGTTTTACTCATTCCTCCTTCCCAGTATTTGGTTTCTCTCTTCACACTAACACAATGACTGTTTATTTCATAAGAAGACCACTTCAAAGTCTATGCAACCTTATAATCCTGTTCGTTTTAATCACGTGTAGAAGATACACAATTGGACTGGATGTTATTACTAGAACATTCTCTTGAGGAGTTTAGAGGGAAGACCAAAATGAACATCTTTATGAGATTCTGTTTGTTGGTGCAAGCTTTGTGTTAAAGGTTTTTATTCTTTTTTTTTTTTTAAAGATTTTATTTATTTATTTGACAGAGAGAAATCACAAGTAGGCAGAGAGGCAGGCAGAGAGAGAGGAGGAAGCAGGCTCCCCGCTGAGCAGAAAGCCCGATGTGGGGCCTGAACCCAGGACCTGGGATCATGACCTGAGCCGAAGGCAGGGGCTTAACCCACTGAGCCACCCAGGCGCCCCAAAGGTTTTTATTCTTACTGGTAGATCCTCTGTAATGAGCCCAAATGAAATACTTCAGTAAACGTATGTTAATTAGACTTGTTATGGTGATCATTCTGCAATATATACAAATATAAAATCATTGTGTTATACATCTGAAACTAATGTTGTATGTCAGTTACACCTTAAAAAAAGAAAAGAAAAATAGTTCAGTAAGAAGGAGAGATGACCTGCCAGTCTGTGTTGTTTTGGTTACATTAAGGCACTCAAACTAATGTATTTTTTCCATGACCATTGAGAATAACAAGAGTTGACAATGGGGAAAAGGTGTGGAAGGAAATAAGTAGGAAATTGTGACAAATAGACACGAGAGCCAAGCTCCATTTTAAAGGTCAACAAATCCATTTAGATATTATGATACCTTGTCAGCTTCTAACACACTATAAACTTTTGGTATTTACTTAATATTCACTGGGATTTTAAAAAGACCTTCCCACTCAGTTTTTACATATAGTTTTTCACATAAAAATAAAGGCACCAGAAACAGTGCATGTTGTGTCCAAATGAAGTTTGACCTGCCTAATCCTGACAACAGTCCGTTCCACAGTTAAAATCCCTCATCAACAATAATCCCTAAACTAGCAGCTGGCAATTTATGTAACTTGTAATTTAAATGAAGCCAACAGTCCTAATCCTCACCTTTAATTTAAGATTAAATAGTTTTCAAAGTGGGGGTGCCTATCCGTGTTTTTAAAAGGTGATGACGCAATGGCCTACCCATACTGGTTATGATAATTGGTCTTTAAGGGGTTATTGTTCAGGACAGATCAATTTTAACAGCATTTTGTATTTTCCCGGTATCTTTCAAACTCAAAGCTCTTCTCAAAGTCATATTCATATTTCCATTTTCCCACAGTCCCTCTGAGGAAGGAGAAGAATGGGACAAAGCAGACGGGAAAACTGCAACACAGAAAGGGAAGAGTTAGGCCACCCAGCCAGTGATTAAACTGACCTAGTATGTTCTCTGGTGTTCGCATTAGAGCTAGAGCCTCCATGTAGACCAAGTCACTGGATCTTACCGAATCTTAGCATGCTTTCTCCTCGTATTTACTGTTTAGAAAGAAACTTACCTGTCTTAAGACTACTTCCTGGGCAAAGAGCAAGTGTGAAGGATGCTCTATTCATTCTCTTTGACTCATTCATGCTGTGGAAGCAGGGTAGAAGTCATGAGAGAGGAAACTAAATTCACATGTGAATTCTCAAAAAAAGCAAAACAAACAAAAACCTATCTGGATTCAAACCCTGACTGCCACTTATTAGCAATTTAACTTGTACAAGTTCCTGAGCTCCCTCAGCTTTCTTCCTTATCTGTAAGATGGGAATGACAACAGTACCCACCTCAGAGGTTGTTAGATCAAATAAATAAGTGAGTAGATAAAAAAAAAAATTCAGAAGAGTCCTAAGCTGTTAGTTGATTTGCATAAATCTTCTTAGGAGGGCCACCGCTGCATAAAATGGTAGATATGTATCAACCTTGAAACTAACTCCTTATAATAATCCTCATTTCATTTTTTTTTTAAGATTTTATTTTTAAGTAAGCTCCACACCCAATGTGGGATTCAAACTTACAACCCTGAGATCTAGGGTCACACGTTCCCCAACTGAACCAGCAGGCACCCCATCTCTTTTCCTTTTCTGACAGGAGTACTACCTTGATAAATTTAAAAAAAAATGCCATAAGACATAGTGTCATTTTATTTTTATCAAAGCTTATTACAAAATACCTTAGGTTATTTTTATGGACAAAGGGAGAAATGTGAACAGAGAGGTATCAAAAGAATATAGGTGACATGCTGAAAGGAGGTCTTCAGGAACATGCCACACAACTCTGTCCTTTGCCTGTACTATTCAACAATTTAATCAGTGTGTACTGCAAACTCTAAAGAAACAGGAGCTAAATTTTCAGATGACATGAGGCCTGAAGAGATTGCCGATTAACAACAACAAAAAAGAAAAGGAAGGAAGGAAGGAAAGTAGAAAAGACTACTTGCCAAAATTGACAAGCTGAATGTTCATTTTTTTAAAAAGGTTGTATTTATTTATTTGAGGGAGAGCGTGGGTGGGGCGAGGGGCAGAGGGAGAAGCAGACTCCCTGCTGAGCAGGGAGCCCAACACAGGGGACTCCAGGATCCTCCCCTGAGCTGAGGGCAGGTGACCAACTGACTGAACCACCCAGGTGCCCCAACAAGCTGAATATTCAAATGAACAAACATAAGCTAATAGAAACCTTAGAATTTATCAAATATTCAGTTCAGGAAGGTGATAGACCTATTATATTCCATAATACAATTTAATAGCTGGGGTCTGCAGATAAAGGCTTTAGACAATTCTCAAATTCACCGAACAGCCTGTGCAAATGATGAGTTTTTTGTTTACATTTTTTTAAAAGGAGAGTGTGCATAGTTTTCAGTGGAGTCCCACAGGTGTGTCTTCGACTTCTCTCCCATCAGAGAAAAAGAGCTTAAGAACCACTAATCTATAATATAGTGTTCAGTTCTGAGCACTATTTTAAAAAAACCGATAAAACAAGTCCCAGTTAATAGAGCCCAGGATAGCAAAAGCCTTGGAAATCATGTCTTATAAAAACAGTGGAAACCTAGGAAACATAGCATGGATAAGAGACTTTTGGGGGGACATGATGACATTCTTCAAATGTCTGAAAGGACTTCTGTGTGTAAAATGGATTAGATTTATTCTGTGTGGCTCCAAAGGGCAGGAGGGTAGAAGTTACTAGGAGACAGATTTCAGCTTAACATAAGCAAGAATTTGGTAATGATTAAAGCTGCCCTAAATTAGAATCAACTGTCCTGTGAGCCAGTGAACTCCTTATTACAGGAAATGTTCAAGCAGAAGCTGAATGACTGATCTTCAGTCAGTGATATTGAAGGGAATTTCCACATTGGACAGTAGGTTAGCCTCCATGACCAGTAAGGACTCTTTCAACTCTGAGATTCTTTGAGTCCCTGATCCTTGTCAATGTCAGACAAATTCCCTAGTACCTCTCCCACCACCCCCAAATAAAAAGGAAAAGTGTTTTTATCTATATTGTGGTTTCTTGGTTTTATTTAATGAAGCATAGAGAATATTGTCTTCCCAGAGGAAAAAAAATGGACTTAAATAGAAAAATAAAACAGATAAATAAACTATGATCTAAGGAAACTAAATTACTTGTCCAAAGATTCTGACATTCTTTTACTAGCCAGGCATATTAAAACTACAATACTTTTTTTAAGCTGGCAAATGCCTATTGAATACAGAAGGCTCCCCAGTCCCAACAGGGAGTTTACTTTCCTGATGGTAGGAATTTCTTATAAAGGGACACCTGGGTGGCTCAGTGGGTTAAAACCTCTGCCTTCGGCTCGGGTCGTGATCTCAGCATCCTGGGATCAAGGCCTGCATCAGGCTCTCCGCTCAGCGGGGACCTTCTCCCCACCCCTGCCTGCCTCTCTACCGACTTGTGATCTCTGCCTGTCGAATAAATAAAAAATCTTTTTTTTTCTTTAAAGATTTTATTTATTTATTTGACAGAGATCACAAGTCGGCAGAGAGGCAGGCAGAGAGAGAGGGGGAAGCAGGCTCCCTGCTGAGCAGAGAGCCCCATGCTGGGCTCGATCCCAGGACCCTAGGATCATGACCTGAGCTGAAGGCAGAGGCTTAACCCACTGAGCCACCCAGGCACCCCAAATAAATAAAAAATTAAAAAAAAAAAAAAAGAATTCCTTATAAAACTGGAGTATTTTATACCAACTCCTTTTCATAATTCAGGTAAAAATTAGAATGTTTGTGGATTATTCAGCCTTTCTCCTCTCTTGGTTTACCTATCTTTTAGGCTACTTATATATATGACAAAGGAGACAAAAGGATAAAGAAGCTTTGGGGAAAAAAATGTGAGGAGGGATACTAGGATAAAAAAACACTGTCTAAAACTTGAATTTTGTCTTATCTCTGGATTTTGTTTTCCATGTTATTCCTTCTCCCATTATCAGCTAATCTGCAACAACACGTCACATATTTATTGAGAACCTACAATGCGTAAGGCATTGTGATCATCTAAATAGCCATTCAGGGATTATAAAAACTATGCTGTACCTACCCCATATTTGCATTAAACTTAATGGAGGGGTGCCTGGGTGGCTCAGTTGTTGGTCATCTTCCTTCAGCTGGGGTCGTGATCCCAGGGTCCTGGGATCAAGCCCCACATCAGGCTCTGTGCTCTGCAGGAAGCCTGCTTCTCCGTCTCCCACTTCCCCTGCTTGTGTTTCTTCTCTATCACTCTCTTTCTGCCAAATGAATGAATAAAATCTTTAAAAAAAAAAAAAAGCTTAATGGAGCCTTGAAGAAGGTTAATGTTTTGGTCAAAATATCTTTTGCTGTTGTTGTTACTGCCAGCACAAAATGGAAATAAACTGGTAGCTGGGTTCGAGTGTTTGTACAACACATACTGGGAATAAAACGAGCTCTGTTTCTTCTAAGTATTCAATAGGTGATTGAGAGATAAGTAAATTTCACAACTATGTGTAAAATATTGGTGAATGACCAGGATGAATTTAGCTAGATGCTTAGTTTGAAAAAAATAAACGTAATGCAGACCAATAGCTAACATCATACTTAATCATGAGAGACTAAATGCTTTCCTCTAAGATCTGGAACAAAAAGAAAGTGTCTGCTCTTGCCAGTTCTGTTCAACATTATCCTGGAGGTTCAAACCAGGGCAATTAAACAAAAATGGATTGGAAAGGAAAACTATGTCTATTTGTAGATGGTGTGCCTTATATATAAAAAATCCTAAGGAATCTACTAAAAAAACTATTAGAACTAATACTGAGTTTAGCAAGTTTACAAGATATAAGATCAATGTAGAAAAAAAAAGACTATCTATTTTTGCGTTCTCCCCCTAAGATTGTGTTAATCAGGGTTCAGGTCGACCTACAGATTGGTCTTCAATCCAAGAATTGTGATAATTTCTTAGAAGGTTAAGCCTTGGCAAGAGCTAAAATGATTGGATATCTGCCCTTGACTTATAGACATCTTCTTCTGTGGGGATGCAGAGGGAAAGGAGGGTCCAAGTGAAACTCTGGCCTGCTTCCAAATAATGTCTGGGAAACAGGCTGGTGGTAAAGCCATGGTCCACCCTTCCTTCAGAGAAGAGATCTGATTGTGACATTTCTGCTTCCTTTCTGGTCTTTCTCTTGGTTAGAGGAGGAAGAAGTGGAAAGTAATTTTGAATAATGGCTGGTTCATATTACCTCCCTCTTACTTACTGGTTTTTGTTTTTTGCCCTCCCATTATTAGGGCAGTAGGATAGGGTATGAAGGGGCCTAGGTCCAACAGGTGCCTGAGGGAATAACTAACTCCTTTCTTTTCTGGGGTGCGAACAATCCTTACCATATAGTTGACATGGTTAGGAATTCTCTCTTTCCCTACCTATCTCCCCTCTAACAGCAAAATTCCTTTCTTTCCTTCCTTCCTTCCTCAATTAAGTATGTTGATCACCCTGTAATTCTACTATGTATCTGAGTGTGTGTGTTTGGGGTGAAGGGGTTCTTTACAAATTTTTGTGGTTTATGGCTTTTTCTTCCATACATTAGTTTCTACCACTTCATGTCCAGAAGCCATTGCCTGGCATTATCACATGCTGGGACCACTGGGGAAGTGTAGTGAAGTTCACCACTGTCCTTTGTTATGGAGATTATTTTTTTTGCCTAAGTATCCGTCATATACAGATTGTTAACTAACTGGGTATTTCCCTTGCTCCTATGGCTGCTGGTGTAAAGAAAGAACATTTCCCCATTGATAAATGGTACTAATTAAAATTTTTAAATGGCTTTTTTTTCCACTTCAAGTTTTTATTTAAATTCCAGTTAGTTAACATATAGTGTAATATTAGTTTCAGGAGTAGAATTTAGCGATTCATCACTTACATACAACACCCAGTGCTCATCACAAGTGCCCTTCTTAATACCCACCACCCATTTAACCCATCCCCCCACGCATCTCCCTTCCAGCAATCCTTAGTTTGTTCTCTATAGTTAAGAGTCTGTCTTATGGCTTGCCTCCCTCTTTTTAAAAAATTATTTATGGGGTGCCTGGGTGGCTCAGCTGGTTAAGTGTCTACCTTTGGCTCAGGTCACGATTCCAGGATCCTGGGATCAAGCCCCACATCAGGCTCCCTGCTCAGTGGGGAGCCTGGGCTTTTCCCTCTCCTCTGTTGTTCCTCCTGCCTGTGCTCTCTCAAGTAAATAAATAAAATCTTAAAAAATAAATAAATAAAAGAAATAGGGAGGAGCAAGATGGCAAAGGAACAGGAGACCTAAATTTCATCTGATCCCAGGAATTCAGCTAAATAGTTATTGAATGATTCTGAA
This sequence comes from Lutra lutra, assembly GCF_902655055.1. Classification (NCBI taxonomy): domain Eukaryota; kingdom Metazoa; phylum Chordata; class Mammalia; order Carnivora; family Mustelidae; genus Lutra; species Lutra lutra. The sequence goes on from NC_062285.1 coordinate 38,018,947, forward strand.
CACCAACAAATTCAACAGGAAATCGAAGGAAAGAATAGCAGCAATTCTATAAACAGAGAAGCTACCACTTTCTGGAAGGTAGGATGTGCAGAGAAGTGAAACAGAGGTTATATTTGGGAAGATAGACCATGGGGGGAGGCAGTCTCCATCAGTCAGTTACTGGCAAGTGAGAAAGCAGCAGAGGACAAAATCAGAACTTGAAGAAGTCTGCTCCACTGAGGGACATTGCTCCAGAGGCTAAGCAGAGGAGTGGAGCCCTCACAGGCACAGTGTGGTCTCAGGACCCATGGGGCCACAGAAAGACAGGGGTGTCCGAGCGTGGCAGAGCTCCAGGTATTGAAGCAGGGAAGCCAGCTACAGAGATGGAGCCAAGGAGGGGGCTCTCAGCTCAGGGTTACTTTAAACTGTGATCCAAGGCAAAGTTGGGCCACTACTCTTCAAGCAGGGACCCTACAACTGGCAGATATGGGGAGACCCCCTCCTTCCTCCTCCAGGAGGAACAGTGTGGGAGCTCACTGTAGGAATCTGCTGGGTTTGGAGACTCCAAATGGAGTCATGCACCAGAGATAGAAATGCTTGGTCACAGACTGGGTGAGCTCAGAGTGTGACCAGAGACCAGGGAGACAGGAGTGATTAACCACTTTTCTCTGAGGCTGCACTGAGGAGTGTGGTCCTGAGCTCTTGGCTGCTCTGGGACCAGAGATTGGGTGGCCACCATTTTCATTCCTGTCCTCCAAAGCTGTATGGAAAGCATTCAGGGAACAAAAGCTCTCCAGAGCAAACCCAAGCAGATTACCTAGCCTGACCCCTGGCAAGGGTGGTACAATTTTGCCTCGGGCAAAGACACTTGAGAATCACTGCAACAAGCCCCTCCCCTACAAGATCAGCAAGAACATCCAGCCAAGCCCAAGTTTACCGATCAAGGAAAAACTGCAAAATTCCAGTGCTAGGGGAATACAGCACATAGAATTCATGCTGTTTCTCCCAGGATTCTTTAGTCTTTCAAATTTAATTTTATAAATTCTTAAATTTGTTTTTCTTTTTCTATTTTTTCTTGAATCTTTCTTCTTTCCTTTTTCAACCAACATCTTATCAATTCCTTTTTTAAAATCTTTTTTTAATTTTCATTTTTACAGTCATATTCTACCACTTCATTGTATTTAACCTTATTTTTGTATATATATTTTTGTACATATATACTTTTTTTGTATTTATTTTTGTATATATATAGGTTTTTCTGTCTTTAAAATTTTGGGATACAGTTTCATCTAACACACCAAAATATACCCTAAATCTAGTGTATGGCTTTGTTCTAGTCTCCTGCCTGATTACAGTCTCTTTTTTTTTTTTTAATTTTTTTCTTTCTACAATTCTTTTTTAATTTTCATCTTTACAATCATATTCCATCCTGTCCTAATATTTGCCCTTATTTTTGTATATATATAAGTTTTTTTTTCTTTAAAAATTTGGGAGGTAATTTCTTCTAACACACCAAAATACACCCAAAATCTAGGGTGTGGCTCTGTTCTATTCACCAGCCTGACCATATTATTTTTTTCCCCCTCCCATTCTCCACCCCTTGCCTAGTTTCAGATTTCTTCTGATTTGTGTAGGGTATATTTTTCTGGGGTCATTGTTACCCTTTTAGCATTTTGTTCTCTCATTCATCTATTCTTCTCTGGACAAAACGACAAAACAGGAAAACTCACCTCAAAAAAAAAAAAAAAAAAAGACAGGAGGCGGTATTGACTGCCAGGGACATAATCAATATGGACATTAGTAAGATGTCAGAGCTAGAGTTAAAAATAACGATAGTAAAGATACTAGCTGGGCTTGAAAAAAGCATAGAAGAGACTGGAGAACCCCTTTTTGGAGAAATTAAAAAAAAAAACTGAAATCTAACCAAGTCAAAACAAAAAAGACTAGTAATGAGGTGCAATAAGAAATGGAGGCTCTAACTGCTAGGATAAATGAGGCAGAAGAGAGAATTAGTGATATAGAAGACCAAATGATGGAGAATAAAGAAGGTGAGAAAAAGAGAGATAAATAACTACTAGATCATGAGGGGAGACTTTGAGAGATAAGTGATACATAAGATGAAACAATATTAGAATAATTTGGCTCCCAGAAAAAGAAGAAAGACAGATGGGGGCAGAAGGTATATCGGAGCAAATTAAAGCAGAGAACTTCCCTAATTTAGGGAAGGAAATAGGTATCAAAATCCAGGAGGCAGAGAGAACCCCACTCAAAATCAATAAAAATAGGTCAACACCCCATCATCTGATAGTAAAACTTACAAGTCTCAGAGACAAAGAGAAAATCCTGAAAGCAGCTCAGGACAAGAGGACTATAACCTACAACAGTAGAAACATTAGATTGGCAGCAGACCTATCCACAGAGACCTGGCAGGAAAGGGCTGGCATGATATATTCAGAGCACTAAACAAGAAAAATATGCAGCCAAGAATACTATATCCAGCTAGGCTGTCATTGAAAATAGAAGGAGAGATAAAATCTTCCAGCGCGCACACACACACACACACACACGCCTAAAAGAACTTGCGAACACCAAACCAGCCCTACAAACCAAGCTTGGTCCTCTAAGCAAAGATAGAGCCTAAAAGTAACATATATCAGAAAGGAACAGAGACAATATGCAGTAACAGTCACCTTACAGGCAATAAAATGGCACTAATTCATATCTTTCAATAGTTACCCTGAATGTAAATGGGCTAAATGCTCCAATCAAAAGACACAGGGTATCAGAATGGATAAAAAAACAAGACCCATTGACATGCTGTCTGCAAGAGACTCATTTTAGACCCAAAGACACCTCCAGATTTAAAATGGGGAGTGGTGGTGGAAAACCATTTACCATGTTAATGGACATCAAAGGAAAGCTGGGGTAGCAATCCTTAATGTCAAATTAGATTTTAAACTAAAGACCATAATAAGAGATGAGGAAGGACACTATATCATACTTAAAGGGTCTATTCAACAAGAAGATCTAACGATTTTAAATATCTATGTGCCTAACACAGGAATAGCCAATTATATAGCAAAATCAAATAAACACATTGACAATAATACAATAATAGTAGGGGACTTTAACACCCTCCATCACGGAAATGGACAGATCACATAGGCAAAAGATCAAGGAAATAAAGGCTTTAAATGACACATTGGACCAGATAGACTTCACAGATATATTCAGAACATTCCATCCCAAAGCAACAGAATACCCATTCTTCTCCAGCGCACATGGAACATTCTCCAGAATAGATCATATCCTGGGTCAAATCAGGTCTCAACCAGTACCAAAAGATTGGGATCATTCCCTGCATATTTTCAGACCACAATGCTTTGAAACTAGAACTCAATCACAAGAGGAAAGTTGGAAAGAACTCAAATACATGGAGGCATCCTACTAAAGAATGAATGGGTTAACCAGGAAATTAAAGAATAATTTAATTCATGGAAACAAATGAAAATGAAAACACAACTGTTCTAAATCTTGGGGATGTAGCAAAGTTGGTCCTAAGCGGAAAATATATAGCAATACAAGACTTTCTCAAGAAACAAGAAAGGTCTCAAGTACACATCCTAACCCTACACATAAAGGGGCTGAAGAAAGAATAGCAAATGATGCCTAAAACCAGCATAAAAGAGAAATAATAAAGATCAGAGCAGAAACCAATGAAATAGAAACCAGAAGAACAGTAGGACAGATCAACAAAAGTAGGATCTGGTTCTTTGGAAGAATTAAGATCGATAAACTCCTGGTCAGACTTATCAAAAACAAAAGAGAAAGGACCCAATGAATAGAATCATGAATGAAAGAGGAGAGATCACAACCAACACCAAAGAAATACAAACAATCATAAGAACATATTATGAGCAAATATATGGTAGCAAATTAGACAAACAATCTGAAAGAAATGGATGCATTCCTAGAGACATGTAAACTACCAAAACTGAACCAGGAAGAAATAGAAAACCTGAACAGACCCATAACCAGTAAGGAAATTGAAGCAGTCATTAAAAATCTCCTAACAAACAAGAGCTCAGGGCCAGATGGTTTCCCAGGGGAATTCTATGAAACATTTAAAGAAGAATTAATATCTATTCTCCTGAAACTGTTCCAAAAAATAGAAATGGAAGGAAAACTTCCAAACTCATTTTATGAGACCAGCATTAACTCGATCTCAAAACCAGACAACCCCATCAAAAAAGAAAGTTACAGACCAATATCTCTGATGAACATGGAAGCAGAAATTCTCACCAAAATACCAGCCAATAGGATCCAACAGTACATTAAAAGGATTATTTATCACAACGAAGTGGGATTTATTCCTTGGCTGCAAGTTTGGCTCAAATCTGCAAATCAGTCAATGTGATACAATACATTAATAAAAGAAAGAACAAGAACCATATGATACTCTCAATAGATGCATAAAAAGCATTTGACAAAGTACAGCATCCTTTCCTGATCAAAACTCTTCACAGTGTAGGGATATAGGGTACATACCACAATATCATAAAAGCCATGTATAAAAAAACCCACAGCACATATCATTCTCAATGCAGAAAAACAGAGCTTTTCGTCTAAGGTCAGGGACATGGTAGGGATGTCCGTTATGACCACTGCTATTCAACATACTACATAGAAGTCCTAGCCTCAGCAATCAGACAACAAAAAGAAATAAAAGGCATCTGAGCTGGCAAAAAAGAAGTCAAACTCTCACTCTTTGTAGATGATGTGATATTTTATGTGGAAAACCCAAGACTCTACCCCAAAACTGCTAGAACTCATACAGGAAGTCAGTAAAATGTCAGGACATAAAATCAGTGCTCATAAATCTGTTGCATTTCTATATACCAACAATAAGACACAAGAAAGAGAAATTAAGGAGTCAATCCCATTTACAGTTGCACCCAAAACCATAAGCTACCTAGGAATAAATCTAACCAAAGAGGCAAAGTGTGTACTCAGAAAACTATAGAATACTTATGAAAGAAATTGAGGAAGATACAAAGAAATGGAAAATGTTCCATGTTCATGGATGGGAAGAACAAATATTGTGAAAATGTCTATGTTACCTAGAGCAATCTACACATTTAATGTAATCCCTATCAAAATACCATCAACTTTTGTCAAAGATATGGAGCAAATAATCCTAAAATTTGTATGGATCCAGAAAAGACCCCCAAATAGCCAGAGGAATGTTGAAAAAGAAAACCAAAACCAGTGGCATCACAATTCTGGACTTGAAGCTCTATTACAAAGCAGTAATCACAAGACAATATGGTATTGGCACAAAAACAGACACATAGATCAACGGAACAGAAAAAAGAGCCCAGAAACAGACCTTCAACTCTATGGTCAACTAATCTTTGACAAAACAGGAAAGAATGTCCAATAAAAAAAGATAGTCTCTTCAACAAATAGTGTTAAGAAAATTGGACAGCCACATGCAGAATAATGAAACTGCACCATTTCCTTACACCACACACAAAAATAGACTCAAAATGGATGAAAGATCTCAATGTGAGAGACAGGAATCCATCAAAATCCTTGAGGAGAACACAGGCAGCAAACTCTTTGACCTCAGCCACAACAACTTCTTCCTAGAAACATTGCCAAACACAAAGGAAGCAAGGGCAAAAATGAACTATTGGGACTTCATCAAGATAAAAAGCTTTTGCACAGCAAAGGAAATAGTTGGCAAAACCAAAATGCAACCAAAAGAATGGGAGAAGATATTTGCAAGTGACATATCAGATAAAGGACTAGTATCCAAAATCTACAAAGAAATTATCAAACTCAATATCCAAAGAACAAATAATCCAATCAAGAAATGGGAAGAAGGCATGAACAGACATTTCTGCAAAGAAGACACCCAGATGGCCAACAGACACATGAAAAAGTGCTCCACATCACTTGGCATCAGGGAAATACAAATCAAAACCTTAATGAGATACCACCTCACACTAGTCAGAATGACTAAAATTAACAAGTCAGGAAATGACAGATGTTGGTGAGGATGTGGAGAAAGGGGAACCTTCCTACAGTGTTGGTGGGAATGCAAGCTGGTGCAGCCACTCTGGAAAACAGTATGGAGGTTCCTCAAAAAGTTAAAAATAGAGCTACCCTATGACCCAGCAATTGCACTACTAGGTATTTACCCCAAAGATACAAATGTAGTGATCCAAAAGGGCAACTGTACCCCAATGTTTATAACAGCAAAGTGCACAATAACCAAATTATGGAAATAGCCTAGTTGATTTTTTTAAAGGTTTTATTTATTTATTTGACAGAGAGAGAGAGAGCCCAAGTAGGGGGAGCCGCAGGAAGAGGGAGAGGGAGAAGCAGACTCCCTGTTGAGCAAGGAGCCCAATGTGGGGCTTGACCCTAGGACCCATGATCATGACCTGAGATGAAGGCGGATGCTTAACTGGCTGAGCCACCCAGGCACCTCTGATTAGTTGATTTTCAACAAGAATCCCAAGATCAGAGTGCCCGGTTGGCTCAGTCAGTTAAGCACTTGATTTCTGCTCAGTTCAAGATCTCAGTATCCTGAGATCAAGCCCCATATTAGGCTCCATGCTAGCATAGAGCTTGCTTAAGATTCTCTCTCTACCTCTTCCCTTTTCCCCCCGTATGCATGCTTTCTCTTTTTCTCAAAAAAAAAAAAAAGAATGTCAAGACCATTCAATGGGGAAGAATAGTCTTTTCATCAAATGATCTGGAACAATTGGATAGCCATGAACAAAAGAATGAAACTGAATATCTACTTCACACCACACACACACAAATTAAATCAAAATGGACCATACGACCAAATGGAAGAGCTAAATCTATAGAACACTTACTAGAAGAAAACATAGGAGTGAATCTTTGTGACCTTTAGTTAGGCAAAGATTTCTTACATAGGATGCCCAAGCAACAACAACAAAAATGGGTGTATTGGACTTCACTGCTGGTAGGAACATAAAGTAGTGGAGCTGCTTTGGAAAACTGTCACTTCCTCAGAAAGTTACACAGAGTTATGATGCAATCCCCACAACTGGGGTGGAATTAGGCTACTTATATATTTGATAAATGGAGATCAGAAGGATAAAGAAATTTACAAAAATTTCACTTAAAGGTACATAGCCAAGAGAAATAAAACCCATGTCCACATGAAAACTTGTACACGAATGTTCATAGCAGCATTGTTCACAGTAGCCAACAAGTAGAAACAATCCAAACGCCCATCAACTAATGAATAGATAAATTAAATGTGGCCTATCTGTACAGTGAAATCTTGTTTGGGCACTAAAAAAAAAAGGATGAAGCACTAATACATGTACAATATGGATGAAATTTGAAAACATTATGGATAATATACCATTAATTCCAACCAGTATAGTAATCATCTCATACATTATAGTTCTCATTTCTAAAAGTTCAGTTTGGTCCTTTAAAAATATCTTTCATGTCTCTACTTGATATACCTGATTTTTCCTCTAGTCTCTTGAACCTACAGAGTACAATTATAATAACTATTGTGATGTTCTTGCCTGATCATTCCTTTTCTTTTCTTTAAGATTTTATTTATTTATTTTTTATTTTAGAGAGAGAGCGTGTACCAGTGGGGATAGGGGCATGGGGAGAAGGACAGAATCTCTAGCAGACTCAGTGCTGAAGCCAAGTCCAATGCCAAGCCCAATCCCATGACCCTGAGATCATGACCTGAGCTAAAACCAAGAGTTGGACACTCAACTGACTGAACACCCAGGCACCCCGTTGCCTGCTAATCCTAACATTTGCATCACTTCTGGGTCAGTTTGATTAATTACTTTCCTCATTATGGCTCATATTTTCCTGCTTCTTTGTATGTCCAGTAACTTTTCACTAATGCTATTCTTTGTGAATTTACCTTGTTGAGTGCTGGATATTTTTGCAGTTCCATAAATATTCTTGAGTTTGTTTTGGAGCATAGTTATTTGGAAACAGTTGATTCTTTCAAGTCTTGCTTTTAGAATTTGTTACGCAAGAGAAGAGCAGCCTTTAGGCTAGGGCCAATTTTGCTCTATGATTGAGGTAAGGTCTTTCTGAGTACTTTACTTAATGCCCAATGAATTATGAGATTTCCAATCTGGCTGGTGGTAACAGGAACTCTTCTGTCCCTGATGAGTTCTAGTTACTGTTCCCACAATACTTTCAGGCAGTTCTTTACCTGGCCTTAAACAAGTTCCTCACATTCATGTGCTAGTGAGTATTCTGTTGAATACTTGATGGGGACCTTGTGAAGATCTCTAGATTTTTGTTGCTGTTGTTAGTCATTTTTCTCTTTGTGCATAGCTGTCTCCTAGCTGGTATTCTACCTTACAAACTCTAGCTGTCTTGATCTCCCTAGACTCTCTGCTTCATCTCCTCACCCCAGGGAATCTGCCAGGCTCTACATAGATTCCATTTTTCTGTGCCACCGTCTGGAAATTCTCTCAATGCAGTAAGCTGAGCAATCATAGCGGCTTACCTCATTTATTTCCCATCTCTCAGGGATCATTGTTCTTCATGGCCTGATGTCCAATGTCCTGGAAATAGTTATTTAAAAGACGTTTTGTCTATGTTTTTAGTTGTTTTGGGTGAAAGGATAAATTTGGCCTCTACAATTCCATCTTCACAGGAATTGGAAGTCTATACTCATACAAATTTATCAAAAATAAAGAATTAATTGGCTCACATTATATAACTGCAGAAATGAAGAATCTATACTAGCCTTAAGGTTGACTGGATCTATTGACTCAAATTACACCAGAATACTTTCTCTTTCTTTCTCCCTCCATCTTTCAATCTCATTTCTACTTCTATACATTGACCACATTCTAGTGGAGGACATGGTCACTGTATACTCTAGAGCTGACCCAGAAGCCAACATGCCACAGCCCAAGAGGAACTCATTTTCTATTTCCAACTTGGATAATTGTATGGAAGGAGAAGCCTGACTTGGTTGTATCCCATGTCTCTGTACCAACCACTAAGCCCAGGAGGGTATATTATAAAGAATGACCCAACAAACAACAAACAACAAAAAGTACATTTCATCTACCTTACCATTGTATACGTAGGTGTGGGCAGTTCAAAGAATTCTATTAGAACAACTTCCTAGAAATTGCTGTGTCAAATAAATAAATAAAATCTTTTCAAAAGGGGTGTGGGGCACCTGGGTGGCTGAGCTGGATAAGCCTCCAATTCTTGCTTTGGGCTCAGGTCATGATCTTGTGGTGGTGGGATCCAGCAAATCCCATGTAGGGCTCTGCACTCACCAGGGAGTCTGCTTCAGATTCTCTCTCCTTTTCCCTCCTGCTTGCGCGCTCTCTCTCTCTCTTTCTCTCGCTCTCAAATAAATAAATAAATAAATAAATAAATAAAATCTTTGAAAAAAGAAATTGCTGTGTCAAAGGTTCAGACAAAGCTTTTTCATATTGTCAACTTTCCCAGCAAAAAGTTTATACCACTCTACCCTCCCATCAACACTGGGTATTAGTTTTCATTGTGGCAAAGCTGACAGGTGAAAATGGCATTTCACTGTTCTTTTAATTGGTAGTTCTTTGCTCAGTCCTGAAATCAAACATTTTTTAACAGGCCTGCATTCATGCAGTGGATATTTACTGACTGCCAACATGTGACAAGTACTATTCTAGACCCTAAATGTTTATTAGCCTTTTGTATTTTTTGTGTTGTGACTTGCTTATCCTTTGATCATTTTTCTACTGAGGGATTTGTCTTTTTCTTACTGATCTGTAAGAACTTCTTATGTAATAATGATATCAATTCTGTCACATAGGTAGCAATGTTTTAAAATTTAAGTCATCTGTCTTTAATTTTATTTTGACAGTTTTTGATGTACAGTTTTTTAATATGTTTACATCAGATCCTTTATGGTTTCTCCCTTTGATAATGACATAGCCTTCTCATTTTTTACCTGGTTATGTCTTGCATGTTATCCAGTGTCTGTTCAAGATTCACCAAATCGTATGTAAAAATCAGCTTTTGGTACAGATTTCTTCTAGAGCTTAATCTTAGCCTGCTTTGTATGAGACTCCCAGGGCTGCAGGCAGCAATTCAAAACATGGTTTCTCCCAAAAGGCTAATTAAGAGAAGGAGTACATCTGCTGTGTTCACCAAATTCATCACAGACTTGGGTTATAAACTGATGTTCTGGTTGATGATGTTCTCTGATTATTAATTTAGAAAAATCTATAAAGAATGATATTAATAAGTCAGGTAGCAACACATTCACTTTTCTTCTAGGACCTTTTAAGTTTTGGTTTGCTCTTATCTGCTAGCTAGTTTATTCCCTGGTAGTCCCAGGAGAAAGGCAAGAAACACTGTACCTACAAATGTAGATTGCAAAAGCTGCTTCTCTTATATAGAACATTCAGCTAAAACAGAGATCCTTCTGCCTTTTAATCCAATAGCTTGCATATAGTTGGAACATGAAGACTGTAGCTTCCTGGCTGTGTTAGAAGGGGCCAGCTGGGGTGTGCTGGCAGTTTTCTAGCCCCAAATATAATTTTTTTTTTTTTAACCTATGAAACACACAAAACTTTCCTTCTCTTTTGTTTGGCAAAAGTGGAGTTCAATCGAACTTTCTGTAATGATGAAATGTTACCTGTCTATGCTGCTCAAAATGGTAACCATTAGCCACAAATGTGGCTACTGAGCTCTTGAAGTGTGGCTAGTAAGACCCTGAGATCATGACCTGAGTTGTATATTCTTGCTTTCTCTGTCATAAATTAATTGACCATATATGCTGGGTTTATTTCTGGGCTCTCTATTCTGTTCTATTGACCTATGTATCTGTTTTTATGCCAATACTATACTGTTTTGATTACTATAGCTTTAAAATACAGTTTGAAATCAGGGAGGATGATGCCTTTGTTCTTCTTTCTCAAGATTATTTTGGCTATTTGAGATTTTGTATGGTTCCACACAAATTTGAGAATTGTTTGCTTTATTTCTGTGAAAAATGCTGTTGGAATTTTGATAGGGATTGCATTGAATTGTAGGCTACTTTGGGTAATATGGACATTTTTACAAAATTAATTTTTCTAATCCATGAGCATAAGATACTTTTCCATTTATTTGTGTCTTCTACAATAAAATTCAAAGTTTCAAGCACCATGATCTCTCTTTCTTTCTTTCTCTCTCTCTTTCTTTCTTTCTTTTCTCTGTGGCATCCTTGTCTGGTTTTAGTATCAGGGTAATGTTGCCCTCATAAAATGAGTTTGGAAGTGTTCCCTTTCTTCAGTATTTTGGAAGAGTTTTTTAAAAAGGTTAAGTATTAAATCTTCTTTGAATGTTTTGTAGAATTCACCAGGGAAGCTTTCTGGTCCTGGATGTTTGTTTGTTGCAAGGTTTTTGACTACTGATTCAATCTCCTCACTAGTAATTGATCTATTCTGATTTTTACATCATTATGATTCAGTCTTGGAAGATGGTATGTTTCCAGGAATTTATCCACTTCTTCTAGGTTGTCAGTTTATTGGCATACAATTGTTCTTACTAGTCTCTTGCGATCCCTTGTATTTCTTTGGTATCAGTTATAATTTCTCCTCTTTCAGTCTGTTTCTGGAGAGCCTTACTGAAAATGTAGGTTGCTGAAATATCTCTTAAGTAATATTCCAGACTTTTAGGACAAACTTCTAGCTTTGTTGAGATGGGCTTTTCTATTTTTTGGGAAAAATGTGGCTGAACTGCCTTTTTCCAGACAGATGGGGCAAACTTCGTTGAAACAGGAGACCGAGCAGTTTCTGGAATGTGAGAGGACTTTCCAGGCCTGGTTGCATTAAGTGGGATGACCAGACTGGCAGGTGCCTGCAATTAATCTTCCTATTCCTCAGTAAAATGCAGATGACCCAATGAGATACATAGATCTCTAAATACCCTTGGGCCAATCCATCCTGGCCAACAAAATCGTCACTCATGATAGTGAAGGAATCCCAAGAACCAATTGCACCCTCTGCTAGAAATAATTACTTCCTCTTTCTTCCAGCAGGCCTCTCACTTATCCCTCTTCTCACCAACTTTTCTTTCAAGACTTAAATTTGCTCTTTGGAATCTTGGGAGTGGACCTTGACACCTCTGATTCACAGCCATTTAATCCTGTGGAATTTGACTAACATCTCTCTATTGCCAGCTGTCATCCATTCATCTCTCCTTTGGCTTTGTGCCTTCTTTTAGCTTAGCTGCAAAGTGGGAAACAAGAGTAGAGAGGAAGGTAGTGCTTATATGCATGGAGTTCTTACTGCGTACTAAGCACTGTATTAGGTACTTCACATTATCTCATTAAACCTCACAGTAATGCTAGAAGATAGGTAGATAGATAGATAGATATAGATAAAGAGATGGATCTTGTAAACTAGTAAGTACTATCTGAAGTTTAAAATAATACCAAATAGCAGACTCCTGGTGCAAAGTCCTAGAATATAGCATTATGAGGCTGGGTGCCCATTGGGCATGATAATGTGCCTAGGAGATCGGTATAGGTTAATACATATCTATCCCACAGATTCTGCTTTTCAGACAGATCCTCAAGAATCATTCTGATTCTTTTTTTTTTTTTAAGATTTTATTTATTTATTTGACAGAGAGAGAGGTCACAAGTAAGCAGAGAGGTTGGCAGAGAGAGAGGGAAGGAAGCAGACTCCCTGCAGAACAGAAAGCCCGATGCGGGGCTCGATCCCAGGACCCTGGGACCATGACCTGAGCTGAAGGCAGAGGCTTTAACCCACTGAGCTACCCAGGCGCCCCTGATTCTTTTTTTTTTTTTTTTAAGATTTTATTTATTTATTTGACAGACAGAGATCACAAGTAGGCAGAGAGGCAGGCAGAGGTGGGTTGGGGGGAAGCAGACTCCCCGAGAGCAGAGAGCCCGATTCGGGGCTTGATCCCAAGACCCTGGGATCATGACCCGAGCCGAAGGCAGAGGCTTTAACCCACTGAGCCACCCAGGTGCCCCTCATTCTGATTCTTGATGAATGAGGCAAGACTTATTCTACCTATGTGACTTTAATCAGGACTAGTTCTGGAAAAGACTTCAAATTAATACTATCAGCCACAAGTTAAGTGCCTATCATGAGCCCTAAAATATAGGTGTGGGAAAGGATTAGAAAAAAAATGTGTGCCTCTCTCAGAGAATTTATATAGTCTAGTCAGGAAGATAAGATTAACATACAATATACTTTCTATGACATTTATTGTTCTTTCTCCTGTTAGAAAAGCAATATAAGTTCACTGTATAAAATACAAAAAATTAAAAAGTAGAAAACAGGGAGCCTGGGTGGCTCAGTCAGTTAAGCATCTGCCTTCCGCTCAGGTCCCAATCCCAGGGTTCCCTGCTCAGCAAGGAGCCTGCTTCTCCCTCTCTTCCTCTGCCTCCTGCTCTGCTTACTTGTGCTCTCTCTCTCTGTCAGATAAATAAAAATCTTTGAAAAAAAAAAAAAACAGAAAAAAATAAAAATCATCCCAAATCTCACTACCCAAATTAACCACGTTAAAATTCCAAATGATAAATCGTTACACACACATGCCCCTCACCAACCCTCCGCAAACAGACATATCACCTCTACTCTCCCCTCACACTTAGTTATAGGAGGAGGTTCTTGTGCAAGTGGGTCATAAATTCTCCCATTTCCTCTTTGCCTTCCAGAGATGTCTGCCTGGGAATGTGATTTGGCTTAAAATACAGAGAGAGGTTTTTTTTTTTAAAGCTACTTCAGGTTCCCAGTTTCTCCATCAATCAACTGACAGCCCTGTAACGTCTCCTGTTTCTTGGTCAGGTAGACCTCTTAGGGCTTATATTACCATTTAAGGTGAGGGGGAAAGGAAGTGACGGACACCGCTCTGCACCAACAACATAAAACTATTCCCGTTTGGACAGAGAAGGTCAGTCTATGTCACATATGGGGAATACTATGTCACATATGGGGAAACGGTTTTCTTCCATAAAGTAGCTCCTAGACTATATTTGGGAGTTAGCATTACTCGGGTATGCATGCATGTATGTGTATGAGACAGAGAGAGAGAAATTCTGGATGAGTAGGAAAAGGTCCTCATTCTGCATCTCTCAATGGCAGTATCTTAAAAATGAGTCTCGCAGCCCACTTTGAACTCATCTGCTGAGGGAAGGCCACTGTGGCAGTAATCTAGGCCTAGGTAACCTAGGTCCTAAACGAGAAGCCCCATACAGTGTTGGCCTGTACAGTGTTTAAAATTTCAATTAGTAGTCAGTGTGAAACCATGAGGAGATATCACATAAAATGTAAGCTTTCCAGCTTTTGCTGAAGGAAAGAGAAGTAAATAAATAAAAATAGATCTGGCAATCTTGGGCTTTTTCCTTTTTTTTTTTTTTTTTAACTAAGAAGATTAGCCCTTCTGGGTATCATATTTTTTTCCCAGCTTGTTGTCTTTTAAATTTGGGGGTTTTTTTAAATTAAAAAAGATTTTTATTTATTCCTTCAACAGAGAAAATGCTCAAGCAGGCAGAGAGGCAGGCAGAGGGAGAGGGGGAAGCAGGCTCCCCACTGACCAGAGAGCCCAACGTGGGCTCAATCCCAAGACCCTGGGATCATGACCTGAGCCAAAGGCAGATACTCAACCGACTGAGCTACCCAGGCACTCCTTGGGGAGCTTTTTAATTGTTGTTGTATATTTTTATTTCTGTGCAGAAAATTTAAATGGTTATGTAGTCAAACTTACCAATCATTTCTTTTATGGTTTCTGAATTTCATATCTTGATGAGAAAAATTTTAGTCCCCCGTATTAATTTGCTAGGGCAGTCATAACAAAGTACCACACACACTGTGTGACTTAAACAAATGAAGTTTATTTCCTCTCAGGTCTGGAGGCCAGAAATCTAAGATTGGGGGGTCAGCAGGGTTGGTTTCCCCTGAGGCCTCTCTCCTTGGCTTGTAGCTGGTGGCCTCCTCCCTGTGTCTTCACATGGTCTTTCTTGTCTCTGGGTCCTAACCTCCTTTTTTTCTATGGACACCAGTCAGATTGGATTAGGCCCCCCTGCAATGACCTAATTTTAACTTAATTACCTTTTTAGACCCTGGCCCCTAAAAGAGGATCTGAATTTATTTTATTTTCTAGATAGTAAGCTAAATGTCCCACCTCTATTTATTAATCATCTTTTTCTCCCAAGTCTTGAAATTCTTTTTTTTTTAATCTTAGGGTCAGTTTGCATGTATACTAGGGTCTATTTCTTGATACTATTTTATACCACCAATCTGTCTATTCCTGTGCCGCTACCAAACTTTTAATTACAGTAATATTATAACATATTTTAATTTTCTAGGGCAAATTTTACCCTGTCATTTTTCTTTCAGAATTTTCATAACTGTTTTTGCATATTTGCTTTCAGCATTTACTTTATCATTGCTTTGACTTATAAAAAAAAATCTGACAACATTTTTATTGTGACAGGATCAAATATGTAGATGAATCTAGGAAAGACCTTACATGTTCATATTATTGAGACTTTACATGTCTATATTATTTCTTAGCATTGTATACTTTCTTGTACTGCTTATATTTTTAACCATGTACACTTATTATTTTTTATAACCAGAAAAAAGTTCATTTCCATTCTAAAAAAAAAATTAAAAGAATACAACAGGGGTAAACAATAATTAGCAGAGATAAATTTATCTGAAGAAGCCATTTGGGAGCTCCTTAAATCCTAAACCCCACAATTATGTCCTCCTTTCTGTTTATGGAGGTCTTGCTTTCTCACGGTTGGAATAGAAGAGATTCAGCAACATATTTTGACATCGTCGGCTTGTTGTACTAATGAGAAATGTTAGTTATCCCTTCTGCTCTGTCTCATTTCTTCAAATTCAGAAGATATGCTACTCTCTCAAAGGTCGTCTAGGCTGAGAGAGGCAGACTGTAAACTTGGCAGGCTTCCCTAACATTCCCCAGCCAAGGCCGTCATTGTCTGACTAAACTGAAAAGGGTCAGGTTTCTAGTGACAAAAGGGCAGCTTCAGGTCCTGCTCCGGGCCTCACCAGCAAACAGCTGCTTTTCTCTGGTGAACTCAAGTGTCTTCCCCGCCCCTGCTGAAGGCTCGCACCCCCAAGGAGAGACCTGTGGTGAGCAATCAGGACCTGAAGTGGGTTGTTATGCCTTTTTAATGCAGTGAGAATGTGGTCAGGTGTTACACTTCTTTTGGAGCGATCATTTCTGGCATTGTTTCTTGGTTTCCAGGGGAGTGAAGGCCTCCTAGTTCTCCCATTTTCTTTCTGGCCCCATTTCCTTTCATTCATTCACTCATTTCAGCACCACATAGGTTAGAATAATCATTCTAAAATGTAAGTCAGAACCGTATCACTCCCCTCTGCTCATAGCCCTCCACTGACTTCGCCCAGAGTAAAAACCAAAGTCCTTATCTATCCACTGTTTGCCAACATCTGTGACCTCATCTCCACCTTTTCTCCCTATCATTCACTCTACTCCAGCCACACTGGCCTCCTTGCTGGCCCCTTATTGCTGGAACTCTCTTACCTCAGCTGGCTACCTGGGTCACTCCCTCACCTTCTCACCTATATGAGTGAGGCATTGTCTGGTCACCCTAGCTAAAATGCTAAGCCCTGTACTCCCAGCACCCCTTCCTGCCTTCATTTTCCTTCCTAGAGCTTACCACTATCTAACATAGTCTAAGATGAGCTTTTTATTTACAATCTATCTCGCCTTACCAGAATATAAGCTCCAAGAGGACATGAATTTTTGCCTCTTGGTTTTGTTGCATCCTCAGAACCTAGAACAAGGCCGGCTATAAAGGCATTCAGAAACACTTGCTGAATGAGTGAACAAATTCATAATCACTCTGTTTTGGATAAGGGCATTCCTCCATCTTCCAGCTGTCTTCCCCCAAAGCCACAGAGGTTCTGGAGTTTCTGGTTCCATCTCATAGAACAAGAGTTTAACTTTCCTGAAGCCATTATATTAAGAGGTGGGGATTCCCAGAGGCACCACTGCCCTTAGAACTTTTTTCAGGGGAAATTGCTTTATTTGCAGAGTAAATAATTAAGATCTCCTAAAAAAGAAAGCTAATACACAGAATCTAACTTTGCCTACGTTCAAACCTTTCTTTGGTTAATGGGAAACAAATCTCTTCTAGCCATGATGTATTTATTTATCATGCATTTATTGTCATTTGATACACAGCACTACTGAAATCAATTTGCTTCTTAGTTCCCTTAGTGAGGGTGTGGGGGAGGGTGCCCAGATAATCATTTATTCAACCAGTATTTATTGAGTCTCAATTAGATCCAGAATCGGTATGCGGTGCTGGGCATAATTCTTTCCTTCTTAAAATTTACAGTCTAGGGCGCCTGGGTGGCTCAGTGGGTTAAGCCTCTGCCTTCGGCTCGGGTCATGATCTCGGGGTCCTAGGATCGAGTCCCGCATCGGGCTCTCTGCTCAGCGGGGAGCCTGCTCCCCTCTCTCTGTCCCTCTGCCTGCCTCTCTGCCTGCTTGTGATCTCTCTCTGTCAAATTAAAAAAAAAAATTTACAGTCTAATAGGGGAGATAGACAATATATATATTAATAATATATATAATATTAATAATATTAATATATATATAATCAGAAACTGAAGAAAGCACACTGAAGGTAACAAGCAGAGTACTGTGTTAAATGGTAACTACATGGACCTTCTCAGGTACAGGTAACGAAGGCTTGTCTGAGGAGATACCATTTGAACGGCAATTTGAGGATCAGGAGCCAGCCAAGACATACATGGAAACAGAGAGTTGGTGTGTTCTCAGAACTGAAAGGAGGCCAAGGTGGCTGAAGTAAAATGAACAAAAAGCAAAAGGACCCAAGGGTGTAGAAGATGTTGAAAAGGCATGGCTAGATCAGGCTGAGGAGCTTAGTTTTTTTTCTTTTTTAAAGATTTTATTTATTTGTTTGTCAGAGTGAGAGAGAGAGAGAATGAGAGCACTCAAGCAGGGTGAATGGCAGGCAGAGGGAGAGGGAGAAGCAGGCTCCCCATGGAGCAGGGAGCCCAGTGACCTGGGCCTAAGGCAGACGTTTAACTGACTGAACCACCCAGGCATCCCTAAGGAGCTTAGGTTTTGTTCCAAGTGCATTTTTTGTTTTGTTTTTTTAAAAGATTTTACTTATTTATTTGACAGAGAGAGAGATCACAAGTAGGCAGAGAGGCAGGTAGAAGGGGGGCAGGTGTGAAGCAGGCTCCCTGCTGAGCAGAGAGCCTGACTCGGGGCTCTATCCCAGGACCCTGAGATCATGACCTGAACCCAAGGCAGAGGCTTAACCCACTGAACCACACAGGCACCCTGTTCCAAGTGCATTGTGAAGCCATTTTGTAGTTATCAAGCAGGTGATGACCCAACCCAACTTTAAAAAGATCACTAAGCGTGGCTCAGTTGGTTAAGTGTCTGCCTTCTGCTCAAGTCATGATCTCAGTGTCTTGGTATCAAGCCCCATATCGGGCTCCCTGCTCAGTGGGGAGCCTGCTTCTCCCTCTTCCTCTGCTGCTCCCCCTGCTTGTGCTCTCTCTCTCTCTCTGTCAAATAAATAAATACAATCTTAAAAAAAAAAAATCAGTCTGGTTCCTGGAAGTATGATAGCCACTAACCACATGAGGCTATTGTGCACTTGAATTATGGTGAGTCTGAATTAAGATAGACTGTAAGTGTAGAATATACATTATTTTGTGTATTTAAATTTTTTCAAAAATTCAAAATTACATTAAATGTAAAATATTTCACTCATATTTTTGTATTGATTATATATTGATATATTTCATCAAAATTAATTTTGCCTATTTCTTTTTAGTTTAATGTGGCTACTAGAAAATTTTAAATCACGTATGTGGTCACATTATATTTCTATGAGACAGCGCTACTCTGGCTATTTACGAAAACAAGTTGCAGGGAGAGCAACAGAGAAAATGAGAAGATCAGGACTGGGACTATCATTGGAATTTAGAACTGATGGACTAGTTGGGTTAGGGTGTTATTGTGGGGAATGGGGAGAAGCAGATACATGGCGGGGGTTTCTATAAAGTGTACTGATGAATCGAGGATGATTTCCACATTTCTAAATTGAGCAATAGGTTACATGAGAGTACTATACACTGAGATGTATATTCCTGGCTTTGATGGAAGGACTGGCTTTGAGGGTGGTACAGGCATGTCAAGCCCAGTTTTGGACACACTAAGTTTGAGCTTACCCATGAGCCATTCCAGTGGAGATGCCAAGGGGGCAGATACTGATTTGGGACTGGAGCTCAAAGGAGAGGACTGGACGGGACTAAAGAGAAAATTCTGAGTTCTCAGCACATACATGGTATGTAGGGTTAGGAAAATAGTGTCAACAGAGAAGAGAAGGGGGTCTAAGGACTGAGCCCTGTGTGGGTTAGTTAGCTCATTTGCCATAGTGACTGTTGGGGTGGGAGTAGGAGACAAGGAGCCTGCAAAGGAGAGCAAAAGGAACAGAGACCTGAGATCAACACAAGGAAGTAACGGTGTCATTGAACCAAGAAAGGAGCTTGAAGAAAGAGTTCCCAACTATGGCAAGTGCTGCTGAGAGGTCAGAGAGATAAGCACTGAGCAGTACTCACAGGTTCAAGGCACAAGGAAGCCATATGCTAGGAATATGCATGACAAAAGCCATTTGTCTTTGGCAGGTGGGCCAGAAAGCAAGGTAGTAAATGGAAGATGAAATAGCAGTGTGTGAAGACTTCACTCTTTTTTTTTTTTAAGATTTTATTTATTTATTTGAGAGAAAGAGAGAGATCACAGTAGGCAGAGAGGCAGGCAGAGAGAGAGGGGGAAGCAGGCTCCCCTCTGAGCAGAGAGCCTGATGCGGGGCTCGATCCCAGGACCCTGAGATCATGACCTGAGCTGAAGGCAGAGGTTTAACCCACTGAGCCACCCAGGCACCCCAAGACTTCACTCTTTAAAGAAGTTTGGCTCTGAAGAGAGCAGAGACCAGGAAGTCACCCTGAGAGAGATGAAGAATCAAAGGTGAGACAGGAGTGTTGGAATGGTAATAGATGGAATGAGTTTAATGAAGTAGGACAGGAAAGCCATAACCAGAGGAACAAAGTCCTTGAGAGCTGAGAGGAGTTGAGAGCTGGGACAGCAGTGAAGGGAGAGAAGGATTTACCCCAGAGCTAATGAAGCTAAAGCCTCAGGGCTCCTTACTTGCATGAGCCTCTTTCAAGACCTAGTTTGTATTTGTAATTTTGTATTCTTTCTCCTAAAAGAGGCCTTCAGCTCCCCCTCCCCAAACCTGGTTTTGCTCTGGAGAGGAAGGAGTGACTTTTGTTAGGAGGAGAGATGGCCCAGTGTTTCCCAAACTTGAGTGATGACTATAAAATAAAACAATGAAACAAAGTCTCAAGACACCAAAAAATTTTTCAGAGGAACTCCAGGAACTTGTGTTCCCAGTTTTGAGAATCACTGATCTGCTTGCGACATTCACATACCCGATTGAGAAATCGAAATCTGAGATCTGTGTCTGGCTTCATGGGTATGTGACCTATATAATCACATTGGGTCACAAGCTTGGAAGGACCCTGTGCTTGGGTTAATGCTCTACTGTAACCATCTTGAATTCCTCATAATATTTGAACAAGGAGTCCCACATTTTCCTTTTGTATTAGGCCCTGCATTAGAACCTTTGGTTCTGGCTAAAGGTTGCTATGTGACTTTTTCTAAAAATTGAGACATAATTCACATGCTGTAAGTACTTGACTTATTTGTGCCTTGGTTTCCTCATCTTCAAGTAACTGTCCTTCCTTCAAGGAGTTTATAAAGTTAATTGGGAGATGAAACCTATATAGTGTAAATAGAAAGTTAAAAAGAATATGAGTTTTGGAAAAGAGTTTGGCAATTTGGCAGTTCCTCAAAAAGTTAAATATGGAGTTACCATTTGATTCAGCAATTCAATTTCTAGGTATTTGCCCAGGGGGAAAGAAAACATATGTCCACATAAAAATTGTACATGAATGTTCACCGCAGTACTATTCATAATAGCCCAGGGTGGAAAAAACCTAAATGTCCATCAACAGATGAATAGATAAACAAATGTGGTATATCCATAAACTGGAATATTATGCAGTCATAAAAAGGAATAAAATATTACAGTACAAAAAGAAATGCAGATTTGATCTTTGTTCCTGGTTCCCGGCTCAGAGCTCCTAATACCCTTGGAATTTTTTATGTGATGGGGTGGTAGGAAAGTCTTTTGTTATTCACAACAAATCCCTTTCAACCATACCTGAGTTCACACTGATGGGGTGACTCTTGGTGGGCCCCTAGATAGCTTCACAAAGGGAGCTGGTTGTAAGCAAGATCAGCCATGATTAGAGTTGAAAGTTACAGTCCCACTCCCAACATCCAGGAGAGAAATAAAAGCTTGAGTTTAATCACCAGGTGCTAATCATTTAATCAATTAGTAATGAACGGCCCATAAAAAAAAAAACCCTAAACAGCAGGGTTCAGAGGGCTTCCAACTTAGAGAACACATCAAAGTTCTCGGAGGGTGGCATGTCTATTGGAGTTATTCTAGTGAATTATTATTTTTTTTAAGATTTTTTTTTATTTATTTATTTGAC
This sequence comes from Lutra lutra, assembly GCF_902655055.1. Classification (NCBI taxonomy): domain Eukaryota; kingdom Metazoa; phylum Chordata; class Mammalia; order Carnivora; family Mustelidae; genus Lutra; species Lutra lutra. The sequence goes on from NC_062285.1 coordinate 38,040,591, forward strand.
AGACAGAGATCACAAGCAGAGAGACAGGCAGAGAGAGAGGAGGAAGCAGGCTCCCTGCTGAGCAGAGAGCCCGATGTGGGGCTCGATCCCAGGACCCTGAGATCATGACCTGAGCCGAAGGCAGCGGCTTAACCCACTGAGCCACCCAGGCGCCCCTCTAGTGAATTATTAAACCTAAGACCTGTGTTCATGGAAACCCCTGAATTTGTAGTTGGCTGGGCAGAAATATGGAGAGCCTGGGTCTATTAGCAGCTAGTGTGTGAAGTGGGGTTTAGTCCCACAAGACTGACCCCTTAACTTTGTAAGGTCTGATGCTAACTCCAGGAGTAAGAATGAGAATTGAGCTGAATTGTAGGACACCCAGTTGGTAGCAAGGAATTGGTCCATGTCAAGAAGAAAGAACCTCAGGGGTGCCTGGGTGGCTCAGTGGGTTAAGCCTCTGCCTTCGGCTCAGGTCGTGATCTCAGGGTCCTGGGATTGAGCCCCGAATTGAGCTCTCTGCTCCGTGGGGAGCCTGCTTCTCCCTCTCTCTCTGCCTGCCTCTCTGCCTACTTGTGATCTCTCTCTCTGTCAAATAAATAAAATCTTTAAAAAAATAAAAATAAAATAAAATAAAAATAAAAAGAAGAAAAACCTCAGAAGCACTGACACATGGATGAACCTTGAAAACATTATGGTAAGCAAAAGAATCCAGACAGAAAAGGCCACATAGTCTATGATTCCATTAATATTAAATGTCAAGAACAGACCAATTTTAGAGACAGAAAGTAGGTTCATGGCTGGCAGGGACTTGAAGGAAGGGGAGAACTGGAAGTGGCTATTACTGAATATGGGCTTCTGCTTGGAGTGATAAAAATGTTTGGGAATTAGATAGTGGTGATGATGGCATCACTCTATGGATATACTGAAGACCACTGAATTGTACCCTTCAAAAATAAACAAATAAATAAATGGTTTGAAAGAACAAAGGGAAGGAGTGTGACACGGATATACGTGAGAAATTATCACACCAGGTCTGCCTGCATAGAGCAATGCATTGTGAAGGAAGCACTATAATGACACACAGGACAAATTATAGCTTCCAGTCAACTGACAGCGACTTCAAAATAGCTGATTCCATAATGGCTATTTTCAGGCTGTTGCCTTAGCTTAGCCCAATACAGAAACCAAGTGTTTCTATCTTAATCACGTAGCCAAGTCTTTGCTGACTCCCAACATCTACTTTCCTCTTCGTCTTTTTTAACTGGTTTAAGAAATAATTTGTTATTTTTAGCTAAAAATAGATATAAGAGATATCAAAAGACTAAGGTTGTCGTATTAGGCTGTGCTCTACCTGGAAAGCAGGGTTGAGACCAAGCCTCAAGTAAAAGTATTTGGGGGTAAGGGACAGTGATCCCATAGAGTTAGGGAGAGTGAAATAGGGAAGGAGAGAAAACCAATACAGAGGTGTAATCTCAAAATGGTTGTTATAGGAAACTGCATCTATGTCTCTTTGGGCTTTTTGAGGAGACACGTGCAATGACCTCAGGCTTATCCACCTTAGATTGGGAAGGATTGGTTCCTGGTCACATTGGTCAAGGTTTGCTTTGTGGGGCACAGCATTTCTAGGCTGTGTGTGCCTGAGAGCTGTCTGGATTTTGTAGGAATTCCTTCACTTCAGTCTGAGTTCTGGGACAGAACATAACAATTGTGCCAGAGAGAAGCTGGTTGCTTATCCATGGGACTTACATCACTGGTTCTCCTGGTTTTTAGGCCTTTAATGTTGAACTGGACCTATACCACCAACTTTCCTGGGCCCCCATCCTGCAGACAGTAGATAATGAGACTCCTCAGCCTCTATAATCATATATTCCCTTTGATGAAACTGTACTAGAAAACATCAAATGTATGTGACATCATGCTTAACATGCATCATTAAGAGAATAACAATAAGCTGTCCAGCAACTGAGAGATCATAGGAACCTCTTTTTTGGTCTCTTAGTTTACTCCCCCTTGGGATAGCTGGCTACCATATTGTGAGGACATTTAAGCAGCCCTATGGGGTAGAGAAGACCCTATGGGGAAGAGCTGATGTTTCCTACAAACAGCCAGCATCAATCTGTTAGCAATGGATAAGGTGCAGTCTAGGAAGTAGATCCTCACTCAACACTGAAAATGCAGGCACATGATCTTGAACTTTCCACGCTCCAAAACTGTGAAAACTAAGTTTCTGTTGTTTATAAGCTAAAAAAAGGGGGTGGGGGCCTAGAGTAAAAGGTGAGTCAATTAATAATTTTAAAAATATTGTAACACCTGAAATTTACCCAATGTTAATGTTAAATATATTTCGATTAAAAAATTCATGCAAAATTTTAAAAATATTATAGACAATGAAGACTAAGAGATCAGTAAAAGAATCATTTCAGGCTGCCGACATGGAGATTATAACAGAGGTGAAACTTGGATTTGTAACATTAATATAGCCCTTTATCATAGTTATCTGGTTTTGTTACCATATTTACTTAAGTATAATATATTTTACTTATATACTGCTTACAATTTAAATAGTTCTCACTCTCCCTACCATGCAGAAAGAATAAAACCATGTAAACATAAAAGAAAATAAGATGGGGGAAGGACAGACTTTTCAACAATTAGAATTGGAAAAACTAAATACACACAAACAAAAGAATGAAGTTGGACCTTTACTTTACACCATATATAAAAACTAAAAAAAAAAAAAAAAAAAAGGATCAAAGACCTACATATAAGTGCTAAAACTATAAAGTGCCTAGAAAAAAAACTTAAAAGAAATTTTCATGACATTGGATTTAGCAATGATTTCTTGCATTTGACACCAAAAGTACAGGCAGCAAAAGAAAAAAAAACAAATAAATTGGACTTCAACAAAATTAAAGCATCTATGCATCAAAGGACACAATCAAGAGAGTGAAAGAAATGGAAGAAATGCTTGCAATAGAATGGAAGAAAATGTTTGCAAATCATTTATCTAAAGGGGATTACTATTTAACATCTACAAAGAATTCCTACAATTCAATAACAACAAAAAGACACTACCCAATACAAAAATGGTCAAAAGACTTTAATAGATATTACTCTAAGATGGATATGTAGATGGCCAGAAAGCGCATGAAAAAATGATCAATATCACTAGTCATTAGAAAAATACAAACCAAAAAAAAAAAAAGAAAAGAAAAGAAAAATACAAACCATATTAAGATACCACTTCACAGACATTAGGAAAGCTACTATTTATAAAAACCCAAACAGCTGAAAAAAACAAAAGGTGGTAAGGATGTAGAGAAATTGGAACCATTGTACTTTGCTGATGTGTATGTAAAATAGTGCAGCCGCCATGAAAAACAGTTTGAAACAAAACAAAACAAAACACAGTTCAGCGGTTCCTCAAAAGCTAAACATAGAATTACCGTATGATCTAGCAATTCCCCTTCTCGGTAGACACCCCAAGAATTGAAACCATTAACTCAAATAGATATTTTACGTCCATGTTATAGAAGTATTATTCACAATAGTCAAAAGATAGAAAGAACCATATGTTCGAAGATGAATGGACAAACAAAATATGAAAAAATATTATTTAGCCTTGTAAAGAAAGGAAGTCGGTACAAAAAGAATGAACCTTAAAGAAGTACTACGTGAGCCAAGCCAGACACAAAAGGACAGATATTGTATGAATCTGCTTTTGTGATGTACCTATAGCAGGCAAATTCATGGAGACAGAAAATAGATCAGAGGTTACCCAGGTCTGCGGAGGGAGGTATGTGGAGTTGTTTAAGGATACAGAGATTCTGTGTGGGGTCACAGACACGTTTTGGGAATAGATACAGGTAATAGTTATACAACACTGTGAATGCAATCAGTGTCACTGCATTGCACACTTTAAAATGCTTAAAATGATGAATTTTCTATTACATGTCCTTTGCCATGATAAAAAAAAAAAAAAAGTACAGGAAGGAAGGGAGGAAGGAGGGAAAAAGGGAGGGAGGAAATAATGCAAAAAGTTCTTCAAAGGGACCACTTCGGTAACATACAGGGCAAATCTGTACCATCTTAAGTTAATAAAAACAATTCTTAGAGGTCTCTGGGAAAGACAAGAAGGGGCATTTTTGAGCAGGACAGGTAATTCTCACCTGTGTGTCAAATAGAACACCCATGGCTACAGGGGCTGGTAGTGACAATGTTTTGAGAAAAGTAGTTTCAGGCCAGACAGTTGGCTAGGGTTACTCTGAAATCGAACCCCTACAAGGTTTAGCTTTCCTTTCCACCTGTTTGTTTGGCTCCTCTTTCCCTGTCATGAGTCAAGGCCAAGACCAAGGCCAGATAACCACCCAGCACCCAAGGAAGGGAGACTTTGATGCACTGTCACAGCGTCTCTTCAGCTCCTGCCAGAAGCTGCCAGAACTCTTCATCTGATACCCAGCCTGTCCTGCGCTGCCACCTTTGTTTTCAGAATGTCAGTCTTCGGGACACCTGGGTGGCTCAGTTGGTTAAGCAGCTGCCTTCAGCTCAGGTCATGATACCAGCGTCCTGGGATCCAGTCCCACATCGGGCTCCTTGCTCAGTAAGGAGCCTGCTTCTCCCTCTGCCTCTGCCTGCCACTCTGTCTGCCTGTGCTCTCTCCCCCCCCCCCCCCCCCCCCCGCCGCCCGGATAAATAAATAAATAATCTTAAAAAAAAAAAAAAAAGTCAGTCTTCAACTCCTTGCAGGCATTTTTCTCCAGAGCTGCCCAATGGGGCTCAAGAACTGTTTTTCTGGTTCTTCCTGTTTAGCACCTGCTATTCTGATTGTCCTCTGAGATTCACAACAAAAGGTTTTTCCTAGTAGTTTCCTTTGGCTGTGGTGTACAACCAGATCCAGCTGGTTTGGAGCCGTGAACCCCGCGCTCTCTCCACTCTCCTCCTTATTCTGCGTTCAGATCTTCTTTGTGGGACCCAAGAAGTGCCTGTCCTGGCAGCCACCACGTGTCAAAGCTTGTGGCGGGCCCCCTTGCAGTTGGCACCATTTCCCCTGAGAACTTCCTGCTTGTTCTTTTCCATGATTCTTCAAGGCTTTGTCTTTCTCTGCTTGTATCCTGTGGGGAAAGATTTACCTATCTGCTTCAAAGGTTCCCACTGCAGGATCTCAGATCTATGACCATTTTCAGAGAACTGTGTACACAAGAAAAGTCTGAGCAATGTTCTCTTCGATTCTCCCTTGCCAAAATTTAATTTTGACATCTTACCACATGAAAGTTTTCTTTAACTGATATAAAATTTATCATAAAAATTACCATCTTAGGGGTGCCTGGGTGGCGCAGTCAGTTAAGCCTCGGACTCTGGGTTTCAGCTCAAGTCATGATCTCAGGGTCGTGAGATGGAGCCCCAAGGCCACTCCACACTCAACACAGAATCTGCTTAAGATTCTCTCTCCCCGGGGCGCCTGGGGGCTCAGCTGGTTAAGCGTCTGCCTTTGGCTCAGGTCATGATCCCAGGGTCCTGGGATGAGTCCTGCATCAGGCTCCCTGCTCAGTGGGGATCCTTCTTCTCCCTCTACCCTCTCCCCCTGCTTGTGATCTCTCTCTCTCTCAAACAAATAAATAAAATCTTTAAAAAAAAAAAAAGGAAGATTCTTCCTCTCCCTCTGCCCCTCCCCCCTCCTTTCTCTAAAATAAATAAATCTTTTCCAAAAACTACTATCTTAGCCATTCTTTAGGGTACAGTTCAGTAGTGTTGAATACATTCACATTGTTGTGTAATCTCCAGAACTCATTTCATTTTGTAAAACTGCAACTCTACCCATTAAACAGCAACTGCCCTGTGTCCTCCCCACCTCTAGTCCCAGGCAGCCACCGGTCTACTTTCAGTCTCTATGAATTTGACTACCTAGGTACCTCATGTTAAGTGGAATCACACAACATTTATCTTTTTGTCATTGGCCTCTTTTGCTTACATAATGTTTTCAAGTTTCATCCTTTTTCTAGCATGTGTCAGAATGTCTTCCTTTCTAAGGCTGAATAATATTCCATTGTACACATATACTTCATTTTGTTTATCTATTCATCCATCAATTTTGGCTATCATAACTAATACTGCTATGAACATGGGTGTATAAATGCCTCTTTGAGACCCTGTTTTCACTTCTTTTGGATATATATCCAGAAGCAGGATTGCTGGATCACATGGTAATTCCATTTTTAATTTTTTGAGGAATTGCCATATTGTTACATAAACGTCTTAGAGGATAGCAAAATCACTCAGAAACGATGAATGGCAACTGGGCTAAAGTAGTGCAAGATAAGCAGTGCCTGGGGGGTTCCCTCAGCTAAGTGTCCAACTCTTGATTTCCACTCAGGTCATGATCTCAGGGTTGTGGGCTCGAGCCCCATGCTGGGCTCCACTCTAGATGTGGAGCCTGCTAAGGATTCTCCCTCTCCCTCTGCCCCTCCCCCCACCACTTGTGTGCACATGTGCTCTTGCTGTCTCTCTCTCTCTCTCTCAAAAAAAGATGTGATGCAAGATGATAAGTCTGGAATCTTTAAAATTTATCATCAATGTTTTCTTTGTTCTTAGAGTTTCTGTAAGTCTGCCTCTTTCCTTTCATTTTAGTCTGCAGAGTGAAGATTTTACTCTTTTATGTGCCTGAGGCCTATGGCAACAATCTTAGTTTATTAGAGAGCGTCTTTGGGATCAGCAACTGAGGAAGAAAAGGGAAGGAAGTAAAATTGAATAGAAGGAGAAGCTGAGCTGCCATGCAGGTCTGACAACAGCCTCATCCCAACCCAGGGGGGGAAGTGTAGAACTAAGATGGCTCATCAAGTAATTCCATGTTTGGCCAACACAGCAGTCTTTATACTCTTCTTCATCTTTGGATATGGGCTGCCTTGGGAAGAACATGACCTTGAGCTAGGCTCAAAAGAGTTAGGCTCTCTGCAGTTGAGATAAGCTCTGAAACCTGTAGCTGCCTGCCACATTTCCCATAGTTGGGGCCATAAGTCCATCCTTAAAGGGGGGTCTGGGAGGCATACCACCATATCCATCACAGTAGTTTTTGTGAAAGCTTGCTGAGGGAAGTTTCAGAAGCACAGAAAATCATGGGCCACAGGCACCAGTGAGAATGTGGCAGGGGGGTGCTAATGGAAGGTATATCATTTACTGTAAGAGGGTCTATGTGTGGTAGTTAAGAGCAAGGACTCTAGAGCCAGAATACCTGGTTCGAATCCTTGGTCTTATAGTTTCATGAGGTGAGCTTGATAAGGTTACTTAACCTCCCCGTGCTTCAATTTCCTCCTGGGACTTGGGGTCCTACTAGAATCTATCTCATATAGGTACTATAAGAATTAAATGAATTATTGTGTATCATGTGCTTGGGATAATGTCATGTCCAGAACAAGTACTCTGTGGGTAACTATTATTATAGATACACAAAACTTTATAAAAGCTTTGCGTGAAGACAAGGGTTTTAGAACCAACAGAAACAGTGGGAAAGGAAATTGAGAGATTCAGAGAGCTGGTAAAAAGAATAACAGGAAGAACCAGAGGATGCAAAATGGGATACACAGAGAAAATAATAAAATAATAAAAATAAAAATATATCAAAAATATAATAAAAATATATCAAAAAATAATAAAAATAATAAAATAATAAAAATGAGGGAAAGCTGTCTAATTGAATACTAAAATCAAAGAGCAACAAATTAAACAATTTCAGAACATGATTGAGAAGTTGGTTCTCTGAATATTCTGAATATTTAAAGGATCCTACTTTCAGCAAAATTGCTTCTAATTCCCACTCCCTCTTCGCAATCATCCCACTATACTTCACCTTCCTCCTGCTCACTTTTCAAGTCCCAACCCCCTCCTGACCAATTATGAGGAACTGTCCTTGTAGGAATATTTCAAATGCAAACATAGTACACTCTATTAATAGAATGTGAATGTTGCCATGAAGCAGGTGAAGCAAAAGATGAGACAAGGTCAACACATGAGAGATGAGTATAAGCGCATCTTTCCATCAAGTGGTGTTTAAGGGCAAAACAAATGTAAGAGAAAATGGAATTTGAACCCATGAGCATACGGGCACCTGGCTGGGTCAGTCAGTGGAGCGTGCAACTCATGATCTCAGGGTTGTGAGTTTGAGCCCCAGGCTGGGTGTAGAAATTATTTAAAAATAAAATATTAAAATAAAAATAAGCCAATGAGCATAATGTTGAGGAAATAGGCACTCCAGTCCCTTTCACACTGAGCCATCAAGTAACCCAGAGGAAAAGCTGTATCTAGTAGGAACATAATAGAACGGCCAAGAGCCCACAGAATCTGTGTGTATATACATCTGTGTTTATATACATCTGATGAGGAATACAAAAAATCACACATTTTTCAAGCTAGAACATAAAAAAAAAGTACCTTGTATACTTAACTGACAATGATCTTTAATTGTTCTGCCTCAGTGACAGTCCGTCACCGTCTCATCCATGTGGCTGGACCTCTCCTCCCCAAATATCTCAGTCCTGCTGGGCTCCTGCAGAGGACCGTGGGATTACATAGAGCTAACTCCACCCAAACCTCTGAGAAGAGAGTTCTCTTTGTTAAGTATGGTCAGAGTTTTAGGCCAATTATTTGCATTTTTCATGTATCTATGATTCCGTGTTATATTGGATACTAGATTTCTCTTCCGAATAACAGCACAACTTTGAAAAGTGGCTAAGCTCCTGAGAAAAGTCAGACCCAAAAGGCAGGAGCAGGACCTGATCCCCAAGTTCAGAGCTCCATCTTTGAGGCCCTGCCAACAATGGGAGTATTATTCTCATCCCTCCCTCAGCAGGATCCATTGTTCTCTGGTTACAACAGGAGTGAGATAAATAGCAGCTGTGAGGCCCCTGCCTCTCCTCCCCCAGGCCCGGGTACTGCTACTGCTGCGGGGAGCCTTGAATTAGTACAAAGGGTTCTGACAGTTCTCAAAAGACAGAGTTGATGAAGATGTGGGCATAAATTCACTCTTTAAACACCATAGATTATCTGCAAGGAGACAGGAGGAGAAGGCGGAGATGTTACAATAACCATCATCACTAATATTTTCCTATATGCTGCATATGAAATAACCAGAGAAACAACATAGTTTTGCCTGTAATTCATATACCTGTATTTGCATTTGCCAATTTTTCCATAGTCTTTGAGCCAATTTTCAAGTTTTTCTCCTTTTTTTCCTTGTCTTGATTTTTAAGGATCCTCCCTGCACCTTACCACCTCAGATTCCTTACACTATATACTCAGTTCTCATTTTTCATGGTAGATACGCTCTATGAAGTCATTTTGAATGCTGAATTAGTGACTACTGAAACGTCGCTCCTAGGGAAAATACAGGGTTCGGTTCCTGCAAGTTTCTAGTCACAACATTTGCACTAACAGATCATTCATGTGTGTTTCAAGACATCTTATCTAATATATATATGTTTTTAAATTTTTTAAAATTTTATTTATTTATTTATTTGACAGACAGAGATCACAAGTAGGCAGAGAGGCAGGCAGAGAGAGAGGGGGGAGCAGGCTCCCTGCCAAGCAGAGACCGGATGCAGGGCTCGATCCCAGGACCATGAGATCATGACCTGAGCTGAAGGCAGAGGCTTAACCCACTGAGCCACCCAGGCACCCCTAATATATATTATTGATTTATTAACATTATAGCCTTATAGCCAATAGCCACTATAACTCATGCGTGAATAAGGCTTACCTAACACATTTTTTCTCTGTAAGGCAAGTCATATTCTCCCTGCACTCAGATGCACTAGACAGCACTTCAGCACTATACTTAGAAGCCTTTTAAAACAGCAAAGTCAGGGTGCCTGGGTGGCTCAGTGGGTTAAAGCCTCTGCCTTCAGCTCAGGTCATGATCCCAGGACCTGGCATTGAGCCCCCATCAGGCTCTCTGCTTAGCAGGGAGCCTGCTTCACCCCCCACCCCGCCTGCCTCTCCACCTACTTGTGATTTCTGTCTGTCAAATGAATAAATGAAATCTTAAAAAAAAACCCACACACACAGCAAAACCACCAACAAAGAGTACAGAACCCTGAAAAACATGGCACTACATGGACCTTGAATAGGACATTTACTTACAGAATGAGAGCTGAAACGAGAAGGAGGAACGTCACATCATTTGACCCCAGCTGGGAACACGTAGCTGCTTCGGGCAGCTCAAATTTTTCACAGCTCTACATATGTGTACATGTGAACTCAAAAACATGGAGAAAGGGGGTACCTGGCTGGCTCAGTCAGTAGAGCATGCAACTCTTGATCTCAAGGTCATGAGTTCAAGCTGCAGGTTGGGTGTGGAGACTACTTTAAAAAAAAAAAAAAGCATTGGTAGAATTGATTTGGGGGTTACAAATCAATTTTGGCAGATACACAAATTCATAAGGACTCATCCTGTAACTGTACACATTAGTGAATGAGAGCATTTTGTTGGTGAAATCTTGCCATGGAATCAGATATCAAGAAAACATGGTTCTATATGCTTTCAGAACGTGGAGAATTGTATTCTACGTCCACTTTGGAATGTGTCAGCCCTCCTATAGGAGAATGACACTGGCACGTTCCTTAGGGGAGATGCTTTTCTACTCTTGGACATGTATTAACTCTAAGCCAATGATTCTCAACCACTGCCCTGGATGGACTGGTGGCAGCATCATCTCCTGGGAATTGGTTAGAAATGAAAATTCTTTTTTTTTTTTTTTAAAGATTTTATTTATTTATTTGACAGAGAGAGATCACAAGTAGATGGAGAGGCAGGCAGAGAGAGAGAGAGAGGGAAGCAGGCACCCTGCTGAGCAGAGAGCCCGATGCGGGACTCGATCCCAGGACCCTGAGATCATGACCTGAGCCGAAGGCAGCGGCTTAATCCACTGAGCCACCCAGGCGCCCAGAAATGAAAATTCTTGGGCCCCATTCCAAATCTGTGGAATTGGAATCTCTAGAAGAGGTCTAGCAACCAGCAAATTGTTCTTTGCTGAGCCCAGCAATTGTTGTTTTAAAAGACCCTCCAGGAGACTCAGCTGCACCCTCAAGTTTGAGAGCACTGCTCTAAGTTGTGCAGATTATCTGGTCTATTGCCACCTCCCACCAGCTTCTGCAGCGAATGGCCCATTGTCATTGGTGTAGAAAGAGCCAGTGTTTGATAATCAGAAGAACTGGGGTCAAATACCACTTCTGCCTTTTGTTGTGGGGAAACATGAAGTTACTTAAATACTCTGCCCCCCCCCCCCAGTTTCCTCATCTGTAAAACTGTGGAGATTAAAAGAAACAGTAGTAGATGAGAAAGTGCTTAGCACACAAAAGGCCCTCAATAGACATCAGCATCCTTTTGTTTTGCTCCCTCTATTATTCGTTGCCGAATAAGACAAGAAGGGTGAAGAAAAAAAAAATCCCGGAGAGACAGTTTTCTTTCTTTAGAACAGAACAGAATAGAGCTTGGGGTTTTTATCTCAAAGAAAACAATGATCATTTTCACCATGCTCTGACCTTCATCTCTCTGCCTTCCCACCCCCCTCTCTTCTGTCTCCTTCTTACTGAAGGAAAGCTGGTGCTCTGGTCCCAGTGTAGCCACAGTGCGGAAATCACACAAAAGTTCCTCAAAGAGAACCCGGACTATTTCACTGAGTTCCTGTACTTTGATATACTTACTTAAAAAGTAAGTCCTTTAGAATCATTCCATCCTTCTATTTCACCTCTTCTACTTCCACCCAGAGACTTTTTTTTTTTTTACTTGACAGAGACAGAGAGATCACAAGTAGTCAGAGATGCAGGCAGAGAGAGAGAAGGAAGCAGTCTCCCTGCTGAGCAGAGAGCCCGATGCGGGGCTCGATCCCAGGACCCTGAGATCATGACCTGAGCCGAAGGTAGAGGCTTAACCCACTGAGCCACCCAGGCGCCCCCCTGACCCGGAGACTTTTTGTTCTGCTCTTCCTTTAGCCTAAGACACGAAGGTTTCCTCTCAGTTGGTTTGGTAGGATCCCTTAAAGACTTTTTTGGAAAATGGGTGAGTATGGGCCGCCAACCAGCCCTCCAACTCCCCCCAGATACAGCTGAGGAACCACTTGTGGTTCAACCTGCCAGACCTTCATCTTGAGTCATGCAGTCATTAAAATCAAAACAGAGCCCAGCAAATTGTTGTGTTAGGAGATTGTAATTCTGCATATTGAAGAATTTTTTTCTTTGAAATTGCCTGTTTCACTTCCTCCCTAGAACTGTAGTTCATCTTCTTTGGCTGCCGGTGACATTATCTTCGTGTAGTTAAGGTCTACTGGAGTCATCTCGTAGACCTGCAGTTGTGGCCAGTGCATAAAAGAGTTTGTCCCAATCTTGATTCCTTTCCCCTAAGCAATTGATAATGTTCAATGGGTTCATCAACATTTACGATGAGGAAGAAAGGGCATCAATCCTGGAATTTTAATGGGAAAAACCAAGGAGAATTTAATGGTAAAAACCAACTATTCTATCTTACGTCAGGGAAATTCCTTAATGTGGGTTTCAAGACACACTTCTTCAGCTTTCCTCACTCCAACCTACCTTAACTTTTTTATCCTCAACTCAGACTCTGTTTCACCTAGACAAACCTCACTGCCATTTCCATCGCTGTGCAATTTTCTTCTTTGAAAAATGGAGCTGGAAGAACCTAGGACCCAGAAAGGAGAAATGATTTATCCAGATCATATTTGGTCCAGGGCTCTTTCTCCGGCATAATACTTCCCATTCCTACTCCTAAGTCATTATCTTAAGCCTTCCTTATTATCCCAAAACTTGCTTTTTCCTTTCTACCAAAACCTGTATTCAAACTTTTCAACTCTTTCTGAAAATTTATCTTCTGTAAGAAACTAGACCTTTCTGGTCTTCATCTGACTCTAATTACCCCATTTACTCTGAAATTTTTTTTTTCTCTTCCAGGTATAGAATTATAGACTGTAGTAGAAATTTCTGACTTAGAGGGCCAGCCCAATTTTTATAGATGAGGACCCAAACTAGCTAAGTCATCAGTCTGAGATTGCTAACCTAGTTAAAGAACAGAGCCAAGTCTTTGAGTCCTTAGTTCAAAAGTCTTCTTTACTACATGATAATATCTATTTGTGCTTCTTCTCCTCTATCCATATTCTTACGCCTTTCCATGAGGTTCATGGTTCTAATTTCTTTTGTCACCCTTACTATCACCATAATCATAATCATCATCACTCAACACGTTCCCAGAACTCCTTGCACAGTGCCAGTGGTACTCTATACCCATCACTGATTTCCTAGCTCCTTTAACTCTTTTTCTTTATATCCCAGATGATTATAGCTTTATCACTCTGTGAGTGACCATCACCCTCAAGCCTCAAGGAAACCAGAGTTGGTACAATGAAAGAAACATTGCTACTGATACAGGAAATCCTCTCATTGGAAACACCAAGTATCAAAATAGAACTGGCTGAACTGAAAAATCAGCAAAGATGGGGACCACAGGAAATATAATTTCATGGAAGTTGACCCAGGTCCTGTCTATTAGAATTCACAGAACCCAATAGCAATTAGTGTGGAGATGCTGGATTTCAGAAGAGCCCCTTAGATCTTGGCAGCCATGAATACACTGGACACACTGGACAGCAATGAATTCCTGACTCAAGCTAAGCTGATCTTGTTCTCATATAACAATTTTTTAAAGATTTTTTTAATTTATTTGAGAGAGAGAGAGAGAGAAAGTGAAAGAGATCACAGAGGGAGAGGGAGAAGCAGACTCACCACTGAGCAGAGAGCCCAAAGCAGAGCTCAATCCCAGGACCCTGAAATCATGATCTGAGCTAAAGGCAGGTGCTTAACCAATCAACAGAGCCACCCAGGTGTCCCTCTTGTGGCAATTTGTAATTAAGACTTAGAATCACTGGTGTGTGTGTCTTTTAGGAGCCAGAATTGCTAAGGATATAAGGCTAGAGCCCAGATGGTCTGATGATGCTCTGAGAGGGGATGAAGGAAAATCTCAAAGAAGCAGGGATGAGACCCTCAAAGAAACAGTCAGCAATCCTGGGTCCTGCTTCGTACTCCTGGTTCCACTTTTTTGTGGTCTCTAAGAAACCCAGTAAATCCACCAAACTCCCTCTGCTTGTATTTCTTCCTCTTTTTCCCCTTGGCTTGATCCAGTTGAGTATGTTTCTTTTGCAACCAAGAAGTCTGAACTAAAGGCTTCTTCATAGACTCAACTGCATGTAGTTGGGAGATACGCCAGGCACCTGCACATTGTTGGGAGGTCAGGGAGAGGGTTGCCAAGGATTAGCAGGCGTTGTTTCCTTCTCTGTAGGAGGCAGTACTTGTCAGTGTGCTATTTTCTGTGATTCAGATCTCACAATCATAGATATTTTCCTTGACCCCACCTCCATCCCCATCCAGGTAAACACAGCAACCGTTGCCATCCTTCAGCATTCACAGAACTTCATTTGCTCCCATGCACTTCCTTCTGAAGAACTTCCAGGACACTTATGTTTGGGTGGAGACAGAAACAAGCTCGAAGCCCTGTTACAGTGAATCCAACTGGTCTTTGGCTTTTTGCCTTTAATGTCTCCGTGGGGAGGTAGAAGGGGATAATGCAGAGATTGTCCAACTTCAGTCACTAGAACACTACCTTTATGATTTCTGACGTTTCCAAATACCACCTATAATTTCCTTAATATTTTTAAAAATATAACTTAAACTTTTTGGCTCTTCCTTACCTTCCTTACCTACCTTAATATTCATTAAGGATACCATGGGTTTGCTATGCATATTATATTTTTCTAATATACATTAAAATGCAAAACCATTGCAAAACAAAATATCTCTCAGTGCCCACAATCATCCTATGTGCACCGCTTTAGGGGACATCAGTGGAGCATGGGCTCCAGAATCAGAAAAGTCTTTTTCAGGTCTTAGATCTGCTGCCTAATACCTATATGACCTTGGATGAGTCACTTAATCTTTCTAAACTTCAGTTTTGTCATAATGAATTTGTCTTCATCAGGATTTTGCTGTGGCTTGATGGGATGAGTTTAAATATAGTTGGTTTCAACTGTATAGCACAATACCTAGCACAGGGTAAGTACTCAACAGATGTTAGTCTTCTCGCCGTTGCCATACCCTCTACTTCTCGACTTTGTCTGCCCCTCTTTATTCCCCCCTTCTTCTCTTCTCCGTATGTATTTGAAACAGACACCAGCATGAAATGGGTTTGCTTGTTGAAGTGTATGGAATTTCTATAAATCCCTTCAGAGACCAGGAAGGAAATCTAAGTGTGGAGCATGGGCTGGGTCCAGATTTGTTATATCTAATGGTCTGACTTATTATCCTGTTGAGATGATGTGGCTGAGATAATGGCATTGTTTCTATAGAACCTAGTTTCCAGGGTGTTCAAAGCCCTCACGGACATTATCTAACTTCTCCCTGTTAAATGTGGACAAGTGTTATCTTCCTTAGTTTTCAAGTGGAGGAATCAAGACCTCAACAGGCCTGGCCCCGTTACTCAGCAACACTGACAGGCCACACAGCAAGCGGCCAAGATGCCTTCACGCAGCATTCCCCACCTGACATGGCAAGGGTAAGTGCCAAAGCGTTCTGTGCTCAAGTAAGATCTGTACAATGAATCCAGTGTTGAACAAATAGAACAGCTTTTCTGCAGGACTTGTCAACCTTTAACGCCCTATGTGCATTACAATTCTCCAGCAGAGATGCAGAGAATACTTACTTTTCTAGATCGACCATTAGGTATACCTACTTAGCAATTCTTTTTTTTTTTAAAGATTATTTTTTTTAAGATTTTATTTATTTATTTGACAGAGAGAAATCACAAGTAAGTAGAGAGGCAGGCAGAGAGAGAGGAGGAAGCAGGCTCCCTGCTGAGCAGAAAGCCCGATGTGGGGCTCGAACCCAGGACCTGGGATCATGACCCGAGCCGAAGGCAGCGGCCCAACCCACTGAGCCACCCAGGCGCCCCACCTACTTAGCAATTCTTAAGATCGTTTTCTTCAGAGGACTAGCTTGGAAATAGGGCCTTCGTTGATCCTACCAGCATGAATTCTACTCCACTAATTCCTCTCAGTTATAAAATCAAACTACTCTTGGAATGCTGAAAAATAACCATTTCTGAAATTATTCTGCCCCCACATCACCCTTGTCCCACCCTGGAGACTGAGATTTCATTCCTGTATCACAAGCCATTACATGCCCTGAGGAACTGATTTCCTCCACAGCCTGTCTTTGATCATGTGCTTGCTCATGTGTCATATTTTAACTCTTTCTTTGTTTCCTTGGTTCTTTCTGAAATGTAAATCATTGTTTAGATTTTGAGAACCTAGGGGCACTTGGGTGGCTCAGTGGGTTAAAGCCTCTGCCTTCGGCTCAGGTCATGATCCCAGCTGGGATCAGCCCCGCATCAGGCTCTCTGCTCAGCAGGGAGCCTGCTTCCCGCCCCCCCCCCACCGCCGCCTACTTGTGATCTCTGTCAAATAAATAAATAAAATCTTCAAAAAAAATTTTTTGAGAACTTCAAGTAATATAAAAAAGCAATTATTCCTAATTTTTTAAGATAAAATCCTGAAAATTAGAATTATATAGGAATGAAGCCAAATCCTACTGCAGCCAAGTCACACAATGAGAGTATCACAGTCCTAGAAATAGAAGTGAGGTACCCTGTCTCCTGGCACTAGGCTATTTGTCACTACTAATGTAGTGACTGCTGATTGCTTACATTGACGGGTTACGTGTCTTACTGAGCCCTTTGAATTATCTTGATTCTGTGTTTCCCATTTGGATGTTTGGTATAAATACTGTGTGAGGGGGCGCCTGGGTGGCCCAATGGGATAAACCTCTACCTTCAGCTCAGGTCATGATCTCAGGGTCCTGGGATCAAGCCCCTCGTCCGGCTCTCTGCTCAGTGGGGAGTCTGCTTCCCTTCCTCTCTCTCTGCCTGCCTCTCTGCCTACTTGTGATCTCTGTCAAATAAATAAATAAAATCTTAAAAAAAATACTGTGTGGGAAGGAAAGGAAGAGATAGTAGTAAAAACATCTGCTTAAGAAATATGAAATAGGGGCGCCTGGGTGGCTCAGTGGGTTAAGCCGCTGCCTTTGGCTCAGGTCATGATCCCAGGTCCTGGGTTCGAGCCCCACATCGGGCTTTCTGCTCAGCGGGGAGCCTGCTTCCTCCTCTCTCTCTGCCTGCCTCTCTGCTTACTTGTGATTTCTCTCTGTCAAATAAATAAATAAATAATCTTAAAAAAAAAAAAGAAATATGAAATAGACCCAAAAATATCTATCCACAGAGAAAACCCCCTTATGTGAGAGACCAGAACTAATCTCAGGTGATAGACTCATCTTGGTTATATTGGGCTTTTACTTAGCATAGTGGTTGTACTAAGGATTGGTGAACAGACTTCTCCTGCAGCTGGGGTTCCCTTGCTATAGGAGAAATAAAGCACAGTCAAAAGAAAGAGCCTATAAAGGAGGCAATCTGACAAAGAGAAGATTGTTGCTTTTTTTTGTTTTGTTTTTTTAGGAAAAAAATCTTTTAAAAAAAATCTTTTTAATAAAATCTTTTTTAAAGATTTTATTTGGGGTGCCTGGGTGGCTCAGTTGGTTAAGCGTCTGACTCTTGGTTTTAGCTTATGTCGTGATCTCACATGTGATGGTATCTGGCCCCTCGTCTGGCTCGCTGCTCAGTGGTTAGCCAGCTTGAAGATTCTGTCCCTTTGCCTCTCCCCCACTCATTCATATTCTCTCTCAAATAAATAAATAAATCTTTAAAAAATTTTTAATAAAAAACAAAGATTTTATTTATGTATTTGAAGAGAGAGAGAGAGAAAAAGAGAGTATAAGCAGGGGGACCAGCAGAGGGAGAGGGAGAAGCAGGCTTCCAACGGAGCAGGGAGCCAAATATGAGGCTCGATCCCAGGACCCAGGGATCATGACCAGAGCCGTAGGCAGAAGCTCAACCAACTGAGCCACACAGGCACCCCGAAGATTCATGCTTTAATCACTTTTATTTTCTGAAGAGGTTTGAGATAGCTTAAACAAAGGATATACATACAATAAAGTTAGTATCAGGATTGTTGTGAAGTAAGAGGAAGGCTTACTTTAAAACACCAGGAAGGTGACCATGCATACTGAGGACACATTTGTCTCTGAGCTTCCTGGCAACCATAGTGAAAAGGGAAAGAAGTTAAAAAGAACAGTGGTTGCCTACCAATTATTCACAATAGAAAAAGATTTTCCTGGAACTTTTTTTTTTTAAATTATTTTTCTCATTTAGGACCTTACTTTAGGGGCTATAATGCAATCTAATAGGTGTTGTTGTGGATAGTAGCTTTATAACAAATGCAGAAAATCTTCATAGGACTATGAAGATTTGAGTTGGTTTGGAGATTTGAGATTTGGATTGGAGTCAAGATTATTTTAGTAAGACCTAATGGCTATGGCATTAGATTGGTCTTTTTTTTTTAATTTCAAGTTTTTTATTTAGATTCCAGTTAACATACAGTGTAATCTTAGTTTCAGGTATAGGATTTAGGGATTCAACACTTACACACAACACCCAGTGCTCATCACAATAAATGCCCTCCTTAACCCTCATCACCCATGTCCCCATGTCCCCACCCACCCCACCACCACCTTGAGTATGTTCTCTATAGTTAAGTTCTTCTTTCCCCCTGCCCCACGATGTTCATCTGTTTTGTTTCTTAAATTACACAAATGAGTGAAATCATATGGTATTTGTCTTTCTCTGACTGACTAATTTCACTTAGGATAATACTCTCTAGCTCCATCCATGTCATTTGCAAATAGCAAGATTTCATTCTTTTTAATGGTTGAGTAATATTACACACACACACACACACACACACACACACACCAAATTTTCTTTCTTTCTTTTTTTTTTAAAGAGAGCACAGGGATGGGTTGGGGCACAGAGGGAGAGAGAGAATTTTTTTTAAGATTTTATTTATTTATTTGACACACAGAGAAAGATCACAAGTAGGCAGAGAGAGAGGGGAAAGCAGGCTCCCTGGTGAGCAGAGAGCCCAACACAGGACTCAATCCCAGGACCCTGAGATCATGACCTAAGCCGAAGGCAGAGGCTTAACCCGCTGAGACACCGAGGCGCCCCACGCCACATTTTCTTTATCTATCATCATTCGGTGGACATTTGGGCTCTTTCCATAATTTGCCTATTGTTGATAACTCTGTGAAGAGCAAGATACCTATTATTTCTAGGCCTCAGTTTCCCCCTCCTATAAAAGGAAGGAATAGCCTTATACATCAGAGAAGAGGTAGGGAAGCAGTATCAAATTCATCTGGAGTCCGTCCTTCCTTCCTTCCTTCCTTCCTTCCTTCCTTCCTTCCTTTTTAAGATTTTATTCATAGAGGCCAGGGTGGTTCAGTTGGTTAAGCATCTGCTTTCAGCTCAGGTCATTGCCCCAGAGTCCTGGGATCCAGCCCCACATCAGGGTCCCTGCTTGGTGGGGAGTCTGCGTCTCCCTCTCCCTCTGCCATGTCCCTGCTTGTGTTCTCTCGTTCTTTTGCTCTCTCTCTCTTAAATAGATAAATACAGTGTTTTAAAGATTTTATTCATCCATATGAGAGAGTGAGCACACAAGCAACACATACTCATACTCAAAGTGAATAGCTGTTAACGTTTAGTTATATGGTCTTTAGCCCTTAAAAGTAAAAAGAAGGAATAAAACGTTAAAGGTAAAGATGAAATCCCATACCAGTTAGGATGGGCTAAGCTATATTGCAGTAACATAAGATCCCACACTTTTAATGACTGAAAACAACAAAGCTTTATTTCTCAATTGTGCCTCATGTTCACTCTGGGTCATTTGGGAACTCTGCTATGCATTGTTCTCACTCCAGGACCCCGGATAAGGAAGTAGCCTGAAACAATGAAACCTGAAAAAAATCGCTGGTCGTTTTAGCATAAGGAAAAGAACAAAGCAAATTCTACATTTGGTTCTTAAATCTTCCACATACAAGTAACACTCTACTCACATTTTATTGGTCACGCCCATTTCAAAGAATGGAAGGAAGTACACCCTACCATATGCATGGTAGGAACGCCAAAACATTCATGAACAGACACAGTGACTATTGTAGTTCCCTATGCTTCTCTCCCCAGATAGATTTCCCTCTCTACTCAGAGGTGGCCACTCTTATGAGTTTGGTGCATATTTGGAACTTATTTTGTATTTTTACTATGAAATGAGCACTTATAAATAATATATAGTATTAGTTTGTGCATTTTATGAAATATTTGTTAAAGAAATTATCCTTTTATAATGTCCTACAATTTTTTAAATCCACTTTCTTCCCCAAGATTTATCTAAGATGAATCGTATACCTGGTTCATTTATTTGAACTGCTGCGTAGAACTCTGTACTGTAAATATGCTGTGGTTTATTTATCCATTCCTATACACATAAACAAACTATTTCCAATTTTTATTGTTACTGGTAGTGTGGTATTGTAAATATGTCTGAGAGATTCCTTGTCAATCTTTCTCAATTGGATTTAACGAGATAAATTCCAATGTCATAATGCAAACACAGTATATAACAAATTAACTTTTCTCCTCTGCATCTAGAATGATACTAGTAATGTACTATCCTTGGGAGAGTTGGTAAAATTGTTACTCAAATAATTATCTGTGTTTTGTAGTTCAGATGAAGGTTCTCATTTGAGAAAGGATGCTTGGAGTATAACCTAGAAGTAGATCGCAAGGTTTTAAAATATGTACATTTTGGGGGGACCTGGGTGGCTCAATCATTGGGGGTCTGCCTTCGCCTCAGGTCGTGATCCTGGTACCCTGGGCCCCACATCAGGCTCCCTGCTCAGCAGGAAGCCTGCTTCTCCCTCTCCCACTCCCCTGCTTGTGTTGCCTCTCTCGCTGTCTCTCTCTCTGTCAAATGAATGAATAAAATCTTTAAAAATTTTTAAAAAATAAATAAATATGGACATTTTCAACTTTTCTACGTATTACCAAATTACTCTCCGAAACACACCTTGAAATTTCCATCAGATGTGTATGAGAGTTCTCTTTTCCCTACATCTTCACCAGCACTTGTTATTGTCAAATGTTTTACTTTTGGCCAATCCCATGGGTGTGAAATAGTATCTTATTTTTGTTTTAAGTCACATGTCCCTGATTATCAGTGAAATGGACTGTTTTTTTTTCATAGGTAGCAACTGACTTTCTTTCTTTCTTTCTTTTAAGATTTTGTTTATTTGAGAGCTAGAGAGAGAACAAGAACACAGGGAGAGTGGGAGGGAGAAGCAGACTCCCAGCTGAGCAGAGAGCCTAACGTGGGGCTTGATCCCAGGACCCTGGGATCATGACCTGAGCCAAAGGCAGAGGCTTAACTGCCTGAGCCACCCAGGTGCCCCAGCAACTTACTTTCTTTTTCTGTGTATCATCTCTTGAAATTCTTTGTCTGTTTACTTTCTGGGTTGTTTGTGTTTTTCCTGTTCATTTATAGTAGTTCTCTATGCGTTTTGAGTCTAATGATCTATCTGTTACATATGTAGCCGTATGTAATCAAGATAATCCTGGTATATCTTCTACCTACATCTCCCCCCGCCCCGCCCCCTCAACCACCACCTCCAATGTCATTTCTATCTCTATCATTTTGTGTAACTATGTCATGACTCGATAAAAATGTAATATATACCGAAACCTGGGAAATTTTAAACCAAGTTAGGAAGAGTTCTACTAAATATATAGATGCATTTTATATAGTCCTCTACCCCTAAGTAACCTCTTCCCTGAACAAAAGACATATTCTGAGTTAGCCTGAATGGCAAAGAACTTTTCAATGATGAGATCTGGACAAGGCTGTTTTTGGGTAAACACAGTTATTGTTACCCCAAAATCAGTCAGTCCAAATGATATCCTCAAAGAGGACGTCTTTTACCTAGTGGGCAACAGATCTGTTTAAAATAAGCTGACCAGTCCTTTAAACAAAACTGGATTTGTGGTTACTTTCTGACAGACCAAGACAGAGCAGTCAATTCAGGAGCACGATGCCCTGTGCTCCTGAATTGGCCATAGTGTCTTGAAAAGAGAAAACTAGTTTAAAACACGTTCTAAATGCAAAAATAGTATAATAATTATAGGAGTAAATGGAGAGTCAAATTTTTTCTAAACATCATCATTATTAAAATAGCCTGTGTGCAGGAATATATTAAGATTGTGAAGTTAATTATGGTATTTCCCCCTTTTTCCCTAGTGCCTAAATATTCTATAATAGAATTATACTATGTTAATAATTGAAAAATCATAATGAGAACCAAAACCAAAATGTAACCCACTGTGGTTACAAGGATTCTCAGTTTCTCAAGTAGGCGTTCATCTTAAGTTGGGGGAAACATCAAAGGCAGAAAAGTTTAAGGGTCTTTCCTATCTGCAAGCTTTTCAGAGTAAATTTGAAAGTGCTAGGCTTATCTAGGATCAGGGGGAGGAAGTGGCCAAATACTTTGACTGAGGAATGTAGAGACAAAATACTGATGGTGGAGTGGGGAACAGAATGGAGTGAGGAAGGAAAATGGGCCCAAGTTCAGAGGGGCCCTCACATGGTCTTCCTTTAACCATGGTTCATATGTTAGGGGAAGTGTGTACAGTGATAGGCCTTACTCCTTCCCCAGTTCCTGATCCCAGGGACCACACACATGATGGAAGTTTTCATGGAGGAATCAGGGCCTCCTAAGAAATTCTAATTTGTGGTAACCTAAGCTTAGCTCTTGGTTTGGAAATCGCTGGCTCTGAGAAAGACCTACCTAGTATGCCTTTTCTTTGCTACACTGTCAAAGGAGCTCTTGAGCCCTGAGTTATAGATGTGGCTACTGAGACATATTGAGATTAAATAAATTTCCCGGACCACAGAGTAATATATAGTACGGTTGTTAATATTGAGCTCAGACATGTAGCTCAGGGACTGTTGAGAGTGAGGGAGAGGGTGAGTGCATACTCCCTATAGGGATATTAGAGTGTGTGTGTGTGTGTGTGTGTGCGCACGTGCGCTCGCACACGTGCGCTAAGAAGGAGGTTGAAATATGCAAAGAAATCATCTTTAAGGTGGAGGACGTTTAGAGCAGGGAAGTAAGGTGTTCATATTCCGTTTATCTGATGGGGGAATATGGGTTAAGTCTCTATAGCCACATGTTTCTGCTTTGGCCCATTGGTGCTTTATATTTAATATAATCCTGCAATGGAATTATTCTTAGTGCTTTGCCATCTGGAACTTCACTATTTCTTATGAGTAGCCACTATTCTTCTTCTCTGTTTAATGTCAAGTCTATGATCTAAAAGTTTGTGTCCCCTGCCAAATTCATAGGTTGTAATCCTAACCCCCAAAGGTGATGGTATTAGTAGATGGGGCCTTTGAGGGGTGATGAGTTCATGAGGATGGAGCCCTTCTGGATGCAATTAGTGCTCTTATAAAAGCACAACGCTTGGGGCACCTGGGTGACTCAGTGGGTTAAAGCCTCTGCCTTCGGCTCGGGTCGTGGTCTCAGGGTCCTGGGATTGGGCCCCGAGTTGGGCTCTCTGCTCGGTGGGGAGCCGGCTTCCTCCTCTCTCTGCCTGCCTCTCTGCCTACTTGTGATCTCTGTCTGTCAAGTAAATAAATAAAATCTTAAAAAAAAAAAAAAGCACAAATCTCCCAAGCCCCTTCTGCCATGTGAGGATACAAAGAGAACTCTGTGGCCCAGAAGAAAGGCCCTAACCCAACCCCGCTGGCATCCTGATCTCAGACTTCCTGCCTCCACAACCATGAGCAATAAATTTCTTTTGTTCAGAAGCTACCCAGTCCGTGGTGTTTTCTTACAGCATCCCAAATAGATAAGATGCAGAAGGAGAAAAAGGCACTCATGTTATAAAATGGGAAGTCATGTAATATAAGATTTTATATATATTATCATCTCAATTTATTAAAAACTTTTTTACTACTTTATGTTAGTACCAGAAGCAGTACACCGTAGTTGGAGAAAGCAAGGGCTTGCAATCAGAAGGACTAAGGTGTGAGTATGATTTCTACTACTGGCTGGCTATGTAAGTTCAGTGAGCCTTATCTGCCAAACTGGGGGGGGAGGGGGAAGAATTACATTTATTTTAGGAAAGCTGAATTAAATTAGAACTAATTCAACTAAAACACCTGACACATGGAAAGCACTCAATAAATGATTTGATTACTATATTGAGGAGAAAGCCTAACAAGCCAGCTCTACGGTTATATGACCGTGTAATCACACAGGGTGTAAAGCAAATTGCGTGCCTGGGATTTGGAAGGGCTCCGTGCCTTGCCTGAATGCTCAACTGTTGCCACCTTAAAATTCATCATAACTTTTGAACAAGGGGAGCGACATTTTCATTTTACAGTGGGTCCTGCAAATTATGAGGCTGGTTCGGGGAAAACACACACACACACATGCACATGCACAGGCATGTGCGCATGCACACACACACACACACACACACACACAGGAGAGATTGAAAATCAATAAAGCAAAATGTTAAGAGCATTAACCTGTGGGGGTCTTACAGGTTCTTTTTATGTCTTCCTTGATTCTTCTGTACACTCTACATTTTTCATAATGAATGCATACTACTTTAATCAGAAAAAAAGCAAATACATGTTCCTTTAGAAAACTGTTCTCCCCATTTTGCAGATGAGTGAAACCGAGGTAACAGGTAGGAAGTGAGTCACCGAAGATCACAGAGTGGTCGATGTCACGTTATGACAAGGGCTCAGGAAACTGCACTTCCAGTTCTGAGCCCCACTGACATTGGTCTGAGTTACCCAATGTTTTTCTAACAAGAATCTCTTTGGGCATCTGACTGGGTTTGGGGAGCCCAGAAGCAAGCACACTCTGCAGAGAGGGCCCCCTCTGAAGCCTGGGGTCACCCTCTCTGTGCTCATGGGCGCGGGCTGACTGCCATGGAGGTTCAGAAGGACAAGCCCCCAGCCCTGTTCTAGAAGGGCTTACAGACTAGCTATATAGGAAATAGCGGTATCGATACTGTTGTGCAGATTCTAAATGTAAGAGGCGTTGGGGGTGGGGGAAGGGGCAGGAACTGGTCTCAGCGGAGCAACAGAGAGCATTTAGCACAAAACCTTTTTTCAGTAGGGCTATTTGCTCACAAAGCAAACCTGAGGTGTGCTGGAGTTTTGCTCCTTTTGATTTCCCCTAGCTACTCTCTGTAGGGGTTTCCAAAGGTGAACAGTGTGAGGAAAAGAGGATCTAAATGTACAGGATAATTCAGTTGGTGCATTTCAAAGTTCACAGGATTAAAGATCTCGTTGACAGACTCCCACTGAAAAGGTCTCCTCATGTCCCATTCACATTAGCTCAAGAGACAGCTCACGGGCAGTTGCCCGATGCCCCGTTGAGTTGATTTTTCCCTTCTGCACTTTCTCTTCCCCTTCTGTGTCTCCCAATCAGAGCCTTTTTGTTCTGTGGCCCACCTTGAGGCTTCTGTGAACATCCATGCATTTTATCCCTACTTTGTCTAACCCTTCCTCCTCCAAGAACCAAAGTTCGTATTTAAGTTCCTTTTAGCAGCACAGAAAATCTGCATAGCTGAATGCCTTTTACCGACCTCTAGAACTCACCTCTGGCAGAATTATGTAGGCCCAGACTAGAGGTTCTGGGCTGAAATAAAGGACTTCAAGAGAAAGACTCAGAAGGGCCATCCAGCCAGGCTTGTAAGGATGATATTCATACGAAATTTAATATTAGCTCCATTTTTTAAAAGATTTTTATTTTTAAGTAATCTCTCCACCCAACGTGGGACTCAAACTCACAATTCCAAGATCATGAGTCGCATGCTGTACCAACCAAGCCAGCCAGGTGCCCCAATATTAGCTCCATTTAATGAGTGCTTCTTACTCTGTGCCAGAAAGGAAATCTGTTTTACATCTGTGTTCTGGTTTATTTTAATCCTCACAATGATCTTTATAAAATAGATTCTAAGGTCCCCATTTTTACCGGGGGAAGGGAGGCCAAGTGACTTGCTCAAAACCACAGCTCATCAAAAGCCACAGGACGAATCTTAGTGTACACTCTGGACTTGGAGAATCATGAATTTTAGGTTCCTGAATTATAACAAATGTACCATTCTGGGCCCCCATGTTGATAGTGGGGGAAATTGCATGTGTAAGGGTGTAGGATATTTGGGAATTCTCTGTATTGTCTCCTCGATTTTGCTGTGAACCTGAAACTCCCCTATAAAATGGGTTCTATATTTTAAAACACACCCAGCTAGTAAATAGCAAGGCTGAGGGTAAAAACTAGGTCTGTCCCCTTGCGTTAATGGTTTCTGTCATCAACAACCTACTTAGCCCCACAGCAAGGGCAACAATAACAATAGTGTGTGTGTGTGTGTGTGTGTGTGTGTGTGTGTGAGACAGCTATTGCACATCACACTGGTGTATCTGTGTGTGGGGCAGGGGTTGGAAGCGGTGTGTTAAGTGGTACCACGTGGAGAAAAAAGAAAGAAGAAATCTTGAATTGAGTCTTCACTCCATCACGTGGTAGCTGAATGATCTTGAGCAAGTCCTTTGATTTTAGGGTCCTCAACTGTAAATTGCAACCGGGTCATTGGGAGGGTTAAATAAAATTATGTATGTACAGAGTTCCTTGAAGTCCTAAACCACCACTCCCATGATTGTCATGCACACACTCAAATACACTCATACTTACGCTCACACACTCACCCTTGTACACACCCTTGTGATTCAAAGGGTAGCCAGGAAATTCAGTTTCTATTTCTCTCATTTTATCTTCACCACCAAGCTGCCTCTGTCATCAGTGAGAGGAAGTGCTGGGCCTGAGACCTCCATCTTGGAGGGCTGTTTCCAACTCAGAGCTCTGATTTTCACACCACTCAGAATCCCACTGTTGTGGCTCCAAGCCTCCCGCCCCCGCCCCTTCCCCCAGTCTTCAAAGTGGTGTGTGCTGTCCTGGGGGCCCATCCCCCATAGCACCTTCCAGCCTTCATCCTCCCCATGCCCCTAAGCCAAAATCCTTTGTGCTCTTTGGGAAATGGCATAACAGTGACTCTCAGATCTCACTGCAGAACACGGCTGTCTGCTGAAAAGACCTTGTGGGCCAGCATCCCATCTGCTGCTGGGATAAGTGGCCATAATTTGGGTTGTGCTTTTTTTTTTTTTTTTTAAAGATTTTATTTATTTATTTGTCAGAGACAGAGGGAGAGAGAGTGAGCGAGCACAGGCAGACAGAGAGGCAGGCAGAGGCAGAGGGAGAAGCAGGCTCCCTGCCAAGCAAGGAGCCCGATGTGGGACTCGATCCCAGGACGCTGGGATCATGACCTGAGCCGAAGGCAGCTGCTTAACCAACTGAGCCACCCAGGTGTCCCTTGGGCTGTGCTTTTTAAATCTTCCTTTCCTTTTATTTTTTTAATATGGCATTTCATGTGACTTATGATTGCTTAGCCTTAACAGACCCAAAGGCCTTGAGAGGCTTAGAAACTATGCCACCTGCCCAAGAATACCAGTGGTGCCCCAGAGGTCCCTTAAGGGATAACTTGAAAAACAGTGGGCGGGACAAAAGTGAATATGACTTCAGGATTTGAGCAGCTTCACTTTAACTTGTTTTTTTTCTTTTCTTTTTTTTTTTCTTTTCTTTTTTTTCAGGGGTGGAAAGGGGCAGAGGGAGATGGGGAGAGAGAATCTTAGGCAGACTCCGTGCTTGATCACACAACCCTGAGATCATGACCTGAACCGAAATCAAGAGCTGGATGCTTAACCGACTGAGCCACCCAGGAGCCCCTCACCCGCTTTATATTACCTTCTGCATAAGATTTCATTTTTAAAAATGAGAATGAGCTGTTACTGAGATCAGCCAGCAGCCTCCCTTACGCCACCAAGAGAGTGCCAGGCACCTTTCAACTTCATCACAGAGGTGAGAGGTGGCAAGTGTTCCATAGCAACATGAAGAGGCTCCATTCTTAATCATTCATCAAAGAGTGAGTCACAGTTAAAATCCCCCTACCCTGAATGCAAAAGCACGAAGGGAAATTTTACTCACCACAACCAAGAGCATCCCCGGGGCTTGTGGGGGCATTCCCATGAGAGCTGTGTGCCCTGGGTTCCTATTTATGTCAAATCAGGCTTTTGCTTGATGAACCTCTCTCAAGAGATGAGTGGCCAGAATGGGATTGTTAAATACGTGATGGCCAGAGCTAAGCAGTGTTTTAAAGGTACTGAATTTTGGCCTAGAGCTCCATTGTCCAATATGGTAGCTGTTAGCTATTTACATGTAAATCCATTAAAATGAAATGGAAGTTAAAATTCAGATCTTCAGCCATGCTACCACATTTCATGTGCTCCCTGCCTACGTATGGTTGACGGCTACTTGGCTGAACAGAGAAGATGCAAATGTTCCTTAACACTTCAGTCACTGCAGAAAGTTCCAGTAGACAGGGCTAATGTCACCCAATCTAATTCTCAATTACCATTTGGCCAACCTGGGCCCCTCATCAATCCCTGAATGGGTAGCTCCCTCCAAGGTGCCCCAAAAGTTTCTCTTTCCATCCATCCTGGCCCTAGGGTTCCTGGAGCAGTGAGTCTAGAAGCGGGTGAATTAATGTATAAATGAGCATAAAGGAATTTGTGTGTGAAGTGTGCCTTTACTCTCACTTCTATATCTTGTTTGTTCTAGGTCTGCTCTGCCTGCTCTCACTAGCAGAGGTAACAGATAGAGATCATTTTTCCTAAAATTTTTCTCACTACATAGATATTCCATTAGTGATCCTTAACTTTTACATATGAAAATTCAGAACTGGATCTGGGATGTTCAGGCAGGAAGTGACTGATAGTGTTAATAGAGACACACGTTACAAACAGACTTTTAAGAGCTGAAGGCATCTTAGGACTCATCTTTTTTGACAGCTTCACTTTTCACAAAGGAGAATATAAATAGGACCCAGAGAAGTCAGGTGACTTGCCTAAGAACACACAGTAGCTCAGCACACAGAGAGGAACCTACATCACCTGGTTTTCACCCTGGGGTTTTCCTCATTATTTACCATTGAGGGATCTTCTTCTTGCCAGTATCTTCCGTACACAGCCACTCTTTGTTCCTCCTACCTAGAAAGACACCACTAGGGTCCCATCGTAGGCCGTGAATTCCATGACCACTTTCTGAGTTGTTGTGAGTGTTTATACCTCTATCAATTTAAGGATATTCTGAGGCAGTTTCCCTAAAAATGCCCCCTGGGCTTCACACTGAAAAAGCCACCCTCCCAGTGAAGAAAAACAAAAACCTTTCCTATCTAGATTGGATAACGTACAGGTAGGGAGAGTTCCCATATCACAGCCAAATGTCAGAGCACACTTCACAAAGGTTAACTTTCCACGCCTGCGTCTCACAAGGGCATGTATTTTGTCATTTTATATCCCCATGGTTAGTGTTTAACATATTACCCTCACAGTAGTGGCTCAGCTGTGACCTCTCAAGTGGGAATCAGGTTTAAAAGACACGGTCTGGAAGACTGGACATGGCTGTGATAATTAGACCTCCAGATTCTCTTTCCATTTATATTCTAGAACAGAAGTCAGCAGACTATGACCTGTAGGGCCAAATCTGGCCCACTATCTGTTTTTGTAGATAAAGTTTTATTGGAACACAGCCATACTCATTTGTTTATATACTGTCTATGGCTGCTTTCGTGCTACAATAGCAGAGCTGAGTAGTTGCAACAGAAAACATTTGGCCTCCAAGGCTAAAAAATATTTGCTCTCTGGCCCTTATACAGAAAAAGTTTGCTGACCTCTGGTCCAGAGTCACAGTAGATAAACCACTTTCCAAATCCAAATTTACTTCCAAATGATGCTTATGAGGTTAGGAAAGGTACAAATCTGGAAAGGTATCACCAAACCAAAACCAAGCTATTTCCTTTTGAAATCAATAGCAAATTGGGGGGTGGGAAAGGAATATGTTCAGATGCTTTTCTGTTTGGCATTTTCTTGTTCTGATTTCCTCTCTATTTAGCCAGATGCACCCATATTATCTAAAGAATGATTGGGATCGTCACAACGGGAATGTTGATATTTTGCATCTGACACCCAAAATGAGATTTTTCCAGCAAGATGATATTTTGGTTGTGTTTTGTCAAGAATGAGAATTTTGTCAGGTTTTGCTGAGAATGGGGATTTTCTAAATTTCTTTATTTCCTCTTAGAATTATTTTAATAGAGCTCCATATAAAGCATGTCCCAACCAAACAGGAAGAGAAAGAAGACAAAATCCGCCTTTTCTGATTCTAGATTATGGGAACCATGGAAAGAACTAAAGTAGAGAAAGAGAAAGCAGGTATTCAGACATGTGTCTCCATCTCTCTGCTCTGAGCCAAAATCATGGATAAGAGCATAGTCTCTGAATCCTAATTGCCTGGGTTCGAATCTCGGTTCAACCTCAGGCAACTTCACCTCTTCATGCTTCTGTTTCCTCATCTGTAAAACAAGTGTAGTAATATTAGC
This sequence comes from Lutra lutra, assembly GCF_902655055.1. Classification (NCBI taxonomy): domain Eukaryota; kingdom Metazoa; phylum Chordata; class Mammalia; order Carnivora; family Mustelidae; genus Lutra; species Lutra lutra. The sequence goes on from NC_062285.1 coordinate 38,071,123, forward strand.
TACCTTGCAGAATTGTTATGGGAACTAAGTAAGTTAGTTAACTAAGTGTGTTAAAGCGCTTAGAATAGCACTTATCCCCTGGTGTAGTTTTGGGGGATGGGAGAGATGCTTATTACCTATAGATCTTTGGAGGAATGCTGAGAAGAGAGTTGGCTCCATCTGTCACTCCTGCTTTGGAGTCCAGAAAGAGATCACCTTAAAGGCTGCCCTTGCACTAGCTGGAGCCGCCACATCAAAACAAATTCTCTACCAGAAATGGAGCTGAGCTTGCCTCTCCCCAGTGTCTGTCCGTATCTCTCAGTTCCCATGTAGCCAAATGTCTGGTGGGAGAGTTTAGAAGGGATCGTCTTAGAGGGGGCAGGCCACTGAGCTGGTACCACTGGGACAGGAGCACATGGGAGCCATAGTAGGTCTCTGGATGACCACATCACCACGAGAGCTGAGACAGGGCAAAGTCAACAAAGGAGCCCATGGGGTCTGGAAGAGCAGAGAGAGAATGGACCATGAGTTATCAGACCACAGACAGCAGCAGGAGGCCCAGGAACAGACCCAGGACCAGGCTCTGTCTCTCCCCAGTAGTCCCCAACTCAGGGGGCAGCCCAGAGCCCACCCAGCAGCTCCAGAGCAGAAATTAGCAGAGGCTCCAAGGTACCTCGAAGAGCCATCACCCCTCCACCTCCAAGTATATATAAATCATACCCCTTCCCCTGTGCACCCTAGATGCCATCTTTGGGGGAGAGGATTGGAAATTGGAAAGGTGACGCATTCTCTTTAAACTGGACTGTTTACTGTTTAAATTAAATCCAACTGCGTTTATTAGACTAGACTGAAATGTGATCCTCATCCCGTTGACCGACCCTCCCACTCACCACATGTCTAGCGTGGTGGGGACATTACATCATTTAATAGAAACAAACAAATGTCCCCCACCCACCCACACACACACCCTGGGCAGCACATTTAAGTGTGGTGAGAGTAAATTTGTGACTGTTACTCTCCTCGTTTCCTTAAACTCTGAATTGGATAATTCCCATTTAACATTGTCCCCATCCTGTGTGCTCGCAGACATATCCACGCCCACATGTCCACAAGCTAGTGTCTAAAACTAGGTTCAGGGACCAGCCAGAAGAGTTTTAGGCTCTAAGGTAAACAAGAGAAAGAAAAGCTTTCCCAAAAAAAGACTCACTCCCGGTAGCTTTATTTTAAAAAGTAGAGAAAAATGCAACCACTTGCCTAAACAGAATTTGAAGGTATAACTTTTTCCTGCTCTCTTCCTGCCCGATGAAGGGAGAAAATGAGGACGTCAAATAACCTGTCAATAAAAGTTCATTGCTTACTCACTTTGTAGCAAAAGGCTTATGTTTCAGAGCCTAATAAGTAAACTACAATCTTTTCTTTTTAACTTCTAGGGACAAGGGGACCAAGAGGAAGAGGTCACTAAGCCGCAATCTTGAGAATATGCTGGAGTCCACCCAACCCTGTGGACTGGGGACCTTACTCAGTTCCACCAATGCGAAGTCAGACCGCGTCCTCAGGCTGTTTTTCAATTTCCTTGATAAATCCACAGGGTTTCTATGCCAGTAAGTACAGCTACTAACTCAAAGCAGGCTGAGTGAGCTCCGTCAGCCCCTCTGGGGCTGGAGGGGCATTGGCGCCACTCAAGAAAATGATGCTGTCACTACCAACTCAAAAGGCTACCTATCAGTGTGCCCCCGCCAGCCCCTGGAGTGCACACGCATGTGCGTGCACACACACACGCCAAGGGTATGCATGTGTACACTTCCTGCAGGGGCTGAGGTCAGGACAGGCAGCCCACAGCACATGGATGAATAGCAGGTCTGTCTTGCCAGCTGTGTGCTCTCTCCCACCCAAAGAAAGCAGGAGAGATTCAGACAGCAGAGCTTGGAGTAGCCCACGCAGTCGGTTAGCAGCAGCAGTGCGTGTGAAGGCCGGCGCTTGAGGGCAGCAAGATGGAATCAGAAAGAGAAATCATCGACCTCCAAGTAAGTTCTCTCTGGGAGAGAGCATGAGAGGGTGGAGATGGGGAGCAGAGGGAACATCGAGGGAAGGAAGGATTGATATCTTGGTCATTTGATATTCTCTCCCTCACCTCCCCCTCTCTTTCTTACTCACCCCCTTCTTCAAATGTCCCCTAAGCTTTGTCTCTTTACTCTCTTTCCATTTCCCTGTCTGGTTCTTTGCTTGTTTTGAAATACGCGAGAAAGGGATTGTTTAAATCCCTCTTGGCCTCTGCTTCCTCTTGTCAGTCAAAGAGCCAATTAGATGCATGTTACCAGAAGATGATTTCAAGTTCGGCATAGCTCTTTCTTCCAAACCCCAGGACAGTAGAGACTTATTTGAGAGCTGCCGGGTGGTTCTCTAAAGACAAGGAGAGATAGGAGTTTCAGAGTTAAGAAGAGAGGCAGCTGGCCAACTTTGCATTTTACAGGTTGGAAAAAGCTAGAACCACTCCTCAGCTCTCTCCACAAAGCTCTCCTGTGTAGGGCAGAATGTCTCATTTGGCCCGGAGGTGGGGGGAAAAGAGGAAGTCAGTGTAATGTGTTAGGAGGAGGCAGAGATGTATGTCCTTGGCTACCTGGGACAGGCTTGGAGGGCATCCGAGGTTACAATCTATCATTGTAGGGGAAAGTGTTGGGTTGTTCTGGTGAGAGGAGAGCCAGGTCCCTGGAACCAGCATTCCCTGTCTGTCTAGTGGATGAAGTCAACCCTTCTGTAGGGATCACAGAGGTTGTATGGCAAAGTTTCATAGAGTTGGACGGTTACGGAGAGGAGAAGGACTTCTGAGACCAAGGATTTTTGATCATGGCATCTGTCCTTCAGGCAAAAGCTTCAACAACACCCTGGTGTGTGTTTCAGATGAAAAAGGAGTGCGTGGGGCGTCTGGGTGGCTCAGTCGGTTAGGTGTCTGCCTTCGGCTTGGGTCATGATTTCAGGGTCCTGGGATTGAGCCCCACATCTGGGCTCAGTGGGAAGCCTGCTTCTCCCTCTCCCACTTTCCCTGCTTGTGTTCCCTCTCTCTCTCTGTCAAATAAATAAACAAAATCTTGGAAAAAAAAGAAAAGAAGAAATGAAAAGAAAGAAAATAGAAAAGGAGTGTGTGTTGGGCAGGGTGTTGCGGGCCTGGCATTAGTCGAACCTCCACCCCCGGCCCCCTCACCCCTGATACACGGCCAGGGAAATCCTAGGATCACCAGAAGTCCTGTGTCAAAGCTATTGGTCCAGTACAACCACAACACAGGGCCATTTTCCTTGATGGTCACACAGCCCCAAATGTGGTCCCGACTCAGGGTTTGCTAGCCCTTCTGTCTTTCTCCTTCTAGTATATTCAGATCTCAGCTCAGATATTTCTGCCTCAGGGAGACCTTCCCTTCACTCTCTGCAGAGGAACCCTCTTTCCAATTTGTCTTTATCATTTGTTCCATTTCTTCCATAGCACTCTCACTATTTGAAGTTACAGTGTTTGATTACTTATCCAATCTAAGAAATCTCAGAACAGAAATGCCATTAAAAGAGGATCTCCTCTGGTTTTTTTCCATTGCTGTAGCCCTAGTGCCCAGGGCGATGCCTGGTACACAGTAGTTGCTCAGAAAATACGTGTATGTGGTTGACTTAAGGAAACCATGAGTTAGAGGGGTTGAATAAGAGGCAGAAGATGACTCAGACCCTGACAAAGTCAGGCCTCAACCCAGGTCTTCTGATGCTAGGGTGTATTTTGTTTTTAAGATTTTATTTATTTATTTATTTGAGACCAAAAGAGAAAGCAGCGTGAGGGGTTGAGAGAGAGGGAGAAGCAGACTCCCCACTGAGCGGGGAGCCTGATGCTAGGCTCACTTTACAATCCCAAGATCATGACCTGAGCCAAAGTCAGACACTGAACCACCCAGGCGCCCCCCCTCGATGTATTTTCTTTTTACTTCCTCTAGTTCTTGTCTCTGTTGGATCCTTAGTAGCTAAAGAAGCGGTATTGTTCATTTTCAGTCTCTGAAGAACAAGTTTTTTTATGCACTGATGAATTAAACAATCCCGAGTTATGGGCTAAGGACTCTACATTTAAAAGAATGGTTCAGGGGCGCCTGGGTGGCTCAGTGGGTTAAAGCCTCTGCCTTCGGCCCAGGTCATGATCCCAGGGTCCTGGGATCAAGCCCCACATCGGGCTGTCTGCTCCGCAGGGAGCCTGCTTCCTCTTCTCTCTCTCTCTGCCTGCCTCTCTGCCTACTTGTGATCTCTGTCTGTCAAATAAATAAATTAAAAATCTTTAAAAAAAAAAAAAAGAGCAGTGAATAATTTAAAAAAAAAAAAAAAAAAAGAATGGTTCAGAAAGAAGGAGGTAGGTGGAACTAAGGAGGAGAACATTACTGGCCAGGCCTTGATAAATGTCTTCATTTCTATCAGGTAACTAAAGTGTTAGGGTGCCCTTCTCTTCTTTATTAGAGTTATTCTCTCTTCTCCAATTATACTCTTTTATTCTGGTATCTTGTTCACACCTGCCTTTGGTCATTTAGTTTTTTGGTTGGCCAGAAGATCATCCATGAATTTCTGCATCTTCCTGTCCAGCTCTCTGGATCTGATTAGGTCTTGGACGCTTCTCAGGAACAGTCATTGCGGTTCTGGGAAGAAGGCAAGTTTGGATTAAGGAGAGGCAGAAACACCTGTTCCCTAGTAGTATGATTTTACCCTCTCCTCACGTGGCAGCTACATAGGAAATCCAGAGGAAAGACATATATAAAGTCCCTAGAATATTATATACATAGTAAATATTAGTTCCTCTGTTTCTGAGGTTTTCCAGGGATGGTAAAGATACATGGACTGTAGCTAAGCTATTTCATCTACTAACCGATATTTACTAATCAATGACCCTCTATTTCCCTCTGTGCTTGCTAGGTCTGGAAAAGTGTTCTTATTTTATGAGGTCATTATGGTGGGATGAATTCTACGTGAGCTAAATAGTATTACTCTGGCTTAAAGCCCCAAGACTAATTCTTAAACTTGCAAATGTATTATTTACCCCAAGAAAGACAGCTAGAAAGTATGTGAATGATTTACTGTTTTCCACTCTAAACACCTCAAAACTCAAGTTCAAATAATGATGGCAGAGTATTTAAATTGGAGCAACTCTCTTTACCATATAAATATCCCTTATAATCCTGATCTTGAAGACATCATTTATATTAAGTATATAGATTGATTCCTATTCCTCACTATCTCATTACCAAACCAAACCAAACCAAAGGGAGAACAAATATTTATTGAGCTTCAGCACTGTAAGAAGCGCCAAATAAACCATGGTGCCTAACCTTAGAAAGCTTATAATTAAGTGGAAGAAATATACACAACTATAATATAGAGAAACTGTTCAAATAAAACAGTATTTCCCAAAAATGGGGTATAATACCACCAATGGGTAGTAAAGGGACTACCACTGGCTGATCATTTTTTATTGGAATGGCCATCTTTATAGTTATAGTGGGTGTTACAAAAAAGGGAACGGATCCATCAAACTTATGATTTCAAAATTTTTATTGCTAAGATGAAGCTAAAGTATTTTGGAGGAGATGTTTCCAAATGGAAATTCTAGAAAACAGTTTGATGGTGTATATCAAGACACTAAAGATGACCCAGAATGGGGTGCCTGGCTGGCTCAGTCGGTAGAGCATGTGACTCTTGATCTTGGGATTATGAGTTCGAGCCCCGAGTCGGAGAGAGAGAGATCACAAGCAGGCAGAGAGGCAGGCAGAGAGAGAGGAGGAAGCAGGCTCCCTGCTGAGCAGAGAGCCCGATTCGGGGCTCGATCCCAGGACCCTGAGATCATGACCCGAGCCGAAGGCAGCGGCTTAACCCACTGAGCCACCCAGGCGCCCCAAAAAATGAAATCTTTAAGAAAGAAAAAATGACCCAGTAATTCCACTTCTAGAATGGGCCTAATAGTCAGACATGTGTTCAGATATGTAAGGATGTTCACTGAAATATTGTTTATAATAAAAAGGAGTATCCAACCATGAGGGGATGATTAAATACATTTTGGTACATCTGTAAGTTGATATCATAAAACAATTTTTTCCAGTGTTTGGGAATTATATTTAAAAGAGTACCAAAATGCTAATCATATGTAAATCAAAAAAGTAGGTTACAGAAGTATATAAACATTTTATCCCAATTCCTTTAAAAATCATATAGAGTAAATATGTGCAGGAAAACTATTCACAAGAAATACAACAAAATGTTAATACTGGTTATTTTGGGGTTATGAATGACTTACTTTCTACTTTTACTTTACTTTTATTTTTACTTTTTATTTCCTTTGCACATTTTCACTAATGCATATATTTAGAATAGGAAAAAAACCCTGTAGTTTAAAAAAGAAAATTAGAGAAGCAGATGTGCCTATATGCAAATGAGTAAATCCGTGAATATGAGCAGATATATACACACATATATATTTATTCCCGACTCTGATTACCATAGAAAATAAACAGCTGACTAGTCTTCCATGTAAGTAGGCATCTCCTTGTATGTAAGTGGCCATCCCTCATTTTAAAAGTTTTATATAGAATCTCCACTCTTGTGTTTTATGTCTCAGTATGCTTCAAGAACAGACTTTAGGAATCTGAAATCCCAGGACAAACCTGCAGACCACTGAGTTTCTACATAGTCCCTTCAGAGGGACACAAAGAGGAGGGGGTGAAGTGGTTGTTTCCTGATTTAATTAGATCTTATACCTAACAACTGCAGTAACTTGTCCTTCGATCATTTAAAGAAAAATACAAAATCATTTGTCTTAAGTAGAGAGACAGATACAAAGATGATAGCCAACTAGCTAGACAGATGACAGAAGGATTTGGGATGACTTCTTGGAAGAGGCAGTCATTGCTTAGACTTGGAAGGATGAGTAGGACTTTGACCAGTAGAAGATATTCCAGTGGTGAGAACAGTGATAACAAAGCCTGGAAGCAGAGCATCACAGGGTGTATTGGGGGAATGTTGAGTAGTCCCATTTGTCTAGGCTCTAAGGTAGATGGAGGAAAAACAGTGGGATTATTATTATAAAGGCAGGTTGGAACCAGATCATGATGGACAGTGAAGGCCACGTTACTCTCCTCAAGGATGAGCTGACCAGTGACTGATGTTCTTTGCTCTGCAGAAGCACTCGAGCTTGCAGGTGGAGGTCCTAAAAAGGGGTGGGCAAGGAAAAGGAATGAGGCTATGCCTCCCAAGACCTAAGGTCCCTCCCAGAGTTGAGCTTCTTCCTATATGGGACTCAGAGGGGCCATTAGTCTGGTAGACCAAAAGTCTTATTTTATTGGAGAGAAAACAGTCCAGAGTTGTGATGTTTAACTAGGTCTTAGAATCCTCACATATGATCTGCCCAAAGTCAGCCATGACACTGGGAAGAGTATCCAATGGACAACAAAATGCTCAATATATATTATATTTGTTGACTAATTCATAATTCAATTTGCCATGCACAATGAGAGGCTCTACTAAATACATGATGAAATCTAATCCTCCTAACCATCCAGTGGTCTTTACTCCACCTTTACTGGAAGAGGAAATGAAGCTCAGAAAGGTCAAGTACAAGATCTCAGAGCAAGAAAGTGGCAGGGCAAGAGATCAAACCTGGTTTTTCCATTTGCTATACTCTAGCTCAGTGGTTTTCTTTTCTTTTTTTTTTTTAATTTTTGAATATTTTTTTTAAAAGTCAATTAGACGACAGATAGTATATCATTAGTTTCAGATGTAGTGTTCGGTAATTCATAAGTTACGTAAAATGCCCAGTGCTCATCCCATGCCATCCTTAACACCCATCACCCTCCCTGGTTTTCAAATGTCGCTGGAGCAGCAGTATACCATCACTTGGGAACTGGTTAGAAATGCAAATTCTCAGTTCCTCCTCCAGACCTACTAGATCAGAAACCCTGGGGACGGGGGCGCAGCAATCTGTATTTTAACCATTCTCTTGGTAATTCTGATGCCCTCCGAAGTTTCAGAACCGCTGCCCAGATACATTGCTGATTGCTGTGGGGGGCTGCGATGGAGGCTCCAAGCCTGGGCCCCGTCCTCCCAGGCAATCGTAGATAAGCCAGGGAGTAGAGCTTGCGCATGCGCAGAGCCTACAGCAAGGCAGGGACCGGGATCCCGCAGGGTTGCTGGCAAAGCAAGAGGCTCAGGCTGGATGGGATGCCAGGTGAGAGGAGCTACCTGTCACTATCTGAGAGCACAAAGGATCTAAGTCTCTTGTTGTAATATGGGGGCACCGCCACCCTGTCATGGCTATGACTTGCCTGCCACATACCTGTGGGGATTTCTACCCACTCTGATGAGAGGTGGTGTAGGCTGGCTCCAGCCTGGGGAAGAGTGTGTAGACCAGCCTCCGGAGAGGAAGCATAAGGAAGGGCCCAGGTGAAGATGATGTCCTCACCTGGCCCTGCCTCACATGGAGGGAGAAGAGCAGCTGTGGGCAAGGATGGAACTTTCCCCCAAGGCACAGACACCGGGGGTGGAGGTGGGGAAGTACTCCCTTCCTGCAGGGGTGGAACAGAGAGAGCTCCGGAATACCGGGCCTTGAGGATGGGAGGAAGCAGGGCAGGGGGCAGCGGCCAGGTGGGAGCAAGTCGCATCCTGCAATCCCGAGCGTCTGGGCACAAAGGCTCATCCGATTCCTAAAGCGGTGAGCCTCAGAGTTGGCAGTCCACCAGGCTCTGAGCCGAGGGATCGGAAAACCCTGGGCCTCTGCAGAGGTGAACTCTGTTTCCAAAGCCCCATTCAGGGAACTGGGACTGTTTAGACCCAGGTGCAAGAATCTGACCTTGGTCTTTGCGTGTGTGAGCCACCCCGGTCTCCCAGGCACCGAGGCTAGGGACTCTAATACCTGGATACCCATTTTCAGCACTCATCTGTAGACAGCTGGGCTGGTGTCACTGGCGCGACCACGACCTCCTCTCCCACCGCGCTTCGGAGGCAGTTTCCTAGAAATGTGACCGCCCCTAGAAAGTGACCGCCAGGCGTTAGGATTCAAACAGGGCTCTTCCCGAGGGAGAGCAGGGCAGGGCGGGGCTGGCAGTGCGGGACCTTTAGTGCCTCGCCCTGCCCTCTGTCTCCCGGTTTTCACCGCCGCCATCTCTGTCATTTAGCACTCATCGCGTGCCTTGTGGCGAGCTGCCTTCGATGGGGTTTGGGTTGGGAGTGGGGAAGCTGCTCTCCTGCAAGGCCCGGGACTTGTTCTGGTTGCCACAGCAGAATCTCTGGGAACCAGATCCCTGGCTGCTCCCAGCAATCGCTGCAAAGCCAGTGCCCTCCCAGCCCTGTGGAACCTCCAAGCTGCAAGTCTCCGTGCTTTCAGCGCCTCAGGGAGCAGGAATTGGACAGGAGCTCCAAATCCTCTGTCCAAGCGGAGATCTCTCCTCTCCATATAAATGGAAAACATAGACTGGTGGTTGTGGGAGGACCTGAAGAGGAGGCAGGGTGGGACGGAAGGGAACGAAGGAAGACCCCAGCCTCAGTTCCCGCCTAAAGAAAACTTAACCAGGTCTCAGAATAATGGCACGTATGTGGTAACAGCTGCTTGGATTCCAGGAGGAATGTATTATGCCCAAAAAGGGGTCTGAGGCTCAGAGAAGTTAAATCACTTATACAAAGTCACACAGCTAGCAAGGAGATGCAGTTTCCAGTTCCTGCTCACTGCGGTTTCCAGTGGCATCCCGGACCCCAAGAGTTCAGTATGCCCTGTGGGGTCCCCATAGTAATGGCCAGCAGGGAACTGCCACTGAGACTGTGAGATGGAGAGACAGAGAGAAGCAGAGAGTCAGAGATACAGAGAGGAGGCCTGTTATTTTGTTTTCCATTCTCCACGTGATGTGCAGTACTTTTCCTCCTTCCCATTAGAAGTCGGCCTCCTCCCCTACCATCCTGATGTGACCTACTTATCTACTCCCTTTAAAGGGAGGTACTCTGGAAAGCATCCCAGTCTAGGGCGGTTCTGTCTGCTTCTCAAAGGGACAAGCTGTCTCTTTAATAAGGGAAATCCAGAAGCTGTAAAATCGGGGGTGGAGGCAAGGTAGTGGGGAGGCTAGGGAAGGTTGGAGAGGAAGGGCAATGGTGGAACCGAGGAGAGCACGCAGTGGTGTGGCATTGGCCATCACGACGAATTCGTGCCGTGACTAAGGGAAACAGGTTCTGGACCAGTCAAAGACTGGGATAAGACAGCAGATGCTGACGGCTGGAGAGAGTACACATGCAGAAGTAAAAATAAAACAAAATTCCAGCTCCAACTTTCTGCCCCAAGTTCATTGAACTATCTAATCTCCGAGCCCGTTTCCTTATCTGCAAAGTGGGAATAATAATTTCTACCGCAGAAAATGGATGAAAAGATGAAATTAGTGACCCCAGCCTCAGTTCCCGCCTAAAGAAAACTTAACCAGGTCTCAGAATAATGGCATGTATGTGGTAACAGCTGCTTGGATTCCAGGAGGTATGTATTATGCCCAATAAGGGGTCTGAGGCTCAGAGAAGTTAAATCACTTATACAAAATCACACAGCTAGCAAGGAGCAGAGCAGAAGTTCACACTCGTGGCTGTCTGATTCAAGGGTGGACTCTTTATAAAGTTTTTTTTTTTTTAAGATTTTATTTATTCATTTGACAGAGAGAGATCACAAGTAGGCAGAGAGGCAGGCAGAGAGAGAGGAAGAAGCAGGCTCCCCACTGAGCAGAGAGCCCGATGCGGGGCTTGATCCCAGGACCCTGAGATCATGACCCGAGCCGAAGGCAGCGGCTCAACCCGCTGAGCCACCCAGGCGCCCCACAAGGGTGGACTCTTAAACACACCTCCCCTAGACTGTAGTGCCCAGCCTTAATGAGAAAGGATTTGGCAAAACTCTTGTCCCCAGATCTTAAGCAAATCTGGAATGCTGAGTCAGATAGGGGCTGGAGGAATCAAACAATAATTGGGTTGTACAAAGCTATCATTTTCCGCTAATCTTGGCACCGAGGAGAGATTGTCTTGCAGTCTGAAAGTCTATAAACGCCTATCTGTCTCCTGCCACTGGCCCTCCAGTCTGGCCTCCCTCCAATCCATTCTCTTCACTGTAACCACAGAGAACATTTTCCTGCTTCTATCAGTGGTTCCCAGCTGCCGTCAGGATTACATCCAAACTCAGTGTGGCTGGGGCCTATCTTGTCCTTAGTAGGCCCTAGGCTTGGGAGGCCCTGCTCCATTTTTTATCAGATGTATTAAAAATATACCCCTATTGTTCACTAAATATGAATTTTTAATATAAAGATTTTGAAGGGATTTTTAATGATTTGAATGTTGAAATGACTCACTTAAATGTTCAGTTTTTGCGTACAGGTGCCAAGACATTTTTTTTCAGAGCTCAAATATTTGGGGTGTTTGGAAAGCTCATGAATACTATACACATGGTGCCTAATAGGTGAAGCAGTCCTTTGCTGTAGCCCCTGGCCCCTTTCCCTGCATGCCAGGCTTCTGTAAATACTGTTTCCTTGGCTTAGGATTGTCTTTCTTCTTCCACAACTGTACCTGCTCATACCATTCCCCCTTTCCTCATTGCCTTGCAGTTTATTTATTTGACCTTAGTTCATACGGGTTTAACCTCTCAGCTGTCTTGTGTATAAAATAGTAATAGTGATACCTACTTCATAATGCCTTTAAGAGGATAAAATCAATTAACACACAAAGCCTTGCTATACAAAGTATGATTCATGCAATCACAGGGGAGCTGGTTACCAATCACAGAATCTCAGCACCATTTCCCTCCTCCCCCCCGCCCACCGCGATGTACTAATCAGAATCCTCCAGGTAACAAGATCCCCAGGTAACTGGAATGCATATTTAAGTTTGGGTAGTACTGGACTACAGCACTTAGAACAATGCCAGCTACAACAATGCCAGCTTCGCAATAAACAATACATGCTAGCCATTGTTATTATTGTTATTGTTGAGCTTCTTACAGGTCAGTTTTTTATAGTTGTCTCCAGTTTCCCTTTCCACCCTACTTCTAACCTCCAAACTCTAGTTCAGTGCTCTTCAAGCAGAGCCCCTGCTCCAGCCTTGTGTCGTGGGAGCTGGACCATGCCTGGCATTTCAGCCAAATGCTGAGGTTTTAGTCAAGATCTCTTTCCTACACTCAGGTGGTTTCCCTCCAGCTACAGAGGGAGAAAGCTAAGGAAATTGCAACAGGCTGTGTCATAAGGACTACCAAAAAAGGCATAGAGGGGTGCTGTAAGGAGCAGCTGACCTAGGCTTGTTGGGGGCGGAGCAAGGAAGGTGCTCTCCACTCTAAGACCTGAAAGGGGAGTTGGCTGGTGGTCTCTTCAGTGGACTGGCTGCTCCTACAATGTAAAAAGGGCCTGGAAAGGCCCATAACTTGAGGGAATATCTACAGCCCTTGCTGTTTGCTCCCCCAAGCAAACAAGGGAACCCATGGGGGTTTGAGTCTAGGCACTACTTGGCGCCCTGGTATGAAGCCCAGTCACTTAGAAAAAACTATGGCTTCCAGTTGCAAACTTAACCTTCAGTAGTTGTACAATTCTTTCTCTCTCAGAAACTTGGTTTTCCCCGTTCCAGAACTAGGATAATGGTACCCCCTCTACAGGGTTGGGGAAGATTGTGAGGATTAGGAGAGAGAACAGAAGTCAAGTTGCAGGCACACAGTAGGGGCGGGATCAAGTGTCCCTTCTCGGTGATCTGAGTGGCGGCCCAGCAGCTTTACTCAGGCTCGAGCTTCTGAAACCGTAAACACCTCTGAGTATTTGCAAATACCACCCTTCCCTTCGCTCCTCTAGCCGGGGCCGGAGACTGAGGTCCGCTGCAGGCGGGCGTGCTCAGTCTATGTTCAGTCTCCCAGCAGCTGGAGGGGACGGGGTCAGTTAGGGTCGCAGGTGGGCTGGTTTGGGAGGGAAGAAAAGGCGCTGTGTTTGGGGGCAGCCCTCGGTGGAAGCTCAGAAAGCTCCAGAACAGAGACGGCATAGTGTGGTCACCGCGAGCCTCGGGCAGCCGGCCTGCCCTTAAGAGGTGCGCCCACTGGCAGAGGCTGCCCAGGGAATGTGACTATTCCTTTCATAAGGAAACCCGCGTCCGTGAAGGGACCCCGGGAGAGCGCCGTTCCCCAACCCAGACTGGCAGCGGCGGGGTGTGGGGGGGGAGAGAGCTGAAGAGGCCGCGCGGCCAGGTGTCCGCTGATTGGCTGCGGGGGAGGCTCGCGCCGCGCGGACCCCTCACACCCCTAGCTTTGGGCGTGCAGCTCGCGGAGCCGCAGGGTCGAAAGGGCGGGGCCGAGGGGCGGGGCGGGCTCGAGACCGCGACCGCAGGTCAGCTGACTCTCACAGCGCCGGCGGAGAACGGGGAAGCCGGACGAAAGGCTTGCTTCCCGCTCAGGTCCCGGGGCCTGCTGGGGTGGGGGTTGGCCTTGAGCTTTTGTTACGTGGCTGTCCCTCTTCCTTCCCCCGCAGAAGGCCGAGGGCCGACCTCACCCTCTGCTGAAGCAAAACAGCCCCTTGCCCACCCCGGCCTGGCCCAGCCTCTGGCTCGGATCCTGACAGTACGGCGGCTTCGGGTCGGGGAAGGCCGAGGACCCTCTTCCTGCTTCTCCCCCTCTCCGAGGCACTTGCTGATCTCGGTGGGTGGAGCTGGGTCTGGACTATTTCGGTTCCTTCTTCGCCTTGAGTCCTCGGTTTCCTGCTGAGTTTCCCCTAGGCTTCCCTTATGTTATTAATAATAATAGCTACCATTTTCTGAGCACTTTATATCAAGCAGGCACTTTACATATTCATTTTTATATTTCAGAGCAACTTTGTAGTTATCATTAACCCCATTTACAGATAAAAAAAACTTAAGTTCAGATGAGTTAATCTGCTGAATGTCACAGCTAGCAAGTAGTTCAGCGGGGATCAGCTTCCCAGGCTGTGGAACTCCATCGCTGGTCACCGCCCCGCCCCCCGCCCCGGTCCTGCTCCCTGGGTGAGGCATTGCCAGGAGCATGAAAAGACTAATGGTGGGCAGCTGAATTCTACCCTAAGGCCACATTGTCTTCCAGAACACTTTTGGGGGCCAGACTAGGAAATAACCTAGCTCTGGGGCAATATTAGAAAAGATTCCCCAAGAGCCTACTTCTTTAACATAGAGATCTAATCAAAGCTAGTGATCTGGAATTCTTTCCTGACTTCCGTGAGAGGCATCCTGGCTTAGGGCACATTCCTCCTTCATTGCACATGCCTCTTCCTCTCCCCTTCATTCTGCGGAGAAAGAACAAGCCATTGCTTTTGTCCGAAGCATTTCCAACTGGAACTGACCTGTAAACTCAGCATAAACAGAACCAGTCTTGAAAGGGGAAAGTGAGGCACTAGGAGCAACTCTGTACAATCACCTTTGGTGCTCACAGTGCTTGAGAAGGACATCAATCTCCCAGGTCCTATCCTTCTTGTGCCCCCCCAGAGCAGACCCAGCTCATGTCCTCAGAACTACTCCCTCTCAGAGAGAGGGTAGGACTGTTTGAGAAGCAGCTTTGAAAGCCAGAGAGCATTTATACATGGAAGACAAGGATTTTTGTTTTGATGAGACATCAATAAGTCAAGGTCTGTTGTTTAGTATTTTAAGATAGTACAAGCCAATTGTCGAATAATTCCACCTGGTAAACATAATTCCTTAAGAGAGAAGCCTGAAACCCATCTGGAGGACCTATCTCTGAAGATCCGTAGACTCAGGACATGCAAATAATTTATGAAGATCACTTCTCACCCCCATTTCCAAACTACAGCCCTCCATTCCTCTGCTACTGAAAGCGGAAAGAATGTGTAGCAGTGGAGCCAAGGGGGGCGGGGGTATGATTTTTTTTTTTTAACGTGAATAAACACAATACAAACAGGTCATTTAAAAATAAGGAATACCATTAAAAAGGGAGGATGAGTTACTGACTGTAGTTGAGCACAGAAGGTTCTGGAGCCATGAAAAGGGAAGTCTGAGCAGCCAGCTGGGCTGTTTCTCTAGGGTGTATTGTACTAGAAGAAACCCACTTTAACTTTTCTCAGGCCAGAAGCCCTGCTATCTATCCTTTCATAAAGCTTCAGTTTCCACATTTGGAAAATAAGGACTCTGGCTGTGAGGGTTCTTAAGCTGCCCCCAACTTTGGAAACTTCTGATTCTGCAACACCCAGATATTTTCATTAAATGATGCTCAACTCCTCCATCTCAATAACATGTTAATCATCTGACTAACTGCTCAGCTTTCCGGCTCTATGAGATCATCACTGCCAGTTCCAAGTGCGTTTGGCTGCCAGAGAGCAAACATTCCATGTGTGAACTGGGGATACATATTGCTGTGATAATAGCTGGCAAATTTGAAGCATGCTGATTTAATCTGAAACAGCACGAAGCTTCAACACACAATTGGGGACCTGGGCCTGGAGCAAAACCTCCTAATTTGCTTTTAGGTAACATCCGTCGGAATGCCTCAGGGCTTTGAGAAGGTAAAACATGCCTACCCATGATCCTCAAAAAAGTTACCCGGTCCACGCCCCACCTTCCATCAGGTAAGATTCATTACACCTGGACCAACATCGGCCTTGCCTATGAGGCTGGGGTCCCACGTGTTGTGTTCCACAGTTTGGACTACCACCGTCCTTAGGAGGCACTTGCCGAGGAAATCTATGTATATCGCATGACTAAATACAGACATGGCAAATGGTCATGATCTCTCAGTAACAGCCCATACATAGTTTCTAGAAGGCATCAGTAGCTCCTTATAGGTACCTTGAAATTTCAAATCCATAGATGAGGACATAGGTTAAGGTGGGGAACGGGATTTTTTTCTTTCCAGTTAATTCTCACACAGTGATCTGCATGTCATCGTTGAAGCATACCAAAGATGTAGAAACACAGAGAAGGTAGGAGAGGGGTGGGGAAAGGGGCCATTACCTGGACACCTTTAGCATAGGGGTTAAGAATACAGGCTCTGGAGCTGGACTGCTTGGGTTTGAATCCTGGGTCCTCTACTTCTTTGGGGTGCTGTCTAACCTAAGGCAAATTCCTTAACCTCTCTGTCCCTCAGGTTCTTACAGGACTATTAATTCACATAGAATACAAAGAACAATGTCTCTCTGCTCCGTGCCAATGCTATATAAATGTGACATTATTGCAGCAAGTCCCATGTTTTGTTTGGGTTTTTTAAAGACTTTATTTGTTTATTTGAGAGAGAGGGAGAGGGAAAGGGAGAAGTGGACTCCCTGCTGAGCAGAGATCCCAATGTGGGGCTTGATCATAGAACTCTGGAATTGAACTCTGGAATGGAACCTGAACTGAAGGCAGATGCTTAACCAACTGAGCCACCCAGGCACCCGCAGCAGTCCCATGTTAACTGCCTTATTACTCAACATTAACACGAGTTCTTTTTGAAAAGGAGATTACCGAATTCTGCTCCACTAATTATAATAATGTTGTGACCAGGGGAATATACAAGGAAGGAAATAAACAGATAAGTGGACCAAACCCTTGTTTCTTTACTGCATAAAGGGTTTCATACTGTACCTAATGGCTTCTTCTTTTTTTGACACATTCATATGAATTAGAAATCTCTCCCATATCGGAATATGGAGCTCCGCCTCAGGATGGATATAGAATAGTTTATTTACACAGTCCTGTATATTTCTTGTGTATCTCGTGTACACCTTGTACACCTTACTGTGTAAGGTACAAGATGTGGGAGGAACCACAGGTGGTAAAGTAGCATAGACCATAGTTTCTCCAAGAAGCTGGTGGGGAAACTGGGAACTTAGATGAAATAATCCCAGACCAGTACAAGAGGGTATGTAATAAAATATTAAATGGAATTCAAACCCAAGTGTCAGTGCTTGCCACTTAATAGGAAATAGCAATACACTGTATATAACAACAGAGCCTAGAGCCTGCCTCCTGGCAGCTTTGGTTGGGACAGAGAGGAAATTCACCTATTAGTTCTCAGTTCTTCCAGCCTCCTTGAAAAATGACTCAAGACAAGAAAGACAAGTCTATACTCCCTTAACAAGCCGCAACACAGCAGCGCACGGGTGTCTCAGCTGGAGCTGGAATGCGCCAGGCCTACGCGTTCTCTTGCAACTCCTTGGGCCTGTGGGCAGCGCAAAGGTCTGTTCTCACTTCCAGTCTCAGGTAGAGAGAGGGTCACGTTGTTCTCCTTGATTCCCAAGTGGTGCAGATAAGCTCTTTAAGGCACAGCGACTCTGCTCAAGAAACCCAAATGAGAACTTTTTTTTTTTTTTTAAGTAGGCTCCATGCCTGGTGTGGAACCCAGTGTGAAGCTTGAACTCATGACCCTGAGATCAAGACCTGAGCTGAGCTGAGGAGTCAGACGCTTAACCCACTAAGCTATGCAGGTGCCCCGAGAACTCCCTCTCTTGAGATCCTCCGTCCTTTTGTTTGGCTCTGCTTCCTTGGGAAGAATTCACAGGGCTGTGAGAGCAGTTGCCCTATGGGACCTAGTTAGGGACATTCTGTACTTAGGTATTCATCAGCTTTAGCCAAGGCTGTATTTCTTTTACCCCACCCCTAAGCACTAATCACTACCTAAACCAGTAACACCTGGTTGCCACAGAGACTTAGATTGTGTCAAAGCCCACAGTTGAAATCCTTTCTGCAAGGCCCTAGCCGACATCATACTAAGACCTTGGTTGGGATAAACCTTTTCCCTCGATCCTTGACAACCTGTACTTCCATGCTTGCCTTTCTGTCTATATTGATGGGAGAATCAATAGTCAATTAATAGAAAAATGCTTATAAGGCATTTACTATGTATTTAGCTCTGGACAAAGCATGGGATCAGGGATGCTGGCAGGGCGAGAGTTCTAAGAAAAGTGAGACGGGGTACCTGGGTGGCTCAGTGGGCTAGGCAGCGAGCCTGCTTCCTCCTTTCTCTCTCTCTGCCTGCCTCTCTGCCTACTTGTGATCTCTGTCTGTCAAATAAATAAATAAAATCTTAAAAAAAAAAAAGATCTATCTCTTGATCTCAGCTCAGGTCTTGATCTCAGGGTCATGAGTTCAAGTTGTGCATTGACTTCCACACCAGGTGTGGAATCTACTAGAAAAAAAAAAAGAAGAAGAAAAGAAAAGTGAGGCATGGCCTGGTCTTTGGGGGCTTAAAACCCTGAATGCCACACAGTAGCTTCCGAAACAGTAAAGGGCGACAGCACAGATGTTATGTGCTATGAGAGGGCAGAGAAGCAACCCTGGAAGTGAATGGAGGGCCCAGTATCACTGTTGTTGGGGCACCTGGGTGGCTCAGTTGGTTAAGCGTCTGCCTTCAGCTCAGGTCATGATCTCAGGGCCCTGAGATTGAGCCCCACAATGGGCTCCCACTCAGGGAGGAGTCTGCTTCTCCCTCTCCCTGCTACTCCCCCTGCTTGTGCTCTCTCTCTGTCAAATAAATAAATAAAATCTTTTTTTTTTTTTTTTTTTTTTTTTTTTTTTTTTTAAAGATTTTATTTATTTGACACAGAGAGAGATCAGAAGTAGGCAGAGAGGCAGGCAGAGATAGAGGAGGAAGCAGGCTCCCTGCTGAGCAGAGAGCCCGATGCGGGGCTCGATCCCAGGACTCCGAGATCAAGACCTGAGCCGAAGGCAGCGGCTTAACCCACTGAGCCACCCAGGCGCCCCAATAAATAAAATCTTAAAAAAAAAAAAGAAAAGAAAAAGAGTCACTGTTGTCAGGGGCATCTAGTCTCACCTCCCAAATACTCCTGCCAGCTTCTTCTGGCAACCCTGGGGGGCAGTTCAGTAATACAGGACGACCCGATGAGAAACAGATCAACATTTTGGTCATGGATTCACAGAAAGTCAGTGTTTCCCTGATCATTTTGGAAGCAACAGGACTAGACTATGTTTTTCATATAATATTTTATTTTCCAATAAAGAAAAGTAGAAAAACTAGAACAAGGAATATTTGGAAACTCTTCCTCTACATTCATCAATTTTGCTATATATTTACTTGATCTCTTTCTACAGAGGCACCCTCCTCCCCACTAGAAAGGAAGTTGTAGAAATCATCGCTAAAGACGTCAGCATATATCTTCCAAGAAGTGTATTCTCCCACCTAATGTAATTAGAATGTAATTATCACTCAGGAGAAATTCCACATTTGTGTACCATTTATATTCACTTTTCCCAGTTGCCACACAACAATGCCCTCTAGGCTCTTATACAATCAAGGATTAGTCATTGCATTGGGCATCTTTAATTGGCGACAGCACCCTACTCCCTTTTTTTGTCCTCTCATCTTGACATTTTTAAAGAGTGTCCTCTCATCTTGACGTTTTGTAGAATGACCTGCTTTTTTTTTTCTTTTCAAATTTTTAATTTAAACTCGTTAGTTAACATACCATGCAATACTGGTTTCAGGAGCAGAATTCAGTGATTCATCACTTACATATAACATACAGTGCTCCTCACGATAAATGCCCTCTTTAGCACCCATCACTCATCTAGCCTGTCCCCCATCCACCTCCCTCCATCAACCCTCAGTTTGTTCTCTGTCATTAGGAGTCTCTAATGCTTTCTTTCCCTCTCTTTTTTCTTCCCCCACTTTCCCATATGTTCATCTGTTTTGTTTCTTAAATTCCACGTATAAGTGAAATCCTGGGTATTTGTCTTTCTCTGACTGACCTATTTCACTTAGCCTAATACCCTCTAGCTCCATCAAGACATTGCAAATGGCAAGATATCATTCATTTTGATGGCAGAGTAATATTCCATTGTATAGATATACCACATCTTCTTTATCCATTCATCAGTTGATGGACATTTGGGCTCTTTCCGTCATTTGGCTGTTGTTCATAAAGTTGCTATAAACATCAGGATGTATGTACCCCCTTGAGTCTGTATTTTTGTATCTTTGAGTAAATACCTAGTAGTGCAATTACTGGGTCATAGGATAGCTCTATTTTTAACTTTTTGAGGAAACTCCATACTGCTTTCCAGAGTGACTGCTTCAGTTTGCATTCCCACCAACAATGTGAGGGGGTTCACCTTTCTCTGCATTTTTGCCAACACCTGTTGTTTCTTGTAGTGTTAATTTTAGCCATTCTGACAGGTGTGAGATGGTATCTCATCATGGTCTTGATTTGTATTTTTCTGACAATGGGTGATGTTGAGCATCTTTTCACGTGTAAAGATTTTTTTTAAAAAGTACATTTAAGTAATCTCTACACCAAACGTGGGACTTGAACTTACAACTCCAAGATCAGGAGCTGCATGCCTTACCAACTGAGCCAGCAAGGAGCCCCGGAATGACTCACAATTTGGGTTTGTCTGATTATTTCCTCCTGGTTGGATTCAGGTGCTATTTCTTTCTTTTTAAAAATTACTGAGGTAAAATATCTGTTCCACAACAGTAACTATTTTAACCACATTTAAGTGTACAATTCAGTGGCATTGAATACATTCAAAATATTGCACAACCATCACTACTGCCTATTTCCTAATTCCAAACAGAAATTCCATACCCATTAAACAATAACTTCCCATGTCCTCTACCCCCACCCAGCTCCTGGCAACCATCATTCTACTTTGGATCTCTATGAATTTGCCTATTCTAGGTATCTCATATAAAGAACATACAATTCTTGTCCTTTTGTGACTGGCTTATTTCACTTAGTGTGATGTCTTCAAGGTTCATCCATATTGTAGCCTGTGTCAGAAGGTCCTTCCTTTTTAAGGCTGAATAAGATTCCTTTGTATGTATACACCACATTTTGTTTATCCACTCATCTGTTGACAGATGAATGGGTTTGCCTCCAACCTTAGGTTGTTGTGAATACTGAATACTATGAACACTGGTGTACAATTATCTGTTTGAGTCCCTGCTTTCAATTATTTGGGGTATATACCTGGGACTGGAATTGCTGGATCATATGGGAAGCCTATGTTTAACTTTTTGAAGAACCATCATACTGTTTTCCATAGTGGCTGCACCATTTTACATCCTTACCAGCCTTCAGTTCTCATGAGGTCTCCAATCTCTCCACAACTTCACCAATATTTTTTGTTTTGTTTTGTTTTGTTTTAATAATAGCCATCCTAATAGGTGAGAAATGGTATCTCAGTGTGATTTTGTTTGTTTGTTTTTAAAGATTTATTCATTTATTTATTTGAGAGAGACAGAAAGAGTGAGCATGAGGAGGGAGGGGAGGGAGAGGGAGAAGTGGGCTCCCTGAGGATCAAGGAACCTCACATGGGGCTCAATCCCAGGACCCCCAAGTCATGACCCAAGCCAAAGGCAGATGTTTAACCAACTTACTGAGCCACCCACGTGTCCCCAATGTGATTTTGATTGTATTTCCCAAATGACTAATAATGTTGAATATCTTTTTATGTCCTCTTGGCCATTTGTGTATCTTCTTTGAAGAAATGACTATTCAAGTTGTTTGTCTGCATTTGAATTGTTTGTTGTTGTTGTTGTTCTAAGTCCTAGAAGTTCTTTCATGTTTTGTATTTTAATCCCTTATTAGATATATGATTTGCAAATATTTTCTACCATTCTGTGGGTTCTTTTTCACTCCCTTGATAGTATCCTTTGTACATAAGTTTTAATTTTGATGATGTCCGAATTGCATATTTTTCTTTTGTTGTTTATGCTTTCGGTGTCATATCCTAGAAGTCATTGCCAAATTCAATGTCATGAAGAGTTTCCCTTAGGTTTTCTTTTAAGAATTAGATAGTTGTATCTCTTAAGTTTAGGTCTTTGATTCATTCTGCCTTAATTTTTGTATATGATATAGATAAGGGTCCCGTTTCATTCTTTGGCATGTGGAAGTATCCTGTTTTTCTAGCACCATTTGTTGAAAAGACTGCCCTTTCCCCATTGAATAGTTTTGTACCCTTGCCAAAAATCAATTATTTCTGGCTTATTATTTCTGACTCTGTTCCATTGGTCTATATGTCTGCTCTATTCCACTTTAAGAAGTAATATGGTTTCTTCTAAACTCTTATCCTTGTACCCACTCCATCAAGGGGGGAATAAGGAGGAAAAGTCTTAAACACCAAAGGA
Source organism: Lutra lutra (assembly GCF_902655055.1). NCBI lineage: Eukaryota > Metazoa > Chordata > Mammalia > Carnivora > Mustelidae > Lutra > Lutra lutra. Next base: position 38,093,183 of record NC_062285.1, read on the forward strand.
TTAAGTAACTAATGTTATGGTGCCCTGGATTTGAATGCTAGGAAGAATGCAACATTCTGGAGGTGCCCAATTTTCAGACTAGCATTCAAATGGTCAGTGTTGAGCAAGCATTTTGTTCTATTTTGAACCCATCCCTTGCTATCTTGGGCACAACCATTCTTTACATTTTTTCCCCTGTGTTACCAAACTTAGAGGACCCAAATATGCTTGCAAGTGATGCTGTTTTGAAATCCCACGTGATGGGAATGAGACTGATTCTGTGTGTGCATTCAGCCTTTAACTCATGAAATAAGAATCGCTATTAATCAGAGGTTCTTCATTGAGCACAATTTATGTGGGACATTGTAACACAAAATTTACATCCATTGTGGCTTCCAGTGCAATTAGGGAGGCAAAGTATATATATAAATGGATAATCATCTAGAGATGGGAAAGATGAAAAAGGAAATAGTTGCCCAAATCTCCAAATGTAGGGTCTTTCCAGGATATTTAAAGAGGAAACGTAAATTCAGTTTCCAGGGTTGAAAGGAAACAATATGGGGTATTAAGACGAAGGCAAGAATGAATGAGCTATCTGGGGACAGTGAGAAGGCCAGCCCAACTAGATCAGAGGGTGTGTGTGGGAGAGCAGTGGTGGATAAGTGGGGTGGGGCTAAATTATGTAGGATTTTTAAATAACCAGGCAGAAGAGTGTGCACTTGATTTAGTAAGACAATAGGATACCCTTAATAGTTCTTAAATGACATGATTAATTTTTAAAATAAAGGATGGTGGTACAGTTTTAGGTTGATTTGTCCAGGAGGAAATGTGGGGTAGTAGGTTTTTAGAGAAGGGGAATTGATTCAGTTATCATAAGACTTCCCTGGAAAGAAAAGTAGATCTTTGCCCCAAGTCCTATGTCAGATTGAGGTGTGTTTCAGAACCCCTGTTAATTGAAATCCAGTGTTAGAAAATGCACTGGATCTAAAATCCTGTAAGATCTTGCCCAAGTTCAAGCAGACCCACTAATCTTTCGTGTTAATGGCCTAAAATTTCTACTCTGGGTTCTGGTTTGGTTTGGCGCTCTCCCCGGATTGCCTCACTGTGGTGCCATGTTTCCAAAGCTACCAAGCTATGGACAGGGCTGTAATTTTAGTTTCCTCATTTTAACAAAAGGTCAAGTTTTCTAAAGCTCTTAGTGGATCAACTAGAATTTGTGTTGAAAAGATCCACAAAAACTGGGGACCACTGCGGTTGACTTTTAGCCCTTTCATCCCACCTCCATTCCCCTAAATGCTCAGCAGGACCTAGCACTTTCTCTCCACTCAGTGCTCTCTGCCTCAGCAGCCAAAGATTACCTGTGATGCACACAAGTGGTCCAAGCTGCTCTGTCCCAGAGAGGAATGTGGAGCCTTGCCAGTTGACATTTTGGGGGGGGGTCACAGGAAAAGAGAGGGTAAGCAGGAAGTGTTTCATGGGCTAGAATCATGGGATATGCAAGGACACCCCATGAACATTCCAGAGCTCAGTGCTAGACAATGGCATATGAGGAACCATTAGACTGATTTCCCCTGTGGTCAGAGGCTGGCTGCATTTTTATCCTTCCTCCCCTGCCTGAACACTCCCGACACTGGAATTTCTTCAGATGGCTACTGTGTGTGGTTTTCAACCAGGACAAACAAAAAAGAGAGAGAGAGATAGAGAGATTTGTTTTCCTGTCTGCTTTTGCTCAATGGAATCTCTGATCCGACTTAACCGGTCATGCCTTGGACACCCTGCGGCTGGTTAGGACTTTAAGCCCTAAGTACACAGAACTAGCTTTACTGACTCCTTTCCATCGCCTGAACCTGAGTACAAACTTCATCCTACCCCTCACCCCCAGCGTCCCTTCAAACTATGGTAATTCTGCAGCCAATTCCCAGCTAATATTCTGCCCACAAATTGCTATTTCAGCTGAACTTCCCCACACTTGAGCATCCTTACCAAATATTTTGGGATTCCTCATGGTCTAGTTACTTTCTCATCTGTACATTTTTCTGGTATAATTTTGAAGTGGTGAAAAATCTCCCCTCATTTTAAAAGGCACATAGTGGGCGCCTGGGTGGCTCAGGTGGTTAAGAGTCTGCCTTTGGCTCAGGTCATGATCCCAGGGTCCTGGTTGGGCTCCCTGCTCAGTGGGGAGTCCGTCTCCCTCTGCCCCTCCCCCTGCTTGTAGGTGCTTGCGCACGCGCTCTCTTTCTCAAATAAATGATAAATAAAATATATAAATACATACATATACACATACAAAAATACATAAATAAAGGGCATATAGTAAACTCAGCTCCCCACCCCCCAAGAGATGTTGCAGAAATCTGGACTTCCACCCTTTTATACCTAATTCCAGCCTTCCAGGAGTTTCAGTATGGGATTTCTCAAAACCTTTGTGTTTGGTGTCTTGTTTTTCACCTTCTTTTTCCTCTAACTGAAAATGGGGTGAGGAGCAGGAGAAGGGATTGTGGATCACTGCGATTAAAAAACAAATCACACAGACGACTCAAGGAGAATCTTGGCCCCTCCCATTTCCAATCCCAGGGAGCAGGAAGTAGAAGCAACTCTCAGGTGAGTAAATTTGCAGATGCCCATGCATGTCCAGAACATTCCCCAAGGGTCATTAGAGACTGTCCAGCGGAGGCGTGGAAGCTAGCCTTCCGTTTTGGTTTTCTTTCAAAACTTTCATCCAGAGAGCATCCTGTTCTGTTATATACATCCCCAGTGCTGTCTCCAAATTGCTAATTGGAGTACGAGACTCAAGTGCCTGACTTTGGGTTAGAAATAGAAAATGAGCTGGCAAGATGCTGGTCCCAAGCCTGGGATGGGCTGCTGCTGAGTCCTCCCCAACAAGCCCTCTGTACTTGGCCCTTCCTTCTTCCCCTCCACAGCCCCAGGGCTCAATTCCGTCCTTGTTCAACGGTTGAAGGCATTTTATGATATTTTCAAATATACCCTTGATCCCTGCACACATTTAAGAAGCAGCTGTTTTCCCTCCAGAACACTAAGAAGAAAACTGAGCCCCCCCCTCCCTTCCTTCTCCCTATCTTCCCCGGGAGGGGACATGGCTGAGCTGGAACCTCTCTGTGGGGAGTCTGTGGCCAGAGGCGCACACACCAGCCTTTGAGAAGGAAAAATCGGTGGGGTGGAAAGGCTATGCCCTTTGGGGATTGCATTTTGCAGGCTATAATTAATTAATTAATTAATTGGTTAATTAATTCACTGATTTGTTTTATTTTTTAAATTTTTAAAATTCTTATTTATTTTTAAAATTTCTTTTCAGTGTTCCAGAATTCATTGTTTATATCACTAGCTAATTTTTAATTGAACTCTACTCCCAACATGGGGCTTGAACTCATAACCCTGAGATCAAGAGTCACCTTGCAGGCTATACTTAGAAGCAACTGTCCTGCTTGTAGAATGCAGTGGCCCACTCTAGCTATAATTATGTCCCTTTCTCTCTCTTTCTTCCTTCCTTTCTTTCTTCCCTCCTTCCTTTCTTTGTTTCTTTGTTTCTTTTTTAGTCACTTTCTTTCAGAAACTCAATTTTTAGGTGTTTACCATTTTCTGTAAAATGGAAAAAAAAATGCTGCCCTACAGGCAGGCGTCCCCAGTGCATTCTCAGTCTCCTGAGGAAGGAATGGGGAGCAGTTTGGTAAAACTTCACTTGATGTTGGAGTTACCGGAGGATAGGAACTGAGGTGAGGCTTTTGGGACGACGGAGAGTCAAGTTCTCATTTTTATCACCTAGACATTGGTGGACTGATTCAGGATTCCTAGGTTCCCATTTTCCTCTTTATCAGACCCATGCTGCGTCCATCCAGGTAACAGCATGGTGACCAGGTTTGAATCCCACCCTACTGGTTTTAGGACCTGCTCACTACTTATGCGAACTTGGGCAAGTTCCTTGATAACCGGATCTGCCTCCTAAGATTACCGTGAGCTTTAAGCGCAAAGTGGGTAGGCCAGGGACCGGCATATATTGTGGAAGCATTCCTGTGATTATGGGCTTTTTCCTCTCCTTGGCTGTAGCATGAGGAAGTGCCTATAACTGTCATGTCGGTCATTCTGCACTCCCGACAGGAAGAATGTCCATTGTGTGCAAACACTCACTGTAAATGTTGTTCTGAGGACCGGGCAGAGGAAAGGAAAGATCTGGCTCCTACCCTCTGGGAGGGGAAGAGACTCCTCAGAGAGTTTCTCAGAGAATACGACTCACAAAGGGAAAGAATCTGCACCCAGCTTTCCCTTGTGGGAAATGTCAGGACATGGAGGCCTGTCAGAGGCTCTGGGACCGGGGATGGTCAGCAGCTCCTGGGGAGCGAAGAAAGCCATGGAGGTTGTCTTCACACCCAGAGGCCTCCTTCCGGCAGAGTGTGAAAGAAGAGCCGGAAGGACAGACAGGAGTGGGATTTGGCAGGGTCCCATGAGCAGCTGAGGAGCTCAGCCTCTAGTCCCCAAATCGGCCCCTAGGGGATTCAGGCTCCCACTTCTGGGCCTAGCCCCACACTCAGAGCCCTGGTTCTGGGCACACTGGTGTCCTCCCTAGTGTGCGTGTGACGTGCCATGGCCATGCCCTTCCAGTCTTCCCCTGTCTCTCCTGAACCCCTGGCCCATTCTAGGCTTTATAATCAGAGTCTTCTTTACTCTGCTTTGTCCATCCAAAGCCTACCCAATCTGTTAAGGTCCACTTCAATCTCACCTCCTCCCTGAAGCCTTCCCTGACCACCCAGCTCTCACTGCCCTAAGTTCCCTTGTAGTGGAAAGTTGAAATGTGGTTAATTACATTCGCCTCAAATATCTGAGCACCTGTTGGGTTGCAAGGCTCTGGGCGTGGATGTTGGGGAAAGTAGGAAAGTAAAGGACAGGATCTTCTTTTATCAAGGGTTAGACTCTAAGAGAATGGCCTGGAAAATCCCCATGTTGCTTTGCAGGTCTGTTGTTATTATTTAACTTAATAACAACAATAATAATAAACCACTGGGGGAATACTTGCTATGTGCCAGTACTGTGCCAAGAGGCTTTCATGAGCTATCTGACCCTTAATAGTTCTCCTGTAGGGGAAATGCTATTATTTGAGCGAGGCAGCCCGACTCCGCTGTTTCTACTCCTCACCATGCTGCCGTAATGTTTCCTGTGTGTTTTACCTTTTCTGCTCAACGAGCATGAAACTCTTTGAAGACAGGCACCTTGTCTCATGCTCCCTCAGCCCCTGCGGCACTAAACACATTGCTGGTTTTGGAGGTCAGCCGCACACGCCGGTAGTGAGTCGTCTGCCAGGATTCAGGGATGCCTCGGTGAGCAGACCCGGCGGCAGAGAGGAGAGATTGCCCCGGATTTCACAGTTCTGGGCAGCAGAGCCAGAAAAAGAGACGAGGAGTCCAGGGTCCACATACTGCAGCTCACTCACTGCCTCCGGGCCTAGACCAACATTACCACCGAGCCAGGCCCCTAGGTACTAGGTGGGCTTTATCTGAGGACCTCTTTACAGCCTGCACATAGGTCCATTAGGAACAGGCCCAGAAGGTTCATGGTTAATGTTTACCAAGACTGGGAAGTCCCCAACATTGCCTAGAACTAAGAATGTCCTGTCTTGAGGACAGACTCGTATCATCTTCACATCTACAAACCTTAGGATTTCTTAGCATGTCTGCCGAGTTAGAGTGATTGTATGTCTGAGAGCAGGGGCACTTGGGGCACAAAAATATGCGTCCTCATTCAAGGGGACAGATTCCTTGACGTTTAATGAAAATCTTACTCCCGTTCTAGTTACTCATCTATCATGTTAACTCTTTCTTTCAGAGTTACTGATGGCCTAGATAGTATAAGAAGCTATGGCAGGGTAAAAAAACAAAAAAACAAAAAAGGGACACCCGGGTGGATCAGTTCATTAAGCGGCTGCCTTTTGCTCAGGTCATGATCCCAGGGTCCTGGGATCAAGTCCCACATCCTGCTCCTGGCTCAACAGAGAGCCTGCTTCTCCCTCCCACTCTGCCTACTGCTCTCCCTGCTTGTGCTCTCCCTCTCTGTTAAATGAATAAGTAAAATCTTAAAAAAAGAAAAAAAAGAAGCTATGCAGGGGGTGCCCTGGTGGCTCAGTTGGTTAAGCATCTGCCTTCAGCTCAGGTCATAATCCCAGGGTCCTGGGATGGAATCCTACAGTGGGCTCCCCGCTCAGTGGGGAGTCTGCTTCTCCCACTCCCCCTGCTTGTGCGCTCTCTCTCTCTCTCTGTGTCAGATAAATAAATAAAATCTTAAAAAAAAAAAAAAAAAGAAGCTATTTAAGACTTAAGGACACACACCACAAAACTGGTTTCCCGCCCTCCAGCAGCTAATAATCTCATGAAGGAGATGATTCTAGCTCTATAAACACACGTATCTACAACACAAGTCATATGATGATTATCATATCAACCGTTTATTAATTGCTTACCCCTTGCTTCTATGCTAATAATGTTTTATCAGATGTTATCACACTTAATCTTTATAACAAATCTAGATGTAATTATTCCCATTTTATGTATGATGGATAAAGCTCTGAGAGGCTGATTTGTAACAGAACTATCATTCAAGCCAAAGTTTGTTGGACCCCAAAGTTGGCTTCTAACAGCTACGCTGTACCGCTCCCCTTAAAAGGTCCAGACAGTGAGTGCTAAGTGAAAACAGAGATAAGGTCACTTTTGGCTCAGTTAACCAGAAGTCTTCTCCTCTAAATGATACTTCCCACTGCCATGGCCCAATCCTTTTTTTCCCTTCATTTTTTCCCCTACCTAGCCTTCACAGTACTACCAAATTAATGTTTCTTTCTTTCCCTCTTTCTGTTCGTTCTTTCTTTTCTTTTCCTTCTTTCCTTCTTTCTCTCATTCTTTCTTTTTTTTTAAAGTGGGAGAAGGGAATAGAGGGAGAGGGGGAGAGAGAATCTTAAGCAGACTCCACTCTCAGGGCAAACCCCAAGATGGGGCTTGACGCAGGACTCGATCTCACAACCCTGAGACCATGAGAGTCGGATGCTTAACCGACTGAGCCACCCAAAGCCTGACATGCAAGGTCTTCCACTGGCCAAGTATATCTTGGCTTTCCAGCCTTTGCTCTTTCTACTTCTGTTCCCTATATTTTTGCCAAATAGAACTATTTGCTATTCGGCATGTAGATCCATCACTATTACTTCCAAGTTTCTTTCCATGCTTTCCATCTAGAATGCCTTTTCCTCAGTTCATGTCTCCAACTCTTACCCATTCTTTAACGTCCAGTTTAAATGTCACTTGCTACATGACAGTTACCAAGTTTGGGATAGATATAGATATAATTTCCATGTATTATGGTTTATTTATGAGTCTTTTTTCCTCTACTAGATAGCAAGTTCTTTGATAGCAGAATCCAAATCTCATTCATTCTTATATTTTCCCATATCCCAGTCCCTAGTATCCTAGTACTTCTTTATGTACCTAGAACATCTTTATGGTCCCTCATATCCTCTATATCCTAATTAGATACAGTCTCCCATATCCTCCATGTCCTAACCTAATTAGAAGTCCATAACTATTTATTGAATGAATTAATTTTTTTAAAGATTTTATTTATTTATTTGACAGAGAGAGATCACAAGTAGGCAGAACAGCAGGCCAAGAGAGAGGAGGAAGCAGGCTCTCTGCCAAGCAGAGAGCCCGATGTGGGGCTCAATCCCAGGACCCTAGGATCACAACCTGAGCTGAAGGCAGAGGCCTAACCCACTGAGCCACCCAGGCGCCCTGGATGAATTAATTTTTTAAATCGAAGGATAAACTAATTAAGTGGAAGGATCTGAATGTGTAGCACCTTCCTCTGCCAATCTTCCTTCGAAGTACCCATACCCTTACAGAAGTTGTGAAGATAGTTAGAGAGCTATAGTTTAGAGTCCTAGAAAGCCAAGATAAAATTGAACCTGGCAGGGTAAGATTCTAGAGAACAATGGATCATTTGCATGGTACATTGTAGAGGAAAAGGACAGGACATAGAGTTCAGGGTGGCGGGTAGAGGAAGGGCTGTAATAGCAATGAATTTCTTTCTTTGAAATATTGCCCAACATCCTGGTATTTGGGGAATTTGCCTCCCTTGTCTGGTGCAAACTGTGGCATCCTAGCCAAGCCTAGCAGCCTGGACTCTCACTGGTGGACCTGTTGCTTCCCTGCCCCCAACCCCCACCCCCACCCAGCCCCTCCAGATGTATTGCCCTCCCTGTCATCCCAGAGCAAGTGTTAGGTGCAAACTAAGGCTAAGGTGGATCCCCTTGGGCCAACTGAGCTTGGGCTCAAGTTGTGTAAAAACCACTGGACTTTCAGAATCAGAATGACATTTTAGGTGAATGGAAAAATCTTCCTTGATTTTGGCTTGCTTGTTCAGGGACTCACAGGACGGAACAGACTGGGCAGCCGGCCCCAGCAGGATCCCTTAGACAAGGCATCTGCACAAAGGATGCGAAGGCAGAAGGACAGTTGCACTACCATGGAGAGGGGGCAAGAGGGGTGGAAGCTGGGGGGAGATCCTTCCCAGAGATGAGAGCAGCTTTCCATTTCAAGGACTACAAGTCTGCAGGTCCAGAGTTCCTAGGTAGACACTTGTAAAAATGGCCCTGTCAGGAGGGATTCTTGACTCTTAGGTAGTCTCTGTTCCCAAGCCCCTTTTATGGTTCCATTCGCTTTATTCCAGCTTCCCAGGGGAGCTAGCACCGAGATGAGGTCTACATGAGCCATGCTCTGCCTTACAGCTCACAGCCTTTTTCTGAACCAGTCTTCCCGAGTCTAAGGAGCCTGTAATAGCAACTGGGAGATGGGACACTCAGAGGTCCCATTAAAAGTCTGGTGAGACTTTTAGAACTCCGACCTATAGAAAGCTAAGCGAAGGTAAAATTAAACTTATTGAAAGCAACCCACACAAGAGCAGGATTTCCTGACCTGAAGTCTCCAAATCCCAAAGATGTCCGTGGTGAATTCAGGGTGGGGGGGACCCACTGAAGTAGTGTGTAAAATTATATATGTTATGAAAAAAAAATGATATATGTATGTATAGGTGTGGCTGCCTTTGTTTCTGGAACGAGGGCCTGTAACCTTTATCACATTCTTAAAATCCTGTGACCTCCTGAAGTTAAACAAAACAAAACAGCACATTTTTCTAGAGGATAAAGGTGGGAACTGGGTGTCAGGGGAATTTGGAGGACATTCCAACTCCTCCCACTTCCCATGTGATGCAAACATGTGTACGCTGGGAAACAGTGACAAATACAGGGAAGTGACAGGTCACTTTAAAAAAAAAAAAAGCCCTTCAGGCTGATAGAATCCTGAGGATGGCCCAGATTTTCTTACAAAGTCTGTCCTTCTCTTCTTAAATGATACGACTTACTTACCTGTCCCCCCTCTCTTTCATTTTTGTCTTTGCTGCCACGGGATTACCTGTTCTAGAGACTGCTGTTTGTTCAAGGGCATTGAGCCTAGAAGGGGAGGCCTCGTTTGTTGGGCTGGCATAAGGAGCCACGGTCCGGGCAAGGTTGAGTGTGTCCTTCACCTGTTCCAGTGGAAGCCAAACTTGTCAAGCCTGTACCCCTTTAAAACTTCTAAAACACTTGTGGATTCCTCCCGGTAATTGTAATTGTACTTTCAGTATCCCTGAATGAGAAACTGCACGCTGATAAAAAGCAACAGTGTGGGCGATATTCCTTTAAATACCAATTTTTAAAAATGACAGGAGCATCTCTGTGTGTTTGAAAAACAGCTCAGCACTTACATGCGAGATGAATTATTTATCGCGTCTATAGGCAATGATCGGGAAGCCTCTGGATTCCGGAACACCTCACTGTGGACCTCCTGAGGACCTTCTCCTCTTCCCTCAAAGAGGGAGTCACTGGTCTCATTTAAGCTATTCTCTTTATAGATGAGGACGCTGTGGTCTGAAAATATGAGTCTCCCAGTGAGGCGGGTGGAGCTCATTCGAGACCTTCCTTACTGCCACTGGAGGTCTTTGCAGGAGGCCTGTGAGGCCACAGAATGCTCTCAGAGCCTCCTGTCTCCCACTGGCCCTGGAACTCTCCTCTCCCACATCCACACCTCCACACCCTCCCCTCACTAAGAGGGCCACCTCTCCAAAGGGCACCTGAGGGAAGAAAGGACCCTGGCCCTCTGACAGGACTGCGTTGGTGCCATCAGGCACCCGAGCAAACTCTAGAATGGACCCTTTCGTGCGGTTTGACATTAAATCAAGCAATTAGATTCTCCCCTGCTTACCTGTGGAAGGTGCGTTATTCCTTTCAGATTAGCAGACCTGAGAAACCATCAGACAAGGGAGTCAGCCGAGGGGCACCAGGCCTTGGCAACAAACACAATGGCTGCCATCGGCAGAGGGGTCAGCCAGAGGTTAAGCCCTGCCTCACATGGTCCTTACCACACCCCTGTATTATTCTCATCCTCATTTGACAGATGAGGAGACTGAGGCTTGGAGAGGTTAATGGAAATGCCACACACTTTCTAAGGGCTTCAGGGATGGGATTCAAAGCCAAGCCAAAAGCCAGAGCCTACAGGAGTAACCTCTATGCAGCACTCTATTACGCCAGGCTGACTGGGCCCAGGATTCTTGGGTCCTCGTTAGGACTAAATGATATTTCGACCCCTTCACTCAAGGAATCATTCTAAAGCCAGTCATAGTTACCCAGTAACGCAGAAGCCCTTCTCTTCCAAAATGGAAAACCTCTTTGCCACATCTTCCAGGGACCCAGGCGGACTCCATAAACAGTGCTCATCCATGAGAACAGAGGCACTTGATCTTTAAAGTTCTGATTCTAGGGCACCTGGGTGGCTCAGCTGGTTAGGCAACTGCCTTCGGCTCAGGTCATGATGCCAGAGTCCTGGGATCGAGTCCCTGATAGGGCTCCCTGCTTCTCCCTCTGACCTACTCCCCTCTCCTGCTCTCTATCACTTTCTCTCTTAATAAATAAATGAAATCTTTAAAAATAAAATAAAATCCTAATTCTAGCTCACAGCTCCTGCACAGAGGAGGTCAGAAAGGGTGAGTTCCTAGCTCGTTCCCACCTCCATCCAGGCTGTGCTCCACTGGGAAGTGCTCCCTCCCCGATCCACTCACCAACTAAGGCCTCCAGGCTGACTCAAAGATTTCCCTGGTCCACGAAGTTCTTCAGATCTCTATGAATCCCCGCTGATTTGTCTCATTCTTTCTGGAGGAATTTTCTCTTTGGCCTAAATGCAGCTTCTGCCTTTTGTCTCTTTTGACTCGTGGAAGAGCCTTAGCCCCCAGCAAGCTCCCTGAAAGCAGAGGGCAACGTATTCCGTGTCCCCTGCCCCCAAGCACCCAGCACACTCGTCAGTACTTCCTACATGGAAGGCCGTGGTCCTGAGAACTTCCTCCCTCCTGGACCATTCACTCTGGCTACAGCTCCCCTCCAAAGACAGTGCTGGCTCCCCACCCCATACCTCATTCCCCTGAGGCTCGTGACCTTTGAAAGTGCTGGGATTTGTTTTGCTGCCCTCATCAGAAAGAAGCCTGACCTTTTCTGAGAATCTTTTTGTCTTTGGGGCCCAAGGGGCATGGCCTGGAAGACGTGAGACCAGTTTTTCTGCACCTGAGCAGGGCTCTCGTTGAGCTCTAAGAGGCCATTCAAGGCTTCGGCAGTTCGGACTTTTAAAACCACCTGAGTCCAGACAGGGGGTTAAAAAAGCAAGAATCAGAGGAAGGTGTGTGAGTTTTCTTCTCCGTTCATGTCTCTTTCTCAAGGGCTCTTCTTAACTAAGTGTGTTTGCCTTTCGCTATTCTGGGAGGCTGAGAGCCTCTTTTTGTCTGTAGACTGAGACAGAATGTCTGAAGCAAGAGGAAATCAAGCTCCTGACCCAATCCCCCCACCACGGTGAAGCCCAGCACTCTGGCGAGGAGACGAGGTGCTGTCCTGACTGATCTTCACTGGGCCAACCAGGACTGCTCGCTGAAGCCTCCTGGCAGTCGGGCCAGCCATACCCCTCTCTGAACCTCAGTTTCTTCAGCTGTAAAATGGAGGGGCTGGGCATTGATCACTGAATCCCTTCCTGCCCTGAATCATCACTGCCTTCTCAACTTTTTCCCCCCAACCTCTACCCCCACTCTGCCACTGACTTCCCACAGGACTTTGAACCACACGGTGGTCAGGGCTGCACCTTGGCCTTGCCCAGCTAGGAGTTCCTATAGGTTGACATAGTCCTATTGACAGAACAGGACTGCTGCCATCCAGTGTCCTGGCAAACTGCAGAAGGGAACAAGGGGGTCTTTTAGGCAGTTTGACATTAAATCAAGAAATCATAGCTTCCCCTACTTACCTTTGGAAATGCTTTGTCCCTTTCAGATAACCAGTGTACTATTTTCCACTGAATAATTTTACTAACAATAATATCTGAACTTTTTACCCATTCTTCACAGTTTATGAAATGGTTTTATATCTGTGATCTCTCTCTTTTTTTTTAAGATTTTGTTTATTATTTGAGAGAAAGAGAGAGGGAGAGCAGGGGGAGTGGCAGAGGGAGAGGGAGAAACAGGCTCCACACTGAACACAGTGCCTGATTCAGGATTCGATCTCACAACCCTGAGATCATGACCTGAACCGAAATCAAGAGTCGAATGCCCAACCGACTGAGCCACCCAGTCAACCCAGCAATTGCTCTCTTTTTTAATATGTTATTTTTAAGTAATCAATACAGCCAATGTGGGGCTCGAACTCAGAACCCCAAGATCAAGACTCTGCACACTCCACTGACTGAGCCAGCCAGGCATCTCCCTACAATTCATTTTAAAATTCTCACAACAACCCCACGTAAAAGACAGGGATTATCATTCCTATTTTGCAGACCAGGTAAATGGAATGATTTACCTAAATTATCCAACCAGAATGACAAAGCTGAGAATGAATGTACTGTGTCCTACAGAGAAACCAGGGGCACCTAGAAGCCAGGAGCAAATGCAGACCTGTTAAAGGATGTTTACCTTACCATGATAGGACTCAGTATGAACATGTGAAGGAGCAATATCTGTAATATAGAAAATATATGCAAATGATATGTAAATCTGCCTCTGGAGATTTTGAACCAAGAGTTTGCTTGGTGTTTTGCAAAGGAACACAACAGCACTCGTTCGATTCCTTCCCATGAGCAAGAACCAGAGAAAGCAGAGGAGATGGTGATCGGACAGAGGGTATTGGGTGATTTCCAGCCTGCTTTTTCTTCCTTCTGATAGTTTTTGTTGGGGAGGCAGAGGGTGGGAAAGGAGATAGGGAAAAGAGAAAAGAGCTCTCTATGTTTGGCCCCATTCCCTTTTCAGGTCACAGCTCCTGCTCAGAGCTAGGCAGGATTCGAGAGCCCTCTTGAGACCCAAGCTCCCTTCCTGCAGCCCCAGGGCCTCCCCCTTGGGGAGGGCAGTGATGAAAGCGCGCAGTGGGAGGGAGACGCAGGCTGTAATCTCTCCCACACGGTCCCACCTCTCTGAATCATGTAGGTCATGCCCTGCTGCACTCTGAGGCTCCTGGTGGAAAGTGGCAGAGTGTAATTATTCTCTCCAGAAAGGGGAGGCTTTGGAAATGGGACCCAAATTCAGCAAGATCATCACCCCTCAACTGGGCAAAGGAAAATGAGGTGATCCTTAGGGAGGTACAGTGAGAGCTTCATACCTACAACGTGGTCCTGTCTGGAGAGGTCAATCTGCTGTGCCTTGGACACCTCTCCTGTCACTTTACAGCCTGTACCCTGGGCTGGGTCAGAAAGTACAGCTCCCCTGAAGCAAGAAAGGCACAGGGTCAGGCAGGAAAAGCAGTTCATTTGGGCTATCCAAGGAAAATTTACAGATCAGAATCCAGGGCCCTTTCGACAGCATTTCTCAGAAAAGGAAACCACTTGGTTTGCGCTTACCAAAGCTGAGGCACTTTGGACAAATTCTCTTATTTGATCCTCACATCATCTCTGTAGGAGGGGAACTATTCTGAGCCTCATTTCATGTGGGATCAAGGTCACACGGCAAGCCGGTGGCAAGTCCATGATTCATGCACAAGGATTCCGCACCCTTGACCAGAGCATGACACTGTCTCTACCGGGGCTCCGGGTGTGGACAGAGGTGCATGAGACCTCTGAATGGCAATGCCCAGAGAAAGAGCACTCAGGGTGCCGGGGAAGCAAAGGCCCAGGCTTTGGGTGACCAAGGCCTCTGGAGAGCAAGTGACTTCAGATCAACTTGTGAGGGAGCAGCGCTTTCCCGGGAAGCTGGGCCCTGGGCCGGCTGCCCCACAGTCATTGCCTAACCTCTATGGCTAAACAAAGAGAGCTGAGGTGAGGAAATCAGAACATCCTGGGGAAGGAGCAGAGAACAGAAAACACACTGACGCCATGGGGCCGGGGGTGCCCAGGTGCCAGAGAACCCTGCGAGCCTGGCTGAGGGCCCTGGGGTGAGAGCCGCCTCACTTGGCCAGCCGTGGGAGCCTCCACCGGCAATAACCACCTTGGAGAGCTCAGGGAAGCGTGAGAAACTGGTCCTTTTATCCCAAGGAGCTTGAGAGCTTCACAGAAGCCATTAATTACAAGCCCAGGAAGAAAGGGAGGGAAACGGTGCTTTGGCTGGGACACTTGCCTCATCAGCTATTGTGAATGCAGGGCTGGGAGGCCAGGGGAGGTGCAAACAGAGAGGTGGGCATCGGCAAGAGGGTGGCTCAGCCCAGGGCCAGAACCTTCATCGGAGGGAAGAAGCCTGCAAAGCCTCAGCCAGAGACCCTGTGCTCTGACCGCTGCGTACTCTCCCCCGGGGTCTTTCTGACAATGTCCTCTTAGTTTGTGCCAGTGCCCACCACGACAGCCTTGGTCGCGTGAGGGCAGAGGGCTCAGCCCCACAGTAGAGGGTGACTACACCCTTTTAATGAAATGGGGGCAATTTCAGCATCCCATGTGCCAGAGACCTGCAGCGTTTATTCTGAAAGGTAAAGTAGATTTGCAATCCTTTATAGGCCCAACTAGGAACACTTGTCTCTAGAATCAGGTCAGCTAAGGGCTGCTGTAAGGAAGCGTGTTCCATTTCGGACAAAGCTTATAGGTATGAGAAAGGAGATCGTTATGCAGTTTCCTTGTACCACCCAGAAGTCTGGCTTCTAATTTATGAGCTGGTGGATAGACCCATTTCATAAGTCCCCGCTCTTGGCATCTTGGCCTCTTGCCTATTTGGAGAGGGGGTGGGAGTGCCTTTCCTGATGAAACCCGTAGCACCGTCCTTGTCATTGTCCATCGGACTGGAGCAATCATGTGTTTCACTGTAATGACAAGAGCACCATGCAGATGTTTTCTGGCATTCCATCCCTTGAAAACCTTATGCTGCTATCACCCAAGGGTCTGGACATTACCCTCCCAAGATCAAGACCCCCCAGCCTACATACATTCCTTTTTTCCTTCATGCCATCTATAATTAATCAGCACAATGCAAAAAATCTTGAGGGATAAACCATAGAGAGCTGAGCAATTTATAGTTACGCAGTCTGGTTATTCTGGGCATGTTGAGAGTTAATCCCAATGACCAGGTTATTACCATTGCCTCGCTCCCTTTCCTCCTCTACCTTCTATTCCTGGTGAGGTCCACCTCTGCTCTTGCAGCTTTTTTGTTTTTAGGTCTTTCTTCAATCTAGGCCAGGCAACCAATCAGAATAGCAGGGTGGTCTTGGTTTCCCACCCTCAGAAATTTCCTGGGACATCTGGGTGGCTCAGTCGGTTAAACGTCTGCCTTTGGCTCGGGTCAGAATCTCAGGGTCCTGAGATAGATCCCCACATCAGCCTTCCTGCTCAGCGGGAAGCCTGCTTCTCCCTCTCCCTCTGTACCTCCCCCTGCTCATGCTCTCTCTCTCTCTCCCTTTCTCTCAAATAAATAAATAAAATCGAAAGAAAGGAAAAAAGAAAAAAAAAGAAAGAAATTTCTTTGAATCAATCCATTACCTTCCCAAGAAATTCCTCTGCTCCCAACAAATTCTCATTAGGTCTTTTTTTTTTTTTTTAAGGTTTTATTTATTTATTTGACAGACAAAGATCACAAGTAGGCAGAGAGGCAGGCAGAGAGAGAGGAGGAAGCAGGCTCCCCGATGAGCAGAGAGACCGACACAGGCATGATCCCAGGACCCTGGGATCGTGACCTGAGCTGAGGGCAAAGGCTTTAATCCACTGAGCCACCCAGGTGCCCTCATTAGGTCTTTCTAACCAATTGAGCATTAGCCCATTGAAAGTCCTCCTTTCTGAAGCCCTTCACAGTAGATAAAATCCCCTGTACCTACACCCTCTCTCTCAGAGAACATTCCTCACTTTTCTCTTCCATCCTCTCGTCCCACATGCTTCTTACGCCAGCACCACCTCTCTCCCAGTCAATAGGATCTTCTCTTGCCTGTCGGTTGACCCTGAAATGGGTACAGGAAGTCACATGAGGCGCATTTCCGGTGCTGGGGGTCTGGGGCGGCATGCAGCCCACGGGGTGACGGGCTCTCACCTAGCCCTCGGTGGTAGCCTATGGTATACGCTGTACTAGAGGGTTGAACCAGGTGCTTCAGGAGACCTGAGAAAGATAAATTTAGCCTATGGGGCTGAGGAAGGCTTCCCAGTTGAGTTGGGCTTAAAAGAGTAGGTAGAATTTCTTCAAGCAGAGAAAAGAACCGGAAGCAGTATGTCCTTTGTATGGGTAGAGTCTGTCCTTTAAAAAAATCATGCTCCTGGGGTACCTGGGTGGTTCGGTGGGTTAAAGCCTCTGCCTTTGGCTCAGGTCATGATTCCAGGTTCCTGGGATTGAGACCCCACATCAGTCTCTGCTCAGCAGGGAGCCTGCTTCCCCCTCTCTCTCTCTGGCTGCCTCTCTGCCTACTTGTGACCTCTGTCTGCCAACTAAATAAATAAAATCTTAAAAAAAATCATATTCCTTTGGAAAAATACAAAATGTTCCCATTGATTACTCTGGTCCCTGAGATTTGAGGAAACTTCCTAGAGGGCCTGCACTTTTCCTCTGAGAATCACTTGTTCACCGGAAGTAAGCGCTAACTACAGATTATTGTTTCTATAGTCCACAACAGATCAGGGGTTTCCCTGCACGGCCCCTGGTACACAGTCACATAAGTGTGCACCCTCGATTCTTCAGGGAGACCGTGGAATTGTGGAATCTTTCTGGAGTCCTGGCAGGGCCTCTGCAGGCACTGTCAGGGATGTGAACTTATACTAAGTGGAAGAGGTCAAGACCTCAGGCTTGCTTACGTTTTCCACAGCCTCTCCAGGCCTGGCAGCTTCCTCATCTGTGCATGACAGCTGTTTGTTTTCTAGAGGGTGCTGACCATGCATGCCACCCGGCATGTGAAGACACAGTCCTGCCCTCAGGCCTTTGGGAACCAGAGCTAGAGACTCAGCTCTGGGTGCAAACACAGCTTGAAAAGCAGACAGGCTGAGCCCGAAGGTGTGAGGCCTTTGTTCCCTCCTCTGAGGGAAAAAAAATGAGCAGGCTAGATGAATTCTCTGAAGAAGGGAGCACACAGGGGTACCCAAGAGCTCCCTTTGTGGAGGATAAGAGGGGAGGCTGGAATCCTGTTAGGGTGCAGGCACTAAAGAATGCCTAGGGATGGAGAAAGGCAACATAAGCCTGAGGCAAGTGGGAAACGGAGGCCAGCAGTGAGGGAGGACAGGCCCCAGAGGGGAAATGAGAGGCCACCCTGTGAGAGGAGTGCCATCTGCCAAGCCTCCCTTGGCCCCACAGGCCTCACCCGGCATACTGTCCCTCCCCCACTAGGGCCAGGGGCTCACAGCCCCACACGACACAGATCTAAATCACAGATCTAAATCAAGCC
Organism: Lutra lutra; assembly: GCF_902655055.1. Classification (NCBI taxonomy): domain Eukaryota; kingdom Metazoa; phylum Chordata; class Mammalia; order Carnivora; family Mustelidae; genus Lutra; species Lutra lutra. The sequence continues at coordinate 38,111,028 of NC_062285.1, forward strand.
CTGCTGAGCAGGTGCCCATTGAGAAAGCTGGAAAGGAAAGGCCAAAAGGACTGGTAAAGATGAAACTTCAGGAGGCAGTATGGCGTCATGTAAAAGACACAGGGCTTTGAGCCAGACCAGCCAGGATTCCTTCCTTCCCTAGTTCCATTCCTACCAGCTGTGTGTCTTTGGCCAGCTGATTAGTCCTTCATAACTTCACTTTCCTCTCTGGAAAATGGCGTCATGTAGGGTTTCAGTGGCATAGCAGTAAAGTGTCACACACAAGTGCCTGGTACACAGTAGAGGTACACTCGTTACTCCTTCCATGGAAGAGAAGATGTTCATTCTTTAAAATCCACAGTGAGATTTAGAATTAGAAAGAATGAGTTAGAAAGAAAGAAAAGGATCATTTTGCATTCTTCCTGGGAGCCACAGAAAGGACAGATCTGATATAGCTGCCCTATGGAGTTTGCTCATCAGCATGGGGGAGCTGTTTCTGGTGTGTCAGATTACCCCCAAAATCAACCAGCCTGATGGCAGGGGAGATGGAGTGAGACTAGGAGGTCCAGGGCCAGGCGGGGTTCCAGTCCAGGCTCTGCCACTAAACCTCCGTGGCCAAACTTAGCTTGAAGTTTTTGACCCCCTTCACCCCTAATTCTGAGATACTACAAGGCCCTGGAAAGTCCATAGACTGACCTGCTAGCCAATCAACCAGGCAATCAATCAACCTAACCATCCATTTAGTTCACCTCAGATCCCTCTATTATAATGATTAAAGGATCTAACTAGCATGCCACAGAGTGGGCCACAGAGGAGGAGGCCCCTGGCTTACAAGGATACATAGGTCTTTACAAGGATCGGAAGACACTTAGACACTTTCGGTTAGAGGTAACAGAAATGAACCTCAAGTATCTAAAACCAAAAGGGAGAATTTATTACAAGATGTCAGAGTCTCTCCTAGGAACCATAGGCAGAGTGATCAGCGAGGCCATACAAAGTTCTAGAACCAGAAACCAGGAAGCCAGTACCAACCTAGGCAGTTTCTTTCACTCTGCCTTTCCAAGGCTGACTGGACTTTCATTTCTGCTTCTCCTTACATGTCTTGTTTCATGCCATCATCACCGGTTGGATGGCAATAGTGAATCTCATTTGCAAATTTACAGGAGAGAGAATCTGATTGGCCCTGCTTGGGTGGGATGCCTATGCCTGGTCCACTCAGCCAACAGCCAGACGAGCCAGGCATTCACAGACCACTAGGATAAACTCTCATAAATAGAACTCTCTGAGCTGCTCCTGGGTGAGTAGAGTTGAGGAATCTCAGAGAAGGGGAGGTTATGACCACCCTTACACCCCAAAGGGTGTTGTGTTAGTTAGAATACAAGTTTGGCAGCTCTGACAAGACCCAATATAAGAAGGACTTAGACAAGATGGAAGTTTATTTCTCTCCGGTGGGAAGAGTCTGAGTGTATACACTGCAGGGATAATATGGGGGCTCCCCAGTGTTAGGAATCCAGGCTCCTTCTAGCTTATTACTGTACTCTCAGGATATTTGTCTTAAGCACAGTTGAGGATGGCTCACCATTATGTCCAGTCTAACTGGACTGGCCTTCCTTTTAAGTGCATGATTGTTCTTGCTAACTCTTTTTTTTTTTAATTTTTACTTATTATTTATTGGGTGGGGGGCAGAGGCAGAGGGAGAGAGAATCTCAAGCAAACTCCTTGCTGAGCACAGAGCCCAACTTGGGGCTTGATCTCATGACCCTGAGATCATGACCTGAGCTGAAATCAAGAGTCAGATGCTTAGCCTACTGAACCACGCAGGTGCCCCTCCTGAAACTTCTTATTAGCTAGAACGTGATCACGTGGACATACCGCAAGAGAGATTGGGGAAGGTTGACTTTAACTAGGTGGTCATGTGCCCGGTCAAAAATCCCACCACTCTTTGAGAAGGTCAAATAGATACCGGGGGATGATCTCCTTCAACAAGCAAGAGTGGCCTTGGTTCCTGGAAGTTCACGGACGTTTTCGTCCCTCCTGACTCTAGCCTGGGGAGGAGGGTCTTGCCCTGGGGGACAGATATGGCAGGCATGGAAGCATGGACACGGGAATGGCAAGGAGGACAGAACAGGATGAGTTTAGACTAAGCGACATCTAAAGCCCTTTGCCCTCTTAGTGCCACTTCGAGAAAGCATGAGGATGATGGGCCTCTTCCCCTATCCTAACTTAGGGGATAGAAACGGAAGTTCTTGGGACAGATTGCAGAAGTGAGCTAACACAGAGTTCTTTAAAGATCACATCTTCAGAGCTGCGGTTCTCCTGGGCAGAGCTCAGCTTGGCTAAACAAGATGGAGCTGAAGTCATTTCCTTTAGGCCCTAGACCCACATATTATGCCCCTGCCTAGCAACCCCATCCCGCAGCTGTGCTGGGCAGAGCAGCTCAGAAGAGCTAATCCATCAGGAAACCGCACTGGGCACCTACTGTTTGCAGGGCACAGTGCTGGCTGCTGCAGGAGAGCCCACAGCAATGGTGGGGGTGCGTTTAGCAGAAGGTTGCGCTCACCAGCCCCTTCCTCTCTGCCACCAGACTGACCTTATCTTTAGCTGAGGACTTCCTGCCCACTGTCAAGTAATGACGGGGCAACAGGCTTCAGTTCCGAGTCAGCGGGATGCTGCGGCTTTGCTGACTCTGCACTCAGACTCTCAGCTCTGCGCTCTGCCCCAGAAAGGAGGGCTGCCAGAGGGGGCTAACTGTCAGCTACTCCATAGCATTGACCTTGTGTTTTTCGGGGGTCCAGCACCGAGCGTGTGTGCATATGCGTGTGCATGTGTGTCTGCACTTGTCAGGATGGGGAAGGCAGAACAGAGGTACCACATGACTGGGGGAAGTTAGGAATTCAAAGTGGACTTCGTAGGTTTTAGTCCCAGTGACGTCAGGATGAAGTGGGAGGGTCGGGAGCAGAAAGAGCCCAGAGCTAAGAGTTGACCTGTGCTCACATTCTGTTTGGCTACGACTGAACTGAGTGTTCAAATATCATTTCCTCCATTTTCAAAAACAGGGGTAATGATCGCGTTGCTCAACCCCAGAGGATTTATAAAATGAAAGAGAATTGGCCTGGGAGCCTTGCAAAGGCAAGGTATCTACTTCATTTGTTTGTGCCCTTCAGCACCTGACACGGCACCTGGTACCTCTCCAGTGAGTCTGGTCCAGACCAAATTACTGAATTCACCTGTTCCACTTGACGTGTAAGGAAACCGAAACCCAGGGAGGGACAGCGACGGGAGATCAAACATGGAAAGTGGCCAGTACCTGACCTGTGTTGAGCACCCGATCCACATAAGTGGCCTTCCTTTTGAAACGGCAGCACCAGGAGTAGATCCCAGATCTCTGACCTCTGACACCTCCACTCTTACCCCTCACCATGTTGTTCTGAGTTATCTGGCTAAAATCAGATCGTTTGTTTAAGGGCGAGGTGGGATCAGTTTGCAAGAGAGCCATTGCGGACACCTGCGCCCATGGTCTAAGTACGATGCACGATTAAGGAACAGGGTCCCTGGAGCCAAACGACCTGGGTTTGAATCTCTGTTCTGCCATCTACTACACGTCCTCGCTTACTCTCTTTCTGCCTCAGCTTTCCCATCTGTACAATGGAGACTGACATTGTATATAAGATCGCAAGGTTGTGGTGAGGATCAAATGAATTAAAATATACAATACATTTAAAATACATAAAATACACTTAGAAAAGTGCCTGACACATAGTAAGTATGTTCTCGCTGCCAGTCACAGCAAATGTTAGGCTTTGGTCACCATCATGGTGGCTGCAAAGGCGGCACCTACACTCAGTCTTCACAAAGACGTCCGTTTGATGATGGAGTTTGCTATTTCTGAATAGAATTAAGATTCCCATGGTTATTTTAAAGGACTGGAGACTCTGTTGTGTAAATTTTTTGAGGGCTGTGGTGCGTCTCCAGGAAGGACTCCCAAGGACTGAGTTCAGTGCCATACAGTTGGTGAGCAATTAGGAAGCAGTGATCAGCAGGAACTCTCGGGGAGGTGCGGACCTGGAGTCATCGTGCTCGATCCACAGCACATTGATGGCTGAGATAGGACACAGGTTTTATACAAGCACATCTCCTTCCCTTAACATCTTTCCAGTCCCAGGCTTCATTCAGATTTGCTCAGCATTCCAAAGTCCCTGGAAGCCCCCCAGCATGAAGAAGGTGGCTGAACGCCAAAGGACCAGAGCCAGGAAAACTATGTGAGAGGCAACCTTGCTTCTGCCAAGAATGGGATATGATTTCCTACCCCTACCCCCGCAGTGGGCCCCCCAACCTCCTGTCATTCCCATTCCCTATCCACCCCCAGCCCTATGGGCCACGGATTTCTGCCTGAAAAAGCAATTCAGCATTGCTCACTCAGGATATTTCCTCCTGACCTACTTCCTGAGTGCTGGGGCCGAAGGCTTGCCCTGCTGAGAAAGGCTAGGTTAGCTCAGCATTTCCCCTGCCAAACGTCACCCAGATGCTGAGTGTCTGTCACTCACTCCTAGTCAATTGCCACACTTGAGAGGTAGCTTTTCTTACTGGTTTCCCATGTTGACACCTGGACTAACTAACCTGACAGGTTCCCGGAACAGAGCTGAAACCTGTTTCCTGGTAGAAATGTGCTTTTGCCTTTTCTGTTGTGTGCCTGTTTTTGTAATTTGGTTCAGAACCACCATTTACTGTGGACCCAGGGACTGAGACGGTCATTCCCGAGTATTCCTAGTTCCTTCTTCTTCCTCTTCCTCTTCATAATCAATACCTTACAGGGCATCTACTACGTGCTCAGGGATTCTACATATTACCTCTAATATGCCCAGTCCTTCACCTTGTGAAGTAGATATATTAGGACAGCGTTTCTCAGACTTTAATGTGCAGAGGGAAACCTGTTATGATGTGATTCTGTTGAGTAGGTCTGGGAGATGCATGGGAATCTGCATTTCTAACAAGCTCCACGTGATGTTGGTGCTTGCTGGTTCTAACTCCTTGAGTAGCAAAGGTATCAGGAAGGCTCTTTTGGTTGCAAGTGACTGAAATCCAATGTGAACTAGTTAAGCAAGAAGAGGAGTTTGTTACAAAGATAGTGGAGTGCCCCACAAAGCCAAGTATAGGATTAAAAATGTGCCTCAGGAAGAGCTGGAGCCAAAGGGGGTCCCCTTGGTCTCTTACCTCTGCTTTTTCCTTGCACTCACTTCATTGCTTCATTCTCCCTCCATCCCTTCCTTCCTTACTTTCCCCTCCATCCTGGTTAGGGCTAAGGCAGCTTTCCCCACAGTCCTGTGGATTCCACATCTTCTGCTTCCTTGATTTCCTGCCTTGGTTTGGTGGTGCACATCTTCCAGTAACTTCCTAAGAAAGCGAACAAAGGAAGTAAAATGTTACTTATTAATATAACTGAAAATGTCTTTATACTGGACCGATAGTTTCCCCAAGTACAGAATTCTAGTTTCCAGAATGGCTGTTGTAATACCCAATGCCATGTCAACCCTCTGTCCTTTGTATCTCACGTCTGGAAGTTTTTCGATTCTTCTCCCTGACCTCTAGTATTCTGGAAGTTCACAAGGCTGTGCCTTGGGATGGCTCCTTCCTCACTCATTATACTAGGCATTTGATGGGTCTTTTTGACCTGGAAATTTATATCTTTCTGTTGTGGGGAAAAAACAATTCCTTTGATTATTTCTTAAATGATTTCTTCCCCCCTCTTTTTTTGTTCTGTCCATCTGGCCTCCTGTTGTCAGGATGTTGGATCTTCTGACCTGATCCTTTGAGTTTCCCAGCTTCTGTATCTAATTTATCATCTCGTTATCTCTTTGTTTTACTTTCTGGAAGATTTCATAAACTATTTTTTCGAACTTTTCTTGTTGAATTTTAAATATTTACATTTTTAAATTCTCAGAGTTCTCTTTTGTTGTTCGCTGAATATTCCTTTTTCTAATAGGCTACCATTCTTCCATGAGTGGAATAGCTTCTCTTCTGTCTCCAGGAACATGATTCTTTTCCTTTTTTTGAACTTTTCTTCTCTCTACATTCTTTTCTCTGCACTTCTTACTTCTTTAATTTGGTTTCTGTCTTTCATATAGACTTCCTATTTATATTAAAGAGTGAGGTGCTAAACAGTTTACCAGAAGAGAACAAAGAAGTAGCTGATGGCGCTCTTCATTGCACCCTTTTGAGTCTTTTGAATTCTGGACCATATTAGTATAAAACCTATTCAAAAAACAAAACAAACCTTTTAGAAGTTTATTTTAAGCTTTAGGTGCATGGGTATAACTTATCCACTGAAGAACTTCACTGTAGAGATATTGAGATGGAGTGTCAAGCAGCTTTTTATCTGAAGAGACTTCTAAATGTCAACATTTCAAAGTCTCTCTGGGCCATTAAGTCTTTGCTGATAAGAATCTTCTAGACGCCTCTCTGGAGATGGGTGTTAGGGGAGGGTGTAAGCCTACCTGACAATTTTCTTGAATGAGTGTGGGAGGAAGGCTGGATATCCTATTGTTGAGAATGAAGTTTGTTAACCAGGAGCCTCAACACTCCCCTAACCACACATACAACTGGTCTGTCAGCCTCTAGGGAATGCTTCTCAAGCTATCTGTGGTGAAGGACCAGTTTTTAAATCTGATCTGTCAGGGACCCACATGTAGTTCTAACGTGCGTGGCTAGTCCATATCTCCTACCACACATGACTTCCAACTAGAGTTCAAACATCCAAACTGGTCTACATCCTGTTCAGCAAGAAAACTCCACTGAGAACTCACTTGAATGTTGAGGCAATTTTAATTTTCTATGAAAACTCTAAACACTTATTTATATTTTCTGTACTTATCTTATTAGGGCCAGTAACAAAGTCTGTGGGCCTAAACCAGTTCATGAACCACGATTTAAGACCACTGCTTTAGAAAAGAGCAATTCTCTAATCTCTTGCCTTGAGGAGGAGCTATCACCAGGCTTTGAAGGGGTGTTCGGGGGACATCGGGAGTGTTGGACTTCTCTGAGAATAGACTTTTAGCTCATCCCCCATTTCAACTCTGCAAGTCACTCCCACGTTCCTTGGTACCCTGTGTTTCCAATGATGTTTATCCAACTGAGCCACCCAGGCACCCCGAGAAGCCAGCAAGATTTTGAAAAGCATTTTTTAAAAAGATTTTATGTAAGAGGACCTTCTTGAACTTCTCATGTCCCATTATTGGTTCCTTTCTGCAGGCTTTGGGCCACAGCTTCTACTGCTTGGTCAAATCATTTACCCCTCCTTACTCTTTTTTTTTTTTTTTTTTAAGCTTTTTTTGCCTTTTTTTTTTTTTTAAGCAATTTATGCTTTTAAAAATCCCTTTCAAGGGCACCTGGGTGGCTCAGTTGGTCAGGCATCTGCCTTTGGCTCTGGTCTCAATCCCAGGGTCCTGGGATAGAGTCCAGAATCTGGCCCCTACTCAGTGGGGAGCCTGCTTCTACCTCTCCCTCTACCCATGCTTCCCTGCTTATGTTCTCTTTTGCTCTCTCTCTCTCTCTCAAATAAATAAATAAAATATTTTTTAAAAATTCTTTTCAAAATCTTGCTGGCTTCTCAGGGTGCCTGGGTGGCTCAGCTGGATAAACATCATACTCTTGATCTCAGCTCAGGTCTTGATCTCAGGGTTGTGAATTCAAGCCCGCATTGGGCTCCACATTAAGCATAGAGCCTACTTAAAAGAAGAAAAAAAAAAAGTACTGACTTCTTTGCACGGTTCATTGTAGGAATATGGAATTTCAAGGACCCAAAATAGCCACAATAATCTTGAAAAACAACAAATTTAGAGAACTTTATATCCCAATTTTTAAACTTACTGCAAATCTACAGTAATCAAGCAATCAGGTTTGATACTGGCATAAGGATAGACCTACAGATGGATGAAATAGAATTGAGAGTCATAAAGAAATCTTTATATTTGTGATCAGTTGATCTTTGATAAGAATGCCAAGACAACTCAGTGGGGTAAAGAATAGTCATTTCAGTAGGTGGTGTCAAGATAACTGGAGATCCACACACAAAAGAATAAAGCTGAACCCCGACCTCACACCACACACAGAAATTAACTTAAAATGGATCATAGACCTAAATGTAAGAGCTAAAATTATAAAACTCTAGAAGAAAACATAAGAGTAAATTTTCATGAGAAAAAGCTTTATTTGATGTAATACCAAAAGCATAAGTAACAAAGGAAAAAATAAATTAGTCATGAAGATTAAAAACTTCTGTTTCCAAATGACACCATCAAGAAAGTGAGAAGAGAACTATCACAAGAGAAAATATTTTCAAATCATATATCTGATAAGGGACTTGTATCTGGGATATATGAAGAACTTTTATGATCTATAATAAAAAGACAAATAACCCAATTTTTAAATGAGCACAAGATCCAAATAACATTTTTCCAAAGAAGATGTATCTTTGGCCAATAAGCACATGGAAAGATGTTCAACATCGTTAGCCATCAGGGAAAGACAAACTCAAAACTACAATGAGATGCCACTTGATACTCACTAGGAGGCTAACATCACAAAGACAGATAATAACAAATGCTCTTAAAGATGTGGAGAAATTGGAACCTCACATTGTATTCATGGGAATGTAAAATGGTATAACCATTTTGGAAAACAGTCTTTCAGTTCTTTAAAAAAGATAAACATAGACCAAGGACCCAGCAATCCCACTCTTGTGTATATATTCACACAATGAATGAATGTTCAAAGAAAAATTATTGATGGTAGTCAAAAAATGGAAGCAGCTCAAACAGTCAACAGCTGAAGATGGATAAGTCAAATGTGATATATCCATACAATGGAATTTTACTTAATGATAAAAAGAAATGAAGTATCCATACATGCTACAACATGAATTCTGGAAACATAATGCTTAGCAAAAGTCACAAAGTCACAAATGCTTCCATTTACACAAAATGCCCAGAATAGGGGAATCTATACAGAGAGAAAATGGATCAGTGGTTGCCTAGGATGGAGTCCAGGGGATGGGGAGGAAATGGTTATGGAAGTTTTTTTTTCAAGATGATAAAAATGTTCTGAAACTGATCATGGTGATGGATGCACGACTCTGTGAATATACTAAAAGCCACTGACTTTTGCACTTTGGATAGGTGAATTGTACAGTGTGAGTTACATCTCAATAAAACTGGAATTTCTAGAGTCAACGCAGCATGTCTGACTGCAAGTCTCCAGCATCATCACTCTTGAATGTGGAAGTCTCCAGCTTATCTTATGCACTGTGCTCTCACTTTATCAACGCATTAGATCCAACCTGAGGTGTCAACACTTCCTCTCAATCTGATAGTGACTCAAGGGATTGCTGTTGGCTCAAGGGGTGTACCAAGAAATGGTGTTTATTGAGGCAGACAAATTAATATAAACTGTGCCTAACTTGACACTCTTATTCCATAGAAAATAGTTTCTTTGCTTTTTAAAAAGAAATCTCCTTTTATTAACAGCCATCGGTACAAAAAGCTCCTCCCTACTTGCAAGGCTCAGAATGTGTTCTGAATGAGGGTGCAAACCCAGTTTGCTCATTTATTCAACAAATATTTATAGAGCATTCACCATGTGTTGGCTGCTCTGGCAGGTTCTGCAAATGCAATAAATGGCAGGCAAATTACAGAGAGGAGAGCTGAATAACTAAGCCTTGGTGCATGTGGACCTAAACCAGTCTGTCCTGGATCTCAAAGGGCAGAGGAATTGGTGGTGGTTAACTATTGAGGGATTCGGGGAAATGTCTACATAGCTTTTTTTTCTCTTTGAGAACTCAGGGTGGGTTTTTTTTGTTTTTAATTACATAAATATTAGAACAATGCTAACAGAAATGGGGAACAAAAGAAGTTTAACAACAGTTCTGCCCCCACCCTTCCCCCAGCTGATCTCATTTCAACCCGTTTCTCAGCTCCTACCCAAGGCTGAAGATTCTAGCTCCATTGATCCCTAGCTTTGGCCACCTCCATTCCATGCCTCTCAGAGGACCCAGTTCAGAGGACCTCCTAAGGCTCACTTTGAGAAATTCAGACCTGAGGCGTGGAAGCTTCTGGCAGCCAAGACCTCCCAGTTGCTCAGGAGGTAAAGGAGTAGATGTGAGTCCCAGTGCCAGTTTGCTTCGGGGCACATTCCACAGAGTCGGGCAGGGGAGGGCTGCGGAACATCAGGCCTCTGCTAGTCTGGCCAAAGGACGGGGGTGGGGTGTTTCCTCAACTGTGTAAACCTTGGCATTGGAGTTGTCCCATGTTCAGAGACCGGCCATGTGAACAGTGTCACCATCGAGTCAGTGGGTGACATCTTAGGAATGCGAGCCCCCACTCAATCGTGTTGGGCTGCAAGTCTGACCTCGCTGATGAGGAGAGGCAGCAGGCCAGCCCCAGGGACACTTTTCCACACTCTGCTGCGGAGAGTTGGGTCCAAATGCTAGCAAAGCCAAGAACGTGTTGTGAGATCTTGATGTGTCTCTTTACCTCTCTGAGCCCATTTGTTGGTCTGTAAATGGCGATAATAATCCTCACCCTGAGGGACGCTGTGGGGGTTAGAGATGGCAAGAAGCCTAGCACAGCGTCTTCCTCTCAGTGCGTGACTTGCCACTGTGTCTAGGACACCTACCTATTCTTGTGGGCTGAATTTCTAGGATTCAGCTTTGTTATTCTCACTCTCAGTGAATAGAATTTTTTCAATATTAAGAAGCTTATTGTATAATATGACTACAATGTAATACATGTTTATTATGGAATCTTTGAAAATTTCAGGAAGACAACACAAAATCAAAATAAGCCAGTAATCTGACCCCTCAGGAATAACCATAGCTAACATTTTCATTTTAACTCCCAGTCTTCGTTTTTTTTTTTTAATAGCTTGTAATTTTAATAGTGGTTCCAATGTAGTAATTACTTCATTACAAAGATACAGCAATATAAGTTATATCAATATCCTCTTATTCTAAAACGAAGCAAATTCAGGGGCGCCTGCGTGGCTCAGTTCGTTAAGCATCTGCCTTTGGCTTGGGTCCTGGTCCTGGGGTCCTGGGTTCAAGTTTGAGTGGGGCTCCCTGCTCAGCAGCAAGTCTGCTTCTCCCTCTTCCTCCCCTTCTGCTCCTGCTCCTGTTCTCTCTCTAATACATAAATAAAATCTATAAAAAAACAAAACAGAGCAAAAAACAGAGCAAATTCAGAATTTGGAACTTTTTTATAGTTTCAGGGGTAGAATTTAGTGATTTATCGGTTGCATGTAACACCCAGTGCTCATTATTAGCAAGTGCCCTCCTTAATGCTCATCACCCAATTATCCCTCCATCCAGTTCCCTTGCCTCCAGCAACCTTCAGTGTGTTTCCTAGAATTCAGTGTCTCTAATGGTTTGCCTCCCTCTCAATTTTCATCTTATTTTATTTTTCCTTCTCTCCCCCTCTGTTCATCTGCTTTGTTTCTTAAATTCCACGTATGAGTGATCATACATATTTGTATTTCTCTGACTGAATTATTTTGCTCAGCATAATACCCTCTAGTTCCTTCCATGTTGTTGCAAATGGCAAGATTTCGGTTTTTGATGGCTGAGTAATATTCCATTGTGTATATAAACCACGTCTTCTTTTTCTTTTTTAAAGATTTTATTTATTTATTTGACAGACAGAGATCACAAGTAGGCAAAGAAGCAGGCAGAGAGAGAGAGGAGGAAGCAGGCTCCCTGCTGAGCAGAGAGTCCGATGTGGGGCTCGATCCCAAGACCCTGGGATCATGACCTGAGCCGAAGGCTGAGGCTTTAACCCACTGAGCCACCCAGGTGCCCCTATACCGCATCTTCTTTATCCATTCATCTCTTAATGGACTTCTGAGCTCTGTGATTTATGTACGTAGTGTCATGAAGTACACACATTTAGTTACTGACTTGTGTTCTACTCTAAGTATCTGTCACAATTCTCATACAATAACATGTAAAGTAACTAGCATTTAAAATACTAATAGCTCATAGTATGATTATACCATAAGTATTTAACCAACCCCCTATTTTTTTAAAAGATTTTATTTATTTATTTGACAGATAGAGATCACAGGTAGGCAGCGAGACAGGCAGAGAGAGAGGGGGAAGCAGGCTCCCCGCCGAGCAGAGAGCCCGATGTGGGGCTCGATCCCAGGACCCTGGGATCATGACCTGAGCCGAAGGCAGAGGCTTTAACCCACTGAGCCACCCAGGCGCCCCTAACCAACCCCCTATTGTTAGTTATGGCCTGTTCTCACTCTTATAAATCTTATCCTCATGAATATTCGTAAAGCTAAATCTTTCACAAATTGCTGATTATTTCCCTAAGATAAATTTCTAAAATGAAACTACTACCTTGAAAGGTAAACACATTTTTAAGGCTTTTGAGACCCAGTGACAAATTAACTAGACAGGAAAGACTTTTTAAATTTGTGTTTTATCTATTTTTTTTAAGATTTTTTATTTATTTGACAGAGAGATCACAAGTAGGCAGAGAGGCAGGCAGAGCGAGAGGGGGAAGCAGGCTCCCCGCTGAGCAAAGAGCCTGACGCAGGGCTTGATCCCAGGACCCTGGGATCATGACCTGAGCCGAAGACAGAGGCTTAACCCTCTGAACCACCCAGGTGCCCCTTATCCATCTATTTATTTTAATATTTCTCTTTTTCTGCTTGTAAAACAAATACATTCTTGTCAAAAAAAAAAAATCAAACATTATAGAGATATATACTAAAAAGGATTTCAAATTTCCCTTAATTCTGTTGTCCAGAGATCATTGCTATTAACAGTCTGGTGTACACTAGGAATACCTTGAATGAGTCCAATTAGATACTTAGATTCAATTGATGACCATGTTTTAAGCATCTGCCTTCCTTTCTCTTCATTTCTTACAAGCCCAGGCTGAGTCACGAGTGAGCTCCTTCTCTGAAGGTGGCCTATGGCCAGGTCTACGCCATTCACACCCTTGGCACAGCCCAGTCTGGTTATCACGGGCAAGCTCGGGCAGCCACCTCAGCCTCTCTCCGGAATCCACTGTGGGTCCCCTCTCCCTGGAGAGGAAAAGCAAGAAGGGGATGCCAGAATGGGGCTCTAAACATAGGTTTTGGCCCTCACCCTCTGGATACCCAGGGGAAGTGATGAAAACACCTGGGATGTAGCCAAGTCTGGAATCATCCCTGGGCATTCTAGAAACAGGTCATTAGCAAAGGACTATCTGAACATATCTACACACACAGGGAACAAACGTCTGTGAGCTCACACACAATTCGATACCTAGATTCGGTATGCCCAGCAGCGGTCTCTGCATCCATGACCAAGCTCAGTTCTCTACCGAAGGCTTGTCTGCAGATGCTTGTGAGATGTGTTTACGTATGAGAGATTAAGTTGTCTCTGGAGGGGACCTCCCACTGCCATAGGAGACCAGAGTTACAAAGAAAATCCTGTTGGTGATAGCGGAAAGTCCCGTATGCTAGAAGGGTTCAGTGGTATACTAGAGGGGTATGACAAGGCAGCATTCCACCCAAGCTGACCACACCCCAACCCACCCACACCTTCCATTCAGGGCTAGCTCTATTTTCAGAGACAGGCTCCTACGACACTTCTTAATGCTGACTGTTCATGGTAATTCCAGCCAATAAGTTCTCTTCTGTGGCTGCTATGATCCTTAAAAGAAGATCCATGAAATCTTCTTGGTCATTGGCAAGAGAAGTAAGAATTTCACTTGGCCCTATTTCGTCTCAAGGTCGGTTTTTTGTTTCTTGGGTTTTTTGTTTTTTTTTTTTTTGAGACTCTGGTTCATTACGTGTGTATGATAACTCCTTGACTTTACACAATGTGAATAATATGCATTATCTTTATTCTTTGAGTTGTTGGACCTATTTTCACATGTCCTTTCCTTGTAACATTTAAGTCTGTCGGTATCAGTGTTCTCGTGCATTACAATCCTTAATATCCTGGGTCACCAAATAGAAGCTCCAACAGCCCATGTGTAAGGAAACATACGATAATAATAACAAACTGGGGGATGCCTGGGGGGGTTCAGTCATTAAGTGTCTGCCTTCAGCTCAGGTCATGATCCAAGGGTCTTGGGATTGAGCCCTGCATTGGACTTCCTGCTCAGCGGGAGGCAGGCTTCTCCCTCTTCCTCTGCGGCTCCCCCTGCTTGTCTTCCCTCCCTTGCTGTCTGTCTGTCTGTCTCTCTCTCTGTGTCAAATAAATAAATGAAATCTTTTTTAAAAATAATAATACTGGGATTTATTGAGTGCCAACCACGTGCAGGTCTCTGTTGTAAGCACTTTGCTGTCATCAATACATTTAGTCCTCACAACAATTCTGTCAGGAAGACACTTGTTATTTTCATTTTACATATGAGGAATTTGAGGCACAGAGAAGTTAATGACTTGCTCAAGGTCACGCAGGTAGTAGAACCAAACAGTTCTCGTAAGCTCACGGCCTGTAACTGCCAACATTTTGCTGTTCAGCATTGTGGTTTTTTGCCCTGGGTAAGGAAAGGCACTTTGTTTTACTTTAGAAAACTGAGGTCATAAATATACTTAACATGGGTTAAGTGTGTCTTTGTTCAGGATATAAATTTGAAATATCTGTGTGATGTACCTTTAGATTTTATTTGTTTATTTGTTTGTTTATTGAGAGAGTGCTCAAGTGCACAAGTGGGGAGAGGGGCCAAGGGAGAGGGAGAAAGAGAATCCCAAGCAGGCTCCATGCTCAGTACAGACCCCCCCACCCCCTATCCAGGGCTCCATCCCACCACCCAGAGATCACGACCTGAGCTGAAATCAAGAGTCAGATGCCCAACCAACCGAGCCATCTGGGCACCCCATGTACCTTTTAATTTTAAGAAGTTTTTCAGACGGCAGAAATTTAACCTTTGTGATGTCTATTAATCTTTTCCTTTGTGATTTCTGTCACTTTTTTTTAAAGATTTTGTTTATTTATTTATTTATTTATTTGAGAGAGAGAGAGAGCACATGAGCAAGGGGAGGCACAAAGGGAGACAGAGAGAGAGAACCTCAAGCAGACTCTGCATTAAGCTTGGAGCCCAACTCAGGCTTGATCTCACCACTCTGAGATGAGGACCTGAACCGAAATCAAGAGTCAGATGCTTAACCAACTGAGCCACCCAGGTGCCCCCACATTTTTTATGTTTGGAAAATCCTTCCCCGTTACAGGATCACTATCTTGTCTTCTGTTTTTATTGTTCCTTTTTGACCTTTAATTATTATTTAAGTTATTTGAAATTTATTTGATGAATAATGTATCCCTTGCCCTGATAAGTTTGTGGTATTTCCTTAACATTCATTACGTTCTAATTTATTCTAAGATCGGTTTCAAAGTTGACTGAGCTGCTTATTTAATAGATGTTCTTTTCTAGAGCAAGTCTTCCCCCTTTTTTCTTTTTTTCTTAACTATCATGCCTTAATGTTTTGCCAAATAAACAGTAGAATTATTGCATTAAGCAATTTTTTTTTTTTTTTTTTTTTTTTTTTTTTTGTCAGAGAGAGAGGGAGAGAGAGCGAGCACAGGCGGACAGAATGGCAGGCAGAGGCAGAGGGAGAAGCAGGCTCCCCGCCAAGCAAGGAGCCCGATTTGGGACTCGATCCCAGGACGCCGGGATCATGACCTGAGCCGAAGGCAGCTGCCCAACCAACTGAGCCACCCAGGCGTCCCTGCATTAAGCAACATTATTGTTGGTTAACCTAACAACTTAATTTGAGAAGTTGATTTATTTAAGATATTCAGATTTCTGTTTTTTTCCATTTTATTTTATTTTTTTAAAGATTTTATTTATTTTTTTGAGAAAGAGAGAGAGAGAGAGAGCACAAGCTGGGGGACCAGAAGAGGGAGAGGGAGAGGCAGGCTCCCCACTGAGAAGGGAGCATGATGAGGGGCTTAATCCCAGGAGCCTGGGATTATGACTGAATGGAAGGCAGACACTTAACCTACTGAGCCACCCAGGAGCCCCAAATGAAAGCATTTAGATTTTTTTTTTTAAGATTTTATTTATTTATTTGACATACAGAGATCACAAGTAGGCAGAGAGGCAGGCAGAGAGAGGGGAGGGGGAGAAGCAGGCTCCTTGCTGAGCAGAGAGCCCGATGCGGGGCTTGATCCCAGGACCCTGGAATCATGACCTGAGCCGAAGGCAGAGCTTTAACCCACTGAGCCACCCAGGCACCCCAGCATTTAGCTTTAACATGGCTTTTACTTGGACACCTGGGTGGCTCAGTGGGTTAAGCCTCTGCCTTCAGCTCAGGTCATGATCTCAGGGACCTGGGATTGAGTCCTGCATCAGGCTCTCTGCTCAGCAGGGAGCCTGCTTCCTCCGCTCTCTCTGCCTGCCTCTCTGCCTACTTGTGATTGTTCTCTCTGTCAAATAAATAAACAAAATCTTAAAAAAAAAACATGGCTTTTACTACATTGCATAATATTTTTTGATTCCCATAATTCCCATAACTATGAAATCTATAATTGATTTTTTAAAAACAACTTTTTTGGAATATATATATATATATATGTCTTATTCACCTGTTTAAAGTGTATAGTTCAATGGGTTTTAATATATTTAGAAAATTGTACCCTGAAACAAATAATACATTATATGTTAATTTAAAAAATAATTTTTTTAAAGATGCTAAAAAAAAAAAAAAGAATTGTGCAACTAACACCATCATTTGTTTCCAGAACGTTTTCATCAGTTTTAAAAGAAAACCTGGGGACACCTGGCTAGCTCAACTGGAAGAGCATGTGATTCTTGATCTAGAGATCATGAGTTTGAGTCCCATGTTGCATGTAGAGATTGCTTAACTAAATAAACCTTTTTTAAAAAGCAGGAAAGTGGGGCATGTGGGTGGCTCAGTTGGTTAAGCATCTGACTCTTGATTTCAGCTCAGGTCATGATCTCAAGGTTGTGAGACTGAGCCCTGTGTTGGGCTCTGCACTGGACATGGAGCCTGCTTAAGATTCTCTGCCTCTCCCTCTTCTCTCTCTTCCCCCTCCCTCAAGGGAAAAAAAAAAAAGACAGAAAGGAAGAAAAAGAAACCTACCAGGATTACTTATTCCTCACTTCTCCCAGTCCCTGGAAGCCACTACTCAACTTTCTACCACCATAGATTTACCCATTTTAGACATTTCATATAAATGAAATTCTAGAATATGAGGCCTTTTGTGTCTGGCTTCTTTCATTTAGCATAATATTTTCAAGGTTCATCCATGTTACCCCTTGTGTCAGTGCTGCATTCCTTGCCATCACTGGATAACATTCCATTGTACAGATACACTACGTTTGATTTGGTTTTGAGACCAAACGGACTGATGGATATTCGGGTTATTTCTGCCATGGCTGTTATGAACACAATGCTGTTATGAACATTCAGGTACAAGTTTTTTGTGTGGACATATGTTTCCCTTTCTCTTGGGTGGTATCTGGGAGTGGAATTGCTAGATCATACGGTTAACTCTATGCTTAACCTTTGAAGAACGGTCAAGCTGTTCTCTAGAGTGGCTACACCATTTTTCATTTCCACCAGCCACGAGACTTCCAGTTTCTTCACATCTGCATCAACAGCTGTTATTTCAATACTTTTTGTTGTAGCCATTCTAGCAGGTGTGAAATGGTACCTCATTTACTTGCAATGATAACTAATGATGATGGTTATGAGTATCTTCTCATGTGAACTGTGGCTGTCCATATAGCACTTTCAAAAAATGGTCATTTTTAATTGGATCATTTGTCTTCCTATTTATTGAATTGAATGAATTCCTTATATGGGCTAGATATTAATCCCTTATGAGATACATGATTGTTAAATCATGTTCTCCCATTGTATGAGTTCTATTTTTCACTTTCTTTCTTCTTTTTTTTTTTACAGTCTTGAGGTCTTTTATTTTCTTTATATTTATCATGCCATGAATTTTCTTTTCACTTTCTTGATGGTGTTATTTGAAACACAGAAGTTTTTAATGTTGATGAAGTTCAATTTATTGTTTCTTTTATTGCTTATGTTTTTGGCATCTAAAAACCCATTGCCCAACCCAAGGTCATGAAGATTTACTCCTATACTTTCTCCTAAGTGTTTTACAGTATTAGTTTCTTAATTTAGGTCTGTGATCCATTTGGGGTATTTTGTTTGTTTGTTTTAAGTTGATTGATTATTGATTGGTTTAAGAAATGTCTACACCTAATGTGGGGCTCAAGCTCAAGAGTTACATGCTTGGGGCACCTGGGTGGCTCGGTGCGTTAAGCCTCTGCCTTCGGCTCGGGTCATGATCTCAAGGTCCCGGAATTGAGCCCCTCATCGGGCTCTCTGCTCAGTGGGGAGTCTGCTTCCCCCCTCTCTCTCTGTCTGGCTCTCTGCCTGCTTGTGGTCTCTCTCTCTCTGTCAAATAAATAAATAAAATCTTAAAAAAAAAAAAAAGAGTTACATGCTCTACTAAGTGAGCCAGCCAGGCATCCCTCTATGATCCATATTGAGTGAATTTTTGTATGTGGTGTGAGGCCAGGTTTCAACTTCATTCTTTTACATATAAATTTACATTGTCATTTGCTGAAAAGATCATTGAATTGTCTTGGCATCCTTGTTAAAAATCAATAAATATGATCGTTTATCTCTAGACTCTCAATTCTTTTTTATCGATCAATATGTCTATCCTTAAGTAAGTACTATGCAGTCTTGACTATTGTGTATTTGAATTTTTAGTTTATTCTTTGGAATATAAATGTGTATTGAAAGCATTATTTTAAACTTTCAAGTTTTAAAAAAATTTTTTTAGATTTTATTTATTCATTTATTTTAGACAGAGAGACTGAGCGTGGTGGGGGGGGGGGGTGGTGAGAAGCAGAGGAAGAGGAACAAGCAGACTGTGCTGAGCATGGAGCCCAATGTGGGGCTTGATCCCACAACCTCGAGATCATGACCTGAGCCAAAATCAAGAGTCGGGCACTTAACCATCTAAGCCACCCAGGTGCCTCTAAACTTTCAAGTGTTTAGATACTTAAGCTTTAGTATTCTGTTTTATGACATGTGGTCATTTAAGGCTTAATTTGCAGTTTTATTGCACTTTAGCTTAAAAAAAAAAAGGTAAGAATTTCATAAAGTACACTGCCCCATTTGTAATTATTAGGCTTATGAATTATAATATTTAGAATTGCCCTGTCCACACAGTAACCACTAGCCACATGTGACTATGGAGCAACTCAAAATGTGACTAATGTAACTAAGGAACTGAATTTTAAAATTTCATTTGACATTTTCATCACCCTCGAAAATTTCCTCATGCCCAGTTGCAATCAGTTTCCATTCCACCCTTGTGGCAGGCAATCTGCTTTTTGTCTCCCATCCAAGTACTAACCAGGCAGGACCCTGCTTAGCTTCTGAGATCAGATGAGATCGGGCACGTTCAGGGTGGTATGGCGGTAGACTGCTTTTTGTCTCAATAGATTTGCCTATTCTGGACATTTCATAATAATAGAATCATACAGTTTGCAGTCTTTTGAATCTGGTTTCTTTCACTTAACATAGTATTTTGAGGCTCATTCATACTGTAGTATGTATCCAGGCTTCATTCCTTTTTATTGTTGAATAGTGGTCCATTATATGGATATACCGCATTGTATTTCTCCATTTACCCATTCGTGGACATTTGGGTTGTTTCAATTTTATGAAATTTTAATTAATTTAAAATGTAAATACTGAAGCCGGTAAAATAGCTCTCCTTCATCCACAATTTTATTGCATTGGGAAGACTACATTTCTCTTGAACCTCTGAAAATTTAATGTACGAATTGAAATGTGCTGTAAGTGTAAAATATACACTGAATTCTGCAGACTTAGAATTAATAGGCTTAAAAACATAAAGTAAAAGATTGAAAGAAAGAAGAAGAAACAGAGACTCTCAAGATAAGTTTGAAAGATTAACAAAAATCACAAAATAGAGTTTGTAGAAGTGAGGGCGGATGGGGGGTAAGCATTAAAAACTCACCTCTGGGGGAACCTGGGTGGCTCAGTGGGTTAAGCCTCTGCCTTCAGCTCAGGTCATGATCTCAGGGTCCTGGGATCGAAGCCCGCATCGGGCTCTCTGCTCAGCAGGGAGACTGCTTCTCCCTCCCCCTCTGCCTGCCTGTCTACTTGTGATCTCTCTCTCTCTCTCTGTCAAATAAATAAATGACATCTTAAAAAAAAAAAAAAACTTACCTCTGAATACTTCTAGGGGTGAAAGTACCCCCTCGTATTATTTACAGACATTGCGCTATTTTACATGTATTATCTCTTTTCATCTTCCCGGTGACACAGGTGAGGTTGGGGCTATCATTTGTTCCTATTTTGTGCTTGAAGAAACCAAGCTTAGAGGGACTTAGCTTGTCCAAGCTCACCGGGCTAGCATGTAAGAAAGCCAGATCTGGCACCACTGACACTTCAAAGACCACCTTTGTACCCATTACAGATCAATGGAAAGTTCACCAAGAATGCAAACCAGATGTGTGTTTGGCTCCAGCCTGGCCTTTAGCTTTAAGGAACAGCTGGCACAATGAACAGACCAGGAGAGGCAAGAGGATGACTTCGTAAAAATAGGGGGGGCTCTTTGCTCAAAAGTGACAAATTACTTCACCTGCCACCAGCCAATTCAGTCTTTGAGAAGGATCTTCTGTTACAATGAGGCTCAGACCCTGCCCCCTCATCCCTGAGAATTTCCAGAACACCCTTGGCCTTCAGAGGCGGCACCCACAAAGCCTGGCAGCAACCCCCAGCCCAGCTGGTCCATAAGATAACCCGCCCAAGGGACTGCGGGAAGAAGCCAGCCTGGTGACGCCCAGCTGCTCTCTTGCTGACGTCTGTCCCCAGCAGACACCATCCCTCCAGGGAGTCCGGGCTCAGCCGAGAGGCCTCTGGTTTCAAGACCAGCTCTATGGAGCTCTCATAACACTGCCTTTCCAGAGCCTTCTGCAACCAGAATGGCCCCCAGCCTTCTGAAGGAGGGTGCAACCCAGTCAGCGTTCAGTCCGCGGCAGGGACTGGGGTGCAGGGGTACGGTGGGGGCCTGTCTTTCTTAGCAGAAATGACTGACACCAAGGAGGGTTCTTGCCTCCGGAGAGTCAGCAGCCCCAGACTGCTGACGTGTGCGGGGCTGAGCACTGCGAGCCTAGCGGCGCTGTTTTTGCCCAGCAGAGCGCTGTCAACAGGCAGAAGGCGAGTGGTGATGCCGCTGGGCTTGAGGGCTGGGCATAGGGCTGCCTGAGCCTTGCTGAGGGCTGGGGCCCCACCAGCCTACAGAACATAGGCCCGCCTTCACTGCTGGTTCACAAGAACCCCGGGAAGGGTCATGGTGACCTTTTTTTTTTCTCACCGCTTTGCTGTCACCTTGATCGGAATGCATTATTCCTCACCTGCTTGGAAGAGGTATTGTTCAGGGTTATGCTCGGCGGTGAGCATCCGTCAGAGAGGACTCTTGGCCCTGATAGGCTTCCAAATGCCCTGCAGCAGCAGCCCGGGTCGCCTGCCGTAATGGGCACTGCGCACCAGAATACTGGGGGTACTCTCGCTTGACGTAGGAGCCAGATTCCGGAAAAGTCGTCCTCAGGCTGAATCCCACTGGGGCGAGATTGCAGATTATGAATGCATGGGAGTTGCTACCCTACCACAAACACTGATGTCAATTTTATCTTTATATCTCTAAATATGTTATCTACATTTAATTTTTACTTAATTTATTTAATTTGTTTTAGTTATTTAATTTATAATGTATATTTATAAAATATAATTATTATATATGATATTATAGTATATATTATATAATTATTACATATTATATATTATAATATTACATTATGTATTATGTATTATTGTAATTATAATTATTATGATTATATAATTTATAATTATATAAGATCATATAATTATACTATAATTGTATAATTTATTTCTGTTAATATATTATATTATATATATTATATAATATATATAATATTATATATAATAACATATATTAATATATTAATATTGATTGATTGATTTGATTACATTTTATCTTTACTTCTGTTTTTCCTGATTATAAAAGAATGACCTTCTGGTTGTCAGAAATTCAAACTGAGGGGGTACATGACTCAGTTGGTAGAGTGTCCAACTCTTGATCTCTGGGCTGGTGAGTTCGAGTCCCACCCTGGGTGTAGAAAGATTTCTTTAAAAATTCAAATTAGGAAAATACATAACTTAGGGAAATTCCTTATTGTGACACAAATTCCTTCCATATTTTTTCCTGTGCTTTACAAATGTATAGTAGTCTAAAACAGATAGTCTGAATTTTTTGTTTAATTTGTATCAATACAAGATCATAATCATATTTGTAATGACTTTTTCCTCCACTAGATATGTTTTATATATCTTGCCATGTTTATGCATAAGGATCTAACTCATCCTTTTTCTTTTGATATTTTTTAAAGATTTTATTTATTTATTTGACAGAGAGAGACACAGGAGAGAGGGAACACGAACAGGGGGAGTGGGAGAGGAAGAAGCAGACTTCCCACCACCAAGCAGGTAGCCTGATGCAGGCTCGATCCCAGGACCCTGGGATCACCACCTGAGTAGGCAGACACTTAACGACTGAGCCACCCAAGCACCCCTAACTCATTGTTTTTAAAGACATACGTAATATTTCATTGTGTGGATAAAATGCACACTGGAGAACATTTTCTGTGAGAGAAACTCCCACAAGTGCACTTATTAGGTAAACGGATGAGAATATTTTAAATTTTAATAGATAATTTCCAAATCATCCTTCAGAAAAGAGTGTAGGAATCTGGGTACATTTGGTAGTAAATTACGTTTGCATTCCACTACGTGTATGAAGATGCTTGTTTATCCACATCATCACTGACTCTGAATGTTATCAAACTAGTTAAATCTTTGCAACCAGTGTAATGGGGACACGCATGTACACACGTGCACACACACAGGCACACACACAGGCAGGCATGTGTGCGCACGCTTCAGCCATCTGCTTCCTCAGTGACCTGTTGGTTAGCATCTTCTATTTTTCTGTTGGGTTCACTTTAAAGACCTCTGTGTATATCAGAGAAATCAGTCCTCTGTCCTATGTGTTGCAATCATTTTTCTCATTTGTCTTTGTCTTCTGACATTTATGGTGGCGGTGCAGGGAGTGGCTGGCGCACGGGGTCTGAAGGCCAACTCCAGCTTCATCGCCAACAAACAAGACAAATGACCATAGTTTCGTTACTCAACCTCTTGCTCCATGTCTGTAAACTGAGGAATCAGAACAGCACTTAGGTCACAAGGTTGTTACAAGAATGAAATGAGTGCAGGCATATAAAGTGTTCATCCTTGGGGTGCCTGGGTGGCTCAGTGGGTTAAGCCGCTGCCTTCGGCTCAGGTCATGATCTCAGAGTCCTGGGATCGAGCCCCGCATCGGGCTCTCTGCTTGGCAGGGGGCCTGCTTCCTCCTCTCTCTCTGCCTGCCTCTCTGCCTGCTTGTGATCTCTGTCTGTCAAATAAATAAATAAAATCTTTAAAGTGTTCATCCTAGTGCTTGCATGAAATAAGCACTAAAGTCGTATATACCATTTTATTATTATTATGCATTCCAATAGTTTTAGTTTTATGCAGTCAAATCTATTGATCCTTTATGGTTTCTGGATTTCCTGTCATACTTATGAAGGCCTTTCTCCATCTAAGATTAGAAAAATATTCGGGACACCTGGGTGGTTCAGCGGGTTAAACAGTGGACTCTTGGTTTCAGCTCAGGTCATGATCTCAGGGTTGGGAGTTTGGGTCCTACTTTGGGTTCATGATCAGTGTGGAGTCTTCTTGTCCCTCTCCGTCTCCCTCTGCCCCTCTCCCCACTCTCTCTCTCTAGAATAAATAAATAAAATCTTTTTAAAAAAAGAAAGAAAATTATTCATCAAAGGTGCTATTGAAAGGAGTCTTCGGGAATCCATTCACAATATGAATTCCCCTCCCCCATTTTGCTCTCTTGTAAATTAATTTGGCTGTTCGCACACCAGGATTTTTTCCCCCAGGAAGATAATTTAATTTAATTTTACTTAAAATGGAGGCTAAAAGTCCAAAATCAAGGTGTCAGTGGGGCTTGCTCCCACCCAAAGGCTCTAGGGAAGAATCCTTCCTTACTTCTTGTATCGTCCAGTGGATGCTGGCAATCTTTGGCTTTCTTTGGTTTGGGATGGCTAAGTCCGATCTCTGCCTCTGTCTTTGCATGGCCATCTTACCTCTGTGCGTCTAAGTCCCTGTTACCCCCCACCCCCCAGTTTTATTGAGAAATACTTGACATACCTCCCTGTATAAGTTCAAGGCATATGACACGATGGCTTGATTTATATACCTTGGGAGATGACCACCACAATAGGCTCAGCTAACAGCCATCCTTCCGGTGCAGTCTGTCTTGGTCTCTGTGGTGCAAGGGGGTGTTTCAGACCTACCCCATAGTCTTGAATCCTCTCGGCGGTGTCTTATTCTTGAATAATTGTTAGCTGTTCTTCTTGGGAGAGGGAGTGAAGTCAGTAACAACCTAGATCACCATCTTGGGGACATCACAGCTCAGGAGTTTTTTAAAGGGGAGCCCTGTTGCATTTAGCATGTGTGCAATGACCAAGTCGGGTTGTCTTTACAGTGTCTTGGTTTAGGGAACAGACTATGCTCGCTTTGCAATTTTATGTCCAAACGGTGGGCCTGGCAGGTCATACCACCCATTCCCCCTTCATAAACTAAACAACTTGTACTTGTCAAAAGTGCCAGCTCCGTGCCAAGTCCCTGCCCTGAAGGACTTCACAGTCCAATGAGAGAACAGAAAAGTCATCAGAGGGAGGGTGTCATCAAAGCCTTATGTTAGAAATAACATCCCTAATGGAAGAAACTGCTCATTGGGTCAATACCAAGGAGGGGAGCAGAGGACATTCCAAACAGTGGGGACAAGATGTTCAGTCACTACTCTACAAATCTGTGTCTGCCTCTAATGCATCAGACTCTCTTTCTACCCCCTCCACAAAGGCATAGAGAACAGGAGGATAATCTGTAGCCCTGGAAAGGAGTGAGGGATGGAGAGTAGCTAGAGGCCAGATCCCAGAGCTTCAGACTCAGACTTCTGTCCCAGTTATAGCCTTAGGAAAGCGGCTTCCCTCCTCTGCGGCTCACTTAGCTCGTCCCTAATGTGCAGCCCCAGCTCATGTCCTTAGGCAGCTGTGGAAATCCTGTAAGATTACACATGTGTAAACATTCTGTCCTGTACAATGTAAATATTTGACACCCTCGGGTACTTTGAGCTGCAAATTAATAACTGGAGTGGTTCCTACTGAGGGGGCTTCGCTGTGGGTTCAGCCTGTCTGCATTCCCTAGGGCTCCCACACCTGCTGCCCGCAGATGGGACAGCTTCTAGCGGGGTCCCAACTCCCTGTCCACAGTCCGCCCTGGTCTCCTGAGTCTTGATTCCTGCCTCTCCTAGTCTTGTTGTTAACCCAGGTCAGGACTCCAATGCCCTTTAACCCTAACAAAGATACCCCACAGGAAGGTCAAGCCTCCTTACCTGCTAGGTTGTTCGTAGCGGGATGGGAATCTGCTCCCCAACCCCGGGTACCTACTGTGTTCCTTTGGCCTTGTTTTCCCCAGGCATTGGCACAGGCACCTTCCTGTCACTGGCGATTCTACCATCTGCTTATGAATAAGAGTTATAGGCATAGAGGTAGGTCAGATGCACATCACCCAGCCAGACCTCAACTCCTCCCCATGCTGCGAGAGCCCAGAGAACTGCATCATTCTAGAGATCTGAAGACCACTGCAGAGCATAGCACCCCGCAATCCTAGTCCTGTGCAGAGAGCACAGAAAGGCACCTGGCCGGTAGAGGGTCCCTGATGGGAGTTAGGGAAACCTGTGTTCCGTTTTCAGCACTGTCTAGTTATGGGAACTTGGACAAGTCCCTTCTTTGCTCTGGTCTTCAGTTTCTCCATTTATAAAATGAGAGGGTAGGCCATTGGGCTGTCCTGTTGGCAGAGGGACATGTGCATGGTTTGAGGTTGAATGCCTTTAGGTGGGGCTGGCACTTCCCAGTGAGAAGCGTTTGTCCCCACTTTTACAGCTGAAGGCACCTGAATTTGTGTTCTTGGCTGCTCCGCAATCCTGGCTCTTGGGAAAGGAGTCAACAGCCCCTGGGCTTTTGGGCACCATTATTTAAGAGGCAGAACACTTCACTGGCCGCCAAAGGGAAGAGGTAAATGCAGAACCAGATCAGGCTAGGTTACCTCACCTTTTGGAGGTCAACCTTGACCCCAGATGCAAACACTGAAGCAGTCACTGGGTTTCCCAAGGCCTGTGGTCCTCGTGGCAACAAGAATTCTTTCGTGCTTTTCTCCCACACTTACTAAGAGGCTGGCCTGGCTTCATAGGACCTGCTCAGAAGGACACAGTACCACAGAGGGTCCCCACCTGGTTTAGTGCTCTGCTGTTGCCATCTTGAAATTCTCAATAATTTTGAACTTGGGATCCCATATGTCCATTCTGTACTGGGCCCTACAAATTACTGTGGGTTACATTATACCCATTTGGCAACCTTTTATCATGTGTCTATAAGCCCCTCCCATTAGGGTACTGGTTCCTAAGACAGACTCAGTGATTACCAGAAGAAGAACATTCTGAAGGATTCTTCTTCTCCTTCAAGGTCCAGCTGAGATGGCATTGATGCCCATGAGGTCTCCTCTGACCTCCCCAATGGATGTTCTCCTATTTTCCTACTTTGTCCATATCTTACATAGCACCCATCACTCTCTACAATTGATCACAAACTCCCTGTTGGAATTAGTCATTTCCACAGTACGCCCTCTGTGCTCTGACTTGCCCCCAGTGGATGGATGCTCACTTAATAAGTGTTTGCTGACTGACTGGAGAGCAAACAGAGCTATCTACTCAGTACAGAGTACGGGGCACTGCATACAGTGGGTGCTCAATCAATGTGCTGACTCATGCTCTGAGCAGGCCTGGTGGTTACATCCCATGGCCAGGCCCTCCCCCAAGGCAAGAGTTCCCATGGACAATCACTGTCTCCTTTTCCTACATAGTGAGGCTAGAGCCCACGAGGTCCACAGCGGGACTTCTCAGATACAGCGTCTCCTGGTGCAGAGGTCGAGGCAAATTATCGCCTACCCACCTTTGCTGTTCCAAAGTGCCCGCGGGCGCGATTATATTAAAAACTCCAGACACTTGCAAAGCACTTCAAAGTCTGCAAGCCACTTTCATAAACATTATCCTCAAACTGTCCTATAAGTCGGGACAAACACTTCAATACCAGTGATGTGGTGGTTGTTTTAACATTTTTTTCTTTTACTACTCATTGTTCATTCTCTTTTATTGTTCGCTAAGGCTCATTGAGGAAAAATTTAAAAATACAGAGAAAGCAAAAAGGGAGAGAATACTAGAGAGGACACCGTTCCCATTTAGTCCATAGCTTCTCAGATTAACCTAAAAATCGGATAATGCTAGCACTGTTTTGTGATCATGTGATGCCCGTTTTTCACAGGTGGCTAATCGAGGTCCGGGGTCCCATAGTGAGGGAGGGGCCGTGCTGAAGCCTGACTCCAGGGGTTATCAGAAGCCACTATCCTTATCCTGGAATCCGGCTGCTGCTCCAATTCCAAAGGGGCCAGAGAGACTGATTGCCCCTCTATTTGATGGCCGTAGGAAAGGGATCCCAGCAACAAAGTGATTGCTCTGTTGGGCTGAGGGGAAAAGACACCACAAGTGTCCCGGTGCCCCACCATTCACCAGGGGTGAGGCTGGGCGGGGCCTAGGCTGCAGAACTGGACTTTGTCTTGCAGTAAACAGCCCCAGGGATGACCGGGGTCGGCTCTCGGGCAGGGGGCCCAGAGGAAGCCGGTGCTGGGTGGCAGAATCAAGCCCGTATACCACTGACCCCAGAGAGAAACTGGATATTTGTTTGGTAGCCTTGAACAGCCTGTGCCCTTTGTATTTTTAGAAAGGGAGTGAGGGCACAGCAGTGACCCAGCGGCTGCCTCATTGCCCTGGGGCATTGCCCCGGGCTCTGAAAGGGTCCTTCCAAGATCGGTCCGGGCCAGCGGCTCCGGGCAGGGCTAGCCGGCCTGCCTGTCTTTCCTCCTGCCATCCCTCCCTCCCTCCTTCCTTTCTTCTTCCTCCTTGCCCCAGCACACACTACTGCTGTGTCAGGCACCAGAGGAAAAATTTCCTCAGCGATCTGGCCTTCCAAAGCTAAGCAGAAGCTCACAGAACAACACAGTGTTTAAGAGTTAGAGCTCGGGCCTCAGACAGACCTGGGTTCAAACTTGGGCTCCGCTCTCTCTAGCTGTGTGACTCCATGTGACTTAGTCCCTCTGAGCGCGTGCTTCTCCCATAAGGTTTCTATGAGAAGGGAGAAAATGCTTAGAAAAACTCAGAAGAGTGACGGAACATGGTGAGTTATGAACAGATGCAGCTCTTAGGAGAGAGACCATAAATCTGGAAAACTTCTGGAATTTGGGCTGTTTAATTTGTTCAGCACCCACAGTGGATCTAGTTCTAGAGAATGCCTGAGGGCGGGGTTAGAAGCGGCCTGGACCCACTGGACGTTTTTGCTAAGGGTTTGACAGAGTTTGGTAGAAGTTCTTTCCTTCCATGTCTATAGACCGGCCCGGGAGCTAGGTCATCACAATGAGGGAGGAGGCGGGGATCCTCTCGTTCTCCAAAGGAGGAAGCTGGAGAAACAGGGAGGTGGCACAGCTGGCCCCAGGCCACGGAGAGAAGAAATGTCAGCCAGGCTCCATTCTGCTCCAAGCTCAAAGCCAACCGTTTGCTCAACCTCCACTTCCCTAGCCCCTGGCCCCTGGTGTCCGAGCTGTCGCTGAGAGTGCAGGAGCTGGGAATGGTGAGAATGTGTGATGTTGGCTCCTCCCTTCTACATTCAGATCTTGAGGATGGAAGGGAGAGCAGGTGTGAGAAGTCAGGCAGGGTCTGTTGCACCTGCAGGGCCTGAGCGGCAGAGTGGGGCTTCCCGAGGGCTCAGGCTGCAGGTCTCCCAGAAGGCTGGGAGACCTCTTTGGACTGGCTGAAGCCATCGGGGTGCAGTGACGCAGGGCTGGCAGACCCCTGACGGTGGATCCCACCCTGCTGGGGTCCCTAGGGCTCTGCTCTGGGGACTCCTGTCTTTATGCTGATCCCATCTGCCTCTGGGGCTGTAGGGAGTGTAACAGCATCGCTCCTTGCGAGCGGCTGTTCTCATCTATGCCAGGACCCCGGCACTGCAACCACAGGGACAGCAGACACACACGCGCGCGCGTGCACCCATACGAGTGTACACTAAAGTTGTAGGGAGGACAGAGAGGGGTCAGGAATCGACATGCCCATATAAGGGGCTCCAAAGAAGAGAGATACCCGTGGAGCACAATTCACCATGCTTCTGCCTCTCAAGCCCCATTGAATGAAGACAGGGGTGACAAGAGCATCATTTGTTCATTCGGCACTCGGGGCTAGGTGCCAGGCTCGGGATACAGCTGGGAACAAGACAGATTGAGTCCTCGTTCCCATGACGTTGATCTGCTGGCGTGGGATTGAAAAGGTCTTTTTATCTCCTGGCTTCCCTGCCACCGCCCCCCCCCCCACCCCACACCGCCTTTATACACTTTACTCTCTGCTAAGCCCTGTCATTTTAGGGATTAGGAGAACAGGGATACAGGGAAGACAGGGATCTCTGCTGTGTCCTAGATGCCTGGCACGTGATAGGGGCTGAAAACATGTTTGTTGAACTGAACTGAGTAGGAATCTTGGCAGGCTCTCCCGGCAGGCCTGGGTGGGGTGGGAAAGGCACCACCTTCCCTTTTCCCACCTCGATGTCAGATAGGATCTGCTTCATGAGGTCTCCTCACCTGGACTGTCGCCAGATTGTGGGCACAGCTTTTACTGCTTCTGACTCTAATCGCCTGAAAGCCCAAGGAAATCATCCTCACCTTTGGGAAGCTCATCATCTAGCGGGGACAGGGGCGCCTGGGTGGCTCTGTCGATTCAGTGTCTGCCTTCGGCTCAGGTCATGATCCCGGGGTCCTGGGATCAAGCCCCAAGTCAGGCTCCCTGCTCAGTGGGAAGGCTGCTTCTCCCTTCTACCTCTGCCCCTCTCCCTGTTTGTGCTCTCTCTCTCTCTCTCAAATAAATAAAACCTTTTTAAAAAATGTATAATCTAGTGGGGACCTTAAAAACGCACACACAGGGGCGCCTGGGTGGCTCAGTTGGTTAGGCATCTGCCTTCGGCTCAGACATGGTCTCAGGGTCGTGGGATCAAGTCCCGAATCCAGCTCCCTGCTTGGCAGGGAGTCTGTTTCTCCCTCTGCCCCTCCACCTGCTTGTGTGCTCTCTCTCTGTTTCTCTCTCAAATAAATAAAAATAAAATCTTAAAAAAAAAAAAAAAGAATTCAGTGACAGAATCAGTACCGGAGGATCCAGCACTGAGCTTAGAAGACAGTAAAGACATTTGGCAGCACGGTGTAGACCAGTGGCCATCCGGCCTGAGCTCGAGGGGGGAATCCCTTGAAAATACAGATTGCTGGGTTCTGCCCCTGAGTTTCTGATTCAGTCAGTCTGGACTGGACCTAAGAATTTGCATTTGTCACAAGTTCCCAGGCACTGCTGCTGCTGCTTCCCCAGGGACCACCCTGAAAGAACCACCCGTACAGAAGAGAGAATATCGCTTTAGGATTTTGACCATAGGACCATCCCGTACGTAGTATCTGGTGACTCTGGGCAGGTGACCTCGGGAGCCTCAGTGACTTCGCCTGTAAAACGGGACTGTTCCCACCCACATCGTGGGGGTCGTGTCTGGCCCACAGCATTATCGTTATTATTGTTCACATTTCAGCTCGATTTGTTGGCCCTTGAAAGATGAAGAGGCTTACAGGGAGTGGAGAGGGGCGGGGTAAGCCTGGGGAATGCTGCGGAGAACCCCAAAGTCAAAGTAGGGCCTAGAGCAAATGTCTGGAAGCCCTGGAGCAAGGTGCTAATTCAGGAAGTACTCTCGTCGAGGGTATTGGGAAAGAGCAGAAAAATTTTTTGGAAATTTCTATGTGGCAAAGCCATGATTAACTTTGGACCCTAACTGAGATGACAGCGCTTCCTGAAAGCTACTGACAAGATGACCTCTTACTAAGAAAGAGCAAACAGGTCCCATGGGGTTCCTATCACAACCTCTGTGCCTTCCTGTCCCTCCCCGCACACTCTCTTCCTTTTATATATAGCCCCCTTTTGTTAGAAAGCAACCCTGTCACCTCCTGAACTCGTAGAGGGATCAAAAAGCACTTGGGCTTCCCGGCCCCTGGCAGGTGGAGCTAGCCTGCGGCTCCTTGAGCTATTTCCTGGAGGGCGGGCCCCTGGTGGTCAACAGTGGTACTGCAGAACCAGGGGTGACGGTGGGGAGCTCTGCCCACGTGGCCAGTGTTTGGGCTCTAAAGCCCGGGTTTGCAGCCTGGGCCAAGGGCTGGAGCTTCTCAGCAAGCCCGGGTTTGCAGCCTGGGCCAAGGGCTGGAGCTTCTCAGCAAGCCTGCGCCCAAGGCCTGGAGGAGATTTCTGGGTCAGTTGGGTATTATTATTATTACCGGAATAGCACGCAAAAGACACCCCACCCGAGGTGGTTTAAGAGACTGTTGATTTTTAAGAGTGAGAGCCACTGCTCTTGGCACAGGACGCCCGCGGTCAGAGCGCTTGCCCCAGACCGAGGCCTCAGGGGTCTGGACTTTCGCAGTTTTGGCCTGAATATCAGTGGCAGCTTCCAATCTGAGTCATTCACTCCCTGAGGCCAGATACCAGCCTGGGGGAAAGGGCTATCCCTGGACAGGGGGCTTTTCTTTTAAAGGCAGATTCACTGTCCAAACACTTACTCCTCTGCCCTCCCTGCCCAGAAGTCACTGTGCATGAAATCCCACCCTCAAAAAGCCTTTCTTTTTACCTTTTAGGAAAAAAGGAACCAAACTCTTTCAAATAAAAAATTCGATGTTATCATCCTTTATTGTGCATTGAATGCAGGCAAGTCACGGAGCTAGGCCCTGGGGAGACCCAGGTATACCTAAGATGAAATCCCTACAGTAAAGTAGGTGGCCAGAGGAGCCATCTAGAAAGGTCTAAACAAACCCTAGGCCAGTACAGAGCAGGCCAGCCTTTGTCCAGGGTCTGGGTAGAGCGTGCCCAGGGACAGGTTCTAGAAGGGAGGGGAGGCTTGGGTGGAGAGGGCATGGGAAAGAAAGGCCTTACGTCCCAGAGCTGAGCAGGAGCAGGCCGGGAAGGGTGGGGTGTGTTCAGGGAACAGTGAGTAATCTGGTGTGGCCCAGGGCTGCTGAACATCATTGTGCCTGGCACCAGCAGACCGGCCAAGTGAGCGGTCATAAGTAAGGGTTAGCTCTCTGCCCTCTCCTGGGGCTGGGAGGAAGAGCAGGCCATCAGGCTAGAGAGAGGGGTAGATGGAGGCCAGCGGCCAGGGCCTGCCCCACTGAGTCCCGGCAGAGACCCCAGAGACCCAGTGGAGGTGGGCTTGTCTGAGAATTCCCCTCCCAGACGGATGGGCCTGGGGCAGCTGGAAGGTGAGGCTCCGCTGGGTGAGGACAGAGGTTGCCAAGTGGGCAGAGAGAGGCATTTCAAAGACCTTAGGGGCGGCTGGGAAGAAGAATGATGCCTTCCTTCGAAATTTGGGCGGGAACAGGCCCTGAGTCACAACATATTATTGAAAAATGCCTCTAGGCCCACAGGTGCAAATGTAATCCTGAGTGGGAGAGATTTCTATTTCACTCCTATTTGACTACCAGTTTCAAAGCCCACTCACCCACTTTATCTCACTGATGTTAAAATTGTTGAAAAGACAGCAGCTTTGTGCTAAACAGGGAAGACATTACTCCCATTCCACAGAGGGAGAAGCTTCCCCTTTGTTTTAACCATTGGCCTTGTTAGGGCGAACATTCGTTTTTGTCTTAAATTTATTATTATTTGTTCAATAGTTCAAATATGCAAAATTCAAAAGGTATGGGTGCAAATCTCTCTCTCTGAACCCTACCTCCCCCCCACACCCCGGGCCACCTCTTGCCAGTTTGAACCCAAGCCTTTTGACTTCTGTTGCACTGGGCAAAGGCTCAGGGACACTGTAGGTTCAAGAAAGCTGAAAGGCAAGTCTCACTTGCTAAGGGTGTTCTACCTCCTCTTAGCAAGTATGCATATGTATTCTTAGGGACAAGTTGTCTTCTTTCCTCTTCATACACATCTTTTATCTTTCCAACCTAGACTCCTTGGAGGTAGGGAATATGCCTTCAACTTCTGGGAGCTGGTGGATTAAGGATTCACAGTATAGGGTCTGGCACATAGAAAACGGGGACACAAACTGTGCTGTGTGACCTTGTGCAAGTTACTTTGGCTCTCTGAGCCTCCCGTTTTCAACTACACCAATCATGCCCTTACCAGCTTCCCCGGGTTCTCGTGAGGACTCAGTAAGATGACTCATGTCCCGCATTCAACCTTCTGCCAGGCGCGAGGTAAGCCCTCTGTCAGTGGGAACAACTAGGGTCCCCCGGGGAAATGAGTTTGTGCACAGTTAAGATGGACCCGAGGCACCCTCTCAAACTTAATTCTGACAGAGGATCAGGTATCTTGGGCACCTAATTTGAAGCAAACTGGCGTAGTCGGCCACCCCAAGCCAAATGTTTACACAGATCGTTCTTCCTGGGCCGGCATTTGCTCTTTCCCAAACCAGCCCTCTGGCTCATTCCTGTCTGCTTTTCAGGAGAGGCCTGGCCTTTCTGGACAGTCAGTCCTTTTGAGACCAACAGAAGGGCCAACGGGCCTCTGGGCCTCTTTTGTCTGTAGCGTTGAGTATGAGCGGATACACAAGGAGATGAGACACGCATACGGCTTTTCTCAGGGCTGACACTAATGACTCACTGGCTGGTCACCAGTGCCCTTGAGCTGCCTGGGGCAAAGTGACTCATTGGCTGCCTCTGGGCCTTGCTCCACAGCTGCCTGACCTCTGCCTCTCTCTCGGAGGGGAACGTCCTCAACCCCTGAGACTCTCAGACTGGGGGTTTCCCCACTCCTACATCACTCTGGGTTCAGAGGGACCCAAGAAATTGCGTATTCTAACCCTCCTCATCTCACAGATGGAAAAAAGCCACCCCAGGGTGGCGACTGGCTTGCTCATACCTCCAGCTTGTAGTAGCACCAGGATTTGAACCCTAGGCCAGGGTGCCCTCTGTGATACTCTCCTGGCTGCCACAAGGCCCTACCTCCCAGCCCGCTCCTTCCCTGCCTGCCTCAGGCTCCAGGTCCCAAACATTCCATGGCTTTGTGGTGGGACAGTTACTTACCCCTTTGAAATCTTGTTTCTGTGAAAGGACAGAATGATCTCTTGGAGCCTGACCATAATGTCAATGAACAATGTAAAAGTTTGTTTACTTTTCTGTTAAAACAGGCCTTCCTTTCCTATCCAACTCAAGTTTTGTAGAGAAGCAAAAAGATAGGTCAACAAGGATGAAGGGACCCATAACTGTCGGGCAGAACAACGGAGCGGTCGGTGACTTCCAGGGCTGGAATCCACACCAGCCTCAGGAGCTGGACCTGGCAAGACAAGCAGGATAGTCCGAGTGCAAACAAGAGAGGAGGACAAGGAAGAGAGAGGAAGTGATTGTGCTGGGGCAGGCCCAGGAAGTGGGCAAACTGGGAAAATTATGGAGTGGATCTGGGCTGTCCCCAAGCCCCCCTGCTCCATCCCACCTGGGTCAGCAGATCCATGTCCTCTTGGTGCCCAGACCCCCCCATGGTGCTCCAGCTTGGGACTCTGGATCTAACCCCATCTGTCCCCACACCCACCTCTGTTCCAACTTCCTACCAACCCCCATCCTCCTGGCGGTCAGGTGTCCTTGGCCGGCCTGATTTTGATGGGTTGCCTTTCCCACAGGTATCTGCATTTTAAGCAGGGACTTTGTAATCTCTGGTTCAGTCTGCTGCTGTCCTCGGGTTGAGTGGGGTGGGCTGGAATAAGACAGAAGATACTGAGAGGGTCACTGAAAGTCACTGAGAATTTTCAGACTGAAGGAAAACACGAGAAGAGCTTGGAGTTCTCTTTTCTTTGGGAAGAAACAAAGATGGAATGAGTTCTGTCTCCCTATAGCCTCCCCAGCTGCAAAGATGGGATTTTCCTCTTCAGTCACAGATGCGGAAACTGAGGCCCAAAGTGCCAAGCCTCGAGGCAGAACTGGGCCCCAAGGCCGGGAGCCCTAACCCCCAGGCCCTCGCCCTGCTCTGAGGAGCCAGAGGAAAGGGGCCAGGAGCTCGGTGGAGGGCATGCGGGGCTCGGGGCAGCCCGGCCTTGCAGGTTGCAGCAGGGGGCCAGGGGCCGCTCGGGAAGGGGGCTAGGGCTAAGGCCAGAGGACGGAGGAG
Source organism: Lutra lutra (assembly GCF_902655055.1). Lineage (NCBI taxonomy): Eukaryota > Metazoa > Chordata > Mammalia > Carnivora > Mustelidae > Lutra > Lutra lutra. Next base: position 38,146,477 of record NC_062285.1, read on the forward strand.
GCAAGAGCCAGGGATTCCCAAGTCCCAAGAAATATAAATGACTCACGCTGGGTGGCTCTGCAGGCCGGCCCAGCCCACATTCCCGGGTCTTTGTTCCCAGCCAGCCTGGGCCCGGCCTTAAAGGGCCAGCTCCTCCGGCAGCGGCCAGGCCGCCCTGCACCACCCCCACTCTCATCTTTAACCCTGACCCTTCGCGGGGTTGCTCCTGGACTCCGGGCTGTGGGAAAAAAGGGTGGCGTCCCGCAGGACTCGGGGGTTCATCCAGTTGAATCCTCAAACTGTAAGGGAGGGCCGTCAGGTCATTTCATCCATTCCTCTGCCTCTGCACCTGAACCAGCCAAGAAGTTTTTGGTTTTTTTTTGTTTTTTTTTTTTTAAGATTTTATTTATTTATTTGACAGAGAGAGATCACAAGTAGGCAGAGAGGCAGGCAGAGAGAGAGAGGGAAGCAGACTCCCTGCTGAGCAGAGAGCCCGATGCGGGGCTCAATCCCAGGACCCTGAGATCATGACCTGAGCCGAAGGCAGCGGCTTAACCCACTGAGCCACCCAGGCGCCCCCAGCCAAGAAGTTTTAAGAAAAACCTTGTCCTGCTTTTTAAAGATGTTACCTTGAGGGGACCCTTTTCAAAGCAACTTTTCCAGAGTCTCAAAGCAACTCCCCTCTCACACCATCCCTCAGGCTGCAACTTGGGCTAGAGGTCCCTCTGGGGGGCGGGGGTGGGGAGTGGGAGGAGGGACACTCTGTGCTCCCCCCACCCCACCCCACCCCACCCCATCCCACCCGGGCGCTCCCCCCACCCCACCCCATCCCACCCGGGCCCTGTCAGTATTGGTCTTTCCTTGAGCTCTCATTTGACACACGTGTTTGGTGGCTTTGGGGTTCGCCCATCCAGACTTGTGAATCCGGCTCCCCGTTCTGGGCCTCCGAGGGCTCCGGGCTCGGGGCTCCGGGCGGGTCCCGCGCTGCCTGCGGATTCCTCAGGGGAGAAACACCGTCCCGGCGCTGGCGTGGCCGGGGTGCCTCCAGGAACTTCTTTGGACCTCGTACGCCACCATGTGGACACTCTGGGGATCGGGAGCCGTCTGGGGCTTCCAGGGGGCACCCTGCAGACGTGCCCACCGCCACCCGACCAGACACTGGAAAAGCATCCTTAGGTAGAAAGTAGCCCGGAATTAGCACACATCAAAATAAAAGCAGGCCCTAGGTTAGAGGGGGAGAGATAGGCCTGCACCCTCCTCTGCTCGCTGTGACTCATACATCCTCTGTGAAATGGCTTTCTTAGAGCCATTTAACCACAGAAGCCTCGCAGCTCTGTGAAAACTTAGAGATAAGCAGTGTTTTTTGTTAAAGCTTGGGGAGATCTTTGTGTCCCCAAGTAAACCACTCTTTCTTTTTTTTTTTAAAGATTTTATTTATTTATTTGACAGAGAGAGATCATAAGTAGGCAGAGAGGCAGGCAGAGAGAGAGAGGAGGAAGCAGGCTCCTTGCCAAGCAGAGAGCCCGATGTGGGGCTCGATCCCAGGACCCTGAGATCATGACCTGAGCCGAAAGCAGAGGCTTAACCCACTGAGCCACCCGAGTGCCCCAGTAAACCACTCTTTTTATCCCCCAACCCCTCACTCTCTTTTTGGGCAAAGCTCAGAACACAACACTAGAGCGTGTTGGGTTTAAGCTTTTGTCCACTGTGTTCATAGGCAATTTTATAAGAAGGCGGTCTTCTTTGAGGCTTTCACAGTAATTTCGAAGTTTCTCAGATCTCGAACTGTGAGCCGTTTGCGGAGGGAGCAGAAAGTGCAAAGCTTGTGGCTACCAGGCACCCTGGAGTGTAGGATAAGGAGAGGAGGAGTAGACATGGCCCACAGGAGAATCCATGAGCTGGGAAGGCCCACTCGCAGTCGTTCCCCAGTCAGAAGCACTTTGAACAGTGGAGAGGTCTGGGGACTGCTCCACAGACTCTGTCACTTAATTAGTGTCTTTTGTACCCTGAACAGACCTGTACCAAATGGGCCAGAGCCACAGGCTGTAGCTTTAAGGCCTGGTCTTGGCATCCCTGGTCCTAACCAACCAGGCCAGCTGGCTCCAGACAAGTCCAGCATCCAGAAGGAGCTTCCAGAACCCTCTGAGACCTGCCCCATCCACCCAACTACCCATCCATCCACCCCTCCACACACACCCACACACTCAATAGATCACCTCTGTGGTCATCTGCGGGGTCAGTTTCCCTACCTCCAGTCTGTGACATCTTCCTAACCCCTCCTTTCCTTTCCTCTCTCATTTGCTCTGGCTCAGTTCCTTGTCACCAGGACCCCAAATCAGACCATAATCTTTCAATGGGTCTCCCTGCTTCCAGGCCCTCCCAGGCCAATTCACCGCGGGTACCGCTCCTAAATTAACCTTCCTAAAACAAATCCAAGTTCTCTTGAGTGACCACAGATTGCCTGCAGCCACCCGTCTGAATTTCTGGGCCCAACCCTGAGGCCCTGTCCGTATGTTCTGTCTTGTTACTCCATCTTCCAGAGTGGGTGACATCTTGGGAACATGAGCTTTGTTTGATTTTTCAAAGTCAAATCAAGGGTAAATTATGTGTCAATAAATCCTAGCAAAAATTTTTTAAAAAAATTAAAAGAGGCTCCTTTCACTAGTACTGCATGTCCATACACGCATCCAGACATGCATTCTGACGAGCACAGCTGTGGCCTCAGTGCCCTTGGCCACAGAGTTGAGTGGGACCCAAGTACAGCTCATGACCCATGTGCTAACCCATGCACCCTCCCTTGGGGCCACAGCATTTTGTGAGCAGAGGTGCTTTTCCCATTCCATGTGAGCCTCAGAGCTCCTCCTATCGTTTTCGAGATGCCTTCCTCTCAGAGGGAAAGAGAGGGGCCCGAGTGCCCGGCTCGGACAGAATAGACAATGAAATGAGGGTGCGACGTCTCAGAAGCAGCTGAGAACTCCCCACCGCCCCTCACCCTTCCTCAGATAGAAGTGGGGAGACCCTTGGGAACCATAAATGACAACGTACCATCATTTCAACATTCAAAGGTCCTTAAGGGCTTTCTAGTCCAACTCCTCACTCTTTCAGGCCGTAGAACTGAGCAGGGTGTTACTTGTCCTCAGTTTCCCACCCAGTTAAGAGAAAGCTTGAGAACCTCTCTCCTCCTTCCAGTCTCTCAGCGGCTTCCCTGCGGGAGAGTCCCGGGTCAGCCTGCGCTTTCTCTGTTACAGCCTGGGAACCTCAACCCCCGGAGGAGCCAGCCCATCAACCTGAACCACTATGCCACCAAGAAGAGCGTGGCAGAGAGCATGCTGGACGTGGCCCTCTTCATGTCCAACGCCACGCGGCTGAAAGCGGTGCTGGAGCAGGGACCGGCCTCCCACTACTACACTGCCCTTGTCACCCTCATCAGCGTCTCTCTGCTCCTGCAGGTGGTCATCGGAATCCTCCTCGTGGTCATTGGTGAGGATCCCAGGCCTGGAGGGGGCTTTGGGGCCCCCTGGTGGGAAGAAAATCCCCGACTGCCTCCCTGAGCCACCCCCTACTCTGGCATGCCAACATCTCAACCATTGGCTAAGCTGGTGGTAGGCCTCCGCAGCTACAAACGCCCAGCTAACAACTCCTACACAGTGAGAGCAGGTCCTTGTCCTGCCTCCTGGTCTCCCACTTAGTGGTCCCTCCACGATACCTGCCAAATGACTCTCTTCACTTACTTGTGGCAGAGGTCCTTATGGCCCTTAGTGTGAGCGTGCGTCCCACTCGGAAGACCCGGTGGAAGTTTCCAAATCCCAGGGAGGGGGAAGGAGGCACAGCCTGATGCCTACCACCTCCCTTGCTTTCTGCTACATGGATCTCCACAGTGCCAGACTTTCTCTGGCCTCTAGTGGATGCTGCGGGGGAGGTTTCAGGCTGTGAACCCACACTGACCCTTAGCTCCCCACTTGGTCCACAGCACGGCTGAACCTCAATGAGGTAGGAAAGCAGGGCCAGCTTAACCAGCTCAACAACACGGCCACCAGCCTGGTCGCCATCACGATCGTCATCAATGTCTTCATTACAGCCTTCGGGGTACACAAGACAGGCTCCCTGACTGCCAGGACCTCAAGGAATCCTCTCTGAACATAGCCTTGGGACCCAGGTGAGGGAGGAGGGGAGACCCCCCCGGGTCCAAGGGCTCCAAGTGACCCTTCTCCTGGTTCTGGGGGTTTGGGGTAAGAGCGAGATCCTTGCAAGCAACTGGGAAAAGATAGATCTGAGGCAAGGAAGGGGTCTGAGAGAAGCACTGGGATTGGGGCCCAGAAAGGCCCCTCCTGCTGCTAACAGGGGACTCTTCCTCAGTGGTCAAGCTGGGGTTTTTCTAGAGCCTGGGATGGGTGGGAGGCAGTGTGGTTAGTGCTTGGCTCTGCCCCTCTGGTAAGAGGAAAGATGCCGTATAGGATCCCTCTCTGGCACTGCCCAGCAGCCCCTGTTGCTCAAACTGGGGTCCATTGACCAGCAGCAACACCAGCTGGAAGGTTGCAGGACACATGGGATCTCCAGCCCCACTTCAGATCTTCTGAATGGGCGCCTGTGTTGGGAAAAGTTTGCTAGGGGAATTGTGTGCACAGTAAAGTCCGAGGACCGCTGGTCTGGCCTGCCCTCTTCACCGTCTCATCTCTGCTTCCCCCTACAGGTCCTAGGTCTGGAACAGCTTCCGCCTCTCTCCTACCTGCTCTGCTAGGCTGAGGGGCCCTTTCCACAGCCCCTGGGAGAGCTTGAGAAGGGCAATGGAGATGCCCTTGCTCCCCACCCAGAGCATCTGAATGAAGATGTGCTATTTCACTGGTCTGAGTGAATCCCTTCTTGGGCTGGAGTCCTGAGCTCAGAATGGGGTACTGCCGACCTTGCTTTCTGGTAGTATCTCCTGCACCTGAGGCGTGTCTACCTAAGGCCAAGCTCCCCGGCTTCAGGACTTCTAACTCCACCTCATTCCTTTTCTCCATCCTATCCATTCCCTCTGCTCCAGGCCCAGTTCTCCCCTTTTGTAAAACGGAATAATCTCTATCTATAAAGTTTTCTGCAAATGCACTCTGAGTCAATCTTTATGCTTCCGGGTTGGTCTCTGGATGCCCTCTCCTGCTGTGTTCTGGAAAGAGCTTGACTCCCTCTCCTCTGGGTCCTGCTCTGAGTCAGCTTTTCTGGCCCCACATAGCTTGGGCTAATTACCATCTGCTACATCAATGGCAGATTACTTAGTTCTGGATTGATCCATGTTTATGCACAATCCTTTTTGAAAACCTGTTATAGCTTTCAAATTAGCACCTTCCCTTAGGCATGTGCTTAAGGCATACAAACTCATTTTGATCTTTGCCATAGCCAAATAGAACGAGGAAGGTAAATTTGTACCTGTAAAGACCCAACCAAGCATCCCTACCTCACACAGGAATGATTTTTAGAATGTCTGCTACTTTACCACCGCTCGCCGAGCCACCCTGGCCTGCATCTAGCCTTCGTCCCCCAGGGCGTCCATCCAGGGGGACGTCTCCCAGGGTAGCCCTTCTCTACTGAAACCACCAATCTCCCACTAACCTGCTGAGCAGAAAACGCCCAGTCCGCTCTCAGACGGTGAACTCAGGCAGCTCCCCACAGGGCAAGACCAAACTGATGGTGAACAGTGGAGGATGGTGTGGGAGCGTCCTGACAACTGAAGGACGGAGATGTGCACCCTAGCCCCTCAGCCCAGCCCTCTCCCATCTTGATGGGCGATGAGAAGAACACATGAGCCACTTCGTTTTCTAAGAAGATGCTGTATTTAATCACTTCCCTCCCTCCCCCCAACCCATTTCCCTACAGAGTAGGGGCCCTCCCCCTTAAGGCAGATGGTGTGGAGGTAACAAACATTGAAGGAAAGGCACTGGCCAGAGTCAGAGGGGGTCATGAGCAGGGCAGGGGAGGGCAGGGCAGGCGGGCCTGGCTCCTGCCTTTAAAAGCATGGAGGCAGCTGAGCTGCCTCAGTTGGGTCAGGCCTACCAGTGCCACGCCCAAGGGTGGCCCCAGAAAGCAAGCTGCCCGCCCAGCCAGCTAACTGGAGCTCTACCTATTCCATATAGCCCTTTCCCAAAGGCAGTAGGCCTGAGCGAGGGCCGTGTGAAAAGCCAGGGCTCAAGGGGCAGGAATGGCATCCAGAAGCCACAGCCCATTAATTGGAAAGTTTCGTTCTTCCTGATTTTTTAGAGGGAGATGAAACTCTCTTCAACCTCCAGAAGGTTCTCAAGGCTTGATTCTCCTAAATGCCAAGCGTGTGCTCTTGGTGAATGCAGGGCCCACCAGGTAGACGCTGGAGCCCTGAAAGCTGTGACTAGGACTCTACCACAGCATGGAGCCTGGGCTCAGCAGCCTGGCCTCCCCACGAGAGATTCCTCACAGCAGCGAGCCCCGGGCTCCCCTCCTTCCACGGACGCCGGAGTGCCAGAGCCAGCGTCCAATGCACCACTGGTCAAACCAGCGGCAGCGGCAGAGGCAGCAGCAGTGGCAGAAAAATCCCCAGCCTCGAAGGCACCTGGGGACTTTTAGTGCAAGACTAAGTGTGTGACCAGCGGGTGTGAGAAAGGGCAGCCAGAGACTACAAAGGCCAAGGGCTAGCTTCCTGAAATGGCTCCACTTTTCAGTTCCTCCTGGCCCCACTCCTCTCCAATTGAGGAAGAGATCTCAGGGCGATGCCCTTACCTCCCCAAGCCCATGGCCCTGCCGCTCCCCACCCTGGACCCTGTTCCTCCACCTTGTCCACACCCCTTCCTCTTCTTCCCGGCAGGCCGGGGCTGGGGATCTCCCCAAAGGAGGCGAAGTCTGTTCAGGAGCAGGACTGTGGGGAACTCCGATTTTCCACTTCCCTTTCTCCCTTTCCTGCTGGATGCCCACTCCCTCTTCCCTTCTAAGCCCAGAGCTTTGTTACATCTCCATCCTCTTTCCTCTCTGCTCCATGTTCTCCCCAAAGCTTCAGCCTGCAGGCAGGCCAGGCCGGGGGCTTCTCTTCCCTCCTTCTCCACCGTGCCGGTCTGGCACCGCCTCTACGCCAGACACCCAGGAATGACGAGCCCACGGTCCACCAGCCCTCTCTCTCCTGACCCCGCCGAGGCACCATGATGATGCCAGTCTGTGCTGGGCTGGAGTTAGCACCACCCAGAGGAGAAGGTTAATGCCCTAATTGGCGGCCAGCTGTTCTGTGGCTCCCCAAGAGAGATGTGCGTGTCTCTGGATGGCACAGCCGGGGTAGAGCTGAGAACGGATCCACGCTGTGCCAGCTCCTCTGGTTATAAATCAGCTGCCAGACCAAGGACTTGAGGGACATGTCGCGCTACAAGGAAGTGGGTCTGAGGTATGCAAGTTGGGACATGCCCTAAATGCATGACTCCATCCCCCTCTCAGTCAAGGCAGGGTCTGGACAGGTACGGTTTTGGTTTTCTGTTAGAAAAAATAAAAACCCCAATAGAATATGTCCAAGAGAAGAGTTTCCAGGTCATGGTCACTGCTCCCCAGGAGGAGCCTGGTGGGGGGTGCTGGAATGCACCTCATGGATAGGTCAGCAGCGCTCAAACAGATCTTTCCTTCCTTGACTGCACTGTGCTGCCTTTCCCAGGAGCCAGTCCATCTCTGTCAACTGAGTGAACGGCCCCCCTCCCGGTCCCTCTCCCAAGGTCCTCCCTTCAGAGGCCCCGAGGGTAGAGAGAGGGGCCTTCGCAGCTCTCTGCGTGAGGCAACAGCTCTGGGTGGTGATGGTGTTAGCTCTGAGGCCTCTCGGGGCTCAGCCATGGCTTCTGCCCCCCTTCCGCACCCCCCAGCGGCGAGCAGGGGGCACTGGGGAGCCAGCACAAGTCAAGGAGCAGGAAGCAGTCAGTCCAGCAGCCCGCCCCTCGGGATCACGGCATCTTCATCTGACGGCGGTTCCACATGCCCCGCTTGGAATGGAAGTGATGGAAGAAATTCCTGAGGGAGAGACGTTCCACTTCCAGGCCCGCTTGGAGGATCCTGAATGGGGGAGGGATGGGGTGAGCAACAGAAGCAAAAGAGGCAAGTGGGGAGAGGCCCAGGCCCCTGAGGACCCCACCTCCTGTGCGTCACCCCCGGTCCCTGTCTTCCTCTGTTTCCCCCCCACAGGGCATGGGAGGAGGCTGCAGTTGGGAGCCAGCCAGCCTGGGTCTGAATCCCAGCCCCATACCTTGTAAAGCATGTCATCTTTCAGAGTCTCAGTCTGCCAGTCTTTTCCTCCTTTAGAGAGAGAGTGATACACAGCCAACCCTGGTCCTTTCTTCCTTTGATGTCTCCCTCCCTTTCTCTCCTCCGCCTCTTCCCTTCAATCCAAATCTCAAGGTATCATCCTCTTTCCCTCCCCTTCTCTTGGCAACAAATTTCTTTCCTTCTTCTGTAACTTTTATTTATTAAAAAACCTCTACCCCCAATGTGGGGCTTGAACTCACGACCCCGAGATCAAGAGCTGCGTGCTCTCTCTACTGAGCCAGCCAGGCACCCCTCGTGGCAGCAAATTTTTTTTAAAAAGCAAATTTCTTGAAAGAGGACTCTCCTACTAACACAGCTTCCGCTCCCTCACCACCCTACAGTAGGGTCCTGGCCCACCGTGCCTGCCTCAACCCTGCCGCTGTTTCCCAAGTCTGTGGCCTGTCCGTGTTCTCCTTTCTTCTTCCCTGGGACTATTTCTTGCTCCCTGAAACTCCCTTCTCCCAGGCTTCCAAGGCCCCAGGACCTATCTGGATTATCCTGCCCTTTAATGGCCTTAATGTCTCTTATGCTGGCCCCAAGTCTTTCTGACCCTTCATCTGTCTCTCCTGTCAGCTTCCCTGCCGGGCAGTGGTGCAGAGGAGGAAGGCTCTGATCTGGAGAACACCCGGGCTGAGAGCATCAGCATTTACATGCACACAGCTCGTGAGCTTCTACTTTACCCTGACAGCTCACCATGCACTCTAATCTCCACTCCAACCTTGTGACACAGGTGGAGGCAGTATCATCCCCCTTCTAATAGACACAGAAACTGAGTCTTGGCTATGTGAGTAATAGGACCCCTGGCGAGGGGCAGGGCTTCCTCTGAGCCCAGAGATCAGGAATCTGGTGCCCCATGGCCGCAGCCTCAGCTGATCTAGCCCTGTTCTCTCCCTGCAGTCCCTTTCAGACACCCTCCTCCCCCAGTCACCGGTCAAGCAGCTCCCAGTCTTCCCCGCCCCAGCGGTCTCGGAATTCCTTGGTGTTCATGCCGCCAATTCTGTCCAGGTCTGACTTGTAGATGCCGAGCAGTCCAAACCCATTCACCTCCCAGTAACCTGTGGCCAGACAAGAAGCCCTCCGTGAGATGAGCCAGGGGCCAGGAGGAAGCAAGGAAGGCTGCTGGGCTGCATCCCCAGAGCCTTCTCTGAAAGACAGGGGACGTAGGTGCCTGACGCTGAAAACTATCTCATGCGAACAAGTCCCTGCCCGCCCTCAGATTCAGGTTCCGACAGAAGCTGCGGTCCTACAGCCCTAAAACAGGGGGTTGACTACAGGCCCTAAAACAGGATCTCGCAACGGCAGCCACTGAAGACACAGCCAAACATGCTTTCCTTGTCTGTTTTCCTCCCAGAAGCAGGCAGCCTGTCTTCCCATGTCTCTATCTGCAGAGGGCACAGAATCTGGCACAGAGTAGGTATCTGATGACTGAAAGAAGGGAAGATGGGGAGGAAATGTTCATCACTGCTGCTGCTGCGGATGAGCACAGCCCTCAGGCACCTCTCCGGTGGGCTGTCCAGTGGGCAGGAGGAGCAGGAGGGAGACCGCCATGGTAGATATGGATGTTTCTAGCTCTGGGATAAAGAACCAAGGCCAGCGAGGGCTCACCTACCCACCCTAGCCCAAGGCAGGGCTCACCCTCAGGCCACTGCGGGGTGGCCCCGCAATGCAGCCTCATCACCATGGGGGCGAAGGCCATCTTGCCCTCCACACAGTGCTTCCGGATGGTATCGATGACTCCGGCTGGGAAGTGGATGTGGAGGTCACAGAGGAAGATGATGCTGTGCGGGTCCTGAGGACAGATGGGGGAGGCTCAGCAGACCCCACAGACTGGGGCTGGGGGTCAGGCCACTCCCAAGGACAATCCTCAGGCTCCTTCCCATTCAAATGCTGGACAAACTTCCACCAAACTGTTGGGCAGACTTCCACAGTACTGGGCACCAAGTACACAGTTCTCAGAGTCAGAGAATGAATTCTGACACCTCTCCTTCATCCTTTCTGGACCGCAAGGCCTCCGGACAAATGGTCCACTGTCATTTGCTCAGTCTCACCCAGCACCCGCCCTGCAGCAGAACAGAGAGGACCTCCCGTGTCCTCATTCCTTCCTCCCTGAGGGGCTGACTGCCTCACACATCCCAGATGTCTCCATCTCTTAACCGGTCTACAACATTGTCTCCCAGGCCCCTCCCAGGATATTACCTTCACCAGATCTATGCCAGCCTGAAGCCCAGCCGAGCGCTCGAAGTTTCCACTCAGCTTCATATACTGGTAGCTGAAGGGAGAGGAGAGGAAAGAGGGGTGGAGTATGAGGCTCAGCAGCAGTGGTCCCCGGAGGACACCGGCGGACCCAGAGGAAGGTGATGCGGCTCCTAGGGTGGGATCATACGCAGGTGAGTTGTCTGGAGAAAGCCAGACACTGGGACTCAGGAAAGCCAGCTGGGACTTCAGGCTCTGCCCAGCACCCAGCAGTCCTGGGACTCTAGAGAGCAGGTGGTTCAGGCTGGGCTCCAGCCGGGGAGCCCCCTCACCTCCGCAGCTTGGACCTCTTTAGGGCCATCTCGACGTCCATGTCCTCACTGCTGTAGTCAGTGATGATGATATTGAAGTGTGGGTCGCCGGTGGCCTGGAACAGCTTTTCCATGTCTCTGATGAACTGCTGCACCCAGCGCGCCTGGTTCTTCACTACCACAGTGGGCGAAAGGGAGAAAGAAGCGGTAACACCGAGAACGGCAGCCCCACTGCCAGCTCCTGCACGAGTCAGGGCCCCAGAGGACCTCCGCACTACAGACCCATCGGCAATGGAGCAGGGAGGTGGGGGCGGAGGCAGAGGGGAGCTGACCTGTGAACGGGGCCTCTGCACCCTGCCTCCCATAGAGCCTCCAGGCAGGGTCCCATGGGAAGGCCTGGGACAGGGGCTCGTCCTCAGCTCTCTCGTAGTGACCTGACGGTGCTCTCACACTCAAACCCCGTCATCTGCCCATCCTAGTAACACCCTTGCTCTCCTTTCTCTTCCCTGCTCCCCTTTCCCACTATAGACACCAGCTAAGCCACTCTATGTCTTGTTCCCAGAGCAGCTGCAAGCCCCGGTACAAAGACATGGCCATGATCGCACCCCACCCTGAAATCTGGAGCAACAGGGAGCACCTGGCCTACTGGCCGGCATCTTTGCCAACCACAACACTCAGCCATGTGACCACAGGTCCTCGACTATCAAGTGGCCTCTCCCACGGGTTCTCGTGAGATCACACCAGTGAGCAGAGACCTGGGTGCTCACGGTGACTTTTAGGATCCCCTCTCTGCTGGTAATGGCCGGGCTCAGCTTGAGGCTCACCAGGCACAACGAAGTGGACCACGGCTCGGTGATTCCAGGAGAAGCCCTGGGGCCAACACAGTTTGGGCTCCGGGGCCCGGACATTCAAGACATGTCTCCGGCGGTTGTTTGAGCCCCAAACCAGGCCCTGCAGGTTCCGGGCCTCGACCTCTTCCCCACCAGCTGGATCGATGCCCTGCCAGCCTCGTGTAGACACATACTCGGAGAGCCGCACTGGGCGCTGGCCTTGTTCCAGCAGCTCAAGCTCCAGGAGGTAGCGACCCCCACGTAGCTGGTCCTGGCGCTTCTCCACATTCACGATGCGCTGCAGCTGGTACTTTCTGTGGCAGAAAGGGTGGGCAGCTTGAGTAACTCCTTCCCCACTGTCGGGGGTAACATGGTAGGTAGAAGCCTGTGAGGTCAGATGTCAAGGGACCCTGTTTTTTGTCAGAGTGTTGTCATTAGCTAAGATGCAGGGGCACCTGGCTGGCTCAGTCAGTAGAGCACGTGACTTTTGATTTCAGGGTTGTGAGTTCAAGACCCACGTTGGGTACAGAGTTTAGTTTAAAAAAAATAATAAATAAGTAAATAAAAAAAATAATAGAAAATAATTAATTAATTAAGGTGCTTCCACCAGATGTTTAATCGCTAGTGTTCACTGCCTCCATCTTTAAAAACACACCCATTGGGGCACCTGGGTGGCTCAGTGGGTTAAAGCCTCTGCCTTCAGCTCAGGTTGTGATCTCAGGGTCCTGGGATTGAACCCCTCATTGGGCTCTCTGCTCAGCCAGGAGGCTGCTTCCCCCTCCCTCTCTCTGCCTGCCTCTCTGTCTGCTTGTGATCTCTGCCAAATTAAAAAAAAAAAAAATGCACCCATTGACCTGGGACGATCTCTAAAGTCTGTTATAGCTCTAAGATCCTAAATATATAAGGTGAATGTGTTTCCTTCAGAAACTGGCCCTCATTAATAAACTACTCTGCTCACTCACAGTCCATAACATACAATGGGTTATCAGAAAACTACTGACTGGTTAGCTCAGTATCATTAATCACTAGGGAAATGCAAATCAAAACCGCCATGTGATACCATTTCGCACCCATCAGGATGGCTATTTTCAAGAAAGGAAAACAATAAGCACTGACACGAGAAACTGACACAGCTGTTGGGAACGTAGAACCATGCAGCTGATTTGGAAAAGAGATCGGCAGTTTCTCAAAATGTTAAACACAGAGTTACCATATGACTCAGCAATTCTACTCCTAGGTATACCCCCAAGAGAACTAAAAACCTGTTCGTGCGAAAAAATTATACACAACTGTTCAGAGCAGCATTGTGTTCATAACGGCCCCAAAGTGGAAGCAACCCAGATGTCAACCAACAATATGCGGAATATTACGCAGCAGTGCCGAGGAACAAAGCTCTCCATACCTTCTGCAACCTGCAGAAGCCTTGAAAAGTTTTGCTAAGTGAAAGAAGCTAGAGACAAAAGGTCACATATTCCATTTACCTGAAATTTAACTCCATTTGCATGAAATGATTTTTACAGGTCAATCTATAGCGGGAGAAAGTCAGGTAGTGGTTGGTAGGGACCGAGAGAAGGGAGAAATGGAAGTAATGCTAACACGTGCAGGAGTCCTTTTGAAAAGTGATGAAAACATCTGGAATCAGATAGTGGCGACGACTGTACAATATTATAAATAGGCCTAAAAACCACCAAATTGTACACTCTAAAACCGTACACTCCAATATGGGGCATTAAATGTTACGTGAATTGTGTCTCAATTACAAGAATGTTGATTGGTTAAGCGAATGAATGCAAAAACAAGGAAGTCAGGCCCTGCTTTCCACTCTCGCACTCCCTTCTGGCCCACACCTAGGGTCTTATTCTCTTAGACTCAGTTTTGTCTGTTGTATCACTTTGCTACTAGCTCCTTCCCTGAGAAAGGGGACCCCATCTTCCCAGTGCTCAATACATGTCCTAGGCCAGGTACCAAGGGATGTCAGAACCTTGCCGAAGCTGGACAAAGAGCTGACAGGTAGAGCTCATTCTCAGGAACAGGGGGTCCCAGGTGTGTGATCATCTAGGGAGCCTGTAGCCGGGAAACGGGCGGCCACCCCCAGGTTCCTGCCCCCCAGGCTAGCTGGCTGCCGTGCCCCAGCCCCGGTCCCAGAAAAGCCCTTTACCTTACCCCCGGCTCCTCTGGTTGAGCTTCTTCAGGAAGACCCGTATGACCTCGAGAGCCTCCTGCTCCGGAAGCAGCAGGTTGCCAGATGTGTTACAGTTCAGATCGATCCAGTCGGTCCGCAGGGCTTGGAAGTCAAGGTTCCGAGCACTGAAGGTCTGGTCCCAGTTTACCACTGGGTCAAACACGGGCATGTATTCGAACACCTCACTCATATCCTCTTCCTCTTCCTCTTCTTCCCCCTCTTCTTCTCCCTCCACCTGTCCTTCCTGGCCTGCAGCAATCACGACGTCTTCCTTGCCATGCCAACCCCTCCTAGGGGCTAGGGGCTCCATCCTGTCTCCCCTTCTCTGCTCTGCGATGTATGTCTCAACTTGATTCAGCCACTGGGACTGCCCTAGAGTTTTCCTGGGACTGTCCCCAGTGGGCCTGGGCCCCTTGACAGGAGGCAGTTTCCCTGCCAGATGCCCCGGGGGCCACTTCTGAGAGTAAGATGGATCCTGGCTGGGCTCAGGGCTGGGTCTTCGCTCCCTCTTCTCTGGTTGCTGGACTAGGACATCGCTAGTCCTTGCAGGGAAGGGAGCTGTGGAGTTCTGCTTGGAAAAGGGTGCCACCAGACCCTCCCGGGGCTGAGCCAGGAGTTTCCGGAGGTGGTAGTCAGTGACATCCTGCCCAGGGGGAAAGGTAGGCACTTGTCTTCCCTCTGGCATCCTGGCATCCTGAACGTTGGAGGCAAGGGTCTCTTCTGGCGCTTCTCCATACTGGGATTCTTCTAGAAGGCTTTCCTCAAAGCCTGTTGTTAATAACAACAACCATTGCTCACATCAGAGTTTCTAGCCTTTCCCAAACAAGATCCACAAGACAGCGGTTGAGGCTATGAATGAGACGCCGAGTGTCAGATGGGGACTGCACCTGGGCTCTGCCACAGGCTTACTGTGGGACCTTGGGCAAGTTACCCACCTCAACCAATCCCAGTTTCCTCCTCTGCATAAAGGGAATAATCATGCATCTTCCACAGGGCTGCTGTGAAGATGGAGTGATATAAAATACCCAAAGTGCCTAGCAGGTGCCTGGCACACGGGACCCAACAAATGGCCCCCGACATGCCCTAATCCCTCCAGAAGGAAGGTCACAGGATGGCAGTGTTTCTCTACAGCAGAACTTCCCCAGTGACATGCCGGCGAGAGCAATCCCTCCAGCACTCCAAGTAATCTCCTCTGGGGCTCTAATTCTCCTCCAGCTGACCGCAGCACACTGTTAAAAACAGTATCACTTTCCACATGTGCGTGGGATGGAGAAGGAAGGAGTGCCACTCTTTACTCCTTTGGGTGTAGGGGAGGGGCTATGTGGGTCAGATTTTAAGCTTGTCAGGGGCAGGGCTGGCCTGGTCTGAACTCCCTCTAGAAACAGACCATGCTCATCCCTCCCCGCCTGACCTGGAAACCTCAGCTGTCACACCGTACCTGGCTGCTCTGGCCCCTGCTTCTCTGGCTGGTCAATCTTGATGTACTCCTGAAAGCTGAACCTGCAGAAGAGGAAGGGAGAGGCAGACTGGCACCCAGCGCCCCGCAGGCTGCCATGTGAGGCTCTGCAGGGAGGCCAACAGAAGCATGGAGTCATGTCCCACACTGCAGGGCAAGAGTGTGTGTGCGTCTGTGAGCGTGTGGCATGCCTGGGAAGGGCCAAGACTCCTCAGGCTAGAAGGGCATTTGTGGCCCCTCTAGTCCAGGCAGCTCTCCCGGCTCCTGGAGAGCCCCTCTGTAAGGCCATCCTCTTGCTCACCTATCCTGGTAGTACGAGTTTTCCTGGTAGAAGCATTTATTATGGGTCTCCATGTGGCTCAGACGGGTATAGTCATTGGGGTAAACGAAGGACAGATGCACCTGGAGGCAGAGAAGGCAGCAGGAATGAGAGGGTGAGGTCTCAGAAAGAAATCAGCCACCAGGGTTAAGCCTGAGCCTCACCAGGACCACAAAGGGCTCTGAGGGCCCTAACCCTGGTGAGGGAAAAGGGCTGCTTTGAGCTCCAGAAGAAAACATTTGTTCCACAGACCAGGATTCCGTTCTACTCTTCAGGGCTCCTCTCCTGGGCTCTCTGGACCAAACGCAACCCGACTCAAGTTTCCCAGTGCACGCGCCCCTCACCTCCCATCCTAGCTCCTTCTGCCCAGTCACAGCCAGTACCATTCTCTCCTCCTTCTGCCATCTCACCCTCTCCTGCTGCCTCCAGACTTTTACCGCAACTTCCCACGGCCCTGGAACAACCTCCTTCTGTTACCCACTCCACTGCTTCCTGCCCTCCTTACAGCTTCAGGCAAGGCCACCAACCAAATTCCCAGTTAGAGCCCACCAGGGGCTCTGACCCAGAGGATGAGTCCTGGTCACCTCTTCCAGCCTCGAGCACCCAAATCATTTCTAGATCTGAATGTATAGTGTGCCTTCTGCCTCTGCAGTTTCCACCTGGGCTACAGGTTCTCTAGAACTAAGCCTCGCTCCATAGTTCACCTCCCCCAGTGCCTCATCTATGAGTTTAAGAACTGCTGGCTGATCACCCAGTAGGACAGACACAGGTAGGACGGGGTTGTGTGGCTCAAGCAGCGGAGAGCACAGGAAGCCTCAGGCCGACCCACCTCCCATCATCCTCATCACCGGGGCAGAGCTGGAGCTGGAGGCCTTCCTAAGGCCAAGCATTCATTCTCGCAGTTTATAGGGAGGTCCACTGGGCCATGGACAACTTGGAATGCAAGTTCACCCAGTCCATGGACCTGTGAGGCCATCCTGTCTGCTGCTATGTGGCCTGGGGAGGAGGAAGAGTCAGGGCCAGCACCTCTCTTTCTTAGCCCCAGGCTGTAAGCCCTCTTGACTCTGCCCCCACTGCCCAGCCTCAAGACTTACAAAGCGGAGTCCCTGGTAGCGCTGCAGGGGGAGCCCATCCACCAGGTAGCTGGGTTTGTAGGGACAATCGGGCAGGACGTGGCGGAGATGAGTCTTGGGGATCAGAGGCACTGAGGACAGTAATGGAAGAGGGATGAGGGTAGGGACAGGAATCTGGAACAGGTTGGCTTCAAGGCACAAAGCCTCTCGGCTGCAGGGGAGTAGGGGGGCAGGGGCTGCAGGCCTCTGCTCTGAACAGGCACTTTTTTGTAATTCACTCATGGCAGCCATGGACAGCCATGAACAGAGTCCAAGTTCATCAGCTGAGATTGCCAAACTAAGGCGGGCACCACTCTTCTGGGCCAGGTGCGTTCAAGGAGCCTTGGAGGCCAAGGATTCGGATGCAGTCCCTCGTTCATGGCATGGGACTGCTGTACAGGGCTAGCCTCAGGAAAGGTTCAGAAACATCCAAGAGGCCACTGAGTCTCATCCTAGCGCAGGGCCAATAACTGAACTTCCTCCCAGTTGTTGTGAGGGCTGCAGGGGGGCTGGGTAGGTTTCCTCAGCTTTTAAAATGTAAATGCTCCCAAGAATTTATGACTCCAACACCTTGGTGGGAACATACTTCTCTCATTGGATTAGAAGAGTTGGGATCCACTAGGAAACTATGATATATGTGATTGTGAAGGGACACGCAGGGGATTTCTGGGCTCTAGTTCTACTTCCTATCCTGGGAGGTGGTTACGTAATGTTTAATGTGTAATGATTTGTGTAACTGTAAAATTGTGCATATATATTTTTGTACTTTTCTTTATGCATATTATATTTTACACTCCTAAGGGAAAATGAAGATTCTCTGACTTTGGGATACCGTGGTAGAAGTGACAAATCTGCAGAGTCTCCTCTGCTAATACCCATGGGCCTGAGTGTGTGGTCCCCAGACCTGGTGAGAAGTGTGTGGTCAAGGTCTTACCTCGATAGAGGGTGTCCCGAGGGTCAGGCCGCAGCATGTCTGCAAGGGGCAGCTCCTCTCTGGGAAGAGAGTCTCGGGAACCTGTGTGGCTGGCTGCTGTCTGAGGGATATGGCCCACATCATCCATCCTTAGGACTGTCTCATCTGGGCTCAGGGAGGAAAGAAGAGAGGCAGCTATGAGTCCTGGAATAAACCCAGAACCCAGACCGCTGCCCGCCAGAGCCCAGGCTTCTGTATCCACCCCCGCCCCGCACCCACTCCAGGGACAGTATGAGGTGTGTGTGATCCCTCTCCCCTCTAGCCCTGCCCCCTCACAACTTGGGGGTTTGGCTACTGATCTCCCCTAGACCCACTCTACCAGCCCCATGGCTACCACACACCAGAACTTTGTGTAAATTGGGAAAAGACACCACTTCCTCAAAAGTGTTACTGCTCTCTGCCGGAAATCTGTCCTTGTAAGTCTGCTTCATTTGTCTCACAAACATGTAAAGAGAAATTACCAAATAACCAGCCAGGCACTGTTCTAAGCATCTTATAAATATCAAGTCATTTCACCTCCATAAGCACCATACGCCTTAGGTACTTATTAGTTTTCCTACTTTACAGGATAGGAATTTTGGCAACAAGAATCTAAGTTACTTGTCAAAGATCATAAAACTGGTTGGGGGCAAAGCTGAATCTGGACTCTCAGAATCAAGACTCTCTGAGAATCTTGGAATCTCAGCCTCCAGGTTATGCCACGTCTCAGACAGACGAGCCAGCAAGGTGGACCACTGTAGGGCACTCCCTCGCATTCTCTGCAGCCCTGTTCCTCCTCAATGCCCCCCACTGGAACCCCCCCCCCCCGCCACTCACCCCTATGCCCCTGACCAGTTTTCTCCCCTCCAAGTGGGGCAGGCTCCTCTGTCTCCTAACCACCCCGGGCACTGGCTGCTCCCTGCCATCTGGATTCATGTCTTCAGCCCCAGGTAGAGCTCTTCCTCTATACCCTGGGCCGGTTACCTCTGGCTCATCTTACTGGTTTCTTCCCTGAATTTTACTATGGGCCTCTTTCTTCTCATTTCACATTGCATCTGCGGACTCCAGCTCTGCCTTCTTCCTCTTGTACCAACTCAGCAGCTCACGATCTGCCCCTTCTGCCTTGACCTTGTGGCCTCTAGCTTTGTTCACCATCAACCTCCTCCCACCTGTGTGGCCCACGCCACACCGCCCCTGTCCAGTGAACCCATATTTTCCTGGCCTTCTTGACTCTCACACACTTCCCACTGCCTTCCCAGTCTCCTCCCAGCATTCCTTGGCTTTCCCTTCCTCCCTTGGGGTTAGGGCCCTGCCTGCTCTTCCTATACCTGGGCCCAAGTGGCCCAACCTGCCTGGTGATTTCTCAGTGGGGCCTGCAAATGCATAGGAAGTCATAAGCAAGACATAGTACAACTGAAGAGTTCATTTACTGCAGATCTGAAGCAGGTAGAAAGTTTCTTCATGGCTGGTCATGGCTTTGCAAAGAACCATGGGACCCTCAACTGTGAAACAGAAAACTGGCCTCATTTAGAGGTTTTTCATCTGGAATGAGCCTCATGGTCTCTGGAGGCCCCTGAAATTGTACACAAAATATTGTGTGTGCATGGACAAGTGCATTTTTTCGGGGGTGAGGTCTCAGCGAGCTTCCAAAGTGGTCACTAACCCTTGAGGGTTAAGGATCTCTGACTTAGGGTCCCTTTAAGTTCTGTTCCTTGTTCTGGAGCCCCTTTCCACCTACGTTTCAAGCACCTTGAGCTTTAGCCTCCACCCCTCCCTTGACCAAATACCCCCCCAGACTGAGCCCCGCCTGCTGGCACCTGCTCACCTCTGTCTCCAGGGGGGGCAGAGCCTACTCACTTGTGAAGAGGGAGAGAGAAGGGGAGTCAATAATGGTGAACTTGGCTCCAGGGTCATTCCGTCGCCACTGGAAGAGTGAGAGGAGAGAGGGTGGATGCGGGTTGGAGAGAGTTGGATTTATTTATTTATTTATTTATATTTTACTCATTTATTTGACAGAGAGAGATCACAAGTAGGCAGAGAGGCAGGCGGGGCGGGGGGAGAAGCAGGCTCCCCGCTGAGCAGAGAGCCCGATGCGGGGCTCGATCCCAGGACTCTGAGATCATGACCTGAGCCGAAGGCAGAGGCTTAACCCACTGAGCCACCCAGGTGTCCCGGAAAGAGCTGGATTTAGAAAAGGGTTCAAGGGACAAGGAGTGAGGAGTGGTTCTGAGCTGAGCTGGGGGGCAGGAAAGATGGAGCTCTCACCGCAACTTCCACATGATCTGTGCCCTTGTCGTTCTGTTTGTGCAGAACCTCAAAGTAGTATCTCTGGGAGGCCGCCAGGCTGGCAAGAGAGAGCAGACCCAGAAGGCTATCTTCTTGGGTCCTGCGGTCACCCCAGTAACCCACTCTTCTGCCAGGCCACGCCAGCTCCCACCTTGCTCCTGCCACCCCCAGGTCCCCTTGACCTTTTCTCTCTGCTCCCGGCATTCCAGGAGCTTTGGCTTTAATGCTGGCCTGGAGTCCCCACGCTACTTCTTACTCACAGCGTGACCTTAGTTTTCTCTTCTGTAAGGTGGCGGTAATAACAGTATACACTTCACAGAGAAATCAGGACAATCAAAGGATATACAGATCTTCCTCAACTTAGGATGGGCCTATGTTCTGATAGACTCATCGTAAACTGAGGATATTGTTAGTCGAGATGCATTTAATACACCTCCCGAACATGATCGCTTAGCGTGGCCCACCTTGAACGTGCTCAGAACACTTGGCATTAGCCTGCAGCTGGGCAAGACCATCTGACGCAAATCCTAATTATAATGAAGCGCTGAATACCCCATGTCAGTTACTGAATGAAAATGGAAAAACAGCATGGTGGCTGTAAGTATATCGGTTGTGGACCCCGTGCTCGATCAGTCACATAGCTGACTGGGAAGGGAGGCTCACGGCCACTGCCCGGCATCCCAAGAGACTACTGTATCCCTTACCACGGGCCTGAAAAAAGCTCCAAATTCAAAATCTGAAGTACAGTTTCCACTGACTGCGCATCACTTCTGCACCACTGTCAAGTTGAAACACCGTAAGCTGAACTATTACAAGTCCGGCCATCCGTAATAATAATGCTTACAGAGTTGTTACTATGTGCCAGGCACTGTTCTAAGTGCCTTACGCATACCAACTCACTTAATTCTTGTTCATAGATGAGAACACTGAGGTACAGAAATCTTGGGTAATTTGCCCCCAAATCACTGGGGTAGCAGGTGGTGGAGCTGGGATTTGGATGTCTGTGTCCACAGCGTCAGCTGCCAAGTGGAGTTACCTGTAAAGTGCTCACCACAGAGACTGGCTCACGGCAAGCGCTCTTCACAAGCTACACTGTCTTACCCTTACTGACATCAAGGCTACCACCATCAAGCCGACGCATGTTCTTGCCTGTGTATGCCGGCCACTAGATGGCACTCTGAAGTCAGGCTAAGTTCCCCCTCCGGCACGTTAAAGCATTTCCAGCCACTACAGGCTGGGAAAGGTCTGGTCTCCCTCCAGTGTCCCAAGGGATCACAGCGGTGAGGACCTTTCTGCAGCACAGGCAGAGAGCCAGTGTACAGGCTGTACCCCTGTGGACATCTCCAGAGATGGAGCAAATGGGAAGGGCAAGGCTAGAAGAGACCTATTTTGTTTTCTGGTCCTGAGTGTCACTAAATAGCTATGTGACCTTCACCCAGTCACACCCTCTCTGAGTCTCAGTTTTCCCATCTGTAAAATGGGGAAGGATGAGCCAGATGGTTTCTAAGTCAAAGACTTCATTTATCAGAATGCACGGGGTGCCCAGGCACACTGCACCTCTGGGATAAGGAAGGCTGGAGAGCAGGGAGGGTACGACTGGCTTCCCTGACTCTAATTTGGCCTCAGCACTTGAGGTACGTTGGGTTTTTTCTGTTGCTCACAAGAACATCACGAGACTCCCAACTCACCTCACTGGCTTAGAAATTTGGCTCCGAAATTTCCCAAACTCTCCAGGGGCGGTCCACTCTTTTCCAGTCTAGAGGTGCGGGAGAGTGAGAAGAGTCGGAAGGAGGAACATGGACAAATATGAAGGAAGGGAGGTGGGTGCAGAGACAGGAAGGAATGGGGAGGAGACATGTGGGAGCAAAGAAGAGCGAGATGAGAGAGAAAACAGGAGAGGTGAGGGGAGTGACAGGTGACCAGGGCAAGAAGCACTTGTGCCTTTCCTACTCAGGCCCCATAGCATGCATACTTGGGACCATGCTAAGGACACTGGAACCCAAAAAGAGGATGTGGCCCAGTTCCCGCCCAGAGATGAATCTTCCTGAGGTCTTTCTGTGGCCCCAGACTAACCCCTCACTCCTCCCCAGTTTACACTCTATCGTTTTGTAAAATAGGGCATGTTGAGAGGGAGGATGCTTCTTTTTTACACCTTTCCCTGGCTGTCACACCAGAGTGACTAAGGGTAATGAGGGTTTCCTGATGTGGGCAGGTGCCTCTTCCATGTCCTAGCTCCCGGGCTGGGCGGAGGACCCTACCTTGCCCACACTGGCCAGCAGCTGAAGGCCTGACACCTGGTCGTCCCGGCTGAGCCAGAACTCAGCGTTGTCATCTGCAGCAATGGCAAACTGGATCTTTCCTGGGCAGTGGGGGAGAGAGTTTGCAGATGAGAGAAAGAAGGGCACTAGCATGCAGGGCTGAAGGCCTGTTTTATGTCTTAGCAATTACGTTCTCTTCAGGGGCCTTGGTGCTGTGACTTCCCTCTCTGTAAAGTGGGGGGGGGGGGGTGGTTTCCTCAACCTAGGAGACACCACGAAGATGGGGAAACTCACAGGGAGAGACAAGCTAGTGCCAGACTCTGTAAATCAGGGTGTGAAGCGGGAGCTGGTGGGGGCACTGGATGAGACCTCACCATGACAAAATTTCCCCTCTCCCCAGGGATGGACCAACAGGGTCCAGGGAGCCTAGTGTGGACTTACTTCTTAGCTACAGGCTTATGTTCTCTGGGTATCGTAAAGAACCTGGAGCAGGAAGCAGGAGGATGGGACTTTGGGGCTGGCCTCACCATCGGTGAAGGGGTGCAGGTAGCCAAAGATGCGGAGGCCATAGTTGGTCCATTTTGGGGACACAGCCAGCTTCCTCACGGTGGTGCGAATCTATGCCAAGAAAGGGGAGGGATACCATTACCCAGAAGAGGGAAGAAGAAACTGAAGAAAATGGTCCACTCAGGGCTAGTGAGAAGACCGGGGAGGGGAGGGAGACAGAAGGGACTGGGGCATGACTTGGTGAGTGGAGTGTAGGCAAGATTTCCACTCCCACTTGCTTCTTTGTCCATGTGACCTTGTACAGTGTACAACCAGCCCGACTGTATGTGGTGATTCTGGCTAACCTGTATC
Organism: Lutra lutra; assembly: GCF_902655055.1. NCBI lineage: Eukaryota > Metazoa > Chordata > Mammalia > Carnivora > Mustelidae > Lutra > Lutra lutra. Next base: position 38,169,484 of record NC_062285.1, read on the forward strand.
ATGAGCCACAATGAGAGCCTAAAGCTGAAATGATGCAGAAGATGGCAGAGAACTCAAAGGAATCCTTGGGAAGGGAGCAATAGTAATAATCATAGGCAGAAGAAGAGAGGACCTAAGATATAAAAGAAAGAAAATAAACTAGGAAAGAAGCCAGGACAGATGAAGAATAGAGTAGACTGAGGGAGATGAGAGACAGGAGTGGGGCGAGAGACAGAAAAGAGGCGCGCCCAGAAAACACTCACATGGGGGTACAGTGGGAAGTGGAGGTTCCTCCTGAGCTGCTGAATGGAACTGCCACACCAGTCCTCAAACACATGCAGGTTGGCGCGGCCCCGGAACTGTGCGGAGCAGAGAAGCAAGCAGGTGAGTGTGGGCGCCCGGGAACCGGGCCGGCCCCATGGTGCCCCGCAGCTGGAGGAGGCCGGGTGGAGAGGCGACGCCCAGGTCACCGCAGCCCCAGCCCCGGCATTCCTCTCACCACGGAAGGTCCACTTCAGTCCCATCCCAGCCTCACACCCACAGCCTTTCTCCAACCTCATCCCCACTGCCAGGCCCTGAGGCCTGGGTGTTTTTCTGGCCATACTTTGTGTGTGTGTGCGCATGCGCACGCGTGCACGCACGCACGCACGCACGCACGCTGCCCTGGCTCTTTCCACGCAGGAAGGGGGCTGCTGTAGATTCTCCAGGCAAGGGGGAGTAATAGCCTAAGAGAAAGGCAAAGATGAGAGAAAGAACTGGAAGGAGGGCCCGGCTGGGGTTTCAGCTAAGACTTGCTCTCCTCCCCTCCCCTTCTGCCTAATAGTAAGCTCCACAGCTGTCTGCTGGTGAAACCTTATCTACCCAGTAGTCTTCACGCTTCTGGCTTCCCTTGTGGGGAAGCAGCTGGGAAAGCGCTGCAGGAGGTCTTGGGGGGGCCCATCCGGCAAGACTGCCTCCGACTGCTCCCTTAGGAGCTGGAAGCCTCTCTCTCTTGCTCTCGCTCTGCTCCTGCCTCTCATGGCATTAACTACTCAGGTGCCTGGGACTTGGGCAGCCCTGGGAAGGTCAGTAGCAAAGGATGTATGCACTGTCTTCCCTGGCTGTGTCATCGGTGGGGCAGAGATCCAGCTTAGAGGCCAGCAGTAGAGGGCCCCCTTCACAAGACAGGGCCTTACAGCCAGCGCTGTGAGTGGGTGGGAGTGCTGGGAATTTGAGAGGGGAGGGGAAGCCCGGGGATCCTGTCCCAATTTATACTGACAAAGAGTTTCAGATTACCCCATCTCAGCAATTTTCTCCTCCCGCTCCCCCAGAGCTTAATCTCCAGGTTGTGGGAGGTGGGGCCTCAATTACTCTATACATAAACAGGCCCTGCCCTTCCCTCCCCACTGTGGGCCATCAGATATCAAAATCTGAGCTGTCCAGAGGAAAACAGAGGAGGGACACCCAGACTGGAAGCCCAGATAAAAGGAAGTGGCACAAGGTCTTTAGCAAGAGATCTGGAGGAACGGATGGTGGGGGGAGAAGTCTTACACACCAAGGCCAAAGATCTGAGGTGCAGCCTCAGAGGAAACAGGACCCCACGGCTGGATCCAGAAAGGAAGCAGGAGAGCCTGTCACTCCCTGTCCCTTCAGCAGCCTGGCACTTCCTGGGCACACTAGCCTGGTCAAAGCTGAGCATGTGGGGCCTTGGGAAGCAGTCATCACACCGGGGAATAAAAGTTGGGGGCTGGGATGGGTGGGAGAGAGAATGTGGGTTGGGTGGGTGGGTGGCGGGCTGAGGCTTCTTGGAAGGAAAGAATGGGGACATTGTGCTACTTCTGGGGAAATTCTTTAAGTCCAGTTTACAAGACTCAGTTGTCTCCTACAAATGTACTCCTCTCAGCCCCTCCTTGGGAGACTTTCAGGGCAGTGTGCTCAGATCCACAGCAAACTGCGGAAGGAGGGCATGCCACCAGAGAAATCTGTTGTGTTCAGCCAGAAGGCCAGAGGACACAGGGGGTTTGGGCCGGGGAAGGAGGAAGAAGCTGGTCTGGCTGCCTCCCACCTCCCACTCAGGGCCTTGCTTGCTATAGCAAGGGTAGCCTGGGATGCTCCAGGGAAGGGAAGGCAGGGAATGTGGGGGTGTAGGAAGAGGACTAGCCCTCTCCTCCGAGACCTAGGCCCTCACTCGGCATCATGGCGGCCCTCAGACCATGCTTCATCCACTCTCAGGCTGTAGGTGGGGGTCTCTGCAGGACCAGTGGACACTGTCTTCCTCCCCAGGCCCAGACTGGCAACCCCCATCAGGATTTGCATCTCTCCAAGGTTTGGAGATTTTGTACGTGGCAGGGATGAGGAACTCTTAGCTCACTGGCACCACCCTTTGCCCACTCCCTTCATGCTCCAGCTGGGGCTGAGACCCAGGGAAGGACACTGGTTGCTCCCGTCACCAGGGTATGTCCACAGCCAGTGAAGGATTTGGAACTTTCAGTTGTAAGTAGTGGAGAAAATATTTGTTGGAACCCTCTCATTTTAGAGGTGAGATTATTGAGGACCAGACAGGTAAACTGACTCCCCCCAAACACACAGCAATTAACCCTAGGGAAGTGGGGAGGGTGTATGGGAATACGGATGCAGGAGGATAACATCAGCCTGGTGGGTCCTCAGATGGGAATGTCCACTGTATTCCATTCCCATCACACTGCCTCTGCCAGGCCTCACTGGGCTTGCCAGACCTGCAGCAGAGCCTCCTCACTTGAAGGAACCTTCTCTGCCTCCACTGATTCTTCACACTGCCTACAAGATTGTCTTTCTAAAGCATAGACCTGATCATGTCACTCTTCGGCTTCAAACCTCAGACGACTCCCAAGAGGCTTCAGAACAAAACCTTACCCTGGCATGTGAGGTCTTTTTGACTGACCTATCTTCCCAGCCTCACCTCCTGCCACTCCCTGTCACACACCTGCATGCCACCCACACCCATCTCCTTGCCTTTGTCACGCTCCACCTCTCCAAGTCTTTACAAACACTACTTCCCAGTGGGAGGGCCTCTTCCTTTCTCCCCTACCTGCCAAACCGTGGCTCATCCTTCTCTGACTTCCTCACCAGAGTTAACAGCTTCCCTCCTCTGTGTTCCCAGAACATCTTAATTATTTGAACGAACACATGCTTGCGGAAGCTAAGCTCAGAACCGTATGTTCCTTCATTTATTTGATAAGCACCGAATGTCTGCTTTGGACCAGTTAAAGATGAAAAGAGATGTGGTCCTCCAAGGAGAGAGACGTGTTAACAATTGGTATCCCCTGTGCCAGGGGGTAATGCCAGGGAGTTGGGAGACACCTGGTATGAAGGCAGGAGCAAGTCACCTCTGCCCCCAGGAGAGGCAGGAGCTGATCACAGAAAGTACACTTGAGAATGGATAAATAAAATGTGGTACGGCCATTCAATGGAATAGTACTCAGCCAGAAAAAGAAATGAATTGTTGGTACAGGCAACCGCATGGACAAGCATGGAAAACATCATGCTAAGTGAAAGAAACCAGACACAAATGGTCACATTGTCCATTTATATAAAATGTCCCAAACAGGCAACCTAGAGAGACAGAAAGCAGACTACTGGGTGCCCTGGCTGGCTCAGTCGGTAGGGCATGTGATTCCTGACCTCAGGGTCATGAATTTAAGCCCCATGTTTGGCCTGGAGCCTACTTAAAAATAATAATAAAAAGGGCAAAAAAAAAAGGAGCATACCTTAAAAAGAAAAAAGGAAGTAGATTATTGCTTGTGTAAAGCTTGTGGGATGGGGTGGTGAGGGCTGATGGCTAATGGGTATGGAGTTTCTTTCTGTGGTAATGAAAGTGCTCTAAATTAACGGTCATGGATGCATAACTCTAATGAATCTAGTAAAAGCTACTGAATTACACACCTTCAATGGATGACTTATATGGTATTTAATTTACATGCCAATAAAACTGTTACCAAAAAAAAAAAAAAAGTAAGCCTGAGAAGATGATTCTGGGTCTCAGCCCTTTCCTCAAGAGACCCTAGCTCGTAAAAGCCAGCGTGGCATGACCCAGGGAAACGCTGACTTGTTTCGATCTTATTTTGGAGTCACCAGATTTCTTTCTTATAACTATTTTGGTTTTTCCAGATGGAACACCCTGGGCATCAGACAGTGTTTTGGTCAATGAACGTAAATAATAAATTGGCAATGAGGTCTGCAGTCATCAGTGGGGTTTGTGAACTAGAGTCAGGATTTGGGGTGCCATGAATTAAGTTTCTGAGGGCAGTTACCCCATGAAGCCCAGCACCACAGCCATCCACTCTGGCAGTCTCTCTGACACAGCAAAGAGAATGCTTAGCTTTCCAGGTGACTTCTGGCCTCAGAGACCCTGCACTCCTGGCTAAAGACTGGGTCAGGGAGAAAAAGAGACGGCTGTCAGCTTTCTTATCCTCTATCCTTGCTCACCTTCAGAGCACAGCTGTGTCCTAGTGAGGCCACCTGGGGTAAGTGAACGAGTTAACCCCTCTCTGAGCCATCACCTGCAAAAGGGGAATAACAGTACCACCTGACGATCCTTGACAGCTAGATATTCAATAAATGACATTTATCATTAACCTGCTGAAACGGTCTGTCAAAAGGGCAGGAGACAGGTAAGGAGATGGAAAGGGAATGGAAAGGCTCCTGCGGTGGGGGCAGGGACCACCATGCAGCTCTGTGGGGCAGACGTTATTCAGCCTTTCCAAGGGGCCTTGTTTTCTTTCTTGGGGAAATAAGATGATTGGATCAGTGATTCCCTAAAGATCCATGAAGTCTGTAATGAGGACTTCATAAGATACTTTTTTTTTTTTTTGGTAAAAGCTACTTTTTTAAATAATTTTTTTAGAAGAATGTAGCTTTTTTTTAAAGGTTTTATTTATTTACTTCACACAGAGAGAGATCACAAGTAGGCAGAGAGGCTGGCAGAGGGGGGGGGTGGGAAGCAGGCTCCCCGCTGAGCAGAGAGCCCGATGCGGGGCTTGCTTGATCCCAGGACCCTGAGACCATGACCTGAGCCGAAGGCAGAGGCTTAACCCACTGAGCCACCCAGACGCCCCCTGTATGCTTTTTTTAAAAGATTTTATTTATTTATTTGACAGAGAGCAGAGCGAGAGCAGAACACAAGCAAGGGAAGCAGGAGAGAGAGAAGCAGGCTTCCCGGCGAGCCTGATTCCGGGCTCAATCCCAGGACCCTGGGATCAAAACCTGAGCTGAAGGCAGATGATTAATGACAGAACCACCCAGATGCCCCAAAAGCTACTTTTTTAAAAAGGATTTTATTTATTTGAGAGAAAGCACAAGAGAGCATGGGCTGGAGGAGGAGCAGAGGGATCAGGAGAAGCAGGCCTTGCACTGAACAGGACCCTGGGATTGTGACCTGAGCCCTGAGCGGAAAGCAGATGCTTAACCAACGGAGCCACCCTGGTACCCTGGTAAAGCTACTTTTAATATAAAAAAAAAAAAAAAGTCAATAGAAATCAGTCATTTATCACCAAAAGGCCATACACACTTATTTAAAAATCAACTATTTCTTTAAAAAGTTCATCCTAGGGGCGCCTGGGTGGCTCAGTGGGTTAAGCCACTGCCTTCGGCTCAGGTCATGATCCCAGGTCCTGGGTTTGAGCCCCGAATCGGGCTTTCTGCTCAGCGGGGAGCCTGCTTCCTCCTCTCTCTCTGCCTGCCTCTCTGCCTACTTGTGATTTCTCTCTGTCAAATAAATAAATAAAATCTTTAAAAAAAAAAAAAGTTCATCCTAAAAAAGAAAGTTAATCTTATTTTAATCACTGTTTACTATTCGTTCACTGTTTTAATTTCATATATATCTCCATCCTTGATTGGCCAAAAAAAAGTGGGGAAAATAATGATTAATAAATGCAGAATGTTATACAGTCATAATCTTTTGAAATAATTGGGCTATTAAGAAAAATGATCTGGGGCACCTGGGTGGCTCAGTCAGTTGAACACTGGACTCTTAATTTTGGCTCAGGTCATGGTCTTGGGGTTGTGGGTTCAGGTCCTATGCCTTGCTCAGCACGGAGTCTGTTTGGGATTCTCTTCCTCTGCCCCTTCCCCGCTGCCCTCGCTGTCTCTCTAAAATAAATAAGTAAAATCTTAAAAAAAAAAAAAACAGAAAGGAAAATGATCCCAACTATCCTCAAAGAATTCAAGGCTAGATCATCATTGGACCAATGGTCTTTAAGGTAACCTCTTTCAAAACACTCCAGGTGGGGTGGGGCATAATCACCTGATGACGTCACCTAGTACAGGTGTGCCAGTGTTGTAATCTGTCCTCTCTCGGGGCTTTAAACAGGGGCAGTTTCACAGCATGGATAACCTAACACCACATTTGGCACAATACTGCCTCCTCTTCTCCTGCCCCACAGCAAACTGGTAGATTGGAAATAAAATCACACAGGCTGAAGAGCTCAACCTGTGATAGGTAAGGATAAAGACTGGGCTGCCCAATACCACCCAGCCAAGAAAAGTAATACATGTCCACAGATTTTGGGACTAAAAGGCATTGGTTTATGGGCAGGATGTAAAATATGAAGCCCATAAACTTCTCACCCGCAAAGCACCATGCTACTTACGGAGTCTCTGCATAAGCATTTATTCAAGGTAATCTGGAGATGTCAATTAACCGCTCTACCCCTCAGTTTATTTACTGAAAGAAAAAGAATCCTTCAGATCCTATATAAGTGAAAGGTATCATAGCAACTCTTATTCACACGTTAAACCACTTCCTATAAAAGTTTTCTAAAGCAGCATTTCCTAGAGTATGTTCCTTAAAACACTAGTTTCATAGAATATTAAGAGATAGTTCATGGGATAAAAAGGCAGAAGACCTATAGCTTTGGTACCTGGGGAGCTAAACCAAGTTAAACAGCTTTACTGCAGAACTTCTCAGAACCTTTCCTATGTGAATGTGTATTTCTAAGAACTGGATGTAATATAAAGGTGTTGAAGCCTTCTTTGACAACAGACTCCTTTCTGGAATGCCTTATGAGGCTTACTAGTCCAAGAAAGACAGTTCAGGAAGCCTATCTTTAAGAATGATGTGGATGTAAAAGTCACGTAGCTTTCCTGAGTCCTGTTTTTTCTCACTTATAAAATGAGAACAATAGGGACGCCTGGGTGGCTCAGTTGGTTAAGCGGCTGCCTTCGGCTCAGGTCATGATCCCAGCGTCCTGGGATCGAGTCCCACATCGGGCTCCTTGCTCAGCGGGGAGCCTGCTTCTCCCTCTGCCTCTGCCTACCACTCTGTCTGCCTGTGCTCATGCTCGCTCCCTCTCTCTCTCTCTTTCTAACAAATAAATAAAATCTTTAAAAAAAAATAAAAATAAAATGAGAACAATGACAACTACCTTACAGGTCATAAAACTGATAAGGGATGAGATTTTTAAAACCAGCACACAACAGGCTTGGAGCAAATGCTCTCCTCTAAAGGAAGAAAACTGAATGAGCCTGAAGCCCTTTTTATTTTTTCAAATTAGGTAAAAAAAATTTTCAGGGGGCATGGGCGGGGGAGTAGAGAGAGAGCGTGAGCGAGTGCCCGCAAGTGGTGGGGGATGCGGAGGAGAAGACAGGCAGAGGGAGAGAGAGAAAATCTTAAGCAGGCTCCAACTCCAGTGCAGAGCCCAGCCTCGGTGATGGTGATCTGAGACCCTGAGATCATGACATGAGCGGAAATCAGGAGTCAGACACTGAACTGAGTAGCCACCCAGGTGCCCCAGGTGAGAATTTTTAATAATAACCACCAGAACAAAATTGTCTATGGTCTCTGGAATTACCTGTGAAAACTGTATTTTGACTGTCTCTAAGAACAGGAACAGTGGAGAACCCCTTACCTCTGAGAGCCACGGGACAGGCTTATTCCACTTCAGGTAGCTGCTGTTACCACTCCCACCTCGCTCCAAGTCTTGGTCCTGGCAGAAGAGTGAAGAATGAATTTCGTGGGAACATTAGGATTGGGGGCCCTTTGAAAGTGCCTGTGGGGAGGTAGAGGGCAGGGAGATACAGACCCTGCCTCCAGGAAACTTATCAATATAAGGGACACTCCCATTTATTATTCACCTTGTATCCTTCGGAAAGACACCCCCTTACAGTTTCATCAATGCATACTCTCCTAGGGTTCTTTTACTTTCCTGAATTTTCTGTCTTCCCATATGGAAAAAAAATTTTTTTTCTTCCTTTTCTTTCGTGGTTTTGTTTTTTTTGTTTTTTGTTTTTTGTTTTTAAATAATTTCTAATTCGATCAGTCTTCTGAGAACAGGGACTTGCCTCAGTCTTCCTCTACATCCCTCCAGGACTCTGGCCAGGTCTGTCACTCATTTGTCTAACAAGTGGAAGCTCCCTGGGGACATGCCAGCCCCTCCCTACCCACCTTGTAGGTTCATGGGTTCAGTCTGGTTCTGGCCCAGCCTTGGAGATCCACGTCTGTTCTAGGCTCAGAGGCTCAATCTTAGGGTTCCAGACTGAATTAGACCACAATTTCCCTAATTCCCACCCAGAGATCCTCCTGCCTCCATAGGGACCACTGACCACTGAAACACTATAGAAAAAATGCTCCATCGCAAATCTGTCCTCCAGCCATTTGCAACTATATACGATGTCTATCTCCTCATCTCTGACTCTTAGCAGTGAGCATCTGGGATCATCACTAAGGCACCAGTCTAGGCCTCAGGCCAGCAAGAGGCAGGATGTGTGGTTCTACCTTAAGCCCTCGGCTACTATTGGAGACGAAGGCCACATGCCTGGAGCAGTTCAATTCTGGGCCTCTTGAGCTGCTTGAGGAAGGCTTTGAGGAGGACAGGATGGACATCTCTACCCCTCCAGCTAATGAGATCCTGTGATGTCGGAGTACAATTCCAGGAATTCTCTCCTTGACCTCTCTTACCACAGAAAAGTAGAGGAATGCCCTTAAGGCTATAAGGTCATGGACAGCAGAGGACTCATGCTAATACACTATTAGGGAAAATGGGCTGGCCCCACCACATACCTGGTGGCCCAGCCTCGGGGGATGATAAAACTGGAGATTTGGATCCACAGCTGGAATGTTCCTGCTGGCCAGAGCCTTGGCCAGTTCTCTCCAACTGCCATATCCTACGGAAGGGAACGAACAGAGAAATAAGGTCAACAGAACATGAAGACCTCACAGGTCTGCAAGGTTTGGGGGGGAATAAAAGAGGTAAGCTCCTTCCCTTCTGCCACTCCTCACACCTCTTCTGACGGTGGGCATGAAGTTGGGATAGGGTCAAAAGATAGTTACAACTTGGCCAAGGTCAGTAGCCCAGAGGGAAAGGAAATGAGCTCCTAGCACATTAAAATTTGCTGTCTTCCATAATCAGAGAAGGAGCCAGGCCAGGTGAAAATGGGAGCACCATCCATTTGTCCATGGAGGGTGCCCAGTACTACAGGCTGACCCTTCTTCAACTGCCTTTTGAGGCCGATTTCTCCTGAAAGCTGCTGTGGGGAAATGGTCATTGAAGACCGTTGAACTAAGCTTGCTCCCTTTCCAGCTCCGTCCCCTTCCTCCGAGCCCAGGGAGACAGCAGGATTGTCTTGCTGGCAGGGAAAGGGACATTGTTGGGGTGCCGGGAAGGAGTCACGAAGCAAAGCACTGTGCGGGTCAGAGCCCCCCACGCGTCAAGGGGACCACTTGGCCATGACTGTCAGACTTTGAACATGTGAAACCAAATCACTGCTGGCCAATGAACCCGTATTACAGAGTTATCAGGAACTAGTAAAGGCTTTCAAGATCATCTGGTCCTCATTTCAGATGAGCAAAATGGGACCCCAGCCGGCCAAATGATTTCTTTGGGCTCATGTAACAAAGTGATGAGGCTGAGACTGGCACCCAAGTGTCCAGATCCCCCATTGGGCTACTACTCTGTCTCCAACAGCTCCATCAAAATGCTCCCAGTGTGGTGGGCACTGCACAGAAGAGGTTAGACTCATGCTCACGGACCACTGGGAGCCAAGAGCTGGCCCAGAACAGAAGTGTTGAGAAACCTGATGTGAACCCAGTCGAGACACAGCCAACCAGCCAGAGGAAAAGAGCACAGTGTATGAACATGAGCCCTCAAGCAGGGGAACACCACCATTTCGTGTGAGTGTTTATGTAATTGACTCCAGGAGGGGGACTGTGGTGGGGAGATCGGGGGATGCTTTTCTTCCGGATCTGTTTGGTGGGGCCCTTTAATGCTTACTTATCATCTCACAGGAATTATCTCCTCTGAGCCTTATAAGGCTCTTGTGAGAGGGGCGCCTAGGTGGCTAAGTTGGTTAAGCGTCCAACTCTTGATTTCAGCTCAGGTCATGATCTCAGGGTCATGAGATCCAGCCCTGCATCGGGGTCCACGCTCAGCACACAGTCTGCTTGAGTCTGCTTCTCTCTCTCCCTCTCCTTCTGCTCCTCCCCTGCATGTGCTTGTGTGCGTTTGTGCCCCCACCCTGTAAAATAAATAGATAGCTACATAAATAGATAAGTGAATAAATGAATGAGTGAATCTTATGAGATAACCCAGGTCTGATTACCTCCACTTTGCAGATGGGGAAAGAGCAGACAGACTTTAAAGTCACAGAGGGAGTTTTTTCGAAGCCAGGATCAGAACAGAGAGTCTCCCTGTCTCTTAAGCCAGCGTTTTCTCATTCCGCCTACATTTTTTTCCTGTGGGCACTTTTTGGCACAAACTTTCAAGAGTCCCAGGGGCAGAGGCCTCAGCTGGGGATCTGTGCCTCTCTGGGTTTCTGCACAGACCTGTTTAAGGTCTGTGCAGACCTCTGCTCGTGTTGTGTTTATGGGGACTTTTGCAGGTTTATCCCTCTGCCATCAAGGTCTCTCCTGTTTCCATGGCTGGCCAGCCAGCAGGCAGGGACAGGTCAGACTAGTTCAGGGCGGCGGGGGGGGGGGGGGGGGGGGTGTCCTGGGGAAGCAGGATTCTGGAACCAGTGAAGTGAAGTGAGGATATGGGAGGGAGGAAGAGAAAGACCTACACCCTGCATTTCTGGATGAACTCAGGAGAGAGCAGTTTGTTCATCTGTTAATCCCAACTCGGACACATCTTATTTAAGAGCCCCCGCCCTTCCCAAGTCCAAGAAGCTGCTGGCTAGTGGTTGGGGAACTCAGGTGCTGGGTAATGAGTGAGTCACACGGTGGGGAGGGGTGGGCAGGCTCTGCCTTGCTTCTGCCTCTGAATGATCAGGTTATCTCTTCCTTGACTTTGCCCGAGGTCAATGAACTATCACTGGCATTTGCTGGGAATTGATGAAGACTCTCCTTTTTTTTTTTTTTTTTTTTATTTTATTTGAGAGAGAGAGAGATCCCAAGTAGACAGAAAAGCTGGCAGAGAAGAGGGGAAGGAGGAAGCAGGCCACCTGCTGAACAGAGAGCTCATGTGGGGTTCAGTCCCGGGACCCTGGGATCATGACTTGAGCTGAAAACAGAGGCTTAACACACTGAGCCACCCAGGCGCCCTGCCCTTTTTTTTTTTTTTTTTTAATTTTATTTATATGATGAAGACTCCTTGACCAAATTATAGACAGGCTCTTCTGAGCCCTCCTTCTGAGTAAGCCTTGTTCTTGGGCCCTGTGCTTGGCTGGCCCAGCCCCGTGCTGAGGAAGAATCCTATTAGGTCTTTCTAAGACGAATCTCCCCCACCTCTGATACGTGATCAATTCCTCATCTTCCCACCCTTGATATATAAGTCCTCGGCCAACCTCTGACAAGAATCCTGTTAAGCCAGTTCAGCAAGAATCCCCCCCACCCCAATGTCTCCTCTTGGTAATTTTCCATCTCCTGGCCCCCTCACTCTGCTTGCTAGCTATAAATCCCCAGCTCTCTTTGCTGTATTCAGAACTGAGTTCAGTTCTCTCCTGAGATCTCTTTCCCATATCATGATAGTACTGAATAAAATCCATCTGTATCACCTTTAACTAGTGTCTGCCTCTATTTCTCTATAAAGGAAGGTAAGAGGTGGTTCTCTCCCTGAACAAGTACAAATCCACAGGTCAGGGGTTCAGAGGGGGGCGGATATCCGTGAGGTTAAAGCCAACTGGGCACTGCACCTGGTGACAGGTGTTGAGATGGCTTTGAGACACTTAGAGACTGGGGTAGTCAACAGCCCAGGCTTTAGTACGTTCAGGAGTAGGAAATTCCCTGTGCAGACTTCAGAGTATAGGAGAAAGACAAGCAAGGCTTTAGAGTCAGATCTAATTGTCTATCACTTTTTTAAATGGTGACTGCTTGAGCAAGTACTCTGACACCACTGTAAGCACTCCTTCCTCAATGAGTTTGGGGTTCCAGACCTAGGAGTCAGATATGAGCTTAGGCCCCTTTATAACTTTGTAAACTGCAAATGGCCAGTAGTTCTCTTACTCTCTTCTTCCTTTGCTTACTGACCAGAAGAGAAAGCGAACTGTTGGCCAGCAGGGTCAGGGGTAAAAGAGCAATGGATAACACACTCTCCTTGTCTGTTTCCCAGGTATTACTTTCCAGTCCTCCCCTCTGTCCATCCGCCCCTGCTGTGAACATTTACTGAATGCGTATCAGGCACAGGCGTGCTGGGCATCTGGTAATTCCTCTTCTCATTTCTTTCCCTCTGTTTAACCCTGTGAGCAGGTCCCCAGGCATTGCTCAGCCCCTGGGGCAGGGGGAACTTAGTGCTAAAGAATGTGCTGATTTAACTATTGACACTTGTCACTCGCCCTCTGATAAGTGAATGCCTCCTGCTCCTGGCCAGACCTCTCCTCCCAGAGTGCCAGCTGCCAGGGCCTGTTTCTCCTGCAACAGGTGTCACATTTGTGCCAGGAGACAGACACCCCGATCTCAGGTGACAGATAAAGCACCACCATGGGCCTCACATTCTGCCCTCACAAAGCTGGGCTATCAAATTCACCATCAGCTGGAATTTCGCCAACATCTCTCTTCTGTGCAATGTGAACTCTTCAAAGGCCTGAAGATGATCACGTCAGCTCTTTGTGGAAAATATGGGCTACATATACCCCTTGGTGCTTTTTCCAAAGACTCTCACGTTCATCATTTCACTGGATCCTCACAACTTCCCCATGGACTGTTGTCATCTCCATTTTAGAAATGAAAAGACAGAAACAGACAGGTAAAGTCATCAGCCCAAGGTCACACAGTGAATAAGATAATCCACGTAAAGGATTTAGTACCTGGGACATAATCAGCAACCAGCCGGTAGCAGCTGAGGGTTTTATTATTCATCACAATGGGGCAGATCCGAAACTTACATCCATTTCTCCTGACCTCTGGCCTGATTCCCTTGGCAGGGTGTCATGTGGCCAGCAGGGTCATTTATACCGGGAGGAAAGGAAGTCCCTCAGGGCTCGGACAGCTTTAGGAGAGATTTTAAAAGTACAGCTGACTCACTTTGTTCATGGATTGGATATAAGGAGAGGAAGCAAGAACAATTTGAAGATTCTGACCTGGGCAGCTGGAAGGCCAGAGTTGCCATTTACTAAGATGGGGAGCCGGGGGAGCAGGTGGGGGCCATGGAAATAGTATTTCTGAAGCCTGTCGCCAGGCTAGAGCAGGGCTCGCTCCACCAGAAAGGGCTGGCCCCTTCCCTAAATCAAGCACTCTTTGCAAGACAGGAAGAAGACTGACACTGACCCCCGCTCCGGGGCAGTGGGATGTTGGGGCTGAAGGAGGAGACTAGGAGGGCTGGTCCCATGGGCTCCATCAGATGTGAGGGACCCAAAGATCCAGGGTGAATGCAAAGGATTTGCTTAGAAGCCCAGCGTCTGTCCAGAGAAGAGGTGATGAACCCAGAGGACAAGAGGTTGCCAAGGGAATGCGAGGTCATGCCACCCAGGGCACGCTTCCACAAATGCCAGCAACCAGCCCTGAGTCCTAGGACAAAAACACAAGACTGTGGCTCTGTGGCTCTGACCTTGGAGTGCCCTTTAGGGCCAGTCACATGTCCTCAGCACAACAAAGCCCCTATGTCTAGAAGCCAGCAAGGCCTGGACACCCCTCCCCACCCCCCACCCTACCCCCAGCCAGAAACCTGCGGTAACACAGCCAATCAGAGATGAAACCGGGGACTGTCACCTGGGAGGAAGTCCCTGAGGCAAACAGAAATCTCCAGTGGCAGAGACAGAAGGCTGTGTGGCTTAATCTTTCCTTCCCAGCCCGTGACACCATGATGCAAGAGAACTTATTATTCACGTAACCTTAGCAGTTAATATTGATGTGTGAGGCATATATATATTCATATTAGATGAATATAGAGTATTTCAGGAAAGACTTAGGGTTTAAAAGTTTTGCTGAGGGGCACCTGGGTGGCTCAGTGGGTTAAGCCTCTGCCTTCGGCTCAGGTCATGATCCCAGGGTCCTGGGATTGAGCCCCGCATCGGGCTCTCTGCTTAGCAGGGAGCCTACTTCCTCCTCTCTCTCTCTCTCTGCCTGCCTCTCTGCCTACTTGTGATCTCTGTCTGTCAAATAAATAAGTAAAATCTTTAAAAGTTTTGTCGAAAGCCACAGGTCATAAGTGAAAGAGGCCAGTATTTGAACTGAGGACAAAAGCCCACGTCCTTAACTCCACTAGTCCCTACTGAATACACTTGAGAATTTCCATTCACCTCTACATCACCATCATTATCACCTGGTGTCAGGCACTCATTTAGTCACCAAACTATCCCGTCCCTCATGACCTCCCCCTCACCACCTACACCTGCCAACCACCACCACACACACCCCCCGCCCTCCCCCCGGACTATTTCCTTACTCTTTCTAACTTGGCCACAAACACCTCTCCATATAAGCCAAAGAAAAGCAAGAGGGAGTATAGAGACCCGGGTACCCCCAAACAGCTGAAAACTAGACATGAAAGCATCTTCATATAGGCCTGCTCCCCTCTTCCTGGTTTCTGAGCCTTGTCCTTCCCAGCCTGAAGGTAAACAATCCAGCACTGTGTCTGCGCGCAGGGTTTGGTTCAGAGGAAGATTAGAAGTGGTTTGCTCGCTGCTCACCCTCCCTCTCAGCAAAGGTGTGTGCTGGGGGCGCAGGGTGGGGGTGGGGGGAGGTTAATGAGGACCAGGCTCGAGGTGGGGTCCAGGTGTCTCCCCAGATTCTCCTTGATGAGCCTCTTCCCCCACCGCCCCCTACCCCCAACCCCCCCTCGCCCCCAGCTGCCGCTGCTTAGAGCAGAGCTCAGGAACCAGAATGGCCAGCTGCTTCCCAGCTCTCTGCCAAGCTAGCACCTGAGCTGCTGGAATGGTTTTGGCTGCTGGCAGGCTGAGGCTTGCCAGGAAGATGCAAGGGACTGTACCTACTGCCCTGCTGGGTGCCACCTAAAGGGGGCCTAAAAGAGGGCACTGGAGCTAAGCCAACTATGTGCTTGTGTATTTCAGCTCTGCTGTCAGTACTTCCTGTTCACTCAAGCGTCCAGACTCGAGCAAACAACTTTAAGGGGGTAGATGAGGAGAGGAGACAGAGAGGGTAAAGGCCCTTTCCCTGGCTCTGCCACTGCTCCAGGAACATAGGGTCTGTCTGTCTGCACACAGCCTAGCTCGTAACTTTCCATTCCCGGAGCCACAGATTTGATCGGTAGAGGTCCCAGAAGGTTTGGCCAGGTCCCAAGGCACCCTTAGGATACCGTCATCATCATTATTATAAAACAAAAACAAAACCCCGACATGTAAGGCCCTATTTGCTAGTCAGTGTCAACAGGACAATTATAGCCACAAACGCAGTTTGTGGTCAAGGACTTCTAAGACTGGCCCAAGCCCACTGAAGAGGTGTTTTCATCCTCTGGTGGACCTAGACAAGGACCATTTAGGTAGTTTCAGGGCCCCTCGGATCATGATGGAAGTCACTGGGATTGTTTCCAGTCTTGATTCTGGACTGGGACACTGACAAGATTATGAACATGGAGGAAAATGGGGAACAATCCTTTTCCTTCCTGGCAACTTTCAAAGAGGAAGTTTAGTGGTGCTCAAGAAGAAGCAATTAGCAGGTTGGGAAAGAGTGAATAAATGAATCAGTGGACCAACAAATCAGTGGCATGTATTGAGCACTTGTTGTATACTCAGAACTCTGTTGTATACTCAGAAAGGTACAAACTGAGGGGTGCCTGGCTGGTTCAGTGGGGGGAAGCATGTGACTCTTGAGCTCAGGGTTGTGAGTTCAAGCCCCATGATGGGTGTAGATTACTTCAAAATAAAATCATAAAAAACAAAACAGAAGGTAAAAACTGAGACATGAGGGCCAACATGTCTGTGGACTTGTGTGTGTGTTCCGGCACTCACACCTGTGCATACACGCTGGGCATGTACGGGCCAGTTCTGCTCTATGCAAACAGACCCACAGTAGACAGCTGGGCTAACTGGAGGTGAGCGATGGGATAGGGCTTGATGATCTTCCAGATTTGCAGGAACCTCAGGCAAGACACTCTGCAAACCATTCTGGAATAAGGCAACTGGTCTTTAGGATCCCAGAGAGTTCAGGAGAAGCAGCACAGGTATAGGAAAACCCTGGTTCTGTAAAATGGCAATGGAGTCATTTTGGCAGAACTATCCCCAGGACGCAGTTGAAGGCTGACATTGCATATGGAAGCACTGACAGGTGGGAGCCGTAGTGGAACAACAGTCCAGGAGCCAGTCAAAAGACAGTGCTCTTTCTTCTACTTCTTTTCATGAGGGAGGAGGGAGCAGCAGAGGCCCAAGATCCCTGGACTCTTTCCCAGCTGGGTGGAGGTGGCCCCTCCCCAACATGAGGGAGGGGCGTGGTTTCCATAGTTACGGGTCTTGGAGGACCTTCAGGCATACAGAAGGTGTTCTAGAAGGAAAAGAGTTGGAACCAGAAGGAAAAAAAACCCTAACCCGGGGGTGGGGGTGGGGGGGGGAAGGCTAGGAGGGGAGAAGAGCTTTGAAAAAGAGAAGAGTGAGCCCCACCCAGCCAGGTAATGAGACAAGAGGGGAGAAGTGGGAATATTTGATAATAATTATGTTAATTATAAAGACTCTAGGGTTACTACAGTAAAATGCCAAAAGGGACCTGGGAGGGGAACAACACTGTTGACAAAGCCCTCCTCCACTCATTAACCCACTCAGCCCACTGAACAGGTTAGTACCAAGTGCATTTAACAGAGAATAACCACAAGAGCTAACATCTGTGCACTTGTTTAGGCCAGTCAGCGTGCTAAGCATTCATTCATTCACTCTTCATAAACATCCTTTCAGGTAGATAGTAATATTATTCCCATTTTACAGATGAGAAAATGGAGGCCATAGGCAGCGAGGAGGGTACATATCTGCCCAAACCTCACAGCCTCTAGATGAGGTGTGAGAGCTGAGATTTTCAAAACCCAAGCACCTGACTCATCAAAAAAAATTCTCTTAACAATTCTCTTACACACACCCTTTGGTTTGGTGAGTGAAAAAACAATGGGATCCAAATGAAGCAGGAAGAGAGAGGAGCCCAGAGGCCAAGGAAGTTTTCTAAGGTCCACACAAGAACTGAGTTTGGGAAAAGAAGTCAGGAGCCACCTTCCACCTCCCTCTCCACCCGATGTCTCCTCTTAAAACACCACACTCTTTTAAGCATCTCATTGAGCCCGTTCTCTTTTCTGCACCAGGCCTGAAAATGAATCAGACGCATTATCTGATCTGACAGACTGCCAGAGGCTGGATTTGGGAGGGCTGACGAAGGTGACTTGCCAACGCCAAGCTGAGGTTGTTAACGACCTGCTTGGGGGAAGGAGAGGTGATGAATGGGACAGGGAAGGCATGGGGGACAAGAGAGGAATCCGGGGACTCTACTCTCCTCCTTTCCACAACACATCATCGTTAACGGAACCTCACAGGTTGGACCAACCGACGGCAGAGGCCCGAGTTGTGTGTTTGTCCCCAACCCTGTGTCACTATCCCACCACAAACAACTCAGCTCACGTTTTGTATCAGAGCTCTTTCACACTCTTGGTCTCATTTTTACTTTCACCCTGGGAGGCATTCCGTGAGGCTGAGGGGACACGGAGACCCACAGATAGGTCAACAGACTTGTTTAATGTCAAATGGAAGCCAGTGCTAAGGCCAGGCTGGAGCCTGGGCCTTTGATTCTTGGCTCGAGGTTGCTCCTCCATGGCATGGTGTGGGCCTGTAGCTGCTGGCGTTCCGTGGTACTCTGACGGAAGCCACGTGAGGAAAGGGCTGGAAATTAGCACTGTGCTGGCGGGGGCTAGATCTTGTTCTTCGTTGTCCTCCCACTGTATAAATCAGCTGAAAGGAGCAGTTTTAACATATGCCTGCTTCAGAGAGGGGTTAAACTACCTGGGCCTGATTTTATGTTCCCATTGTAGAGGGCAGGCACTCACGCATGCGGAGTGACTGACTGGCCAACTGACTGACTGACTGACTAAATGAACGACACGGAGGGTACAGGAGGGACCTGCCGTGTTTACCATCACAGAACTATCTAGGGGTCTTCTGGACTAAGGCTTGAATGAACTGACAGACACCAGCCCTGACATTCTGAGAAGCTGACCGGCTGAAGGCTTTCTCAACACCCATGGGCACTCACAAAGGCACAAACCGAGGCTGCCTCTGAGAAAGCTCTCTTAGGGTGCTCAGTCTCTCTTTTCAAAACTTCAATTTCCAAGTCTCTGTGTGTATGTGGTAAAATACAATTAACATAAAATTTGCCATCGTAACCATGTTTAAGTGTTTCGTGGCATTACGCACACACTGGTATGCAACCACCACCACCATCTCCAATATTTTTTTCTATCTTCTCAGACTGAAACTCTGTACCCATTCAGCACTAATTCCCCATTCCTCTCTGCCCTGGGTCTCTGGCAACCACCGTTCTACTTTCTGTCTCTATGAATCTGACCATGCTACGTATCTCATATGAGCGAAATCATACAGTATATTTGGCCTTCTATGTCTGGCTTACTTAGCACCATGTTTTCAAGGTCCATCCAGGTTCTAGCATGTGTCAGAATTTCCTTCCTTTTTAAGGCTGAACCATATTGCATTGAATGTACAGACCACGTTTCGTTTCTCCACGCACCCATCAATGGACATGTGCGCTGTTTCCACCTTTTGGCTATTGTGACTAATACTACTATAAACATGGATGTACACATATCTGTGTGAGTCCCTGTTTTCTTTTCTTTCATAAGGCACTCTCTTTTGAACTGCTAAAAACTTTTTCATTCTTCCAGAGATACGCCAAGGGAGCCAGGCTGCTGTCCTCATAGTGGAGACAAGACGGCAAATTTCTTGTTCAACTGAGAAAAGAAGTCTGGAGACATTGAGCTGAAGGAGGAGGAGGGGTGGGTGGATGGGATCAGGTTGGAGCACTCCCAGCCAACAAGTTAGGAGGAAAAGCAGAACTTCTGAGTGGGCCCAGGGTAGGGCTTTCTCTAGGAACTGAGTACACTAGCCTATGTAGAAATTAGCAGCTTCAACACATCCTGACTTCAGAGTGAAGTTAAGTTTCCTGGGCCCCTAGAAACTCCAGCTCCGTGCTGAGACTAGTCCTCAGTAAGACAGGCACAGAAACTCAGAGTAAGCATTTAGAGCCTTTTTGAACATCAACATGGGATAATGGAGTCATCTCACTGAACATGGTATAGGTCATTTTTGGATGTTTTGAATGCCGCATCCTGGAAAAATGTAGCATGACTACATCAGTCAGTGACAGACTGGGAACTAAAAACAAAAACTGGAAAAACTAGTCCTTCACCATAGTTTGTTCTGGTTAGCATCACAGACCTGCCTGTCTTCCTTCCTTCCTCTGTTCCTTCCTAATTTACGCTACAGGTAACTCTGGAAAAAACTGGAAAGTAGCTCACCTAATCAGAGAGAACGACACAACCGGATCCCAGAAGGGCCGAGAACCAGGGTAGTGGCTGGAATCTCGGCAGCCAGCCCAAGACTCTGGTCCAAACACCTTCTGTGTGTCTCTGCTCAGAGTTCAAATTCCCAGGAAAGAGAACCTGAGTGGTTTTAGCTTGGGTCCGGTGTCTGGGGGTGGTGGACAGGGGGTCACATTGTGTAGAGCAAAGATGAGACCCCAGCAAGCTCTGTTAGAACAGGTAGAGGGAGGGGGCAGATGTAGCATGGGGATTTTTCTGAATCTTCCACGTGAAAACAACTTAGCTCTGAACAACTGACTATTATTCCTTTATAAATTATTTATTTATTTAAAGTAGGCTCCACGCCCAACATAGGGCTTGAAATCCTGAGATCAAAGGGTCACCTGCTTTGCCAACCAAGCGACTTAGCGAGCCAGGGTCCCCTGACTGTTATTCCTAAGACAAAAGTGAAATTTGGGGCACCTGGGTATCTCAGTCGGTTAAGCGTCTGCCTTTGGCTCAGGTCAGGATCTTGGGGTCCTGGGATGGAGCCCTGCATCAGGTTCCTTGCTCAGCAGGGAGTCTGCTTCTCTCTTTTTCTCTGCCTGTTCGCCACCCCCACTTGTGCGCTCTCTCTCTGAAATAAATAAATAAAATCTTTTTTTTTTAAAGTGGAATTTAAAAAAAAAATAAAAAAATAAAAAGTGGAATTTGTCAGAGAGTCATTATATTTTTAAAGCAGGGGCACATAAAATGCAGAGATAGCCGAAAGTACACACATAGAGTTAGTTTTCCAATACTTAAGAGGCTTTATAGAATACGTAAAAGATGGGAGAGTTGATTATTTAGAATATCCTCAGGAAAAGTTCCAGACTCATACAGAGAGACAATGTTCAAAAACACATTTCTCGGAAAGAGAGGTAAAACAATCATTCGTCAGAGCCTTTGAAAGTGATACTCCATCTAATTCATTTTAACCTCAGTTTAAAAAAAAAAAAAAAAACTAGGGAGAGAGAATGCCAGAGTTGTTGGCCTATGGGGGAGCTTAGAGATCATCGCTGCTAGAGCCTCAACATTGTCTACTGTAGAGCAGGGAAGCCTGGAAGACTGGGCCACTGGCTTAAGTGGCAAAGCAAGTTAGAGACAGAACCAGGACTTGAATCCAGGTCTCCTCTCTTCTGGATCAGGAGTCTTCTGTTCAGACCACAGAACTAAGCTGCTAATGTGGGAGGTGGTTCGCAGGTTGCGGGCCTGCTGAACACACACAGCGGTAAGGGTGCTGATGGGAGACCTTTGTCGTTTGGAATCCTAGGACCGAGCACAGCCGCTCTTGTGCAAGCGGGGATGTGCTCTAGACAACCTGGGGAACAAGTTTCTCTGAGTATCTAAGAGCCTGCTAGTTTGGCTCCAGACCATTCTAAATCCAGAATCTGTGGCTGTTCTATAATGGAAGGCTTTTGAGCTTTTCGGAAACAGAGACTGTGTCACGCTTACCTTTGTCTCTCCTGTAGGCACACGTTTAAATATGGTAGGTGTTCAATAAATGACTAATGGATTTCACTGAAATACCTTTTATTGTTTTTATTATATTTTGTTCTCTATTTTTTAAAAAAATTTTATTTATTTGTTTGACAGAGAGAGAAATCACAAGTAGACAGAGAGGCAGGCAGAGGGAGAAGGGGAAGCAGGCTCCCCACGGAGCACAGAGTCTGACTGATCCCAGGACCTTGAGACCATGACCCAAGCCGAAGGCAGAGGCTTAACCCAATGAGCCACCCAGGCACCCCTGTTCTCTAATTATCTTTAAGTTTTTATTTATTTGAGATTGAGAGAGAGCATGCACGCATGCATGCATGGGGGCAGAGGGAGAGGGACAAGCAGACTCCTCTGCTGAGCAGGGAACCTGATGCAGGACTGAATCAGGACCCTGAGATCACGAACTGAGCCAAAGGCAGATGCTTAACCTACTGAGCCACCCAGGTGCTCCTGTTCTCTCATGATTAAAAAATACTTAACCTACATACATATATAACCACAAGCACATTAAATATTACCTTGTCATGCTATCTATTAAAACTCTACATGGAAGGGAAAAAATGCTCTTCTCTTGGCAAACAACTACTTTTAAAATAAATGGAAAAATATGTTTGGGAATAGGAAAAAAATTTCAACTCAGGAAAAGGCTGAGTAGAAGCACCAAGAACTCACTTGGTATTACCTGTCTTCTACCTTCACAAATAAAAATCTGCTCCCTGGACTGCAGTGTCATGATTGAAATATCTACTTTAGCTTAGACACTATTGGTCATAATACCATACAACACCATACAATTTCCACCAGTCTACTCTTATCTGCACAAACGCAATAAAACACTGACACTTAGGATGGCTGATGAAACTATTTAGTATATAGTTTTTCTAGCCCATACAATCAAAGTACCAGCTCTATGTCTAAAGGGAAAAGTACAGTAAGTAGAAAAATGAATATTTGATTCAATCGACTGGTTATTTGATGTGTCAACGACCATATTTTCTGAACCCCAAATCAGGATATGCAGTGTAACCAAGGCAACAGCATGTTTGAAACAGTTAATCTTTCCTGGAAACTCAGGCCAAAGAGTCACATCGTTTATCTGACACTAAATCATCAGTTTCACAGAACGCTGTGGTCCTTAGCCTCACCAAATTTGCTAAATTCACTAGTGAACTGGCCAAGCACGACTGACCCATACACTTCCATCGAGCCCACTTATACCGGATTAACAAGAGGGCTGCCTAAGACGCCCAAACACTCGAGAGGACAAAAGGTCATTCCAAGGTCCTCCATCTCACATCTTGCCTGCCCTTGACCCTACCCCCCAACAATTTCTTCCACCATCCCCATTCCCTGAGCCAACATGCCAATCTACCACCATATCTGGATACAAGTGACTTTTGACCTAAACCGTACACATTAGTGGAGACGACAGAGAATCACTGCTAAGCCAAATATATTTTGAAATCCGCCCCCCACACAGAGGACATACGGAGCCAAAAATATGAAAGGGACCAACCTGGCAAATCAAAGAAAACTTTCGGCATTATCACGAGCACTACTGAAAGTTGAGTGAGGGCTCAACTTACCCACTTTTTGCCAAGTAGACTATGCTAAGAAGACGGTCACTCAGCCTGAATTTGTGTGCCTGATTTGGCTCAAAGAACCTCAGTGAAAGAACCAATCAACAAGGTCTGGTGGAAACCAAAGAGGAACTCAAAGATAGCCAAAGAGATGAGCTGATAAAAACTGCTGAGAAATCCGGCGGACAACTCTGATCCTTTACCAAAAAAGAGAAAAGTAACAGAGCCCTTTGGAGAGGCCAATGCTACAAGAAAGCTCTAAAGATTAAAAAGAGGGAGACTTAACTACCACCGAGCCGCGTGCCGCTAACAGTTTAATATTTCCACCTTTCCCATCTGTGCAGCTCTCATTTTACCTGTGTGATACCCGCATGGTTTCGGGAACATTCTCTTACTTGGACTATTTGTGAAGACAAGTGAGGCACAGAGAACTTAGATTATTTTTTGGCTTCCTGAGCATAAACTTTGATATTTAATGACCTTGACCTGCGATAGTGGTCGGTATCCCTGTAATACATAAAACCCTTGGGAATCCATTAACTGTTTCGCATTCCCTGATTTTAGGGGAATATGCTTTCCATCCTTCAAAGAGCCTGTTGTAGGCTGTCTGTGGAGGAAGATGCAAATATTCCCCGGAGGGGGCGGAGGCAGCGAGTTAGGTCTGCCTGGAGCTCACCCCTATACAAAACAGAGCCGGATTTCTCACAAAGCCTGCACAGTCTGCTGTTGGTTTTGAACTGGCTTCTGGGATTTATTAGAGTTTATTAGAGTTTATTAGAGTTGTGATGACTGCACTAAATGGCTTGTAGTGGGAAGGAAGCCTTAAAAGAGAGACCTAGGGATAGAAAGCAGAAGCTGCATGAGCAGTCTGTCAAACTAGATTTTACTGAGCATCTAGTATGGACATGGTGAGGCTTCGCCTGGCTCTGGGCAGGTGGCTGACCATGCGTTCAATAAAGAACCATGTTCAGCATCAGAAAGATCTAGAAATGAATCCCGGCCCTGCCACCTTCTGTCTGTGGGACCTTTGGCAAGTCTTTTCACCTCTCAGAGCTTCAGCTGTCTCATCTCCCTGACACCTCCCCCCACCATTTCCGTTAGAAAAATCAATTCAGTCCATGAATGAATTAGGCATCTGTTCCCGCATTCAGGCTCACCGGCAGCTCCTTGAGTAACTGGGGTACCAGCTACTTACTGACTGACTCAGCACTGAGTCTGCCAGGCATTTTACATGGGTTAATTTCCAAGGGACAATAACCCTATAGGGTAAGTACTATATCCCCCATTCTCCTCATAGTACATCTGATGTTTAAAGAGTTTACATGATTCGCTCAAGATCCTGTAAACAGCTGAACTGGGGTTTAGACTGGTTCTTTGAGTTCCAAAGTCCACAGTCTTTCTCCACTGCTGCCCAGTTAATCCTCACCACCACCCAGCACAAACCAGTATTCTGGAGACCGATTTACAGGAAGGAAATGCAGGCAAATGAACTAACCCAGGTCAGGAGTGAGAGGCCACTGCCGACAGCTCTGCCATCAAGGCTAATGTACCCTGAGGTGGATTTTCACACCCAGGTCTGTGTCCCCCCTATGCTTTTTTCCATGACACAACACTGCTTTGCACACGCAGGAAGGTTTGGTAACAGAACATGACGCAGAGTGAATCACCAAATAAGGCTCCTGTCGAGAGGAGGACTCTGGCAGTCAGGGAAGACTTGGTGACGAAGCAGGTCCGGAGCAAGTGTTTTGAGAAGCAGGTGGAGTTGCTGAGTCTGGGAATGGCAGTCAGTCACTGCCCCTACAGAGACCTAGATTTTACAGGGCAATCTGGATTGTCTCCGTTGGCCCTCTCCAAGCCCCACCCAGTTCCCCGACTGGAACCCAAGCGTTTTCTGAAATAAAAGTAACATATGAACACCATCCTCCCCCAAGGTCACAGAGCAGAAGTTCATGGAACAGAAAGTGACCATCTCTGGACTCCCCACTCTCCTCCCTACAGGCCACCCCTCATTCCTCTTGCTAGGTGCTCCTCATTTGCCTACCTTTACACACGGTGTAAGCTACCCCGGGGCTCAGTCCACACTTTTTCCTGTCTACACTCCAACCCTTGCAAATCTCTTCTGATCTTTTTGAATACCATCAGTCAGTCTGTCATGCCTTCCTTAGTTTCAGCCCTGACCCTCCCCAAACTCCACATCAGTAGGATCTGACTCACTCATTTCCCCACTTGAAGATCAGAGAGGCATTTCAGACTTCACAAGTCTTGACTTTTCCTGCCAAACCTGCTCCTGCTCATTCTCCCCATTCCTCCTCATTTTAGTGAATGGCCAACTCCAGCCTTCCAACTACCTAGGGTAGAAATCCGTGAACCATGCTTGATTCTTCTTCTTCCCATATCCCAGTTCATCAGCAAGTCCTGTCAGCTGTACCTTCAAAAACAATCCCACATTGGCCTACTTCTGACCCCTTGACTTCTCCTGCCCTCATCATACCCACCTCTCATCTAGTCCCTGAGCGCACACCCTTAGACCCTACAGTCTAGAGCAGGAGGGACTCCACTAAAATGCAAGTCAGGCCATGGCAATTCCCTGCTCAGAATCCTGCAATGCCTTCCTAGCACACCCAAATTATAATCCAAGAGTCTCTGATCACTTAGAAGTGAAGTTGGCTGGGGACAGACCCAGGTCAGTGGCTGTCCTGGCAGTCTTATTAACAGCCAGGACTCACTGTCAATGGTGTCCCAGTTTGCACAACAAATGATCCAGTCACCCATCTACTGAGGCCCTATAGATTAGATTAAATCCTTGCCCTGATCTCATCTCCTGTATCTCTTCATCTTCCTTCCACTCCAGCTGTTCCATGCCAGGTACACAGTACCTCAGGGTCTTTGCACTTCCTCTACCTGAACACACTCCCTCACGTATCTCTGTGGCACACTTCCTTTCCTCACTCCAGTCTCTGTTCAAATATCAGAGGCCCTCCTGATAATTCTACCTACAACAGATGCTGTCTACCCCCAGCCCATCTTTCTCCCTTACCCTGCACTATCTTTCTTAATAGCACCTACTACCACTTGACATTTTATGCCTGCATATGTATAAAATCTACCTTCTCCCTACATGTATTTTGTTCATTATGCCTAGCACAGAATAGACACTTAAGAGAATGAATGATGTCACTGTTAATAGCATCCATGTACTTTCACATGAGGGTTAAAAGCAAGAACTCTGGGACGCCTGGATGGCTCAGTTGGTTAAGCATCTGCCTTCGGCTCAGGTCATGATCCCAGCGTCCTGGAATCGAGTCCCACATCGGGCTCCTTGCTCAGCAGGGAGCCTGCTTCTCCCTCTGCCTCTGCCTGCCACTCTATCTGCCTGTGCTCACTCTTGCTCGCTCTCTCTGACAAATAAATAAATAAAATCTTAAAAAAAAAAAAAAAAAAGCAAGAACTCTATAGGCAGACATGGTAGTACCTAACTACGTAACCTTAACCTCTAACTTTGATTTTCTTCTCTAAAATAGTGACATTAGTAGGGTTTATCTTATTGGGGTTATTATGAAAATCAAATGAAAGCAGCATACAGTAAGTGCTCAATAAATACTGGAGGTAATAATAATACTAACAGTTGATATATTTAACATTGACTATGTGCCAGGCTGTGTGCTAAGCATTTTACAAATATTGTCTCACTTAATTTTCATAAAAACCCTTTGAGATAGGTACTATTATTACCTCTCTTTTATAGATGAGGAAATTGAAATTCAGAGAGGTTAAGTCACTTCTCAAGGTCACACAGTTGGTAAGTGGCAGAGGGAGGATCACAACCCAGGGTCTCTGGCTCCAGTGTCTGTCCTCATCCTCTATTCTGCTCTGATTACAAACTCTATTGCATAGTTCCTGATTTCCTAAAAATTCCAAGTGTTCACCACAACAAGTGAACTACAGAAACATTTTTTTTAAAGTATCTCATCTCCTTCCATCCCTCCCCACCCTAACTGATGCTAATAGTTAGATAAACATCCATACCTTTCTACTTGCTCACACACTAATAGAATTTCTTTGATTCTTAGTTTTAGAAAATAGGTTCATATTGCATACACACTACTCTGGAACTGCTTTTCTCACTCGCAAACACAGACATTTCTCTGAGCCAAAACATAATTCATGTTTTTAAAAACAGCTGCAAAAGTATTCCATAGTATGGCTTTAGCCATACAATTTAGTAAACTAGTTTCCCACTGGTAGACATCCCAAATAACGCTTCAAGCATGTATGGCTGCTATGGTTTCTACAGATAAGTTCCAAAGTGAGATTGCAAGGTAAAGTGCATTTTTAAAAGTAAGTAACTGAATACTACTTTTTTTGGTTTAAGATTTATTTATTTATATAAATAAAGAGATATGAGAGAGAGAAAGAGAGAAAGCACAAGCAGAAGGGGCAGAGGGAGAGGGAGAGAGAATCTCAAGCAGAGACTGAGACATGGGCTTGATCTCACGACACTGAGATAGTGACCAGAGCTGAAATCAAGATGCGGATGCTTTGCTTAACGGAGTCATCCAGGCACCCCTGAGTATTACTTTCTAAAAAGGTCTGAAAACAACTCACGTTGTTGCCAGTGTTATTTACAAGTTTCGGGACAACTTCACCAGCACCACATATTAATTTAAAAAATTTTTGCCAATCTGATGGGAGTGTCCATTTTTAAAACCTAGATGGGCTTATACTATACATCCTATCCTGCAACTTGCTTTTTTCTCCTCAACAATGTATCATGGGCATCTCTTCAATAGCTTAAAAATGTCACTGTTTGACACCTGGGTGGCTCAGTTGGTTAAGCGGTTGCCTTCGGCTCGGGTCATGATCCCAGCATCCTCGGATGGAGTCCCACATCGGGCTCCTTGTTTGGCAGGGAGCCTGCTTCTCTCTCTGTCTCTGCCTGCCACTCTGTCTGCCTGTGCTCACTCTCATGCGCTCTCTCTCTCTCCCTCTCTCTTTGACAAATAAATAAATAAAATCTTAAAAAAAAATGTCACTGTTTATGTCCTACAATTCACCTCTGTGACCTGGAGCACATTTCTCTCCCACCTGGAACAGTTGATCTCTGGAGGAAATGGGGATGACAATGTTGACCTTTCTGCACTGACCAGAGAAGGTAGAAATTATTCCAAAACAAGTACAGAAGCACTCCATACCCACTAGGATAGCTATCATCAACAAGACAGACAGTAACAAGTGGCAAGGATGGCAAGGATGTGGAAGCAATTGGGACCCTCATATAGTCCTGTTGGGGATGTACAATAGTGTGACCTCTTTGGAAAATGGTCTGGCAGTTCCTCAAAACATTCAATATAGAGCTACTGTATTCCTACTCCTTGGCATATACCCAAGAAAAAAGGAAAACATCAGAGCACCATTCTTTATTATAGCCCCAAAGTGGAAACCACCCCACTATCCATCAGGTGAATGGATAAACAAAATGTAGTATATTCATACTAAGGGATATTATTCAGCCATTTTATTTATTTATTTATTTATTTTATTTGACAGAGAGATCACAAGCAGGCAGAGAGGCAGGCAGAGAGAGAGGAGGAAGCAGGCTCCCCGAGAGAGCAGAGAGCCCGATGCGGGGCTCGATCCCAGGACTCCGAGATCATGACCTGAGCCAAAGGCAGCGGCTTAACCCACTGAGCCACCCAGGCACCCCTATTCAGCCATTTTAAAAACTGCAGTACCAGTACCTGGATGAGCCTGGAAAACACTGTGCTAAGTCAAAGAAGCCAGACACAACTTATCATATACTGTGTGATCCCATTAATATGAGATGTTCGCAATAGGTCAAATCCAGAGAGACAGAAAGCAGAGTACAGGTTGCCAGTGGGGGGGTAGGGGGAGAGGGTTTGAGAGGGTGAGGGAAACAGGGAGTGACTGTTAAATGGGTACCAGGTTCCTTTTGGGAATAAGACTGTTCTACAATTAGAGGGTGATGATGGGAATATACTAAAACCACTGAGTTTTGTACTTTAATCAACAAATAACACCCCCGCAGCCTTCAATTCTCTTTCCACCTCAAACATCTGGGTCT
Source organism: Lutra lutra (assembly GCF_902655055.1). Lineage (NCBI taxonomy): Eukaryota > Metazoa > Chordata > Mammalia > Carnivora > Mustelidae > Lutra > Lutra lutra. Next base: position 38,198,502 of record NC_062285.1, read on the forward strand.
CTCTATTCTCCCTTCTCCCTCCAGCCCAGCCTCTCCACACCCAGTTTAATTATCTTGATCCCTAGAGAGCAGGCAACAGGTTTCTTTTCAAAGCCACCTAGGTTGGGTTTGTGCCCTGCCCCTCCCTCACAGACCCAACCCCCTCCTCTTTGTACCCAGATCATTTACTTATTAAACCAATTAGATTAAATGACTCACAGTTGCACCCTTGGGCCCGAGGCGGGATAAACAGCTCACCAGAGTCTGACTTGCACTTGAAGGGCCTGTTTCCCTCTCCCTTCCTGGTTCCACCCCCTGCCCAGTGCTCAGACTGTCCGAAGAAACCGGAGGGTAAAGGGATTGCTGCCACCCCTACCTACTGAGCTTTCTCACCCAAGGAAGGCCACACCAACCCCTCGAAGAGCTGACATAACAGTGTTCTTAGTTTACGGCTTACAAGGCCTGCAGGCAACAGGCTCAGCATCTGGGCAAATGTTTGCAGAGCTCCTGGTTCACCAAAGACTTGTCATGTGCAAGACTGCCAGAAGGGTATCTGGAACCCTCCTGCCTGCCCTTTGCTGCCACATCTTAGCCTCAAACAGTGATATCCCACTCTGGGTGCTCTGTGCCTGCCCAAACTCACTTGAGATGAATGCCTTGGAGAGGCCATGCAGCTAACTCCTCAAGTAATCTGGGTCTAAGAGAAAAATAAGGGTCAGGGTCTAGAATATTTCTCCAGGCTCTAAGACTGGTGAATTTTCAGTTCAACAAACAAAGACTAAATTCTCTAGGTCCTGGAGGGGAACGGAGATCTGTGCAGGGAAGACGCGCTGGGCCAGGAGGGCAGGAGAGGACTGACACATAAGTAATCATTTTCATGTCATGCAGCAAGGGAGGAAATAGAGTACAGAGGCTCTCCAGGAGTGCGGAGGAGAAAGGGTTTCCGGGTGTCCTCTCCTGCCTGCTCCCACCACCCCATCACACAGTGCACGTTTCTGCCCCTGCAGCCTCAGGCGCTGGCAGGACACACATTATCAAAGCTGTCAGGAGCTTCTCTGGGCCACAGAACTTCGAACGACTGGCTCTGCTCTCACATCTCCTTCCAAACACCACCTCGGAGGCATCCCTCCCGACAGCCTGGAATCCAGGAGAGAAGTGTGATTTGAGTCAGATCCTGTCCTGGAGAAGAACCACATCCTCCTGCCACCCCCCCCCCCCCACCCAGGCATTTCCGTCCTTGTATATTTATAAGACTCTCTTAAAATAGGTCCCAGCAAACAGGAGCAAAGACCTGATTTGGGTCGATGAAATCAGCATTTGGGAGAGTGAAGACTCCCTCCTGAGAGCAAAGTTGCTATTTTTTTCTCCTATCCCATATCCGGGTTTCAGTATCATCCAAATCCCCCAGGAAGTCTCCCCTTCCCCCTACTCAGTGTTGCTTCCTGAGTTTCTCCTGCCATGGAAACCTCCCTCTCTCCTGTCCTCTCAGTGCTGATGAGTCTCCTCAAACAGTGACCCCAGACCACCTTCTAATGCTCTATTATTTTATTATTATTATTATTATTAAGGGAGGAGGGTGTGAGGGCGAAGGAGCAGGGGAGGGGCAGAGGGAGAGAGGGAGAATCCTAAGCAGGCTCCACACAGGGGGCTTGATCTCATAACCCTGAGATCATGACCTGAGCCGAAATTAAGAGTCAGAGCCTTAAACCAACTTAGCTACTCAGGTGCCCCTAAAGCTGACTTATTAAGCAATGACACTTTGCAAACTACTTGTTGGCTGTCAGCCCTTTTGCTCAACAAGCCCCTCCACCCACTCCTAAATGGGGTCCGGGTACCACAAAGGAGTGGGAGAAAGGGCACAGCAAAGGGTCTGCGGGTTGCAGGGGTCCTGGACCTACACCATCTGCCCCAGCACAAGCTGTCCACCATCTTTGAAGAGTTGGAAAGCAGGCAGAGATGGGAAAAGCAGTGTCATGGGAGTGTGTCCCAAATACCTGTGGAGACCTGGCAGATTCTGTTGTTGGGTGAGAAAAACCAGCTGAGTGTGCAGTGTCTACACCTTTCCCAAGTGGAGGAACTCCTTCGCAAGGCATTCGGAGCCTAGCGCCTCTGCCCAGCTCGGGTCACGCGCTGTCCTATCGGCCTCCCTAGGCTGCATGGCTCTTTTCCGAGGGGACTGATTCTAGTTTGCAGTGTAGGAAGCCTACTTGGGGGCTCTGTGTAACGAGACAAAGAGGGCCGTCTAGGGGTTTCCTTCCTCGGGCTTCAGTCAGAGAAGGCCAGTCCCGGGAGTGCATCTGCAAGCCCAGGTCCAGGGAGCTCTGTTGGAAGCGAGGGGTCAGAGGCAGAGAACAGGGGGCCTGGATGGTGGTGAATGTTTAAGTCAGAAGGTGGGAGGCAGATCAGAGTCTATGATGTTCCCAGGGACGTCTGCAGAAAACCAAACCTCAGTGAAATAGGCAAAATGCTAGAAATAGCCAGTGACCGGGAATGTTCTGCCTGCCAAGGTAGCTGCCCCACTGTTGGTTTCAAAATAGGGACTAGCCCAGGGTGCCTGGGTGGCTCAGTGGGTTAAAGCCTCTGCCTTCGGCTCAGGTCATGATCCCGGAGTCCTGGAATCGAGCCCCGCATAGGGCTCTCTGCTCGGGGGGGAGCCTGCTTCCCCCCTCTCTCTCTGCCTGCCTCTCTGCCTACTTGTGATCTCTGTCAAGTGAATAAATAAAATCTTTAAAAAAAAAAAATAGGGACTAGCCCTTCTGAGGTGACAGAACAATCTGTGAAGGGTGTGTAAGCTTTGTCTACATCAGCTCGTATTAATGGGATGTCCAGCCTGCACAGCAGGGGAGTCCCCCCCTCCCCCATTGACTGCAGGACCACAGGCTACATGACTTTGGGGATCTTTCTGGTTATAATTGATCACCACCAGAAATTTCCCTCACAGGTTTATACCAGCCTCCTACTCAAGCACTCCTGACAGGTGTAACTACTGCTAGAAATAGCTACTGCTAGAAATAGCCAGTGACCGGGAATGTTCTGCCCTCCAAGGTAGCTGCCCCACTGTTGGTTCACACTGTTAACCAAATTCTTGTGTTTTGTGGGGCCTCCCAGAATAAGCCCTTCTTCAGCCCTTCTTCAGCCAGAAGCGTCAACTCTCACGACCCCCACCACGCAGAGGCACGCAGTGTGGGTGGGGCAGTGGGGGGGCGCAGAGAGGCAGGTGCCTTTCTCTGAGCTCTGTCAGTCCATTCCACCCGAGTTCTCTGCCTTCAAGCATGTCAGAACTCTGAGACAGCAGGAAGTGTCTAAGTCACGAGACAGTACCTAGGCTCAAGGACACTGTCAGGTGCTCCAAGCCAAGGGCAGTGTAAAATGATGGAGTAGAGCCCTGCCATGGTGATTTTAAAGGTGGGCAAGGCCTCACTCACTAGCCCTGAAACATGTTCAAAACATATGGTTATGTGAAAAAAATGGCCATATAACATTACCAAAGTGAAGTCATCTAAAAAAAACTTTTGTGTTTTTTTTTTTTAAACTGTCACGGCGAAGAGGCTAAAGAGACATAAGTGAACATAATGGAATGACAGGGATGGGATCCTAAACAGAAAAAGGACATTTGAAAGTGAATAAGAATGGGGGCGCCTGGGTGGCTCAGTGGGTTAGGCCGCTGCCTTGGGCTCAGGTCATGATCTCAGGGTCCTGGGATTGAGCCCCGCATCCGGCTCTCTGCTCAGCGAGGAGCCTGCTTCCTCCTCTCTCTCTGCCTGCCTCCCTGCCTGCTTGTGATCTCTGTCTGTCAAATAAATAAGTAAAATTAAAAAAAAAAAAAAAAGAAAGAAAGTGAATAAGAATGAAGTATGTACTTTAGTTAATAACAATGTATCAATACTAGTTTATTAATTGTAACAAATGTACCATACTAATGTTAAGACATTAATAATAGGGGAAACTGGATATAAGGTAAGTAAGAACTCCCAGGGGGGCACCTGGCAGGCTCAGTCAGTGGAGCATGGGGCAACTGATCTCAGTGGTGGTAAGTTCCAGCCCCACATTGGGCTTCAAACCCCATGTTAGGTGTGGAGCCTAAAAAAAAAAAGAACTCCCTGTATGATCTTTGCAATATTTTGTGAATATAAAACTATTCTAAAAGAAAAGGTATATTTAAAATGTATTTATATCAGGGCACCTGGGTGGCTCTGTTGGTTAAGCATCGGACTCTTAATTTTAGCTCAGGTAATGATCTCAGTGTCGTGGGATAGAGTCCCAAGTCGGGCTTCTGCACTCAGTGTGGAGTCTGCTGATCCCTCTCCCTCTTCTCTGCTCCCCCACTCTGGCTCATACTCTCTCTCTCTCTCTAAACATAAATAAATAAAATATCTTTTAAAAAATGTACTATATCTACGAATATAGGGGTTTATATGTGTACATGTATCATATAGGCACAGAGGAAACTCAGGAAGGAATATCAAACTTATGGTTGTTACCTCTGGGAAGACACTGTTTACATTATATGCTTCTAAGTTTTTTAAAAATGTATTTAAGTGGTATAGACAGGAATGAAAATGGAGGAGAATCAAAACTGGAACATTCTGCCATATTCTGTTGTTCCTGTGATAGGTAGTGCACGAAACTAGGTGTCAGGAGGCCAGGGTTTTTGGTCCTTGTTCTCCCTATAGCTTTGTGATCCCAGTGACCCTCTCAGAATCTCGGTTTTCTCACCTATAAAATGATGACATTTAGGGGCATTCCAAATGTTACCCTCTGTGATGATAAACACACAAAAGAAAAGCCTCGTGTGTTGCCAGCAGATCCGTGATGGTTTCCTTTAAGTAACAAAGCCCCCCTAATGCATTCAAAATATTTCAGCCCCTAAAAAAAAAATCTGAACCACACAGAATTTTTCCAGGATGTACAGGATGTACAGCTATGCTGTAGTTTTCGAAGTTTCGAAAAATGAGGGAGAGAAACTGGGTTACAGACTGATTTTTAAGAAGAGTACTGGCTGATGCTTAACTGGCTCGAATCTATGCAAATGAAGGAAGACAAAAAAGGATGGAGTTGCAGGTGGCAATGCTCCCACTTGTCATTGATCTAGGGCTCTTCATGGGAGAGGGTTGAAAGTCCTTGGCGGGTTCCACAAAGCTTTGTTTCCAGTTTGCCATTCACCTCCCCCAGCTCCTATCAACTCCAGATGCAGGACAATTTGAGAGGCAGACCTATTCAACCCCTATCTCTCTGAAGATAGCAATCCTGGACCCGGTAATGTGAAACAAGGGTCTTCAGGACACCATCCCCCATGACAGCAAAATGTGCCAGGGAGACAGTATCTCACCCATTGCAAACATTCCGAAAATGGGATGAGAAGAATGAGAAAGGCCAGGAATCACAAAAGCCAAACCTAGGGATGGGGGCAAATTTCTCCCCCAGGCAAATGTCAGCAAGAGCCAAGTCCTGACTTGGGGTTTATCCAAAGCAACTGCCCAATCCAAGAAGGATGGGGATGGAGGGGGCAGTGTAGACAGTACCCTCCTTTCCCTGGCTGGGCTCTTGGGAGCCCAAGGTTGGAGGCGGCAGTGGGAACCAACAGGGTAGAAGGCCATTGCGAAGCCCCTGGTGGTGGTGCCATTTTTCTGGGTCAGGTCGGCATGGTGGTCACCCATCTCTCTCTCTATTCTTTCCCCTGATATTAATTTATTCCAGGAAGACAGCCAAATCCCAGGTTGTCTCAAAGCACAGCTACCAAATAACTAGTTAATTCCCTGGTTACATAGTGTAGAATATCTGTTAAATCCTATGACAAAGCCTTCCTAAGACCAAAGGGATGTGTATATACACATGGCAGGAGGGGTGTGGGGTTTGAGGGCAGAGGGTAAAGAGAGAAATAGAAGGTTTAGGAATTTATCCTAACTTTAAAGAGTTTTTATATCCTCAAATTTAAGAACACTAGACTAATACAAAGGAAAAAAATAGATTTTTACAAAAGCACCAGCAGATATAAGTTAACATAGCACAAACTAGTAATCAACGGTACATGTGGAATAATGGAGTGATTAGTATTGAATGTAAGTATTTGGCTTCTTGAAAGTAGTAAATTTTTATAGGAGCCCAGCCGAGGCTCTCCTTGAGGTGAATGTCCTAACTCTGGCATTCAAGGCAGACAGGACTTTGGATCTGTAAGTCAGCCCCACACTTTCCTTCTGCTACTGCCACTCACCCATGCTGCCACTTTCGGTGAGTGCTGGGTCATTTTCCGTTTTGGCTTCATGCCATAAAATAAAAACTATTGCCCTCTCCTGAATGTTGCAAGAATCAATAAAACGCACGCACGCACGCACACACACACAACCATTACATATATAATTTGTGCTCTGAGGTCCAGGGAGGGAAAAAGTGCCAAGATCAATTCAAACCAGGTCTGCTTATTAGTTTCCAATATGAAATAATAGAGATTTCAAAAGCAAACCCAACAGTGGCCTGTGTAATGTAGTCCACCCTTGTGCATATGTCCAGCCTGTTCATATGTCACACGTACATGTCAGCTCCTATCAGTGAGCCACTACTTGGCACAAAGATGGGAGGAGACCAGCTTGGCAGGAAGCAAGTTCTGCTCACTATCTCAATGAGCTTCTCCCTTATCTCAGCAGGACACCCACAGCCTACCCCTCTCCCCCTCCCCCACTGCCAATGATTTTACAACTGTGGCTGGGCACAGCCTCTTATTGCCTTCTTCTTCCCATAAAAGCTATTGCCTTCCAGCAGTTTTTGGGATTTCAAAGATACCAGAGGCCTATGGCTGTAGCAACAGCCTTTTCTGGAAATCCTTTTCCGTCTGTACTCCCGGTCTTCCTCAGCTCCCTTCTTTCCCCAGTTCATCTCCTTCTTTTTTTTTTCTTTTTTTAAAGATTTTATTTATTTATTTGAGAGAGAGGCAGTGAGAGAGAGCATGATCGAGGAGAAGGTCAGAGGGAGAAGCAGACTCCCTGTGGACCTGGGAGCCCGATGCGGGACTAGATCCCCGGACTCCGGGATCATGACCTGAGCCGAAAGCAGTCGTCCAACCAACTGAGCCACCCAGGCGTCCCCATCTCCTTCTCTAATTGTCTCTCTTCACCCTTCCTTCTTTCCCTGAGGTGGCACAGAAGACCCCCCCAATTTCAGACTAAGGGGGTCCAATGGACAGGGGTATGAGGACAGTGCTGTGGGCAGGGAGACACGGCTTTGTCTTATCATCTTTAGCTTCTGTGCAACACGTTAATCTTCTGTACCTTTTCTCCATAACTAACTTGGCAGGTTGGAAGGGGTATTAAAACTTCACTGTTCTGGGTGCCCGGGTAGCTCAGTCAGTTAAATGTCTGACTCCTGATGTCAGTTCAGGTCATGATCTCAGGTTTGTGAGATCAAACCCACATAGGGCTCCACACTGAGCATGGAGTCTACTTAAGATTCTCTCTCTTCCTCTCCCTCTGCCCCTCCCCAAAATAACTTAAAATAAAAATAAACTTCAAATCTCAAAATAAAGTTAAAATCTCATTGTCTAAGGGCTGCCTGCTCAGCTTTAGGCAAGTGGTACTTGATAATACAAGGCAGGCTTAGCTGTCACCTTGGCCAAACATGCTAGGGTATGAAGAAATGGGCCACATTTAATGATCCTTGATTAGTTACCCAGTGACCGGCTGACAGGGCCTCCAGGCAAAGTGCCAGAGAAAGGGACATGACTCAGTGAATGGGCTTTACAGTCAACCGGACCTGCATTTGACCCTTGGCTTTGCCACTTATCGGGTATACATCCTTGGACAGATTCGGACTCTCACGGAGCTTTGGTTTTCGCAGCTGCAAACTGGAGTTAACAAGGCACAACAGAATGGAACTGAAAGCAAACTGCAAGTAGAATCATTAAACCAGACAGTATTTTTTTAATTGAAGATCACAGCTCCTCAGTGGTCCACGAAATCAGTTTAGTGGATTGCAAACAGTATCTTTAAAAAATGAAAAATATCACAGTATCCCCCAATAGTCGCAGTAAGTATTGTGTCGTTAAATTTTCGTTCCAGTTATAACTACGATGTGTAAGTGTGTGTGTTTGTACTGGCGATGTAAAGTGTACTGTTTTGGTGGATCACGGTAACCAGCTGGAGTTCCTGACACAGAAGGATCAGCAGAGATCTGGAGAAGAGGCAGTCGATGATGTCGCAACAGCCTCCCGTATGGAATAACCTGTCTGAGCCTAGAAAAGTTGACCTAGAACTCATTCATTCATTCCCCCGAAACTAACAACCCAGCCTGTATCCCCAAACGTACTCCCAGAAGCTCTCTTCCTGTGTCCTCCTCCGTGTCCCTCTCCAAACACTGGGCCTTTGGTGCAGCATCTGTACTGCAGGTCCACTGGGTGGGGCTTGCTTACGCCTCCCCAGTCAAACCAGAAGCTCCCCAACAGCAGGCTGGTAACTTCTTAGCCATTAGGAAACCAGGAGTCCAAGCTCTACACAGTGGGAGTGTTCAATGCCCACAGGGTGGGCCCAGGTTTGTGCAGGGAGAAGGGCAACGGGGTCCCTTTAGAATCAGACTCAACAAGCACCGAGCTGATCCTATTTCTGACATCATATTTAATTTCAAAGCAACCCCAGGGGGCAGCAGGGAGGTCATGAATTATTATTCCAATTTTACTTATTTTTTTATTAACATATAATGTATTATTTGTTTCAGGGGTACAGGTCTGTGATTCATCAGTCTTATTATTCCAATTTTAAAGGTGAAGAAACAGAGGTCCACCCAACCAGGAAGCAAAGATTTGAATGCACATCCAATTTTCTTATTACGAACTCATCTATTCCTTCATATGGTAGGCATTATGCCTGACAATGAAGACATACAGATGAACAGTCACTGACCCCAATCAAATAAGAGGAAACAGACATTTAACACTCAAATATGGTAAATGCTTTGAAAGGGGGATGGAGAGAGGGGACCAATGGGAGACACATTTCATGACCATATGGGGGAGATGAGAGGACTAGTAGTTTTTATATTTTACTTAAATTCAACTCCACAGTCTTGGATTTCTTTTTCTTTATTCTTTTTTTTTTTTTTTTTAAACAATGAGCACACATTACTTTTATAATCTTAGAAAGGAAGTAGGTCGTCAACAGCACCAAATACTGCAGGGGTGAGTGGATGAGGTTGGAGAACTGGGGTCTACCAAGGTTCACAGACCTCAGGTGTCTTGCTTTGGTAATCAAGGGCTCACCTGCCTGGGAAACACTAAGGGAAGGGCAGGATTTGGTTCAGGGGTGAAGGGGAGATATGGGGGGAGGAAGAAGAGTAGAAGCGGCATCTTTCATCTGACAAGCTCCGAGCTCCTGAAAGACGTTAATTCACTGCTCCACAGAGCAGGGAGGGGTTAGCAGTGAGCCTGAGGTTCATTTCACAGGTCAGAAACCTGAGACACAGGCAGGAAGGAAGCTTGTGCAAGACCTGCAAAGGATTTGACACCTGATGGAAGAGAAGTCATGGCTCCCAGGAAACTCTTTGAGGGAGGTGGAGGTTGGATGAAGGGAAGATGGGTGTGTGAGTGTAGTCAGGGCCCTGCCTGGTGACGGAGGAAGCTCGGTTGAGGACCTCTGAGAGAGTGGGGCGTGGTCATTGAGTGGGGATTGGATAGGTACGCAGGTGAGAGAGAACAGGTAAGCAAGGCCAAGGCTGTAAAGCAGGGAGGTCTTATGGTCATGTGAGTCACTGCACATACTCCTGCAATTCCCAGGATCTCCCTGCTGGGAAACATCCGCCAGAGCTTGCGAACCCCAAACATCCTACCTATTGCATCTGGTGAGTCACTGCATCTGTCTCGGGGTGCCTACTCAGGAACTTACTTAAACAAAAAGGAAACCATGCTCACAGATGTCCCTCCTCCTCAATTAATGCCATTAAAAATAATGGCAAGGACTTTCACACTCTGCACACCGTGTGCTAAGAATACTGCTCACCTCTTCACCGGCTCCCAGATTTTAACTTCCCTCCTGAGGTCTTTTTTGGCTTCTCTTCCTGAGATTTTTTTCCCATCACTTCCCCTTTTTTCTGTTTCTGGTTTCTCGTTTCTTCTTCTTTGGATCTCTCTACATCTGTCTCTCAGCCCTCCATCCCTAGGCCGCTTTCCACATCCCTATCATTTGGAACCACTGCAACACTGGGAACAGAACTCTCAAGGCAGAGCTATGATATTCCACCTCCAAGGAAGCCCTCCACCCAGGGGTACAATGATGAGGCACCAAGCGCAGCTGCCAGGCAGAAGGGGTACTCGGCGATGACAGCTGCTACAAGTCAGAGCATCTGATGAAGACAAGGGGGCAGGCGGGTGCTGGAGGCCCAGCTCAGGACACAGGAAGCCCTGTCAACAGGTGGCCTGAACAAGGTCAGCCAACTGGGTCCAGGCCCTAAGGGGATGTGATGGAGAAAACACTCACCAGCAAGCTAATCTGCCTAGTCCGGATCTCCACTCCTGGGATGGAAACCCAATCCTCGCCCTGTGTTTAGTTTATCTTGAAGCCCAACAAGATCCCTGGGCTTCTTCTCCCTCTTGTCCTTTGCTCTCAACCTTAGGGAATGCCTAGATCCCACTGGGGGGATGGGACAAGCTCTATGACAGAGGAAGCAATAAAGCGTGGGGAAAAGGCCTCCATCCCAACTGGCTAAGGAACACTCATCTCTTCCCATCCCAACTGGCCCATCACTCTGTCCTGTGCACTGAGCCCCTGATGCAGGTAGACTGTGGCACTGGGTTCTGTGTGAAGAGGCAGAGGCAGGAGATGACACTCACCTTGATGACAGAATAGGATAGTTCCTGCATCTGGCTACCAATCCGGATCATCTAAGAGTACTTGAGAAAAATAATGATTCCTGGACCCCACCATATCTACAGAATTAGAATTTCATGGGAGGGGGGCACCTGGGTAGCTTAGTCAGTTAAATGTCTGCCTTCAGCTCAGGTCACGGTCTCCAGGTCCTGGGATCAAGCCCCACGTCAGGTTCCCTGCTCAGTGGAGAGTCTGCTTCTCCCTCTCACTCTCCTTCTGTGCTCTCCCTCTCTCTCAAATGAATAAACTCTTTTAAAAAAATGTCATGAGGGACCTATAGTTAACCTCTTGGTGATTCATTAGCACCACCAACTTTGGGGACCCCACAGGTCACGCCACTATGCAAACCTCCAGCCTCTAGTCTCTGACCTCTACTTCTCTAAGCTTTGTGTAAAGATAAGGTTAGAAAGGATGCTGTTTCCTGTTAAGAATATGGAAAACAATAATAATAGCAGCCTGATCTCAGTTAATTTTCACAACAACCCCAACAATAGGTAGTGTGAGTAGTAGTATCCCCATTCTATGGATAAAGAACATTAAGGGGAAAGAGGTTAAGTAATTTGTTAAGAAATACTCAGCTAAGTAAGAAATGGAGCTAGGATTTAAACTCCAGTTTACCTAGGGCTGAGTTCCAAATACTTGACAAGTGCTATGGCACAGCCCTCATTACTGAGACTAGATGCTGGCCCTGGCAATGGAGCACAGTACTGGGGACTCGCTAATGGCCCAGCATCACCTTTTTGGTTGTTAAACTGCATGGAGGTTTAGAGAATTGGAGGGGGAGGTACGGGAGGGGAGCGACACCCAGGGGATTCAGACCAGCATCTATTTACTTCCCAATGCAGAAATATTTCAATATTGGTGCATATCAGCTGAATATCCATGCTCCAAATCCCAGGCTTCCTCCACTCCCATCATTCTGCCCAGTTCAGTTATCCTGGTTCCCTTCACCTACCACTGGAGCTTTTTTCCAGGTAGAACTTGATTCACACAGGAAGACATGCCAGGAACCCAGCCACAAGTGCAACTTAAATAGTCAAAATCTTATATTTGCCTCCTCCCATGAGTCTCCTCATTTAAGTTTGCTCTGAGAACCTTTATTCAGCTTGACAGGTGCATGCTAGCATTTTGAAGAGATACTTCTCCTATAACCTTGTGCATTTGCTAGATCAAAAGCTCTAAGTTAGGAGCTGAAAACTCCTTAGAGCTCATGGTGCTTTGAATAAATTTGAGCCAATACTTAAAACTTGGAAGATTTTACATAAACTCCGAATTTCTAGTCTCTTGCAAAGTAGGATAAACTGGCAGAACAGGACCCATAACCAGATGGAAATAAAGGGTTGGAGCCTGCTTAGTAGTGGCCACCTTCCTTTCCTCGTTCATTTAACAAATGAATTTTTGAGTGCCTGCCACAGGCAAAGCACTATTCTAAGTATATAGAGAGGGGACTCTCCATTGCACATGGAGTATGGCCCATGTAACTCACCCAAAGTGTATGTTTGTTTATTTACTGAAAGTCACCTGCTTGGACCTTAAGCTTCTGACACCAACCCCCACACCCTGAGCTAAATGGACAAAGGTCAGAATGGTCACCACCAGGTAGGCAACTCTCATGATACTATCCCTGCACCAGCTCAAGCTTCCTGAAGGGAGACTATCAGTCCCTAGAAGCTTCTCCAGACCCCTCAAACAGTACTGTCCTCATATTTTACATTGTTGGGGTCTCTGGGCTCTGACCCAGACTCCTACCAGATTTGGGATCTTCTCTCCACACCAAAGCTCCACCATTGTGCCTCTAGATTCACCAACTTGCCATTTATCACTGGATTTCCCAGTTCTACTATCCAGGTGACACCATCATTGAGAGTCTTTTCAGGGCAGGGCAAGCTCTCCAGCTTGCTGGAGGGAGCCTCTGTAATGACAGACTTGGGAATATCCAAGAAGACAAAGTTAGAAATGCTGCCTTATCGATATAAATTCCTCTACTTTGCCATTCTGGGTCTTCTAACCTAGCCCTACATCTCTGCTTTCCTCAGCTTGTTATTCCAATCTGAAAATTTTATTTTTCTGTACCTGCCATCCAGTCATACCTGCCTCTTTGGCCTACCCCAAGCATGTCATCTTTCGCATGTACAAACCATTGCTTCCTGAGAACTAATCAAAACTGACAATGTGGGTATATATAAACATACAAGGAATATATCAAGAACAAAGTAAAATCAGGAAGTCAACATTAAATGGGACCATAGATACAGTTATGTAAATTCAACACGGGTCAGAGAGCTTCATTCTAGTGCCTGGGAGGGGGCAATGGTTTGGAGCATCCAAAGCAGTATAGTGTAACCTTGCAGTGTCCTGTAGCCTGAAGTGTCTACTCTTCAGGTGGCAACTGGACCTGTAGAAATTGTGGTATGGGAGCTGGGGAACTCAGCATCTCAATCAAAACCACCTCTGAGCGGTAAGAAACATGAAGGTTGGCTTCGTGATATCCAATCAGAAGCAGCATCAAATAGGAAGAGGGAAAAACAATCTCTCTTCAGGTCAAATGTAGGGCATTGCTAAGGTATTAATAAGTCCAGGAGAAGGCACAGAAGACTTGGCAAATGGCCAGGGCAGTGGGGGTGAGGAGGGCAGAAAGCTAGAAGGTAGAGGCGGGTCTGTTTACTGTTTAGCCACTACAGGGGAAATCTGGGGTGGGTGTGGAAGAAGAGGGGCGAGGGTGGGAAGAGCTAAGTAACCCAACATGCACTGTCCCCAGGAGGGGACTTAAGGATCACAGTGACTGGAAATAAGCTAGGACGTGTTTAGACTAGGAAATCAAAACACTTTGAGGATGGTTGTGCTACTGAACAAAAGGCACGACAAGAAGATGGCAAGAACAGCTTAGGGACACTGGGTTTGGGAATGCTGGTGACGAAAACAAGAAAAATTAGAATGTCTACATCCTGACTTGGGAGATAAGGTAAGGTGCAGGAATGGAGAGGGAGATGGGTGCCTGGGTGGCTCAGTGGGTTGAGCTCCTGATTCTTGGTTTTGGCTCAGGTCGCAATCTCAGGACATGAGACTGAGCCCTGCATTGGGGTCCAAGCCCAGTGGTGAGTCTGCTTAAGATTCTCTCTCCCTCCCCCTATGCCCCTTCTCCAGCTCATGCACGTACTTGCTCATGCTCCCTCTCTCTAAAATAAATAAATAAACCCTTAAAAAAAAAAAAAAAAAGAATGGACAAGGAGAGACCAAGCATCAAGCATGACAGAGAAGAAGCTACCACTGGGTTCAGTGCAACAAGAATGAATCAAGGCAGTTTCATCAGAAAATTAAACACACATTTACCATATAACCCAGCAATTCTACTCCTAGGTGTATCCCCAAGAGTTGAAAATGGGGATTCAAAGAAATATTTGTACATCAATGTTCATAGCAGCACTACTTACAACAGCCAAGGTAGAAACGAACCAAATGCAGAACAGATAAATGGATAAACAAAATGTGATCTATCCTGCACATGGAAGTTTATTCACCCACAGGAAGGAACGAAGTACAACTAACACACTACGATAGGGGTGAATCTTGAAAACATTATGCCTAAGTGAAAGAAGCCAGACAAAGAAGTCGTATATGATATGGATTCATTTATATAAAATATCTAGAATAACTGAATCCAAAGAGACAGAAAGCAGATTAGAGGTTGTCAGGGGCTAGAGGTAGAAAGAATGGAGAATGACTGCTTCATGGGTACAGAGTCTCCTTCGGGGATGAGGAAAATATTTTGGAACTAAATAACATTATCAATGTACTAAATGCCACTGAACTGTACACTTCATTATTTTTTAGAGATTTTATTTATTTGTTTGTTTATTTATTTGACTGAGAGAGAATGAGCGGGGCTGGTGGGGAGGAGAGGGAGAGGGACAAGCAGACTCTGCACGGAGCATGGAGCCTGACGCAGAGCTCAATCTCATGACCCTGGGACCACAACCGGAGCCGAAATCAAGAGTTGGACACTTAACTGACTGACCCACCCAGGCACCCTCTGAACTGTACATTTTAAAAGGTCAATATTATATGAATTTCAGTTCAATTTAAAAAAATGAATGAATGAATCAATGAGTGAATGAATGAAGGCAGCAAGGGATTCTAGGGAACAAGGCTTAGAAATATCAAAACAGAAAGGCAGGAACCAGAGATGGGTAAGGGACAGAAATACTACCATCTGTTCTTTAGTTCTGTAACTCTCAATCCTTTCTCTGCCACAATCCTTGACAGGTGACATGGCATGACACATCTATGGACATTTTGGAGTCCTTGGCAATTCTCAAGAACCTAACAAATTTCAACCTTTTCTCTATCCCTCAAGAAAGAGTTCTGGAACACACATGAGGGACAAGGATATAAAATTGCTTTTACATTTATAGATACATATACAAACACAAAATATATACTATCAGTAAAATACAATAAATGCATACTTTTAAAATTTAAATCATTCATGGGCACCTGGGTGTCTCCATCGATTAAGCATCTGCCTTTGGCTCAGGTCATGATCCCGGGGTCCTGGAATGAAGCTTCACATGGGGCTTCCTGCTCAGTGGGGAGTCTGCTTCTCCTTCTGCCCCTTTCCCTGTTCATGCTCTCTCTCTCCCTCTCAAAAATAAATAAAATCTTTTTAAAAAATGTAAGTCATTCATGAATGCTGATATTCCTATAATTCTTTTTTTCTTATTCCTGTAATTCTTTTTTTTTTTTAAGATTTTATTTATTTATTTGTCAGAGAGAGAGAGAGAGAGAGTGAGCGCACAAGCAGGCAGGGTGGCAGGCAGACGCAGAGAGAGAATCAGGCTCCCTGCCAAGCAAGGAGCCTGATGCAGGACTCAATCCCAGGACTCTGGGATCATGACCTGAGCCGAAGGCAGCAGCTTAGCCGACTGAGCCACCCAGGCATCTCCCTTTTCCTGTAATTCTTAAAACCAAATGGCCCCTGCTTCCATTAATTCATGGGGCTACAATTCTAAGTAAAGATAAGATAGCTACCCAAGAGCAAGACTCAATCCTGAACAGCTCTAGCACAGTCAGGGCCACCATTCGTCTGTTTAGTGCCTTTGTGCCCTTCCTCCAGGCATGCAGCTTAGTAAGTGGAGCTCATGCTAGATTTTGGTTCCCACTCACACCTTGGCAGGTGAATACCTATGCAGTATACAACCTGTACAACTGTATACAATAACCCCTGAGCACAGGCCTGGAAATACAGTGGACACTCCCAAGTGCTAAAAATAGGAAGCAACCCTAGAGGTAATCATATCTCATTCAAGGCATTTTCAAGGTGTATATGACTCTTCAGTTTCTTATCTCAGATAGCATATTTGGGAAAGGGCACATTGATCAATTGAATTAAGGTTTACAATAAAAGTCAAAGTGACTAAGGTGAGAGAGAAAGTCCCCAAGAATTCGGGAGAGAATGAGGAACCTCAAAGAAGGCAACTGGAAAGCCTCCCTCAATAAGGTGAACCCCCAAACCAAAGGTAAGCCAAAATCATTTTAGAAGAGCAGGTATGCGGAAGTTAAGTAGGAGCATGGATTCTGAAGTCAGACAGACCCGGTCTCAAATCAGGACTGTTACAGCGTAACTATGTAACTTGGGGAAAATTACTTAACCCTTCTGATTATCAATTCACTTAGCTATAAAAGAAAAATAATACCTACTTTGCAAGGAGCCTTTAAAGATTTTAATGGGCTACTGCATGCAAAGTACTTCACACTGTGCCTGCACATAGAAAGTGCTCCACAAACACTTTTTTTTTTTTTAAGAGAGAGAGAGTGTGTGAGCAGGGGGAGGGGCAGAAGGAGAGGAAATGAGAGAATCTCAATCTCCACACATAGTGTGGAGCCTGATGCAGAGCTCGATCTCGTAATTCTGATATTAGGACCTGAGCCAAAATCAAGAGTTGGAGGTTTAACTGGCTGAGCCACCCAGGCACCCCCACAAGTACTAATAATTACTAAAACTCCAGTACCATGTTTATGCCAGAGCCTGAAGCTAATTAAAACTCGACATCTCCTTGTACACCTCCAGATTTTTTAACTCCTAACCAAAGGGGCTAGGTAGGGGCTTTCACAATATCCTTAACATAGCAAGCAAAATCTGAGTCCAAATCCTGAAAACGCTCCAATTAACAATTACCTGTTAACAAAGAATAAAGACACTAGGCACTTGGGTCCCCCAAGGTCATGAGTTCAGGGTCGTAGGACTGCGTCCTGCATCAGGCTCCCTGCTCAATGCGGAGTCTCCTGGAGACGCTTTCTCCCTCTCCCTCTGTCCTTCCTCCCACTCGTGTGTTCTATCTCTTTAAAAATAAAATAAACTTAAAAATCTAAAAAAAAAGAATAATGACACCCCACCAACATCAGGCCATAGCCTGTCTTTCCAATGTACTCTCCCATCGCTGCCCTCAGGAGCTCTGTGTGCTCCACTTTTTGCTGTTCATGCTACTTGCTCATCGACATGCCTAGTGACAAGGGGCCAATCTGTACGGCTTCCTACATCCCTGTACTAAAGCCTCAGCTTCTAATATTACCCATCAGTTTCTGAAACAGGAAAACCACATCCTTCAGGAAGTTCTCCCAAGCTGTACCTGGGTGTTTCTACAGTCCCTTCCAATCCTACATGGCTGCTATGGAATGATGGAAAATGGGAGAAAAGAGAGCAGAAACTCCAGAGCCCAAACACTCAGTCTCCTAAACTCTTGCCTCTTAAATTCAGGTTGAGGGCTGGTTAAGGAGAAATCAGTTTAATGTAAGAGGTTGGTTGTTTGAAATACCAGAGCTGGCAATGGAACTTTCTGACTGACGGGGCTAAGATCCTTTACATTTTAAGGAACAGATAATAAGGCCCTTTTCTAAAGATGACCTATACCCATGAAGTTGAGAACTTTATTGAGAAGGCCTTCAGATGAGTGATGTATGACCTATGAGGACTTAGCTAATACTGAGTCATCAGTTCCAAGAGATACATAAAGCCTACCACCCATCTCTATGGCTACTGTTACTTTTTATTACTTACTTCCAAATCCTGATGATTTGTGTTTAAATGAGATGGAAAATGTACCCAAGGTTATATAAAAAGCTAGTGGATAGGGGCGCCTGGGTGGCTCAGTGGGTTAAAGCCTCTGCCTTCGGCTCCAGTTATGATCCCAGGGTCCTGGGATCGAGCCCCACATTGGGCTCTCTGCTCAGCAGGGAGTGTGCTTCCTCCTCTCTCTCTGCCTGCTTCTCTGCCTACTTGTGATCTGTCTGTCAAATAATAAAATCTTTAAAAAAAAAAAAAAAAGCTAGTGGAAAAAGGCAGGAACTGCTAAGGAAAGTGGCCGAGATGCAGACATAGCTTTCTTGCTAGAGGGGCACGTGGCTGGCTCAGTCATACAGCATGTGGTTCTTAATCTCAAGGTCATGAGTTCAAGCCTCATATTGGGTTTGGAACCTACCTAAAATTTTAAAAAATTTCTTGCTAGAAATAATGGTTAATTATTGAATGCTTGGTGAATTACTGAATGCTTACCCTCTAAGATCAAAATGAAATTGGGTTTCAACATAATACTGAAGGTTTTTGCCATCACAATAAAACAAGAAAAATAAAAAGCATAATGATTGAAGAGTTAAGAACAAAACTCTTTCATTCTTAATTTAAAGATTATGTGCTTACCCAAAGAAACTGAGAAAGTACTGAATTAATGAATTACTCGGGAGGGTTGCAAGATACAGGGTCACTACACAAAATCAACTGTATTTTTTATATACTATTAATAAACAACTGAAAATGAAATTTAAAGCAGTGCCTGGGTGGCTCAGTTGGTTAAGCCTCTGGCTCAGGTCATGATCCCAGCGTCTTGGGGATTGAGCCCTGCATTGGGCTCCCTGCTCAGTGGGGAGCCTCCTTCCCCCTCCTCTTCTCCTGCTCCACCTGCTGTGCCTTCTCACTCTCTCTGTCAATGAAAATCTAGGTAAGTAGAGAAACATCCTATTTTTACGGATTGGAAGATTCAATATTACTTAGATGTCCATTCTTCCCCAACTTCATTCCATTCAAAATACCAGCAGAATTTTTCTAGAACTTAATGAACTGATTCTAAAATGTAATGGAAGGCTGAAGGACCATAAATAACCCTGACAATCATAAAGAAAAAGAACAAAGCTGGAAGAGTTACACGATTTCAAAACTCACAATAAAGCAATAACAAGACAGTGTGATAATGGTGTCAAATCTGGACTGTTTCATCAGCCTAACAGAAAGTCCAAATACACACACACACACACACACACACACACAACTGATTTTCAATAAGGATTCCAATGCAATTCGATGAAGAAGGGAAAATAGGAAAATCTTTCCAACAGACTTAGTACATATCAATATTTATATGGAAAAAAATTAACCTTAGACCATACCTCACACCATACACAAAAATCAATTCAAAATGGTTCACAAACCTAAAATCAAAAGCTAGAGTGCTGAGTGACACAGTCAGCCAAGCATCTGCTTTGGCACAAGTCATGATCCCAGGGTCCTGGGATCAAGCCCCATGTTGAGCTCCTGCTCACAAGGGAGCCTGCTTCTGCCTTGCCCTCTGCCCCTCCCTCCCCCACTTGTGTGACCTCTCTCTCTCCCAAATAAAGAAACTCTTAAAAAATAAATAAAACAGCCTTCAAAAAAAAAAAAAAAAGAATTACTGATATAAGCAACAACATGGACAATCTCAAAACCACTTCTAGTAAAAATCCAAGACAAAAGAGTACATATGTATGACTCCATTCACATATGAAGTTAAAGAACAGGTAAAGCAAATCCACTACAGAAATCAGAGGAGTGGCTTCCCCAAGGAGGAAATTATTTAAAAAGGGTTTTAGGGAATATTCTGAGGTAGCCGAAAATATTCTGTGATTTGGGTGATGGTACATGGTATCTACGTGCATTACTACTGCATGTAAATTATTCCTCAGTAAAGAACAAAGAAGGGGCACCTGGGTGGCTCAGTGGATTAAAGCCTCTGCCTTCAGCTCAGGTCATGATCTCAGGGTCCTGGGACTGAGCTCCACATTGGGCTCTCTGCTCAGTGGGGAGCCTGCTTCCTCCCTCTCTCTCTGCCTGGCTCTCTGCCTACTTGTGATCTCTGTCTGTAAAAAAATAAATAAAATCTTTAAAAACAAAAAATAAAGAACAAAGAATATAGGAATACTCAGAGATCAAATGCAAATGGGTCTTTTGAGGGGTAGGATTTTATTGGGAAAACAAGAAGGCCTCGTGGAGAAAATAAGGATGTAAGATACACATAAATCAGACCAGGGTACCATGAGTCCTCAAATCACTAGGGAACTGAATTCCCTGCCACTTAAACTTGTCTTGTTTTTTAGAAAGAGCTATCATATTTAAAGAAAGGAATTTAGATGAGGTTAGTCTAAGAGTCTGAGAACACAGGTATGGTGCAGCCTAGGAGGTTTATAAGAGGATAGGTTATGGAGGTTGAGGATAATGGCTGCAAAAAATGTCTATTAGGTCTGGTCAATAAGAAGCTTCACTTTCAGTCCACTTACATATTTGTGAAACACATAGGTTTGCCCAGATTATCTTTGATATTCTTTCTGCTCCCAAACTTTTAACCTACAAGTGGAAATCCTACCTGTGGATAAGAATAATCCAAGAAACTTTTAGAAAATATGCTAAAGCCTGGGTCCTTCCCAGACCAAATAAAGTACCTGGGGGATGGTGGGGATGGTAAACAGCAATTTTTTGTTAGTTTCTTTATAACTCTAGACCAGGGGCACACAACCCACAGACCCCTCCTGCACTTTTTAAAGTTAATAAACTTATTTAAGAGGAATTTTAGAGCCAAAGCAAAATTGAGCAAACAGTACTATCAACATTCTCATCAGAATGGTACATTTGTTACAATTGATAAACCCATATTGTCACATCATTGTCACCCAAAGTCCATAGTTTATAATAGGGTTACTAGTGTCTCTCTCGGCATTGTATATGTTATGGGTTTTGACAAACATATAATGACATGCAGCCACCACTGTGGTTATCATACAGAATAGTTTTACTGCCCTAAAAATCCTCTTTGCTCTGCCTATTCATGCCACCCCTCCCCCCAACCCCTGGCAGTCACCGACTTTTTTCTTATGGGCTCCATAGTTTTGCCTTTTCCAGAATGTCAACTAGTTGTAATCGTACAGCATGTGGCCTTTTCAGATTGGCTTCTTTTAACTTAGTAATGTGCATTTAAGGTCCCTCCAATGTCTTTATAGAGCTTGATGGTTCATTTCTTTTCAGTACATTGTCTGAATGCACCAGTTTATTGAACCATTCACCTACAGAAGGACATCCTGATTGCTTCCAAGTGTTGGTAATTACGAATAAAGCTGCTATAAACATCTGTGTGCAGGTTTTTGTGTGGACATAATTCTTCAACTCCTTTGGGTAAATACCAAGGAGCATGATTGCTGGATTATATGGTAAGAATATGTCTAGTTTTGAAAAAAACACCCAAAGTGCCTTCCGAAGAGACTACACCGTTTTACACTCCCACCAGTACTGGATGCTCCATATCCTTGTCAGCATTTGGTGTTCTCCATATTTTGGATTTGGGCTATTCGTACAGCATATCCAGTGATATCTCACTGCTGTTTTTACTTGTAATTTCCTAATATCACATGATGATGAATGTATTTTTCATATGCTTATATATGTCACCTGGCTATCTTTAGTAAGGTACCTGTTCAGGTCTTTTGCCCATTTTTAAATCAGGCCATTCTTTTTCTTATTGTTGAATTTAAGAGTTCTTTGTATATTCTGGGTAGCAGTCCAGTATCAGAAATTATTTAACTTATTTTCTCCCAGTCTCAGGCTTGTCTTCCTATTCTCTTGACATTGGTTTTTATGGAAGTTTTTAATTGTAATACAGTCCAGCTTATCATTGATTTCTTTTATGGCTTGTGCCTTTGGTGTTGTATCTAAAAAATCATTGCCATACCTGAGGTCATCTAGGTTTTTTCTCTTATGTTATCTTCTAGGGGTTTTATAGTTTTGCTTTGCAGATTTAGGTCTGTGATTCAGATTGAGTTGATCTCTGTGAGAAGTGGAAGGTCTGTGTCTAGATCTGGTTTTATTTTTTGCATGTGGATATCCAGTTATTCCAGCACCATTTGCTGGAAAAACTATCTTTGGTCCATTGTATCACCTTTGCTCCTTTACCAAAGATCAGCTGACTATATGTAGGTCGGTTTCTATCCTTTTTGTGTGGGGGGGGCAGCAAAGCAAGGCCTATTGAACAATAGCAAAGTGATAGTACAAAGTTCCCAAGGAGGGAGGGAACCCTAGAGGTTGCCCTATGTGGGTTTGTTTCTAAGATCTCTATTTTGTTTCACTGATTTGTCCATTTCTCTTTTTGTTGAAAAAAAAAAGATTTTTATTTATTTATTTGAGAGAGAAAGAGAGAACAAGCAGTGGGCAGGGAAAGAGACAGCAAGAGAGAGAGAAGCAGACTCCCTGCTGATCAGGAAGCCTGACTCTGGACTGTATTTCAGGACCTGGAGATCATGACCTGGGTTGAAGACAGACATTTAAACCAACTGGGCCACCCAGGCACCCCTGATTTGTCCATTTCTTTTCATCAACACCACACTGATTACTACAATAGCTTTACATAAAGCCTTGAAGTCAAGTAATGTCAGTCCTCCAACTTTGTTCCTCTCCTTCAATATTAAGTTAGGTACTATAGCTCTTTTGCCTCTCCATATAAACTTTAGAATCAGTTGTCAATATCCATAAAATGACTTATAGGAAAAGCATACATAATCCAATACACTGCTGCTATTATTTTGAACTGCTATCAAATACACTGCTATTATTTTGAACTGCTATTATTTTTAACTAAATTAATGAATATGGAAAATTAAAGTTTTTATCTTATCTTCCCATATTCCTTCTTCAATGCTCTTCCTTTCTTTATATAAATCTGAGTTTCTGACATATCATTTTTCTTCTCTATGGAGAACTTTTTTTTTTTTTTTTTTAGTTTTAAATTTTATATGAGAGAGAGCAAGAAAAAGCAGGGGGAGTAGCAGCGGGAGAAGCAGAGGGACTCCCCAACTGAGCAGGGAACCCAACATGAGGCTCCATCCCAGGACTCTGAGATCATGACCTGAGCTGAAGGCAGACACTTGACTGACTGAGCTACCCAGGCACCTCTGGAGAACTTTTTAAAACATTTTTTGCAAGATAGGTCTACTGGCAAAAATTCCCTCAATTTCTGTTTGTCTGAAAAAATATTTCTCCTTTGCTTTTGAAAGATCATTTCACAGGGTATAGAATTTGGGTTTTTTTTTTTTTCACTTAACACTTTATAAACACTTCACATCACCCTTCTTGCTTACATGGTTTCTGAGATGACAAATATAATTCTTATCTTTGATCCCCTATAGGTGAGGAGGGGCCCCCAATGCTTCTTTCAGGGATTTTTCCTTTATCTTTGATTTTCTGAAATTTGAATGTGATTAGGGTAGAGAGGCATTTGGCCTGTATACTGTTCTCTAAGCTTCCTGGATCTGTAGTTCGATGTCTGACATTAATTTGGGGAAATTATCAGTCATTAATACTTCAAATATCTCTTCTGCTCCTTTCTCTCCTTGTTCTCCTCTGGTGAATATTATGCATGTGTTATACCTTCTATAGTTGTCCCACGGTTCTTTGATAGTCTATTCTTTTTTTTTTTTTTTTCAATCTTCATTTGTTCATTTGCTTCTCAGTTTTGTAAGTTTCTATTGTCATATCCTCAAGCTCAGAGATTCTCTCTGGCTATGTCCAGTCAACTAATGACTCATCAAAGGCACTCTGCAGGGGTGCCTGGGTGACTCAGTAGGTTAAGCAACCAACTCTTGATATCAGGTCATGTCATGATCTCAGGGTTGTGAGATCAAACCCTATGTTGGGCCCCACACTGGACATGGAACCTGCTTAAGATTCTCTTTCCTTCTGCCCCTCCCCAACTGCCTTCTTTAAAAAAAAAAAAAAAAAAAAAAAAAAAAAAGACATCTTTGTTTCCACTGCCATGTTTTTGATCTCTGTAATTTTTCAGTCTTAGAATTTCCATCTCTCTGCTTATGTTATCCATCTGTTTTTGCATGTTGTCTACTTTTTCCATTAAAGCCCTCAGCATATTAATCATAGATTTTTTTAAGGTACTGGTCTGATACTTCCAACATTTCCACATATCTGACTCTGGTTCTAATGTTGGTTTAGTCTCTTCAAACTGTGCTTTTGCTTTTTAGTATGCCTTGTGATATTTTTATTGAAAGGTAGACATAATATATTAGGTAGAGAGGACTGCAGTAAATAGGCCTTTAGGGATGTGACAGTTAGGTGTGGGGGAAGGGGAAGTATTCTACAGTCCTGTGATTAGGTCTCAATCTTTTGGTGAACCTGTCCATCTGGACTGTGACCTTCACTGTTGCTACTCAATTCCCACCCCTGCCCTTAGGTGGGACAGTATGGCTAGAGTAGGCTGGAGCTGGGTATTTCCCTTCCCCTAGGTAGGTCAGGCCCTGGTAAAATAGTTTCTTCTTAGGGCAGGCCTTGTTAAGAAGAAGAGACTGCTCTGGAGTATTTAGTAGTTCCTTTCTCTTCCCCGAGGTAGAAGCACAAGGGGATTTTTCTCCAGTATCCACTGTGAGGACCTGGTAGAGTCCCTAGAAGTAAAACACAAAAGTGGGAGGGCTCCCCTATGAATGGGTCCCCCTGAAATTTTTTGTTTTTAGAAATATAACTGGCTTACAACATTGTATAAGGTGTGGGTTTTTTTTAAAGATTTTATTTCTTCATATGAGAGAGAGGGAGAGCACAAGTGCAGGGGAGACACAGGGAGAGGGAGAAGCAGGTTCCCTGCTGAGCAGGGAGCTGGATGTGGGGGGGCTTGATCCCAGCACCCTGAGATCATTACCTGAGCCGAAGGCAGACACTTAACCACCTGAGCCACCCAGAAGCCCCGCATTGTGTAAGTTTAAAGCATAGAACATGTTGTTTTGATACATGTATATACTGCAACAGAATTACCACCACAGTTAGCTAATACCTCTGTTGTGCCACATAATTATCATTTTTTTTGTGGTGATAACAATTAAGATCTAGTCTTAGTAACTTTGAAGTTTATGACACAGTACTGTTGACTATAATCACTATGCTGTGCATTAGATCTCCCCCTTGATGTTTTTAACTCTCAGACTTGTCCACACTGAGCCTCTAGCAATTTGTCAATTACAGTTTGGGTTTTCCTGTGCTGGCACTGGTTCCCATGGAAGTTTCTGCTCCAGTACATTTTGTTTTAAAATTAACTATGCTTAAGGATAATTTGTATACAACAAAATATACCCATTTTAAGTGAACGGTCCTGTGAGTGTTGACAAACGTACACACTTAAATAACCTCCACCCTTTTGTGTCAACTATTCTTTAAGCTTCTGGGATGACCCAGTATGCAGCCAGGGTTGAGAACTACTGCTCTGTCATTCTTCATTGCCAGCCGAGGCACTTGGACTGCGAATCCTGAGGTTATTCACTCATTTCTGGGTCATGGTTTCCTCACATCTTTTGTTTCTAGATGGAACACCTGTAAACACCAACCCGCCACAACGGGTCTCAATTTGCTGATCGCTCATATTATAGAATCAGGCTCAAAATGGAGACAGAAAATTTATTTAAATGATCAAGTAATTCATCTATCCTTCATGTATCTATTGAGTCTGCCCCCATTTCCCACAGCTGGTTCCTTCCTCCCTCTCTCTCAACTTGAGCTGACCTTGGACTGTAAGGACCTCTTTCCTCTCCCTGCCCACCTTCCCTAGGGAATATAGTAGCCTCTTTTTATCAGACCAGGCTCCTCTTCATGCCCATGGCACATCCTTGCTCATTCCCTCCATCTTCAAGCTCCTTTATCTCCATCTAAGCCCTCTGCACCATTTAAGTCCTAATTCAAAGCCCATCTCCCCCAAAGTCTTCCTCTCCTAGCTAGATTTTATTTCTCTTACTTCTACCAGGTGCTTGAGCACATAACCATGTGACCAATGCCCTTGCAGCTCATCTTGCTTTAGCTGTTTCAGATAATCAAATTCATTAAACAAATATGGAATCCGTTGAGAGCTTTCTTTGAAGTGGGCATAATGCTAGGTTCTGGGTGATAGAGTGGTGACTAAGACAAAAAACAGACATGTTTCATGCCCTTACATGACAGACTCTAAACAAGTGTAATAAGCTCTACCCAAGGTGAGAGACTTTCTGAATGCTGGAGAGAGTACTGTCAAGGGAATGCATTATTTCTGATACATACATCTACCTGTGCAAGAACATCATAGCTCTTGGAATACCAACTTGGTGGAGTTGACACTTCTTTGTATCTCCTGCAGTTCACACAATCCACATGATCAAATATTTATTGGGTGAAACAACTCATGAAACAGGTATCACTGGGAAGATAGGGGGTCATGATAGGGGGCAATGTAGCATCCTCCAACACCAAGCATTTTTTCCCACTTTCTCCTCTTTCCTTTCTACTTCCTTGTCTCCTTCCTCCTCTGTTACTTGCCCCATTTCCAGTCTTCACTGGCCTAATCCTGGATCAGCCTGAGGTCCAGAGCATTCTGGGTCACTGCTTAGCTGTGTACTTCTTTATCTCTTCATCATCCTTTATTTCTTAGCACATCCCATCTGGAGAGCAAGCACAGACCTAAGTTTTTTGTTTGTTTGTTTTTGTTTTGTTGGGTTTTGTTTGTTTTGTTTTTTTTTTTAACCTTGGCTACCCATGAAAATCACTTGAAAGCTGGTGCTTCAGTCCCCGTCTTCTCATATCTAATTGATTGACTTGAGGTGACATCTTGGTATGGATAGTTCTTAAAGCTCCCCAGGTGATTCAAATGTGCAGCCAGATTGAGAACCATGGGGATAAATAAAGGATTTCAAAGCCTCCACCTTCTCAGCGGAGGGTGATGGCCCCCAGAGATAACCATGGAACCTGGCATGTGCCAACAGTGGCATTGCTTGCACTCGGGGTGGGGTGAGGACAGATGCTTTGTAGCATCTCAGCTCTGGAATGACTGCCACTGACAAAGTGGGACACCCTGGGGAAGGCAGGGAGACACGATATGTTCATGGAGGAGTGCAGAGAGCAAGGAGGCAAATGGCCCTGTGAAACAGCAGTCATGGGGTCTTGATGGGGTCAAGGGAAGATAAGAGATGAATAGTATACTGCTGGCATGGCATCCGTTCTCAATAGACCCCACTTTTTACAGTGATACGGTACTTTTATATTCATATTCAAACTGTTTACACAAGAAGGAGCAGCAAGTAAAATGAGTTCCATTTTACAGATGGGAAGTTGAAGTTTAGAGAGATTACCCCAGCCCCTGCCTCCAGGCCAGCTCACTGAGCCCGACAGCTCATTTGCGTCACAGCGAGCACCGGCTAAGATGTGAGCGCTCTCCCTTAACTTGACTGCAAAGATTATTCGCCACAAAACCCTAAACAAGGTCGGCAACCTCTCTGAACCTCAGTTTCCTCATCTGTAAGGAGAGGGCAGGTTCCATGCTTTCTGGGTTTCTTTTCAGTCTCCAGTGTGTCCTGGGGCTAGGACTTGGCACGCTGCTGACAGAATGCATTTCCTACCTGCTGCACCATGGCCTTCTAGCCAACTTCAAATGGGTACCAGATGTGCTCAGTATCAACCCCTTGGGGTCCTGGGGCAGCGGAACTCCAGGGCTGGCTGCATTCACCCACAAATACCTTTATCTCTTTACCCTCCCGTGGGACAGAAAAATACTTTCCTGTCACTCTCTCTGTGTACCAGTAAGAAAAAAGCTGACAAGCCCTAAACCTCATCATTTACTTGGTGCTGAGTGGGAGCCTGGATTTAGTCTATCAACCCAAGACAGTTTGGGGATACGCTCTTCTATGCATTGCCCCCAGCTGCCCCTTTTCAGAAGCCACCAGCCCACTGTGGAGGCGCGATATCAATCACCTGGAAAGGAATAAAAGCTAGAAATATCTTAATGCAAGAGGACTTGGGAGAAAGCGGCAGCTTCAAGGCCCCACCCTCCATGCAGAGGAACCCGTGTCCTAGGCTTTCCCGGCAGCAAAGGCAGAGGCAGGAATGTGCCCGAGAGCAGACCTGGAGGGCTGTGTCCCATGGCTCCCTGCAAGGAGACTGAGAACGCCCCGCAGGCGGCCCAGCCCAGCTGCCTGGGCCCAGCCACAACTGCTGGCAGGGAGTCTCCTGGTCTAAAATTAGCCTCCGGCTCTCCACCCAGGCAGTTCCACCACTCACTCTGGCAGGCGAGGCCCTGCGGTGAGGTAATGACTGGGAGCCTGTCTGGCCCAGGACCACAAGGGGTTAGGAGAAGGCAGCAAGGAGCAAAGTCCCACTTTCCCATCATGCCAGAACTGGGGAAACTGGGGAAGCAAAAACAGCCATGTATGTGGGACTTGACTTTTGCTTTGCTTCTGCTTTTCCTCCATGTCTGCACCTATGGGGTATACCCGGTCCTATTCTTTACTCAGGGACACCAAGGAAAGGAAAGCAAACTTCCAGCAAGTTTAAGGTGTGCCAGGTTTTCAATCTGCCACCACAGCCTTCTGAGGTCAGGATCATTAATCCCATTATACTGAACCCAACAAGGATGCTCATCGAATTAGCTGACCCAAGTCAATGACCCTGTGAGGAAGAATCCAGAAGTATCAGTCCCCTTCTTTTGGAGGAAGAGTCTGCTTCCTGGAGGGGTACCTCTAGAGAGGATTCCCTTCCTGAGGCAGAGCCTGAGCCCATGACTCACTGACCCCCACCTCTAGGTCCCCCAGCTTCTGACAGTCTGTTCAGGAAGCCTGTGGTTGGAGCTGCCAAAAAAAAGCAGCTAAGCCCAGGCCCAACCCCTGGGCACATGTCCCTCTCACCATGGGCTGAACTGCGGGGGGAAGGGGGTCCGCAGCTCGGAAGTACAGGAAGAGTAGGTGGGAGGGCTATGGGAAAGATGACCACGGTCACTAGGGCTCATGGAGATGTCCCACCAAGTTATTAAGACTCTCCAACCAAAGGCTTCCCAGAGACCCCAACGATCATTCCCCCTGGGCTCATACCTCAACTCAACCTCTCCTTCACTGTCCCCCCCATCTATGGAACCTGTCCTTCCCAAATCAGTGGAGGAGGAGAGAATGCTAGAAGAAGGTGGAGGTGGGTATCGGTCTCTGGGATAGGAGCTGGGTCCAGGACCTAACTCCCAGCGCTAATTGAATGAGAAGGCAAGGTACCATACCTAGCAACTGGAACCAGGATTAGAATCCAGGCATCTCTCTGAATCTCTTTTTCCCAATCTTTCTCTAGCCACTTCCAACTCGGAATCTTCAGTGCTGGTGCGAATACCACTTTCTCTGGAAATAATGTTGGAGCCAGAGGGGACCTCAAGGACCAAGTAACCAAGCCTTCTCATTTACAAGTAAGAAAATTGAGGCCCTGAAGGAGCTAGGTGGCTCAGTCGGTTAAGCGTCTGCCTTCGGCTCAGGTCATCATCCCAGGGCCCTGGGATGGAGTCCCACGCTGGGCTCTCTGCTCAGCGGAGCCTGCTTCTCCCTCTGCCTACCGCTCCCCCTGCTTATACTCTCTCTCTGTCAAATAACTAAATAAAAATCTTAAAAAAAAAAAAAAGGAAAAGGAGAGAAAATTGAGGCCCAGATGGCAGAAATTACTTGTTCAAAGTCACAGAACCAGTTCATATCATAACCAAGACTAGAATCCTGCTGCCCTGACTCCCAGCCCAGGGTTCTTAGCCCTAACCATGTGCCTAAAAGAAAAAGACACCCAAGTTCTCTTCTAGCCCAAATACTCTATGATTCTATAACCTGGCTTCTACCTTTCCCCTTCAGTTATGACAGATCTCAACTGACCATGCAGTTCACCAGTGACTCTCCCTGCTCCTTGGCCGAATACACTAGTTTCCTCTCAAGCCTCATCCTTCTGGATCTTTCATCTGCACCTGACATTGTTGCTCACCTTTTTCCTTATCAAGACTCCTTAAGAGCGTTCAGTTAAGCATCTGCCTCAGCTCAGGTCATGTATGATCCAGGGGTCCTGGGATTGAAACCTGCACTGGGCTCCCTGCCCAGTGGGGAGTATGCTTCTCTCTGCCCCTCTGCCTGCTCATATTCTCGCTCTTTCTCAAATAAATAAATAAAATCTTTATTTTTTAAGCCTCCTTTGAAGAATGACCCTCTCCTCCACATTTCCTTAATTGCTCATTTTGTCTCCCTCACTGGCTAGTTGCAGGCAACCAAGGGTCCCCCTTGCTCTGCTGATGACTAGATTCCAATGTGTGCTTCTCTCTGCCCCAGCTTTGACGGTCCAACGAATGCCAGCTCACTGGTCTAGGGCAGGGTTCTTTGGGAGGGCCACAGCCGTGAAACAAAATACCCTCAGTGAGAGTTAAGTTACTCAAGAGAGATTCTAGACTGCATACTGAGGCCCGCTAGCTTCTGAGCCATCCCGTAGCCCCCAACCCTGACAGCCAGCACACTTGAGTGAAGGCCCTTCCTCAGCAGGCTTAATAGGTTTGTGTATACCTCTTGCCCCCTCTTGCTTGGTTTTCTCTCTATATAAAGTGGGCAGCAGGCTGCCCCTTCTGTCTTCCAAGTGAACGCCAGCACTCACCATGCTGGGTGAATGTCATTTCCCACCCGCATTGCTCCATATGCATCCTTAGGCGGCGGAAGAGGACACCTTCACAGACAGGTCGAAAGGAGCAATCTTCCTTCCAGGAGAAGTAACAATCTCTGATCCTAAAAGGTGGGTGCAGCCTAACTTGCTCCAAGTTCCCAGGAGAAAAGTTCCTGGTGAAAACAAGGTACTATTGTTCTCCCTCGCCTTCCACTCCTCTCACATGATTGGATCATGAAACCCCTGCCAGCTGGGGAAAGTGTTCACTACTCTGGAACTTTCCAAACCTTATTAGAGACAGAAAGGGTCAGAAAAGTATAGAAAAACAACCTTTTTTTTTTTTGAGGGCTTTTTTTTCTTGGGTTTTAGAAGAAACAACTTTGGGTTTTTTTCTTACCCCCTGCCTCTCAGGCTTTCCAATTTCTAAATATACCAACCATAATCATTTTGAGCAAACCAAGTTATGTACGATATATGTTTATCTTGCTAAACTGACAGAACGGCTTTAGATCTGTAAGGGACACTAAAAAATTTCGTAACTGTTTCCCTAAAAATATTACAATATATTGCCATTTCCCAGACATTGAAGCTAATTTTTGAGATTTTATTTATTTATTTGACAGAGAGAGAGATCACAAGTAGGTAGAGAGGCAGGCAGAGAGAGAGAGGGAGAAGCAGGCTCCCCGCTGAGCAGAGAGCCGGATGTGGGGCTCCCTCCCAGGACCCTGGGATCATGACCTGAGCCGAAGGCAGAGGCTTTAACCCACTGAGCCACCCAGGTGCCCCGAAGCTAATTTTTGATATCAACAAGTCTGTTAGGCACTTTATCATGCTTATTTCTTTTTCTCAAAGTAAATACCAACTTCCAATTTAATACCTCTTGCTTTGATAAATGTTGTCCCATGACAGAAGTTGCTATTTCCTAAGAAACATAATTAAAGCTTCACTATTATAGAATGTTCCTTATGCAAATATTTTTCCAACTTTCATGCATCAGAGCAAAGTTGAATTCTTAGGTTAAATCAAACTTGAATAATTTTTTCGCCTCCTCTCTATACGCTTCCAAATGCATTCTGAACCCCCTTACTACTATCTCTTTGCAATTTATGTTCAATTTGTCATCCATTTCATTTCCCTGCTCAGAATTGCTGGCAGTGGACTTCCACTTGCTAACAAGGCCTAGGATTACAAAAACATTAGCCCTCATCAGCTTGTATCTTTCTCCAGAGATGAGAATAAAGGAGATGACAATATCTTTTAAAAATATGTACTTTTTGGGGTGCCTGGGTGGCTCAGTGGGTTAAAGCATCTGCCTATGGCTCAGGCATGGTCCAGGCGTCCAGGGATCGAGCCCCGCATTGGGCTCTCAGATGGGCGGGGAGCCTGCTTCCCTTCCTCTCTCTCTGCCTGTCTCTCTGCCTACTTGTGATCTCTGTCAAATGAATAAAAAAATCTTTAAATATATATATATACTTTTTACCAAAGGATCTCATGATTCATATGTTTCAAGAGTCTTGATTTACCTTGATATTTTTTAAAGGTTTTATTTACCTATTGAGAGAGACAGAGTGAGAGAGCATGAGCAGAGAGAAGGAGAAGCAGACTCTTGGCTGAGCAGGGAACCTGACGCAGGACAATCCCTGGACCTGGGATCATGACCTGAGCCAAAGGCAGATGTTTAACTGACTGAGCCACCCAGATGCCCCTGAATTTTTTTTTTTTTTTTCTTTTAAAGAAGCTCTTTATTCCTTTCCTAGAAGTGGTTGTTCTGAGGATGAGAGGGTGTGGGGAACAAAAGGACCTGCTGGATGAGAAATGTTACGTCTTGGCCTGCCCTTTGCAATATGAGAATCAGCATCAACAAGAGCCTCTTTGCAGGTTACCCTCAGCTATTGATATCAACGCAGAGTGTCACTAGAGAAATTTCAGAAAACTCACAAGTCACCCCCACAGCAGCTGAGGTGGGCCCACGATCCACCCCCAGCTAGGTGACAGTAACTTCCACTACTTCACTGGCGAGAACAGATAAACTTGAGAACAGGTTATATGCCTGCTTCATACACTATCCGACTGCTTGGATGGGTAGGAAAAAAAGACATCATGAAACTCAGACATGAAAAGAAAACACTCTCAGCAAACAAAATGGGGACAAGTAGTGGCAGAATGGTGAGTGGCATGGTGTGCGGTCAAGCGCACTGCTCAGGCCTCAGGAATCTGAGCCCAGCGCTGTGCTGTAGGCAGGTTGCTTAAACTCTCTAGGCCTTACACCCTGCATTGGTGAAACGCGGAGTTTGAGCAAACAGGTTACACTTGAAGAGGCAACTGGCCACTGCCTGATGAGCTGTGTTGAGAAAGATGTTGAGACTGCGTCTGGGCTTTGTAGAAGAATTCCATGTTCTACTGAAGATGTCTGCCATCGGCCTAGAATAAGAAATGCAGGTATTTTCCACCTCAGAATTTAAAAATCTCTGAGATCCACTCTGCCCCTGGATTCTCAACAATATGTGAAGGACAGCTCCCAAAAACCAGTCAAAAGAGAAACAAAGGGGCTTCAGGGACACCTGAGTGGCTCAGTCAGTTAAGTGTCTGCCTTGGGCTCAGGTCATGATGCCAGGGTCCTAGGATAGAGTCCCACACCAGGCTCCTTGCTAAGCAGGGAGCCTACTTCTCCCTCTCCCTCTGCTGCTCCCCCTGCTTGTCTCTCCTCTCTCGGCCAAATAAATAAAAATAAAATCTTAAAACAAAACAAACAACAACAAAAACAAAGGGGGTTTAAAGGTTGATTAAAAGATTAAAAAAACAGGGATGCCTGGGTGGCTCAGTGGGTTAAGCAGCTGCCTTCGGCTCAGGTCATGATCCCAGCGTCCTGGGATCAAGTCCCATATCGGGCTCCTTGCTCAGCGGGGAGCCTGCTTCTCTCTCTGCCTCTGCCTGCCTTTCTGTCTGCCTGTGCTCGCTCTCTCTCCCTCTCTCTCTGACAAATAAATAAAATCTTTAAAAAAAGATTAAAAAAACAAGAATAATTTTAAAAATAAGACAATAATAAAAACAAGCAGCTAACATTTATTAAACATTATATATTCAGAACTGTTCCAAGTACTTTGTGTGTCTTATTTCACTTTACTGCCGCAACAAAAACCCAACAAGGCAGAACTATTAATGTTCCCATTCCACAGACAAGTAACTGGGGCATCGTGAAGCTTAGTACTCTGCTCACTAAAGCACCGATTACTGAGAACCGGAGCCAGATTCCAACCCAGGCAGCCCGCCTTCAGAGACTGCTCCTGACAGCTATGCTACGACAAAGGAAGAAAAGGAGTTGCGGGGACGGGGAGACGATAGCAGATGGCACAGAAGACAGAACAGCAACCTCCGGAATTAAGGTAGAAGGGATGGCTGTGTCCACATGGAAGAAACGTGGGCACAACGAAGCCTGTGGCCACTCAATTCTAAGTTCACCTCCTGCCTCTTCCAAGCACTTCATCGATGCTTGCGGGGAAGGTGGAGCAAACCGCCATCACCCGGTCCTCGGGACCCATCATCTTTGGCTTCTCTAACAACCCTAGCTGGAGTACATAAGGCCCACCTGGATGAAGCAGGGACAAAAGAAAACATCTAAACTAACAAAAGAGTGAGCCTGGGTGGCTCAGCCCGTTAAGCACCCAACTCCTCTGATTCCAGCTCAAGGTCACTATCTCAGGGTCGGGAGATCGAGCCCCGTGTCCGACTCCATGCGGGGCGTGGAGACCATTCAAGATTCTCTCTCTCCCCCTCTCCCTCTGCCCCTCCCCACCTGCCTCTCTCTCTCTCTCTAATAAATAAATAAAACAAAATAAAATAACAAAACAAAATACCAACATGTGAGTTGCAGACAACTTCAGTGCAACAGAAGTTCCAAAAAGGGTGACGTCAGCTGGCACAGAAATAACTGAGGAAGGCTTCAGGGAGAAGATGGGGCTGAAGGAACGGGCAGGGCTTTGAAAAGCAGGCCCAAGGAATAGCATGAGGCTGGACAGCAGCACTTAAGAGTCTGGGAGAAGACCAGCCCGAGAGGAAGGAGACACCAACTCTGACTCTGCGGGGACAAGAAGCAACAGTGAGGGGACTGCTCTCTGGACGGCCACTTCCGGTCTGTACACACTCTTCTGGGACTGCTTCTGCCTCTCTCCCATGCAACATCCACCCCCTGCAGCCAGAGTAACGGGATTTAACTGGGAGGATACCCCCAAATCAAACTCTGGGAACTTAACTGTGTACCAGGTGTTGGGCAAATCACTCAGGCAGGGTTCCTGACTAGGGATCCACAGATGGGAGTCAGGGGCCTGGGTACCTCCCCAAAACAGCATGCAAAACAGATAAGAGGGCAGGCAAACTTCTGTGCAAATTTCCAGTTTCTTCTTCAGATTCTACAAGTGTATATGAGCCACAAAAGGTTAAAAACCTCTGCACTAGGGAGACAAAGGGAGAAAAATGCCCAGGTCCAGCACTCTAGAAATTCACTATCCCGTGGGGGAAGACAAACACAGACATAAATAACTTTGATGGAAGGCAGACTTTGATAAGTGCACTAATGGAACGTACAAAAAAAAAAAAAAAATCCGTGAGGGAAGGGGGAACAGAGGTGGATTCCAACTATGCTGTGCTTAGGACACCCTCTGCTCCCCCATTCCTGGTTTTGGGATCCAAGTTTGTAATGAGGAAAAGCAACAACTATTACTTCTCCTCAGGCCCAGACAGAGCCTTTGGCTAGCCCCTCTTTCTCAGGGACTCCCAGTGAAAACTGAGTCTACGGCTGACCCTATTCCTGCCAGGAAGGTGAAGGAGAACATTGTTTTTAGGACAATGGGAGGCGGTAGCCAGGAGAGCATCTCCTGAAAATGAGCAATGACTCTGTTCTACATTTTTTCCCTCTTCTACCCAGTTCCCATTCTCTGAACTCCTGAGGTACTCACTCATTTTGTGCTTAATCATGTCCTTTACCCCTAGTCAGCTGTTTCAGGTAAGTCACTTCTCAGAGAGCCCCCTGACTCTCTAAGCTAGTCTTCCCTCTCACCCCTCTGCCTAGTAATTTTGTGCCATCACCACATTTCATTTTCTTCCAAGAACTAATCACCATCTGAAATTCTTATGTTTGTTTACATGTTTATTATTACTTTTTTTCATGAAATGTAAGCACCATGACAGCCTTGAATTTCTGGTTCCCTTCAATATTCTAATACCTAGAACGAGCATGCAATGAATATTTGTGGAATAAATGAGTGTCTGTCTCCTGTCCCTTTGTATTGTCCTTCAGGAACAGCACAACATCTAAATCCCAGAGAGGAAGCTGTACAGATACATGAAAGCCCTTTTTTTTTCATGAGAACATCTTTTGTGACACTGGCTATGCAGGGCTGCCCTTAATTAAAATGATCTCAGCAGTGTAGACAGAACCGTGGGAGAAACTCACAACCCAACATTCTGTCACCTTCTACATCAACTCTACCACCAAATTCTGTCACTTCTTTCTTTGACAGGTCTCAGCTATTCTCTGTCACCCTTCTCAGCTAGACACTCGCTGCCTACACTTTAGGTCACTGTGATAAGTACCTGAGTGCCTCCACTATCTCCACGCTGTCCTGCAAGCTTCCAACGGATTCATCTGCCTAGAGCCACAGTTTCTAGGATGTAAAAGGTATTCAACAAGTGTCTGAAGAATCAAAGTCAAGTCAGGGGATGAAATTAAGAAAACACTGCCTTCATCACATCAAATCCCTGCTTTAAAAAAAATGTATGTTGTGGGCCGCTTGGGTGGCTCAGTTGTTAGGCATCTGCCTTTGGTTCAGGTCATGGTCTCAGCGTCCTGGGATCCAGCCCCACATCGGGGTCCCTGCCCCATGGGAAGCCTGCTTCTCCTCCCACTCCCTGTTTATGTTCCCTCTCTCGCTATATGTGTCTCTGTCAAATAAATAAATAAAATCTCTGTCAAATAAATAAATAAAATTAAAAAATAAGCAAATAAAAATAAAAAACGTATGTTGGGAGCACCTGCGAGGTTCAGTGGGTTAAGCCTCTGCCTTCAGCTCAGGTCATGATCTCAGGGTCCTGGGATCGAGCCCCGAATCAGACTCTCTGCTCGGCGGGGAGTCTGCTTCCCCCCCTCCCCCTGCCTGCCTCTCTGCCTACTTGTGATCTCTATGAAATAAATAAATAAAATCTTTAAAAACAAAACAAAAACAAAAAACCATATGTTGCTCCACACCAAATCCAACCTCAGCAGCCTGTCACTTGAAGACAACACAATCATGTCACAATCATTGTCCCAACCTCATCTTCAGACCATGTGAGACTCTGTGCTACAGGACTGGCATTCCCTCAATGTTTACCTAGCTTCTCCTAGATTCCTCAAATGGGAACATTCACCTTTGCTTACACACACAACTCCCAATAATTACAGGCTAGTGGGGCTGGAAATTTGGTCTTAAACATTCAAGCCAAAGGACTTCCTTCTGGGAAATATAGTGAAATACTAAGAAAGGCTGGACAAACTATGACAAACGTCTTTTTCTGGAAATCTCCAGGAGCCAAAATATAAAGGAGTGAGGGGCTCCTGGTTGGTTCAGCCAGTAGAACATCCAACTCTTGATCTTGGGGTTGTGAGTTCGAGCTGCATGTTGGGTGTAGAGTTTACTTTAAAAAAAAAGAACTGAATGTCAGGAGCGCCTGGGTGGCTCAGTGGGTTAAGTCTCTGCCTTCGGCTCAGGTCATAGTCGCGGGGTCCTGGGATCGAGCCCCGCATCGGGCTCTCTGCTCAGCAGGGAGCCTGCTTCCCCCTCTCTGCCTGCTGCTCTGCCTACTTGTGATCTCTCTCTCTGTCAAATAAATAAATAAATAAATAAATATCTTAAAAAAAAAAAAAGTACTGAATGTCAGAGCAGCAAACAGACACTAACACTTTGGCAGCCTCTTAGTTTGGGGCAACTAACAACTTTAGATAATAGATTAGGAAAAAAATAAATGTTTTACGTTAATTTTATGTCAATTAATTTTAATTACTTAATTACATTAATTTTATGTTATTATAAACAGAAGAACATATAGTTTCTAAGTAGTGTGTTAAAAGGAACCAAATGTAAAACTGAACCAGATAAAACTTATATCTTTGGGGGCACCTGGGTGGCTTAGTGGGTTAAGCCTCTGCGTTTGGCTCAGGTCATGATCTCAGGGTCCTGGGATTGAGCCCCACATCGGGTTCTCAGCTCAGCAGGGAGCCTGCTTCTCCCTTGCCCTCTGCCTGCCTCTCTGCCTACTTGTGATCTCTCTCTCTGTCAAATAAATAAAGTCTTAAAAAAAAAAAAAGTACACTTATAAAAAAAAAGTGTATCTTTGAAAAATATAGTCATTGAATCAACTGCGAAAATGGGATAATGTCTCTCTCCCAACTTCTCCCCTTCATTGTGCTGTACACTTCCCTGCCTTCTGGAAGCTGTTCACCTGAGCTCTGTTCCCCATTGTCCTCTCCCTTTTTCCAGGCCCTCAACTTGGCTGGAACAAAAAGGACAACCAAGAACTGGGATGCTCCATTAACACTTAGTCCCTGGTGCATGAAGAAATCCTCAATGTCCTCACTCCTCCTGCCAATCCTTGAGTCATAGGTGGTGGTGTGTGGTCAGGAGACCAGCTGTTTGGGACAGGAGGGTGTGTATGTACACATGCCTGCATGCATCCATTTGAACCCGGGTTGGCAGGCAGGGTGGAAAGGAGTGGATCAGAGGATTTGTAAGAAGATCTTAGCAGAGAGGCCTTTAATCTTTGAGGCCAACTGCTTGTGTGGAGACCCCGTTGTCAGAAATAACGTTGGAGACCAAGCAGCCAGAAGCCCTGGGATAGCTGCCACCTCTCAGTTCAAGACAACTGAGTCATGAAAGACCAGTGCCATAATGGCCAAGACTGACTGTCCCCTTGACATCTCAATGACACTGCAAAGGTTCCAAACCTACTCCTGAAAGAGGCATCTCCTTCCAAAGATTATGAAACTGAAACCCTCACAAGAAGAGGCACTTGCCCAATGACCCTCGATAAGTCCATTACAAAGCTAGGATTTAAACAAAGATGTGTGCCCAATGTTTCTGCCTTCCCGTTCCGGAAATGCTCGGAGTGTCCTCAGGGGCACACAGCAGAGGGACCGGCTACCACTTCCCAAGCACAGAGCTCTTGTGCCCTGACTCATCCCCAACAGATCTGTCATTCTCAGCAAAGTCCTTGAGTTCTGATCCGCCCCTCACTCCCCCTAATGCAAATCTTTGCCTGGGATGGGGACAGAAAGATGGAGGCAGTGCTGAATATCAAAGAAAAAAGGTGGTTAAAGACCATGTATTTGCTGGCAGGTGCTGGACATAGATGGGAACGGCTGAGGACAGGGCACAGCTGTGTCACGGACTGAGAGCCGAAGAAACACTGGCAAAGGGCTAGCTGAGGAATGTATCTATCCCCTCCTGCCTGCCCAGCCATTTTCCAATTCCTACCAGACTGTAAACTCGAAGTGGGCAGAGACGGGAACCAACATTCACTGAGCTCTTAATATGTGCAAGGTTTATGTTAAATCTAATTGGGCACCTAATATGTGTTAGGCTCACTACATCCTACAAAATCATAAGAAAAGCTCTACAGGGAGGGCATTATAACTCAACCTACCCCCTCCCCTTACCCAGAAGAAGCATCTGAGTCTTGAAAAGGGCTAAGTAAAGTCCTGCAACCAGTGAGCAACTGAGCTTGGATTTGAGCCCTGCCTTGTCTTCAAAGTCCATCATTTTTTCCAGGAACTATCAATGCTTTTTACCCCACAGAGTACCCCAGAAGCAAGTAAATGCTCCATGAACATTTTTAGTTTGAAAATGAATCACCTCTGTGGCTACTCAGGATTTGCAAAATAAATAAAAATGGAAAAATACACATCACTCAGCTTCTGGGCATTGAAGATAACATCCTCGGTCTGTTTGCAGCATCGCTTCTCTATTCCCACCCCCACTTTTCTTTCTCTTCTTCCCATCGTGGGCCCTTTTCCCAGGTCCTGATAGTGTTAAGCACAATTCTATCTGGGATAGGGTAGGATGAGTGCCTAGGCCCTGCTAGGCACCACAAGAATTCAGTTTAAAAGAAATTAGTAGAGGGGCGCCTGGGTGGCTCAGTGGGTTAAAGCCTCTGCCTTCAGCTCAGGTCATGATCTCAGGGTCCTGGGATCGAGCGCCGCATCGGGCTCTCTGCTCAGCAGGGAGCCTGCTTCCTCCTCTCTCTCCCTGCCTCTCTGCTTACTTGTGATCTCTGTCTGTCAAATAAATAAATAAAATCTTTAAAAAAAAAAAAAGAAAGAAAGAAAGAAATTAGTAGAGGAGGCAGATAACATCTCTTCCCTGGGCCTGGTTTCTCATCTGTTAGTAAAGGGGCTGGATCTGTGATGTTTGTGACTTTATGCACATAAGCCACACACAGGCTTGGGGGCTACAGGTCTTCACGCTTATGGTCTCACTGCTGGCCTAGCAGGGCAGGAATCCACATGACCAACTTGAGGTTCCTGGCCTTCTGGACCAGTGCCCTCAGTTACCTGATCAGTGGTGATGGGCTTCCCCAAGCTTTACTGAATTTTCCTTGTATTTATGTCTCTGTTCTCAATGACACTGGCTCAGGCCCCAACATCTGTCTAGTAAATTCTAAGTTTTTAATGATCCTCATAAAGAGGTGAGAATTTATTTTTGAATGCCATTCGACTTTGAACACCTAAATAAACTAAAAACCAAAAGAAAAAAAAAAAAGACTGGGAATATTATTTTTTGGCTTTTTTTTCTCCAGAATTCTTGTTTAAAGTATTCCAGAATCCAGCATCTGGTGATCACAGCTTATTATACTTATTATTTTTCTTTCAAACAATCCCTACGTCAAAGTAGTAGGATTATAGGTGATTTTTAATTTCTTCTTCATACCTTTACATATACCATAGCATTTCTATTGACTTCTTTTATGCCTTGATTTGCTCTGAAAAAGAATCTAAGATGACATAAACTAGAAGTCATTGTGGGGGGGGAGGGGCGGAATAAAGATATGGGAGGCATAAGATTAATACCAAGAGGCAGATCATAAAGCCTTTTACATTTTTTTGCAGATGAACCAAAAACTGAATTCTAAAGCTTTCTAGTAACCAATACAAAGGGAAAAACCTGGTAGTTATACAATTTGCCATGGCCAATAAAAATTTAAACAAATTGCTCAAAAGAAGCACAGCTATTTCTAAAATCAAGACCAGAGAAACCTTTTTGGACAGTTATCACACACATGATAAGCAATGCTTCTCAACC
Organism: Lutra lutra; assembly: GCF_902655055.1. Taxonomy (NCBI): domain Eukaryota; kingdom Metazoa; phylum Chordata; class Mammalia; order Carnivora; family Mustelidae; genus Lutra; species Lutra lutra. The sequence goes on from NC_062285.1 coordinate 38,239,385, forward strand.
CCACCCTGGTAGCAATTCTTCTCTCTTTTTTTTTTTTTTTAAGATTTTATTTATTTATTTGACAGACAGAGATTACAAGTAGGCAGCGAGGCAGGCAGAGAGAGAGAGGAGGAAGCAGGCTCCCTGCCGAGCAGAGAGCCTGATGCGGGGCTCGATCCCAGGACCCTGGGATCCTGACCCGAGCCGAAGGCAGAGGCTTAACCCACTGAGCCACCCAGGCAGCCCCCTGGTAGCAATTCTAATGGAGAATTTCATAGGGCTCTATCTCAGAGCTTTTAGGTCCTGGGTCTTCACTACCTACTCCTTAAGCTATTCTATCAGTTATTTGTGGTACCCGCAGCACGAAAATGTAATTTTACAGGGGTTAATGTGGTCCAGCTACGAAGCTGTCATCTAGTATAATGAACATGCATTATTTTTAAAATGATAAATATCAACTTTAAAATAAAGCACGTATTTTTACACAAGAAGTATAAAAATAGGCAAAGCATATCTGTCCTAAGGGTAGTGACTGAAAGGGAATTTAACATTGCTGGCAATGTTCCATTTCTTAACCCACTGAGCCACCCAGGCGCCCCAATGTTCCATTTCTTCATCGGGGTGCTCGTTACACACGTATGTTCAGTTTCTGATAATTCAAGCAGTACACTCATATGTGCGCTTTTCTGAACACAGAAGATATTTCAAAGAAAAGTTACAAAAAACAAAATAAAACCCACACACAGCCAAGGACCTCGAGGATAACTTGTGGCTTTACTTTCTAAAAATGTTGGTTAGTAGTTTTAAAAAAATTAGCATAAAAAATAAATCACATACAAAAATATCACAAGGATAAAAATAATATTCATTTTTGCTTGTCTCATGGATACTTGTAACACTGAAAGCAGCACTTGTTAGAACCTAAAAGTCTGCAAAATTTAAGGAGCTATCCATCATGCTTTGCTCAGAATATATAACATATCCAGCCCAACGCCCTTTATATACACCCTCCCAACTGTTCTCACCTCCTCCAGTAGTATTTTTTTTTAATATTGGGTAACACAAAAATCTATTAATTGTGGATCACAAGGTGAGAGGGCTCTGAAAGCAAACTACAGAGCTGGTCTGGTTTAGACCTCACCATCCTTGGATATAAGGCAAAGTGTTCGTGGAAAATAAAAACGGTAGATTTTGAGACCGGTGGAACTTGGTAGAGAACTAGGCTCCAAGAACAGCCTCTAGGCCCCCTTCCAAAGCAAACTCCGCTATGGCGGCTGCTCCGCTCTGCTCTATAAAGCTCAGCTCTAGAGGGCAAGACCAGCAGGCTCCGTGGCCTGGAAAATTACCGTGGTGCGAGCACCAGCAGCTCCTAAAACCAGCACAGAAGTGGTTGCTTCGAAAGACCTGGTGCTCTGAAGCAGTTCTACCCAGGCAGGGTGTCTGAACAACTCCCTGTACAGGGAGCATTAAGAAGCCTCCGCACCCCTGAGCAGGCAAATGGGGCGGAGGAGCAGGGGCCTTGACTCCAGACCAAGGGCCCCCCGGGGGTGTGTGGGCAGGGTAGATGGCAAGGTGTGCTCCTGCAGCTGTCCTGGCCACATCAGAAGGAGAACGGAAGAGACCAGGGAAAGGAGATGCCAAATCTGGGTAAGGTCTCCTACTCCCTGTCACACACGGCATTCTGGGTCCCGCCGGTCCCTGGGTCCAAAGAAAATACGCTTATGTAAAAAGGCATTGATGGCTTAATTCTTATCCTTTGCATACGTGTGGAAAGGCTATTGTTGTTTATATGTGCTACGCTACAAGGAACAAGAATTCCTAGGTTCTATTCTTGGATCGGTCACTGATAAAGTATCTGCCAGTGGAAAATATCAGGTGCTTGGAAATTCAGAGCTTACCATCCATAACCAGGAGGTATTTAGTCAAGTGCCTAGTGTGTGCCCGGAGTGGAATACTGATCTGAATATACACACAGCAGCCAGGTGCCCAGGGTGGCAGCAGAAAAAGGGGCCTTAAGTAGGACACAGGAACCAAGGTTCCACGGGAAGGAGGGGCAGAGGAGACATGGTCCCTAGCCACATGGAGCACAGAAGGAGGTGTGCTCCTCTCCAACACTCACCTCTGCTCTGAGGGTTGGCCCTAAGCCACACCAGCCCCACTCTGCCCACACATCTGTCTGACTTACTCTCCTTCTCTCTCTGCCTGTGGCTCAGACTCCTACCTCTGCTAGGGAGGGTCTGTATCCTTTCCAAACCAGCGTGATGTGGTGACCCCAGTAGCTGAGGTGCCTGGCTGCCTTCGGTGGGTATGCCCCCCTCCGCCCACTAAGGAGTCCATCGGAAGTTACTGGGGCCAACCGGAAAGGTGTGTTACAGATGTAATGCAGCAAGTCAATTCATTCCTGAGCCTAAGGACACTCTAGGGTTCAGTTGGTAAACCTGACCCTGAGAAACAGGGACAGCCGGAACCAGCCTTGCGAGATCTAGAAAGGGGCCGGTGCATGCTATCATTCTGTCCTGGCTCTGGGCCCGAACGCAATCTCTTGGCTCCAGCACCAAGTTGGTCCCAGCAGTAGGTCAATTATAGAGCAAAGAACCTAGAAACCATTTTGGTCCAGACCTCTGCCCTCGGGCAGGATTTAGCTAATCCAATCTGAACGAATGGGTATAACTTGTTAAAACCTGCCAGGATGGAGTCTTTAACTTCCAATAATAGCCTGTTCCCAGGGCTGCTTCTCAGCGGGTACACTTCAGTATGGCCGTACTAGTTATTCAACTACCGAAAGACTTTTGAACTTGCTGGCATAGAGTGACTGCCCCCAAGCCCTCTGAATGCCCCTGACCACCCTGACCTGCCCCCAGGAGAGCTTCGTGACTCAGCAGCTAAAGGGCTCGTGCCAGCCACAGCAAGGGACCTTCTGAGCCCTGTTTAGGCATCCTCCAGGCCAAAATATCACAAAACTGCTTGATCCTGGCCGGCTCCATTCTACAAGGTTACCTACCCTATTCCCAAACTGCCTTCTCTTATCTACTGAATAAATGTCAGTCTTGAAGGTTGCTTTCAAAGTCTTTCATAATATAGCGCCATCCTATCTCCTCCCTCCTACTCTCTGCTTCATCAAACCCAGATGCTCAACATTCCCAATCACTAACTTTTCCCTGGTCTTTGTTTATACTGCCTTCTGCCTGGAATAGCCTTCTCTTTCCATATCCATTAAAATCTTACCAACTTCTCAAGCTCTCCTGAAATGTCACCATTTGCATGAAATATTAGTTGGAAGAGCTGTATCCCATTTCCAGGAGTGTCACAGCAACATCTAGTGTCCCCAGTTGTAAAACTTAATGACTGTTCCAAATTACAGTTATTTTTATATATGTACCTCAACTCCCCTCATAGAGAGAAAGCTGTTGAGGGGCAGACAACATAATCTGCTCACCATTACATCGAAGTGACCTAGCACAAGGCTTTGCTCAAGGTATGTGCTCAATAAATATTTGTTTAAGTGAGTGAGTGAACAGTTCTAATTCTTTTGTCCAAGGGACCCATTTTCTATCTGTTAAAGATTTGGGTTGTTTTTCTCTGAGGTTACTCCAGTTGTGGTTGTATCTCCTTCTACATACAGAACCCAAACTACACATCATCCATATCTTAAACTACTGGGTTATTCCATGGAGATGAAGCAGGAAGCTTGCTCCCCCTGTCATTACTTTACCACCCTGGAGTTTGGGTCTGCCATTCCTCCGTACACTTCTTCCAGCGTCAGATCAATGTACCCGTCATACAGGGACAGGCAAATGAAAGGTTCTTGGTAAAGGAGGCCGGCCTTACAGATGACAGGAAGGCTGATGGTAGAGTGAGTTGGCAGGGACTACTAGGGAGAGGAGGCAGGGTGGCTTGCTGGGAAGCAGAGCCAAGATGGGACTCTGGCTGCTGTGGTCAAGGCCACGGGTACAGTCCTGGAAGGGAAAGTTCTATTGCCTGGTTGCTGTTGGTATGTCAGGGTGTAAAGGAGAGAATGCCAGGAAGCCTTTCCTTACCTCTGTTCTTTAATTCCTCCTCCCCTGCTCTCCCTCCAGAGAAACAGCTCTGAGCTGGGAGTAAGACCTATAGGACAGGAGAGGACTTCGATGAAAGATGTCTGGGCTTCTTGAAAACAAAGAAGGATGGGAGACAAGGAGCCAGAAACCACAGCCACTGTCTAAATCTCATTCCAAAAGGAAATCCAGGCAAGAGTAGAATACAATGAGACAGCCCAGCACTAAAAGTCACCCTGCAGAGCAGATGGGTTTCGGGGTTCTAGGAGGCTGGGACAAGCAAACGAAAGACCCATCAGTGTCCAGGCCTGGGCTCTCATTAAAAATGATGGTTAGACAAACAAAGACATTGCTGGAACTGGAAGCTGGGAACATCTTTCTGGAGAAGGGTCAGTATGGAAAAAGAAAATATGGAAACCCAGTCAGAGTTAAGATTCATCTAGAAGGGAAACCAAACAGCCCCACAAACTGATAGCTAAGGATGAGACAGCCAACAGGAGTCAGGGTAGGAGCCAGACTGTGAGATTATGATGATGGCAAACTGGTTCTGGTCTCTGAGGAAAAAGCACACTTGAGGTAAAGGGAAAGTGTGTTGGGGTGCGGGTGGGAGGAAGAAGAGACATCACTAATTTCAGGATCACAAAGCAACTGCTTTCCTCTGTTTTTAGTCTATGCAGAGGATCCCACGGGCTACCACATTAACAAAATGGTGGTCACCTTGAGAAGGGGTATCCCAAGGAGGAGAGAAGGGAGCTCCCACCTGCACACACTTCAAGGGGCTGAGTGGCCACAGTATGGAAGAGCACTCTTTCAAGGCTCAGGGAGGGAAGAACTAGCTATGGGAAGGCAAGTTTTGGTCACCATAAGGAAGAACTCTCCTATTTGGAGCTGTGGAGCTGTGGCTAAGCAGAGCCCTCCTGGAGCTCTCTGGCCCCGGAAAAGCCCAAGAGGCCAGATCGCACAACCTAAGCATCCAGACCCAGAGGGACCTTAGAGATCATTCAGTCCAACTTCCTCCTTCTACCTGAGAAGCTGCCATTTTCCCTTTGCTCCCCAAACTTGTTAGTGGCAGAACCAGGACTGGCACCCCACTCTCCCTACTTACAGCCAGAATTACTTCAACAGAGAGGTTCTGCGATAAGTATATGTCTCTACCCTGAACCAGCACAATTACTGACCCTAGTAATTCCCTCCCTTTGGCCACAGGAGGAGACAAGGCACCACACCCAACTCTGGGCAGAGCAGTTGACAGGAGGACATGTCAAAGCATCTTCTCACCAGCAATTTCATCACCGCATATAACTTCAGAATTTCCTCAAAGGGGGAAGTGAAGGCATGGGAGACAATGTGCTCCAACTATGAACCTCCACTCATCAGGCTTGCGCAGGGAGCCTCCTCTCTGGGAGCTTCTCCACTTTTTCCTGCTATTGTTGACCTTTTACAGTCCCTGACACTCTTGAAATTTTACTTTGTTAGCTCCATCAACAGTAAACTGAAAATGACGTCGGACAGCCATAGCTGTTGGAAGGAAAACGAGAAAGAGACCGTTCCCTCCCATGTTCCTAGCAGGAAACTGAGGCACAGAAAAAGTAAGTGGCTCTGGCTACGTTAAACAGAGGAGTAGGGATGTAGCCACTGCCTGGTGCACTGTGCCGTCCATTGTCTCCATGCCCAGGATCTGGTGAGTTCAGTACGTTCCGAAGAGTTCCAAAAAGAGCTTCGGATAACTAGCTGGAGGGGTAGTCAGGACTAGGAGAGGGGCCCGGCTCAGTGAGGAAGAGGAAGGGACCGGGTGTGGGGTAGTGGCGCAGAGGAAGGGGGAGGTGTGGGGACTCTCGGAGGTATGATTAAAATAAAGAACCGCAGAAAGCGCAGCGGGAGAGGAAACGGAGCGAGCCACAAAGAAAAGTTTGGGCCGCGCTAACCGGAGCGCGCCTCCTCGGGGGGGCACACGGCCGAGAGCACCCTGGGCACAGACCCCCAGCCCACGCCTGGACCGCGCGTTTCCCTTGCTGGGGGTTGGGGGGGGGGGTGCTGCAAGCCTAGCGTGCGGGAGGTGCCCCGCGTCTCCGCCCGCATTTCCGCGGGTGGGGGGAGCGGGCGGGAGCCTCTCTCCACGCCGTCCTCCGAGGGGAACAGCCAGCAGCCCCGAGGATGCTCCGGCCCCACACGGCCCAGCGGGCAGGCCCGGTTTCGGGCCCCCACGCCCCCCTTCTCTTCCCGGAGTAGGCAGCGGGGCGGCGCCGGGCACCTGGAGACGAAAAGGAGTTGGAAATCGGGTCTGAGGATGAGAGGCGGGTCTCCGCAACCCGGGAGCCACCGGTCCTGTCTCCTCCCACCTCCGCGCCCTCCCCGTGCCCCCGGCGCTCACTTACTCCGGTTCAGGGGGTTTCCGCCGACCTGGGCCGACGCCACCAGTTCCAAATAAAGAGTCCACAGCCCCACGGACACCAGGGAAAGCGCCAGCAGCAGCCGGAAGCGCCTCCGCAGCAGCTTGACCGGGCGCAGGAGCAGCAGGAGCAGCGTGGCCCGGGGGCTCCCCATGGCTTGGCGCCCCGGCCGCAGCCGCCAGCGCGGGACGCTCCGCACCCAGCCCCGGGCGCGCAGTGGCCCAGCCCCAGCCCAGCGTCTCAGGGCTCCGCCGAGGCCGTCTCCCCCTGCCGCTCTCCAGCCGGCCGCCGGCTCATGCTCCGCGCGCAAGGGGTCCCTCCGGCTGCGCTGGCGCCTAGCGCGTCTCTCTCCGCGAGCAGACCCGGCGCCTCCTCCCCCGAGTGTCCTCGGCGCCCGGCTCTCCTCTCCACGCCTCTCCTCGTCGCAGGCTCGCCGCCTCCCGCCCTCCCGCCCGCCCGCCTCCTCGCCAGCTCGCTCTCACACTGCCCACAGGGAGGCTTCCCTAGGTGTGCGCCTGCCCGCCTCTCCTCCGCCGCCTCCCGCTTCGGCTCTTTCGCCCAGCCCTTGGCGCGACCACACACCCACCTGTCCCGCCCCCGCCCCGGCCCCGGCCCCGCCCCCGCGGCCCAGGTGGGCTCCGCCCCTGAGAAACCCCGGAGAAGAACCTCTTTCTGGCCTCCTTGGGGCCGCAAGAGATGCGGTCCGAGATTGACTGAAGCCTTCGTCGACTCGGACGGTTGGGGTGTTGGAGGGGGCGAGTTCTGATCCGAAATCTGTGTGACTGAGGGAAACTGAGGTACCCCCCCCCCGGCACTTAACGGCGTGGCGCTTCAAGCAGAAGTGAAGTAGGAGGTGGGTTGAAGGGGGACGTGGAGTGGGGGAGTGGGGGAGCGGCCACTCTGGGGAAGAGGTGGGAGGCAGGGGGTGACCGACGCCTGAGGCTTTGGCTTCAGGGCCTCTCGGGGCCAGGGACGACCCTCCTTCCTACTTTAATAATAAGAGTAGACGTGGTGTTAGTTTGGAGGCAATGACCACTTCAGTCAGCCACAGATTCCTCGTCCGGGTTGGATTTGAAGACCTTTCCATCCTGGCCTCAACCACCACGTCAACCAGAAAATCTGGGGAAGTTATACACACCCCAGATCGAACCCCAAGTGGTTTTTCCCAGACTGGGATGAAATAGCTATTGAGGGAAAGCAGATGTTGGAGAGTTCTGAAGAATTAAAAATGGAAAAGAGGGGTGCCTGGCTGCCTCAGTTGAAAGATGGAGCGACTCTTGATCTCCCAGTGGTGAACTGGAGCTCCAGGTTGGGTGCAGAGATCATGTAAATAAATAAATATTAAAAAAAAAAAAAAACCCACAAGCAAGGCACTCAAAGAGTTGAAAAGATCATCAAGATATTCTGTACTCCAGCACTCTGCCTTCCGGCAGGTAAAATTATGATCATCTGATTTAAATGAGATAATGAAGGTCCAGTGGAGCCCAGTGAGTTGCCTGAGGACAATTAGCAGGTAATAGGGCAGTTTTCTTTCCACTTTCCTGGGGAAAGTGGTCAGGAGAGATGAAGAAAGTAAGGATCAGAGAGGCATTCCCACATATTTTTAATTCAAGCCAACAACATGCAAACAGTGTTCCAAGACAGAAGTTCAGAGAATTGAGTGCTGTGCCTCCCGTTCTCTGCTACAAGCTTAGTTTGATACCCTGTAGTCCAATAATCTGTAGGGACTCTTGTGACTTTTCCCAGCTAGCACCCCCACCCCCACCACCATCGTCTCCCGTACCAATTCTTTGACCCATTCATACACTTGCTCACAAATATTTAATGACTTCCTAGTGCTTACTGATTAAAATGCAAACTGTAAATCTGGAAGTCAAGCTTTTCCAAAACCTTTTCCAACTTTATGTGACCATATGAAACCCGCTAAAATGAAGTCATTTACTGCACACAATACATTATCTTTTTTTGGTTAGTCAGATTTGACCCTTGCTTCAAGGTCCGTTTCAGGTTCTATGAAGTTTTTTTGGATCAACCCCCTCTTAGGCAACCCTATCCTGTTTGGAGTTTCTGAAGAACTGATAACCTGCTCCACCCGCAGATGTATACAGACTTCCCAGCCTCACCGCTAGGCTTGGAAAGTGAGAACTTTGCTTCCTCAAGAGGTGGCACAATGTCCCTTTTAGCACTGAGTAATGTTTGAGGATGAAGATATCGCTTGGAGCAAACAGCCACCAGAACTTCCGGTGTAGTTTTTAAACAAAAGTTAGATCTAAAGAACAATTCTCTAATATCCCCAAGGAAATATCTCTGCAAAGTTCCAAACCAGAGACGTGTACATTTCCCATGCTCTTCTGACCAAGAGGCTGAGAGGCAAGAGCAGTCAGCACGGACAAGCTTGGTTGACAAAGGTGCCAGGGGAGCCTGGTCTCTGTAAATAGAGTCAGTCTCTCTCTCTCTCTCTTTCTCTCATTGGGAGCCAGATTGGCTGTTAGGCTGAGTCACTCTCAGGTACTTTGTCATGGAAACATGTAGCAGCCCCTACTACAATCCTCTCCTCAAGATAGTTCCTCCTTTCCTCAAAAAGTTGAAAATAGAGCTACCCTACAACCCAGCAATCACACTACTGGGTATTTACCCTAAAGATACAAGTGTAGTGATCCAAAGGGGCACCTGCACCCAAATGTTTATAGCAGCAATGTCCACAGTAGCCAAACTATCAAAAGAACCTAGATGTCCATCAACAGATGAATGGATAAAGAAGATGTGATACACACACACACACACACACACACACACACACACACACACACACACACACATATATATAATGGAGTACTATGCAGTCATCAAAAGAAATGAAATCTTGCCAATTGCACCAACGTGGATGGAACTAGAAGGTATTATGCTGAGCGAAATAAGTCAATCAGAGAAAGACAATTATCATATGATCTCCCTGATATGAGGAATTTGAGAGGCAGAGTACGGGGTTGGGGGGTGGGGAAGGAAAAAAATGAAACAAGATGGGATCAGGAGGGAGACAAACCATAAGAGACTCTTAATCTCACAAAACAAACTGAGGGTTGCTGGGGCAAGGGGGGATGTGGAGAGGGTAGTTGGGTTATGGACATTGGAGAAGGTATGTGCTATGGTGAATGCTGTGAAATGTGTAAGCCTAAAGATTCACAGACCTGTACCCCTGGGGCAAATAATACATTATATGTTAGTAAAAATAATTAATAAGAACGGGGCGCCTGGGTGGCTCAGTGGGTTAAGCCTCTGCCTTCGGCTCAGGTCGTGATCCCAGGGTCCTGGGATTGAGCTCCGCATCGGGCTGTCTGCTCAACAAGGAGCCTGCTCCCCCCACCGCCCGCCTCTCCATCTACGTGTGATCTCTGTCTGTCAAATAAATAAATAAATAAATAAATATTTTTAAAAAATAATTAATAAAAAATTAAATTTACTTAATTTAACAAAATTACTTAATTTAACAAAATAAAAAATTAAATTTACTTAATTTAACAAAATTAATTTAACAAAAATTAACAAAAAGATAGTTCCTCCTGAGAGGACACATGTAACCACTTCTATCAACCAAACCCTTGAAGTATCCACTATGTGGGAACTGGGAGCAAGATAAACCAAAGAGCATGCCATTTAGTTGAGGAGAAATGACATTCCACAGAAAGAGATCTGACAACATAAAGACTAAGTTTCTGGTCCTAATAGTAAATTCGAAAGAAATTCGGAAAGGGAAAGAGATCACTGTGCACATCTCATTTCTTTGCCCTTCTCTTCCCACTCTGTGCTCTTATACCTTAAACAGCTCATTTCTGGGATGCCAGCCTGGCTCAGTTGGAAGAGCATGTGAGTCTAGATTTTGGGGTCATGAGTTCAAGCCCCATATTGGATGTCGCACTTACTTTTTAAAAAGTAAATAAATAAAAAAGATTTTTAATCTTTTTTTCTCTACTTATGGTGAGAGGGTGCATGGATGGCAAGGATAAGGAGGCCAGGAAACCCTTGTGGCTCTTCCTCTTCTGTCTCCTCAGCACTGAGATTTCCCTCCCATCCAGACGCTGCTTTCAGACAGCTTGTTCCAAATCCCCTTTTAACTCCTAGTATCACAGCAAGGCAGCAGGATCCAGACTTTGAGACCCAAATTCTTTTTTGCAATCAATGGGAGCTAGCTGTCCTTCTCCCTCAGGTCCAAAGCTAAGTATATAGGTTAAGGTATAATTTTAGTGGCACAATATATCTGTTCATTGTCATGTCAATTTTTCTAGATACTCACTGGTTCTTCTGATGATTTTCACTGTCTTTTCACTCTCCCACTTTAGTGCTGGCCCCTGTCCACAATGGCCCAGGGTCATGTTGCACAATTCACACCTGAAAAGAAAGAGCATTTCCATCATGTCACCTGTAATTTGGATGGCGTGGGCTCTGGTCTTTGGCTTGGCTAGGATGTCAGCATCAGGTCAAACCACAAAATCTCTTCTCCTAAATTGCAGAGGCTTTGTGAGAGAGGTCAGTTGAAGCTTTCTAAAATGGGCCGAGGCTAGCACAGGGACCAGAAAATTCTGGTTTGTAGAGAATTCAAAAGGGAAATGTATACAGTGACCAGTAGGTGTGGTAGCAGAACTCTTGTGTCCAGAGCCATATGGATTCTAGTCATAGGGATGGCAGCCTTTACTATGTAACTGCCGTGATCCCAGAGTCTCCCCTTCCCATTTCCTCAAACCTGACACTTACACTATAATGTGGCACCTTGAACTTACATCTTCATCATATGTGTTTTCTTCCTCATGACCACATGAGAATAGTAGGAAAGATACTCTCCTCTATTGACAGATGAATTGTGCAAACCTCAGTTTCTTCAAAGTGATCTGTGAGAAGATCAGATAACCAGTGCAGTGATGGAATCAAACTAGAACCACAACTTTAGCCTCTGTTTCTCTTTCCATTGGACCCAAACACCTCCTCTGGCCTGAGCTTCCATATTGCCTTCTGCCCATACAGACCCTCGCTCTTCTCTTACTTCAGGAACTTCTCCGCTATTCAAAAGTATTTCACGGACATGTATCTTGGTTAGTAGAAATTCTGATAATAGTTCAGTGAAGGTTTCTGGGCCATTGCTAAGCCAATGTCTTAGACTATGACAATGCAGAGGGCCGAGTTCCTTTATTTTGAGAGAATTCCTAAGAGAGAAAAGGACAGTTGTGAAACTATCTCCCAGTGCCATGGCCATCATGGCTAGCATTTATTTGTTTTATCTCTTTCAGCTCACGTATCACATCCACGGCTACAGATTTCACTAGTTCCATTTTACAGGAGATTATAAGGAGATGTTAAATATTATAAGGAGATGTTAATTATAAGGAGATGTTAAATAACTGGTTCAAGGTGATATAGGTGACTTGTATCTTAGATGGCACTCACACTCAGGCTTTCTAACTTCAGATCCAATGCCTTTTTCCATCCCCCCCCCCTTGCACATATTTCCCTGGAAGTTTCCCTGGAGCAATATATTCACCCTGGAAACTCTGAGCTCACTCTCACACATCCATAACTCACCGAGCCACATGATAATTCTTCTCCTCCTGCTCCTCCCCACCCTCTTCAGTGCTGCTGCTCTGCTCTTCACAGAAGAGGTCGCTTTTTCCTCTCTCTATAGCTCAGTCAGTTAAGCATCTACCTTCAACTCAGTTCATGATCTCCGGGTCCTGGAATCAAGCCCCAGGGCAGGCTCGATGCTCAGCGGGGAGTCTTCTTCTCCTTCTCATTCTTCCTCTCTGCTTTCCCTCTCTCACTCTCTATCTCTCAAATAAATAAAACTCTCTCTCAAATAAATAAAAGATTAAAAAAAAAATATCGTGTCTAGAGAAGAGTCAAAGGAAAGACGAACAGAGGGCAGAGATGTTATGGGTCAGAACAAAGCTCTTTAGCTTTCAGGAGAGGTTCCCAGGCAGTTCACAGACTGAGAGCTTATGGCTTCATCTCCCTCCCAAGCAAATGGAGTTGTTGATTCGATCTTCAGCAAATGCAAGGCATGACCCAAACTGGAGCTATATGCTTCGAAGCTTAAACTTGGCGTCTATTGCTGGGTCTTGCTTCTCTTTCCAGTCTGCAGTGTGAATACCTCCAAAATATCATAACCACTCTTCCTGCCTTCCTCCCCCAAAGAAAGGGATTCCCCAGCAAGTCAACAGACGATTATCTAAGTCAAAAAATTAACTTCAACTTGTTCAGGCTTTTCAGCTGAGTAACAGCAATTATTCCCCTCCACTCAGATTTGCTTTGTTGCTGGGAAACCCACAAGGAGAAAGGGTGAGCAGCACTCTCCATTGCTCATTAGTTGGTGCTGAAACAGAGCCTAAAAGAGCCTTCCCTGGAGCTCTACCTCCCTTTTCTCTGACCACTAAACCTCATGAGAAAGACATGCTCTCAACCTTCTGTCAAAAGACATTCTCTCCTGTCTGCATGCTGCGATCTGCTACCACAGATAATGGTGAGGGGCTTTGGAGCTAAAGCTAAAGCATGGTGACCCCCAGCCCCAAGAAGCTTCTTCCCCACTCCCACATCCTGGCAGTGTTTGATGTCTGAGAGCTATGTGACTTGCCATGGCTTGAAACCCATGACCCACGTACCTTTGAGTGAACCCTTGGTGCTTTCTTCTCTTCTCCCAGGACACACCCCACAGGCTTGGTCCCCACAAGTACACATACACACAAGGTGGACCCACACTGTCCAGAGGGTAGACTCAGAGGCAGCTTTCTTGCCCGACTTAGCTCTCTGGCACCACCTTCTGCAGCGTTGAGGGTGTTCTCAGCATTTTCAGAATAAACTATGGGTCTCCAAGCCTCTGAGGGAAGCTGGATTTCTTACCTCTATTCTTTCATCCTGAAGAAACTCTTCCATACACATCTACCACTTCCCAGCTTCTCCAGTCACTAACAGGGCTTGTCAAGGACCACATCCGTTCTACACGTTCTACACTCCTTCTAGAGCTTCCAGCCCAGAAGTCACTCTGTAAACACTCTGTCATAAGGGGAAGTGTTCTTACTCCTTATCCCAGGAGGCTCTGCCTCCTCTTCAGCCCCCTCATTGAAGGACGTCTTCCTCTATTAAAGCAACAGTGGAAATAGGGGCGTTCCTTCCCTTGCCACAAACACAATCGAATCCCCTCACCTGCTGGGAAAGTAGCAGGCAACCCAGGCCAGTGGACAGCAGCTGGATGAATGTACCGAATGGCTTTGCTAGGGAAGAACAATGATCCTAATGGCTAGTACGTGTGCAGAGTGCCACAAAACAGCTCCAGGGCTCCAGCCCCAGACAGACTTTCTGAAAACCTTCTTTGTCTAAGTTCAGAGGTCCAGGCTATAAACTCTGGTGAGAGAACCCCAGCCATGCTACTTAACACTCAATCACTGTGGCATCTCAGCGGCATGTCTCCGTTTCCAGACAGTGATGCTGGGCACCGATGGGAGTCCGGGCTGTTGGTTTCAGGTTTCTCAGCTGTGTTATCTAAGGACCGGCTGCTTGGGATTTGATCAGGGCTGGTTTGGGAGAGAGGCAGACGCCGTCTTTTCCCCAGAACAGACTACCCTTTGAGCTCTGCCGCCACCCGGACTGGGGATGGAAGAAAGAAAACAAAAATCCTCACTGTATGTGGTTCTCCGGAATTTAACTTGGCTCTGGAGAGGGAAAATTTAAGAGCAACGCTGCTCATCCACTCTCAACGCCCTCTGCAGGCACCAAACCCCGTGAACGCTGAGGCTCATCAGGAGCAGGAAGGGGTTAGGGTGAGGACAAGAAGGATTTCGGCCCCTCTTGGTGGCGGGGGAGGCTCCTACCACCTTCCATGGTCAATGCTAAGGTGTTGAGTTTGGGAGTCTGATTTAAAATCAGTTTACAAGAACCAGCCCTTTCATGAAGATGGCACTGGAGGTGACGAGGAAGCTCCTGCCTCTCCCAAAGCCAAAGCCAAAGCAAGGCCAGGACAGGGGTGCCGAAAGGTGCCCACAGTCACAGAGAAAAGATCTGCGCGTCACTTACCTTTGATGGCCCAAGATGTCTCTGAGGGCAGCCCAAATATCTTTGATAGAGCACTCCCAGGAGAAGCAAGCTTGAGCAGTCTGCCATCATCAGGATCCCCCTGACCACCGAGTCAGCCATGAAGAAATAGAAGACAACAGCACACGCGTTCATTGTGGATATCGCGGCCAACAAGCGCGAGATCAAACAGGCTGTGAAGGAGCTCTATGACATTGTTGTGGCCAAGGTCAACACCCTGATCAGGCCCGATGGAGAGAAGAAGGCATATGTTCCATTCAGCTGGCTCCTGACTAGGATGCTTTGGATGTTGCCAACAAAATTGGGATCATCTAAACTGAGTCCAGCTGGCTAATTCTAAATATAAATCTTTTCACCATAAAAAAAAAATAATAAAGTCAGTTTCCAAGAACCAATTGAAATAGAACATTCTCATGGGTGAAGCTATGAAGAGAGGAGATAAACCCCGTCTAGTGATTTGGGACAAGGACAGCACAACTAGTCACATGATGAGGTTTTTTTCTTTTGTTCTCCTGGCCCTTCATATATTCACCAAATACCCGGTGTGTATGTGGTGGTAGTGGAGGGTGGTCAGGGTGGGTGTTGGGTATAAGGAACCACTCTTGGAGAAAGTGAAATGCTGAGGTCTTCCTAAACTTTTTTATTCCCTAGAGTTCTAAAAAAATTCTTCTACCTTGACAAAGATTCTGCTCTTCAGCCTGACATCCTACCCTCAAAAGAGGGCTGTCAGTGCAGGTCAGTGAGAGATATGCATGGGAACACCTTGCATTCCATCATCCCAGATCTTTTTAGGGGACATTTCATGCTCTCAGTTTTTCTTTAGATTATTAGAAAGTGAACTTGGGAACTTTAAATCAGTCTCTGAGGGGTGCCTGGGTGGCTCAGTGGGTTAAAGCCTCTGCTCAGGTCATGATCCTGGAGTCCAGGGATTGAACCCTGCATCGGGCTCTCTGCTCAGCGGGGAGCCTGCTTCCCTGTCTCTGTCTGCCTGCCTCTCTACCTGTGATCTCTGTCAAAAAATAAATATTTAATAATAAATAAATAAATCTCTGATTTATTTTTCTCATCTGAGTTCAGTCACCCTTTGCTATACATTTTCCCAACCCAGTGCAACCTTGGCTTACTACGTGGAAAGTTTTGCTTTCAACTAATTTTTCCCTTAAATTTTATACTGTTCTCGGGGTGCCTGGCGGGGTTGGTGGGTAGGGCATGCAACTCTTGATCTTGGGGTTGTGAGTTCAAGCCCCATATTGGGTGTAGAGAGTACTTTATAAAATAAATAATTTTTAAAAATAATAAAAGTTTCTTTTTAAAAATTCCATACTGTTCTCAAGGGAGATTACTCCTGCTTTTTGAGACCTCTAGGAAAAGAAATCCCATAACATTGTTGGCATGATAGAAAATCACGAGATCACCTAGGGAGGATCATGTGGGTCACAGAGTCCTGGGGATACCTATATTGCCGGGATAAGCAGAAGAGAGTCAGACAAGGAGTGAGCAAACCCAGCAGACAGAGGAGCCGGGACAGAGTTTGACAAAACAGGGAGAACAGGCGAGGACAGGGTGGCATCCTAAGATGCCAGTGCTCAGGAGGTGAAGCTGGGAGGCTAGGTATGTCACACAAGGAGAAGGTGCAGGATGAATTCCAGAGGGTTATGGTCAGACTAAGTAGAGGCGAAACTCAGAATCCCAAAAACGTTATAGAGGATTTGAGCAAAGAACATACAGAGAAAGAGGAATTTTATGAGGTCGTTTTGTGGGGGAAAGGAATTCATTGCTTTGACACAAAGCAAGAAAGAGAACACAGCTTTTGGCACATAGAGAACATAGCTATTTTCTGCAGAAGCTTATCAGGTGCTGGCCTGGCCTAGGAAGCGATGCAAGTCGTAGGGCTGAAATGGAGAATCACTCTAGTTTAAGTAAAAGAACTTCAGACAGACCAGTTCAATCCTTACTGATTATGGAGCTTGGGGCCCATTGAAATTTTATAGAAATCTGCATGACAATACTATAATACTACATTACTCAGATTTTAGATTCCTTCATTTAACATTTCATTATCTCTTTCTAAATGTCAAGGCAAAGAACAGTCAACATAGCAATATCAAGATTGTACAAATTTAAAATTAGCACTGATATGGTTAAATACCAAGATGCTTAGTGGGTAGGACAATCATGAAGCAAAAGCGGGGTGGGTGTCACAAAACCAACACAAGGCCCATCAGAAACCTTGTGGTCCTGGGGCGCCTGGGTGGCTCAGTGGGTTAAGCCGCTGCCTTCGGCTCAGGTCATGATCCCAGGTCCTGGGTTCGAGCCCCACATCGGGCTTTCTGCTCAGCGAGGAGCCTGCTTCCTCCTCTCTCTCTGCCTGCCTCTCTGCTTACTTGTGATTTCTCTCTGTCAAATAAATAAATAAAATCTTTAAAAAAAAAAAAAAAAAAGAAACCTTGTGGTCCTATTCAGAGTTTGCTGGGATGCAAAAACTGTAGTCTAGCCGTGTCAGAATGGAGTGCTTGGGGAAACTGGACATAAAAGGATCTCTCTGTATGATTTCTTACAACCACATGTGACTCTGCAATTATCTAAAAGATATTCTGGCATAGGGGCACCTGGGTGGCTCAGTGGGTTAAAGCCTCTGCCTGCAGCTCAGGTCATGATCCCAGAGTCCTGGGATCGAGCCCCGCGTCGGGTTCTCTGCTCAGCATAGAGCCTGCTTCCTCCTCTCTCTGCCTCTCTGCCTGCTTGTGATCTTTGTCTGTCAAATAAATAAATAAAATCTTTAAAAAAAAAAGGCATTCTGGCATAGATAGGTGTCAGCAGGTGGAGGTAAATGAGCTAATTTTTCAAGCACATGATTTTATAATAAATGTTTAACTAAAACAAATACATACTTAGCAGACCAACTTGACTCTATGACAATAACCTAAATTCTAGTATTTAATTGGGCCTATTTCTCCACTTCATATTCTGTGCCATTGGTCAGTCTGTTTGTGTGTCAATACAACACATTTAGTTTAAAAAAAAAAGGCATGGCTGGCTCAGTTTTCAAAAAGAAGCCATGCAGTCCAAGAAGCAAAGAGGAAGAGATACCAAAAAGATCTGCAAACAAAAGCGGTGATCGCTGCCATTTGACGGGCAAGTTCCCAGAAAGCTGCTATGGCAAGGGCAGTGCGTTTCTTAGTAACAATCTTAGTCCATACACTTAGGTTCCACTTAGGGTGTGAATATTATCATCTGGTAGCTTAGAAATAAATTATGTCATTTCCAAACTGAGAGCTACCCCAAACACGGTAACAGGGAAAGACTGTGATGTCACCTTAGACACAAGTAATCAAGGAAGTAAGTGCTCCAGAGGTCTTTGTTATGTTCACACTTGCTTTTTTGTAGGACTAACTGGGAATGAAGCTACGGGTCAGTCCAGGAATGGACTCCTTCACAGCTGAGACCCATAAAGCTATGTAGAGGCTTAAAAAAAGACCTTTTGGGGGTGCCTGGGTGGCTCAGTGGGTTAAAGCCTCTGCCTTCGGCTCAGGTCATGATCCCAGGGTCCTGGAATGGAGCCCAGCATTGGGCTCTCTGCTCAGCAGGGAGCCTGCTTCCTCCTCTCTCTCTACCTGCCTCTCTGCCTACTTGTGATCTCTCTCTGTCAAATAAATAAATAAAATCTTAACAAAAAAAAAAGACCTTTTGGAGACTGGTTCATTTGGTAGAACATGTGACTCTTCTTAAAATTATATATATATTTTTAAAGATTTTATTTATTTCTTTGACAGAGAGAGATCACAAGTAGGCAAAACAACAAGCAGAGAGAGGGGAGGAAGCAGCCCCTACTGAGCAGAAAGCGGATGCGGGGCTCAATTCCAAGACCCTGAGATCATGACTTGAGCCGAAGGCAGAGGCTTAACCCATTGAGCCACACAGGCACCTCTCTTTTTTTTTTTTTTTTAAGATTTTATTGATTTATTTAAGAGAGAGGGAGAGTGAAAGCAGGGGGAGGGGCAAGGGGAGAGGTAGTGGCAGACTCCCCACTAAGCAGGGAGCCCATTGTGGGGTTTGATCCCAGGTTTGATCCCAGGACCCTGGGATCATGACCTGAGCCAAAGGCAGTTGCCCAACCACCCAGGCACCCCAGAACATGTGGCTCTTGATCGCAGGGTCATGAGTTCAAGCCCCACATTGGGCCTAGAAATTACTTTAAAAACAAACAAAACATTTCCTTTGTGGTGTCTCCCTTTACTTGGCAGCTAAACCCTCCAGCCCTTTCTCCTGCCCATCTGCCTGTTCTAGATCCATTTGGTTCTGCACCCTTACCTACCTGGGAAGGTAGGAGGGCACTTGAAACAGACTATGACTTACTTGCTGGAATGCTAGACATGTTTTCATTGGCAGTCAATTCAACTCACTAAATTCTTCAAGACCTCCTCCTAATGGCTCTATTGCTTGCCCCTCACCAGCATGCCCTCATCTTTCCAAACATTCCCTCTTCTCAAGCTCCCAATCACAGCAGTGCCCCACTCCACTCTCAGTGGAAGGACTTGCTTTTATTTCCTCTGTGAAAAATGAGGCAATCAATCTTTTGGGATTATCTACTCATTTGCTCTTCCTGCTGCCCACCAGGATTGACTCTCAATCTCCTCCGGCACTTTACTTCACGGACATCCCTTCTCATCCATCTCTCTTCAAGTGATAGAACCAAAGACAGCGGCACTAAAACCTTATCTGTTTTTCCATCTACATCCTTTTTTAAGCAAATTGCTGTGCATCTGGGGCAAAATAATTACAAATGTCTCTGGACAGCCTCTGGAAAGCCAGCAGATCCTATCTTAGTATATAGCATCATTCTGATTCACCCAGGACAAAGGAAAGAACTCAGGTTTTCACATTTGTGTTAAAGGAAAATGGTGACTGAACTGCCAGTAGGAGATGCTTTTCTTTTTTTAAAGCCTATGATAACAGATTATAGTTTTTTTCACTAATAAATTCAACCCCAAATGCCCAGAGGGATTAGTCTTGGGCTTTCGAGGGACATATACGGTTCTTCCTTTTGTTCTAACACTTAAGGAACTGACTTTTTATTAGTTACTGTTTTGATGCTAGGCATCAAACAAAAAGGTTATTAAATCATAAAATTTCGGGCGCCTGGGTGGCTTAGTGGGTTAAAGCCTCTGCCTTCGGCTCAGGTCATGGTCCCAGGGTCCTGGGATCGAGGCCCGCATCGGGCTCTCTGCTCAGCAGGGAGCCTGCTTCCTCCTCTCTCTCTGTCTCTCTGCCTACTTGTGATCTCTCTCTCTGTCAAATAAATAAATAAAATCTTTAAAAAAAATCATAAAATTTCAGAGTAAAACCTTAATAATTGTAAAAATCTACAGAGACCATGGAACAAGTAAGTAAACCGAGTCATTAACAAAGTTATAAATGTGGTTTTAACAAGAAATTATAGAAACTAGAATCTTTTAAATTACATTTTTATTGAAAAATAGTTGATTTACAGATTATTTTTTAAAAAGCATTTTATTGGTAAAATAATGATCTTTCATATAAGGATCACTAAAGTTTCACTCACTCTTACCAATGTGGCACCTTTATTTTTCTAGATGAACATTTTACTTAAAAGTAGCGTCTCTAAAAGAAAAAAAGAAAAAGACAAAAGACTAGGGTCTCTAGTGCCCTCTGGTGAAACTTACTGAGACTGGGTATCCAAAAAAGTAATTCGGCTCACAATGGAAGAGTTAAATAGCAGAATTATTATCTGTTTACATGTGACAAATTGTGATTTGCTGCCTTGGGCAACCTCAGAGGATGCCTTGATCTCAGGCAGAGTTTCAACTTCCGACACCCAGTCAAGCTCATGGCAAAAAATACTTCCTTCTGGATTTTCATCATCACTGCCTTCTTAAAAAAACAAAAACTGTCATCATATTATAAATGGGAGAAATGATGTGGGAAAGTCTCTAAGTGATTCAGGTTATAATCCAGACCAAAAACACAAAAAAGGTTAATAGGACAGCAAAAATGATAGCTAAAGCTTAGCATGCACGAAGGGCTCTTTTAGCGGCCCCCAATTCCTAGCCCCATCTTCTTAATAACGGATACCACGATTCTAGCCGGCTCTGTGCATAGTTTCTGGGAGAAAAGGACCTTTTCTTCAGATTTTAGGGAGCAGACCTATTCCAGACGAAGGCAATGGCTAAACGTAAACGTCAACAGAGTCTAAGTTCATTCTCCAGACCAAAGACTTTGGACTTAAGGTTCTTCAGTTCTCCTTGCAGCTTATGTGCCCGTCTATTGCTGTCACGCACCTCACACAGAATGGCAAGATCCTGGTTTGCCTGGGCATTCAGTGTTGCCTAGAGATTGGGAAAAAAAAGAAGAAATGATTATGGCACATTCCAGGAGAAAGAAATCAGTCATAAAGACTAGGCTATGCTGGCTCCTTTTGGGCAGACTTTTAGCACATAAGATAAATTCAATCCTTAGCTTGCTAATGACTAAAAGAAAGAAAATGTAGAGTAGAATTAAAGCAGAAAAGGCATGAGACTCTGCTTTTTTATATGATACTAAAGAAGCCATAAGATAGGGACGCCTGGGTGGCTCAGTTGGTTGGGCAGCTGCCTTCGGCTCAGGTCATGGTCCCAGCGTCCTGGGATCGAGTCCCACATCGGGCTCCTTGCTTGGCGGGGAGCCTGCTTCTCCCTCTGCCTCTGCCTGCCATTCTGTCTGCCTGTGCTCGCTCGCTCTCCTCTCTCTCTCTGACAAATAAATAAAATCTTTAAAAAAAAAAAAAAAAGAAGCCATAAGATAGAGGTCAACAAACAATAATGAGTAAAAACAAAGGCCAATATAAATGTTACTGGTAAATTTGCCAAAGAATGGGAAAGAAAGCTTCTCTTCTGTAACTATGTGTTTGGCACATAGCAATCATTTAGGATATGTAGATTACTGCTTAAATCTAAGAAGGATTCGGGGCGCCTGGGTGGCTCAGTGGGTTAAAGCCTCTGCCATCAGCTCAGGTTATGATCCCAGGGTCCTGGGATCGAGCCCCACATCGGGCTCTCTGCTCAGCAGGGAGCCTGCTTCCTCCTCTCTCTCTGCCTGCCTCTCCCACTACTTGTGATCTCTGCCTGTCAAATAAATAAATAAAATCTTTAAAAATAAAAAATCTAAGAAGGATTCGGAGGCAACCTGAATTCTAAATAAAGCTGTGTTTGAGGGGAGAAACTACTTCATTCCTTACTCGCTCTCTCTCCATTGGTAAAATAGACACAGTTCTTTTCATCTGCTTCTTGATCTGGGAAGGAGGAAGCTTTCTGCTAAGTTTAACTCAGATGGAAGTACGATGGTGCAGACTAGCAATGATTTCAGTCTACTGTGTCCTCCCTCTGCTGTGTACTTAAGCTGCTTTTAATGAGACTTAAAGGATGTCGATCCGCTACCACCAGGGAAACAGCCCATCTTTCTTCCGAGGAGCCCTTACGACCATGTTTCCTTACCTGCACCCCTTTTCCCCCTCTCGGTAATTCAGGATCAGTGATTACCTTATAGAGGGTTTGCTCCAAGTGTTTCAGCTTTTGCCGGAGAATCTTAATATCCGTCTTAAAGCCTTCTACTTCCAGGATGCGCCGATTCTCCAAGGCCTCATAGCGTCTTGTCATCACCTGTAAACGCTTCCCCATCTTGTTAGTGCGATCCTAAATATAGAGACATGGCAAGGCATTTGTGAAGAGAGGGACACATTCCCGGAGCATCTGCGCTTCCTACCCCATCAGAAGTGGCAGAGAATTTGTACCTTGAAGATCTCTCTCCTCACTCCCTCTTCCTCACGAATTCGGGCAAGTTCTTCTTCTAGGGAAATGCACTGCTCTTGATACATGTTGGACAATTTTTTCTCTTGAACCAACTTATCCTTTAGGGACTGCAGGTCAGAGGGAAAATAAAATTACAATTTTGGTAATTCAAATAGTACTTAGGCAACAAAAGAAAGGAAAGAAATGATTCCCATTAAGTCTAAAACGAGCTAAGGAACAGGATGGCAAGGAACGTTGGAGAACATCTGAAAGTCTCCTATTTCTAGATTATTCTCTTAACCTTTTCCTGAAGTGTCCACAGTAGAAATTCTTTAAAATAAAACAAGTATTTTGAGCTCTGAGAAGGGTCAGATAATGGAGCTTAGAACTATACCAAGTAGGACATGACATCATTTGTTTTGGCACAAATTTGCTCTTCTTTAAATAGAAACAACAAGAACACATAATATACATGTTCCATTGAGCAGAGGGAATGATGGATAAAAACCTTAATCAGCTCATGTTTCTTCCTTACACACAATCCTTCAAAGACATACAACACTTAGAACTAAATATTCTTACCAGGCATGTAAAGGCCCTGGAAGGCCCTCCACGACTGGCTGCTACCCACCCTCCAACCTCTCTGCTTACCACTTCTTTCTTGCTTATCCCTCCATGACCACAATGATATTCCCTCTCTCCCCTGGACATACTTCAGACTTGCTCTTCCCTCTGCCGGGAATGTTCTTCCCCTAGGTCTGTATGGCAAGCTCAGTACCATTTTATAGGTCTCAGCAACAATATCAGACCTCACAGAGGTCCTTGTGCTTCCCTATAAAAGCAGACTTTCAGCAACTATATAAAATCTTCATATAATCTTTTCAATTCCTTAACACCATTTTTTAAAATAAGCTATCATTTTCTGTTTTGTTTCTGTACCCTCTCACCCATGAAAGTTTTTACTTATTCATTTGTTTCTGTACCCTCTCACCCATGAAAGTTTTTATTTATTTACTTATTATTTAAATAGTCTCTATACCCCATGTGGGGCTTGAACTCAAAAGACCAAGAGGTGCATGCTCTCACCACTGAGCCAGCCAGTCCCATCTTCCCTCCCCAACCCCCACCCATTAAAATGTAAATGTGGCAAAGGCAGACCTGGTCTAATTTATCTACTGCTGCAGAGCCTAGCCCACAGTAGGAGTGCAATAAATATCTGTTAAATGAATCAATCAATAGTTCACTTTTCTAAATCCCTAAACACTATAATGATAAGCTACTCTTTGAAACCTAGTTTTTGAGGCTGCTGCTGTTGTTGAAGCTTTCTGGACTGAATGGCTCTTATATTTCAATTCTCAGGTTCTTTGGAATTCTCTGAGTTCTTTCAATTTTTCCAGAAAAATTAACAATTTCTGTAGGACATAAGAAAACTACCTTAATATATTCATTTTGGTTATGATGAGTCTCATGAATGACTGGCCAAACTTTTCCAATTTTTTCTTCTTTCTTCTTACACTGCACGCTGTATTGCTTAATCTTCGACATCAAATGATCCTTTTCAAGCATCCACGACTTCTCTTTATTTTGGCTTTCAAATCTGAGTTGCAAAAAGTCTTTCGTGCTCTCATAGAGAAGATCTTGGGTGTGATGGAGACTATGAAAGAAAATACAAATGTGGACACCATGTTTAGGGGTACATATGGTACATAGTTACTCAAACGAAGGGAAGATATGGGTTCTTTAAAAATTGTGCAATACATAAATTCTATAAAATATCACTAGCAGTATTTAAAAGACACAATCTAATTACTGGCAAACTTACATGTTTTACTGGACAAAGTGTAATGTACCTATCGATGCACACTAGTTCACAGACTGGTCTTTTTTTTTTTTTTTTTTTAAAGATCTATTTACTGGGCACCTGGGTGGCTCAGTTGGTTAAGCCTCGGCCTTTGGCTCAGGTTATGATCTCAGGGGCCTGGGACTGAGTCCAGTATTGGGCTCTCTGCTTGGCAGGGAGCCTGCTTCCCTTCCTCTCTCTGTGTCTGCCTCTCTGCCTACTTGTGATCTCTGTCTGTCAAATAAATAAATAAAATCTTAAAAAATAATAATAAAATTTATTTATTTATTTGAGAGAGAGAGCATGTGCACATGCATTGGGTGGGAGGAGGGGCAGAGGGGGAAAGAAAATCTCCAGCAGACTCTCTGCTGAGCGTGGAGAACAATACAGGGCTTCATCTCACCACCCTGAGACCATGACCTGAGCTAAAATCAAGTTAAGTTGCTTAACTGACTGTGTTACCCATGTGTCCAACGTAGACTGGTCTTTATATTTTCCCAATGCTAATTCTAGTTTATATCATTAAAAGATTTACAGAAATATCTACACAGAGCCTGCACAAGTATGGAATATATTCCCTGACTGAGGGTGAACACAAGTTCTAAAATGTCAAAAATAGTTTTGGTTTTGTTATGCTGTACTCCACACGTAAACTGCCTGGTATCAAAACTTGTCCTTTCCTCAACATCAGTTTCCTCCATGGAGAGATCGTGACAACTTTAGCTCATTTAGTTTCTCCATTCTCTGAAATTCTGTATCAGTTTAAATTTCTACCCCGGTGGTGTAATTTGACACTTGCTCACAGACTGTGTCGTGTTTTATTTATTTTAATTTATTTTACTTCATTTTATATTTAACAATTTATTTTTTTGAGAGAGTGAGTGAGAGAGAGAGAAAGCACAGACAGGAGGGGAGAGGGAGAAGCAGACCCCCACTGAGCAGGGAGCCTGACTTGGGGCCCAATCCCAGGACCCCAGGACCACAATCTGAGCCAAAGGCAGATGCCTAACTGATTAAGCCACCCAGGTGCCCTTGTCATGTTTTAATTGTCAACAGGCATAATTTCTTCTCTTTTTTTTTTTTTTTTTAAAGATTTTGTTTTTAAGTAATCTCTACACCCAACGTGGGTCTCAAACTTATAAACCCAAGATCAAGAGTCGCGTGCTTTCCCAACTGAGCCAGCCAGGCACCCCAACATGCATATTTTTTCTAACCTGAGTGAAAGCATATCCCCTATTTATCATTTACTTTTGCCTTGCTATCACCATATTGTTAAGAACAGTACCAAATACTAAACATACAGAGAGTACTAAACAAATTCCTGCTGACTATTGAGATTTAGGAATAGGCAAATGATGTTTCTATCTTCAAAAAAGGATATCCCTAAGAAGTTAGCAACTCATCAGTTTAACATCAATACTTTCTAGAAAAATACTGTATCAAATGATCAAACTACTTGCAAAGAATATTAAATACCATGAGGCAATCACTGTAATTTTCCACTGGCCAAATAATGTCAGAGAAACTTAGTTCTTTTCATGAGTAATAGGATACACAGATAAGGGGAACATGAGAGCATAATGTAGGCACAAAGCAGGGTAACTATCACCAGACGAATGTATACATATACTCAGGTATATACGTATATGTATAAAGAGAGACTGATTCAGTTACCACAAGATCTCTCGTGCTTTCAATGAGTTATTTTATTCTATCCTACATTATGTTCTCGATTACAAACTGAGCAAGAAACAGTCTTGTTAATGTATAAATGGTATGAAAATGAGACCCAAAGGACAGTCATTAAAGGCCTTG
Organism: Lutra lutra; assembly: GCF_902655055.1. Lineage (NCBI taxonomy): Eukaryota > Metazoa > Chordata > Mammalia > Carnivora > Mustelidae > Lutra > Lutra lutra. The sequence continues at coordinate 38,265,297 of NC_062285.1, forward strand.
GATTTCATGCCATTCAATATCCTTAGGATGATCTATCTAATGTAAGGGACTGATTATATGCTCAGATGGGCAGATAATGCTAAACTAGGATGGTTATTAATCTGCTAGAAGACAGATATAAAATTACAAATTACTGTGACAATTTAAAAACACTGCTTCCTTAAAAACAATTAAAATCCAATGAAAAATGAACATGCTATGTGTAAGCACGAAATACCAAACATGAAAATGAAGATGGAGATGTTCTGGCCACATGAAAACATATTATACTGTGTTAAAAGACACAGAGTCTGTCTGTAAGGTGCCTGGGTGTCTCAGTGGGTTAAGCCTCTGCCTTCAGCTCAGGTCATGATCTCAGGGTTCTGGGATCAAGCCCCAAATCTGGCTCTCTGCTCAGCGGGGAGCCTGCTTCCCGCCCCGCTCCACCCCCCGCCTGCCTCTCTGCCTACTTGTGATCTCTGTCTGTCAAATAAATGAGTAACATCTTAAAAACAAAAACAAAAACAAAACAAAACAAAAAACAAAAAACCCGAGTCTGTAAGAGGCAGAAAGCATTTTCTAGCCTGTATTGGTCAGAGATCTTAATTTAAGAATCACATCCAATTTTAATGATCACACTTTTTTTTTTTTTTTTAATAGACTCCACGCTGGGCATGGAGGCCAAGGCAGGGTTTGAACTCATAACCTTGAGATCAAAACCTGAGCTCAGATCAAGAGTCAGATGCTTAACTGAGGCCACAGCACGCCCCTGGGGAACAGACATAACTCCAATAGGTGGTGATTAGTGCCACGGGAGGCAGGCGAGTCATCAGAGGAATGCGGAGGAAGAAAAATTAAATTCTGCCGGGGGAAGTGTTCAGAGAAGAGATGACCATGCACAGCCAAATGCCTGCCACACAGCAAGGATCTCATAAGCAACAGACATGAGTGGTCAGATTGAAGGACAGGTTAAAACACAGCAGTAGAGGAAGAGCTAAGATTGAAAAGGTTAATTTGGTGCCAGATGATGAAGATTCTAGTAATTCATGCTGAGGCAGCAGGACTTTATCATGAGATAGATGGGAAGCTATCATATGTTTCTGAGCAGTTGGTAACTCCTAATGGAGCAGTTGGTAACTTCTAACTCAGAACAGTGAGGAAGAGTGTAGAAGGCGATGGGATCAGTGTAGGAAGAACAGTTAGATTACTGCAGGAATGTAAACGACAATAGAGCTGGGGGACCCCTGACTGGCTCAGGAGGGGAGAATACCCGATTCTTGGGTCTCAGAGTCACAAATTTGAGTGCTATGTTGGGGGTAGAGATACTTAGAAAAATATAAAATCTTAAAAAAAAAAAAAAGAATAGGTTGAACCAATGTGAGAAGAATAGAGGGAGAGAACGGCCTGGAGAGGTTTCCCAGGTTCATCATACTCATTAGGGCTCAGAATTCAGGAATAAGAGAGTGGGGAGTTCAAGATAACTCTAAGGTCAGGAAGCTTGGGAAACAGGATGGATATCTTTAAACTGAATGGGAAAAAGAATGCAGTAGTAGGTTTGAGATGGGACAACGAGATGTTTCTTGGGGAAGAAAAACAGTCTGCTTCAGTCGCGGTAAGTTGGAGGTGTTCGAACATTATGGAAGAGATCTGTACAGCACAGTCTGGGCACTGGAACCGTTAAAAAATCTGAGGAGGGTCAGACAGGTAGAAGAATCAAGCGAGGTGCTACAGAAAGCAAAGAGAATTAATCTCAAAGAAAAGGAGCTCAGAGGTACTGAATATACAGAATGATACTAGTTACAACGGGCACTGTAAAGAGATTATGAAGTGAGTGATGACCTTAGAAAGGGCATGCTTGGTAAAACAGCGGGGATGAAATCCGACTGCAGAAAGGTGAGGAAAGGCAGGCAGGCAGGTGCGGAATTCAAGCAGTAAGGACAGAGAGTTTGTGGTTTTTGTACAGGTACGTAGTCATTTTCCCCACATTCGTGAAGGGCCAAACAAAAGAAAAGGTCCCTACCGTACTGGGCTGCACTGGATAACCTGTCAGTGGATAAGAGAACATTTCTTCACCACTAAGGTCAGGCTAAAAGTCAGGTGGGTTAAACGGAGCATGGGGGGTACTTGGCAGCTATCCAAGAAAAGAATCAACAGAACTCCTGCAGAAGCCCGGACATCCACCTACACAGAGGCAGGGGTGTCTGACAAAGACGAACTTTCCAGATCCCTTTCAGTTGCACAGTGCTATGCTGCTAAAGGACAGGACTGTTAACTTCCAAGCCACTCAGAAATATTTACAGATCTGTCAGGTGCAACTTTCTTGAACACTCACTTTTTGGTAAGCTCTTTGATTTTGTCCTGATTTCTCTGGTGATGAACTTGTATTTCCTCAATGCGAATCCGTCTGTCCTCCATGAGCCCTTCAACTTGCTCTCTAGAAAGCTTGGTCTGCTCTTCCAGCTGAGCCTGCAGTGATTCCACCTGGACAGGCCAAAAGGGGTGAGGTATCCACTCCTGTCTCACTTCCACTTATTTCTTACCTTAAAAAGTGAGTCTTTCTCCAGAAAACTTTAGAAAACAAAACAAAAAAATCCACAAACAAAAGCACGGGAGCAAAACAAATAGAAGAAAAGTCTTAAGTGTACTCCTTTTCATTTAATGTCTTACACATGGGGTTAGGCTACACAAGAGCAAGCTCTGTTCACACCACACAGGATCTGCATCACACACAAAAAGCTGGAAAATCCAGTTTCCTCTACCCTAACATTTTCAGCTTTTCACTATCTCCCTTTTGGGATTCTTAGGACTATCTCCCTTCTAAGACTCCCTAGTTGCATAGAAATAGAATGACTCCTTTCTTCATCTTTTAATTTAAAAAGTGAAGAAAAATCAGTATCATGTTATTTCCTTCTCTGATTCTGGTGGTCATGACTCCCAGGGGAGATACTGGCCAAAGGCAGAAACTGTCATTTAAAGCAACAGACCCTAGTAAGGACAGGAACTTGAGTGCACCTAGAAAAAAAACCATGGTTGCAAGTGTTCCACAATTACCAGGTGGTAGAAGGACGATTGGTGACTTTAGAACACATGCACTAAATAAATGGATATACCCATACTGGTCAATCTATCAGCAGAGACAATTGTAACTCTCTGCGTATCCCTTAGGCCACAAAGGGAATTCTTACTATATGATGGTTTTGTTGGGTAGGGCTAGGGATAGCACTTCTAGAATGGCTGAATAGAGAATAATGGTTTTAAAACATAAACTCTCAGAAATTAGGAACAACCCAAATTTTCTTAATCACTTGATGCCTAGATATATGTGTGCAAGGCTGTGAAAAAAATGAAATCTTGCCATTTGTAATAACGTGGATGGAACTAGAGGGTATTATGCTAAGCGAAATAAGTCAGTCAGAGAAAGACAATTATCATATGATCTCAGTGATGTGAGGAATTTGAGAGGCAGGCAGAGGATCATAGGGGAAGAAAGGAAAAAATGAAACAAGACGAAACTAGAGAGGGAGACAAACCATAAGAGACTCTTAATCTTAGGAAACTGAGGATTGCTGGAGGGAAGAGGTAGGGGTTGGGGTAACAGGGTGATGGACATTGGGGAGGGTGTGTGTTGTAATGAGCACTGAGTATTATATAAGACCGATGAATCACAGACCTGAAACAAATAATATATGTTAATAATAAAAAAAACATACACACACACACACACAAGGAAAAAATAATATGTGTGCAAGGAGATGCTTATATGATAACAAAGATATGTTACACAAAGCTAAACTTGTGGACAGAAACTGTTCTGGTCTGCTTTACCTGTAGGATAAGTGTTTGTATGTCTCTCTGATATTGCTCAGAACTTTCTTCCTTCTCTCTCATTGCTGGTTTTTTTTTGTTTGCTTTAGAATCTAAAATAGAAAACAAAAATTAATCAAGACCTTTACTTAGTTTTTCTTTTGCCTATTCGAGCATCAGCAGACTTCTGCAGAGGAGTCTGATTTCATTTACCTAGAAGAGAAGGAAAGGAAGAAAAAGGAAAGCATACAATGACTATAGCAATACTTTTTCAAATAAGAATCTCTCTAAAGAAACTCTGCTAGGATGTCTCCTGAATAATAATATTCATCTTTCTAAAGAATATACTAAATTTTCCTTTGAAGTTGTATCTGTTTTCTTCATAAAATCGTATTTAATCAGAAAAGATAAGGAATAAGGAAAAGTAAGTCTAAATATTTGGTTATGATGGATCACCCAATTTTCAAAAGACAAGATTATTTTAAAAATAAGAAACACTAAAATTACACTGAACAAAACCCTAGGATGATTCGAGAAGCTCACACTAAGAGAACAGATCTTAAAAGTTCTCATCACAAGAAAAACAAATCTGTAACCACTGTGGTGATGAATGTTATCTAGAATTATTGTGGTGATCATTTCATAATATATGCAAATATTGAATCCTTACATTATATACTTAAATGTAATGTTATATGTCAATTACATCTCAATTTTCTAAAAAAAAAGGCAAAGAAAGAAATAAAATTGGGATTTCCATTAAAAAAGGGGGGCGGGGGAGACTGAGGCTTAGAAGCTAATTAACATTCTGTGATCCCAGAAGTTATCCAAATCTGTTTTATTACCTATAAGCATGTTTATTATGTATTCTTTATTCTCCTTTATTAAAACATCACGGGAAGGTTAAAGGAAAAAAAGCTCAGTGAGATCTTAAACCATAAGGGACATCAATATGAACATTCATTATTACCACATAGTAGAAACAAAATCTAATTATTTGACTGTGTTCTTGAATTCTGCATCAACGAGAATTTATAGCAATACGGCTGGTACCTGCTCTGAAAGCTGAGGAAGATTCATTCTGTTCACATATACCTATAGCCTGGATAGTCTTGGAGTGAATGCTGACCTGAAGAAGCAAAAAACCCAAAAAGTATAGAGTTAGCTTTCCTATAAATGTTGTATTTCACTTTTTAGCTTTACTTCTATAGATCAAAACATTACTCACAAATACAATTGGTCGAAATTACCATAATCAAATAAGGATGTCATGTGTGAGGGACACTAAAGTGGACAAAACTCAGTGCTAGTGAAATAAGCTAAAAAATTAAATTTCAGAGTTATTTAATACTATCTGCTAAAAGAAAGGGGTGGGGCATCTTTGGCAAGGACCTTTAGGAAAATAACAGGAATACAAAAGCATGCATATGTAGATATGCACAAAGATGCTCACTGAGGCAGTTTATAGAAAAGTAAAAATAAAAAAAAACTATATATACACACAAATATTTCTATATGAATGGGAAAAGAGCTTTATCTCTGGGGATAAAAGAGACTGCCACTTTTATATGACAGATTTCTGAAATCTGTCTGTTTTTCATAAAGACCATGTAGTACTTTATTATCAGCATAAACTACGATAAAAAAGAAATCTGAGTATTGGGCGCCTGGGTGGCTCAGTGGGTTAAGCCGCTGCCTTCAGCTCAGGTCATGATCTCAGGGTCCTGGGATCGAGTCCCGCGTCGGGCTCTCTGCTCGGCAGGGAGCCTGCTTCCCTCTCTCTCTCTCTCTCTCTGCCTGCCTCTCTGTCTACTTGTGATCTCTGTCAAATAAAAAAAAAAAAAAAAAAAAAAAAAAAAGAAATCTGAGTATTGCGAATTTGCTCCCACACTAAGTCAGCTCCTGCTTTCCTCTCTAACCTCACCTAAAACATCTACTCCTCTGTGCTTTAAGGTTTCCAAACAGTAGAAATGATGCCACTTCCCAAGGTTTTTTGGGGGGAAAAAAGTAAATGAAAGCACAAGGCTCTTTGTAATTATAGAAAATGCTTTGAAGACTTAGGGACTAAGATAACTAATTCTCCTTCTATCTTCTTTAGCAAGTACCAAAATTGCTCTTATTATAGACCCCAACCTATTTTTTTTATAAAAAGTAATGCTTACCATGCCGTACCAAAGATTACTTACTTTGTTTGGAGGCTCCTTATAAAAATAGGTCACTTCTCCAGTGTCTGTGCCCACAAGAGCCAAGAGATTCTGAATCTTTTTCTTGTCTTCTATCTCCCTGCAATTCTCAAAAGTAACCACATATTGTGTTCAGAGTTAATAAATTTTTCTGTTTAAAGGATCTCCTTTCTGATTTATTTTTAAGACAATGGCAACATCAAATTAAAATTGAATAAGATTTATTGAGACCCTGGCTCTAATTTTTAAAACATCAGATATTTATATCCAGAAATTGAGAGAGGGGACCACAAAATAATTTCTTAGTTGGTTCTAGAAGAGAGTTATAGTAGATGCTGGGGTACCCTGCTCAGATTCCCCTCTTCAGCACTAATGGGTTCATTCCTCCAACTGCCAGCAATGTTGCAAATTGTGGCTCACAGCTGAATCTCTCTCCAGAATTGTCCTCAGTCAAGAGGGACTGCCTTAACCAACTGTATACCCAGTGGACAGACTGGACCCAGAGCCTGGCTAATGAGAGGGCAGAAAAGTCCAATTCCCTTGCCTCAATTCAGAATACCTCTGAAGGGCCATCCCAGCTTCATTGCACCCTGTGGCACTGGCTGAGGTCTTCTGTAATTAATTAAATAGTTCTACTGCTGCCCAATCAGACTTTATTCCTTCATAGGTGGTTATCCCTGAAGGGACTCTCCAAATAATCTCCTGCAAGCAAATATCCATTACAAAGTCTGTTTTCTGGGGAACCCAACCTAAGACAATTGATATCAGAAATGGACCAAGGAAGCAAACTCTAAAATGAGATTTCAGAGTCTGTGATATGGAGAGGGTTTATAGAACATAGTGTTCTTGTGGTGCCTGGGTGGCTCAGTCGGCTGAGCATCTGACTCTTGATTTGGGCTCAGGTCATGATTTCAGGGTCATGGGATCCAGCCCTGTGTTGGGCTCTGTGCTCAGCACAAAGTCTGCTGGAGGTTCTCTCTCTCTCCCCCTCTCCTTTGGCCTCACCTCCCGTTGTGCTCCTTTCCTCTCTCTAAATAAATAAAATCTTTAATAACAAACAAACACAGTGTTCTTAAGGGCAAAACAGACGGGTGGTTAACAGGGTACAGCTTAAAAAATTAAAATAAATCAAAGATGGGCTCCTGGGTAGCTCAGTTGGTTAAGCGTCCAACTTTTGATCTCAGCTCAGGTCTTGATCTCAGGGTTGTGAGTTCAAGCTCCACACTGGGCCTCACATCAGATGTGGAGCCTACTTAAAAGAAATAAATGAATAAATAAAATAAAATAAAATAAATCAAAGATGAAGGGAGGCTAAGGGCAGCACCCTACGCAAAAGCACAATTTCTGATCCATTTTCCACACCTCAGCCAGCGTAAATATTATTACTTGACAAAGAAGCTGGGTCCCCAGGAGGTAAGACTTGGTGACACCACAGCAAGTACACGGTAATGAGTCCCCTAGTCTTTCCCCAAAAGACCCATGGCCATTTATTTAAGTAATTATACACTGGAGAAAAGGAAATACACAGGTAATTCAAGGACTGATAGATCCAGGGTCTGAACTGACATTGATACCTGCCATTATCATGGCACTGGAGTATATAGGAACCATGTAATCAATAGAATTTTGTACCAGGCCCAGCTCACAGTGGGTCCACTGGGTCCAGACCCAATCAATTGTTAGTTTCCCCATCTCTAAATGTATAACTGGAATAGACATATTTCGTAGTTGGCAAAGCCTCCAAACTGGTTTCTTGGCATCTGAGTTAAGGTAAGAGGAAGACTCCGAAACTGCCCCTCTCCACCCCTGCCAAGATGGAAGATAAAGACTTAAACGATGTAGGGGTCAAAGTCACCATCAAATCCCCATTTAATTCACAGTATGACCTATGCAAAACCGGAAGGATAACAGTGGACTACTACCAAGGAGGTCAAGGAGGTCCCAATTTCCGTCATTGTCCTAGAAGTAGTGTTTTTGCTAGAGTAGATTAACTTGGTTTTAGGTACATGGTATATGGATACTGATTAAGCAAATGCATCCCTTTCCATTCCTAACAGGACCAGAAATAGTTCTCATTTGTGTGGGGTGAACACAGTACACTTTTACAGTCTTTCCATAAAACCATGTTAACTCTTCTGCATCATATCAAGTAAGTCTAAAGAGACCTGGATCTGGCCATACCACAGATTTCATTAGTTCATTACTAATGATATCAGATTAAATTAGATTGGATAGACAAGAAATGGCAGATGCATTAAAACCCTTGGGTAAGATACATGCGCTTGAGAGGGTTGGAGTAAACCTTTCAAAGCACATCAGTGAAGTTTTAGGGGTCTGATCTAGGCATGACCAGACATTTCCTCCAAAGTAAAGGACAAATTACTGTGCCTTACCCTTACCAAGTAGAAAAAAGGACTCTTCAAATCTCTTAGAGACCACATCCCATACTCTGGGATACTGCTTTGACCCATATATCAAGTGACATGAAAGTTGAGCTTTCAGTGTGGCCCAGAGTTGAAAGGAAATTCTGCATTCGGTCAAGGCTAAACCTATTAAGGAGATTGAGTTGATAATCAAAAACCTCCTGACAAAGACAAATTCTGGACCCGATGTCTTCACTAGTGAACTCAACCAAGTATCTAAAGGACACCACCAATAATTCTCAAACTTTTCTAAAAACTGAAGAAGAGACAACTACAGACCAATATCCCTCACGAACACTGATGTGAAAATCCTCAACAAAATACAAGCAAACCAAATTCAGGAGCATTAAATGGATTACACACCATGATTAAGTGGGATTTATTTCTGGAATCCAAGCATAATAGTTCAGCATATGAAAATTGATCAATGTAATATACCACATTAGCAGAATGAAAGGAAAAAAACCACAATCATCAATTGATAAAACTCATGTAACAATATTCAAAACCCTTTTATGATAAAAACACTCAACAAACTAGCTAAAGAAGGAAACAACCTCTACCCAATAAAAGCCATGTATGGAAAACCCATAGTTAACATCATACTCAATGGTGAAAGACCAAAAGTTTTCCTCTATGATCGAGAACAAGACAAGGATGCCCATTTTCACAATTTCCATTTAACACAGTATTGGAAATCCTAGCCAGGGCAAGTAGGCAAGAAAAAAGGAAGAGACATCCAAAGTAGAGAGAAGTAAAATTATCTCTGTTCACAGATGACATAATCTTATATGTAGAAAACCGAAGGGTTCCACAAAAACAACAAAAGCCAAACCAAACAAACCAAGGAAATCCCATTAGAACTGATAAAAGAGAATTCAGCAAAGTAGCAAAATACAAATTCTTCATGCAAAAATCAGGTGCATTTCTATACACTAATGGTGAACAATCTGAAAAGGAAATTAAGACAATAATTTGCTTTATATTAGCATCAAAAAGAATAAAATACTTAGGAATTTAAAAAGAAAGTGAAAGACTTGTATACTAAAAACACTGTTGAAAGAAATTAAAGAACACATACATAAATGGAGAGATGCCATGTACATGGATTGGAAGACTTGGTATTATGATGTTAATATTACCCAAAGCAATCTATAGATTCAGAGCAACTCCCATCAAATCTCAATGACACTTTTCTCAGAAATAGAAAAATCCACCCTAAAATTCATATGGAATCTCAGGGAACTCAAAATAGTTAAGACAATCTAGAAAAAGAACACCATTAGAAGACCCACACATCTTGATTTCAAAACTTACTACAAAGTTACAATAATCAAAATAGTGTGGTACTGACATAATGACAGATCTTTAGACCACTGGAATCAAATAGACAGCCCAGAAATAAGTCCCACACGTATGGCTAAGTGATTTTCAACTTTCAATGGAGAAAAGACAGTCTTTTCAACAAATGGTGCTGGAAAAACTAGATATCCAACATGCAAAAGAATGAAGGTGGACCCTTACCTAACACAATATACAAAAGTTTATCTTAAAATGGATCAAAGACCTACCTGTAAGAGCTAAAACTCTAAAACACAGTTGGGGGTGCCTGGGTGGCTCAGGTGGTTGAGCACCTGACTCCTGATTGGGGCTCAGGTCATGATCTCGGGATTTGAGATGGAGCCCTGTGTTGAGCTCTGTGCTGGGCATGGAGCCTGCTTAAGATTCTCTCTCTCCCTCGCCCTCTGCCCCTTCCCCATACCCATTCACAAGTGCTCTCTCTTAAAAAAACAAACAAGTAAACAAACAAACAAAAAACTATAGTGATACTGGATTTGGCAATGATTTTTTTAATATGAATTTGAATTTTAATATATCCTTAAAAAGCAATGAAATTTTATACATGCTACAACATGGATGAACCCTGAAAACATCAGGCTAAGTTAAATAAGCCACTCACAAAGGGACAAATACTGTATGATTCTACTTATATGAGGTCAAATACATAGACAGAAAATGTAACAGTGGTGACTAAGGGCTGAGGAGGGGTGGTGATGAGGAGTTATTGTTTAATGGGGACAGAGTTTCTATAAGGGATGATGAAAAGTTCTAGACCTGGACAGTGGTATAGCTGCCTGATAACATAAATATACTAAGCGCCACTGCACTATGCACCTGCAAATGACTAAAATGGTAAATTTTATGTTACGTATATTTTATCACAATTAAAAAAAAATTTAGTAGTGGATCCTGTGGAACACTGCTCAGATGCCACCTTCAGGACCTAGACATCCATCACCCAAGAGCTGAGTCCTTCTCCAGGAACTGCCCTAGGCTGACAGGGGCTGCCTCTCTCAAATTTACATCCCCTCCCTGGTGACAGCTGACATCCAATGAGTGATCACTATGGGGTACTAGTCAACCCCTTTGCCTCTGAATGGCTGTCCTGGCCTCAGAGCTCTCTGTGCAGTTGGCTAAAGCCTCTCCTACCACAGAATCCCAGTTCAAATTCTCCCTCTGCCCAAATTTGCTCATAGATATTATTGCTGAGTCCCCCAACTAACCATCCTTGTATCCATCCCAGAGTATGCTTCCTGGGGAACACAACCTAAGAGAAATGTATCTTGTTTAGTGTGATTTAGAAATAGAACTCCAATATTTCCCTTCTCCCACTGGGTACCTGATTCTCAGTCGGTCGTTTTCTGAGTAGAGGCGTAAAACATGTTCCCGTTCCTGGAAGAGGCAGACCTGTATATCGCTTAGAGCTTTCTGCAATTCCGCAATCTCTTCCTCCCTCTGCTGCAAATCCCATTCTAGTTTATGCTGGGGGGGGAAAAGGTAATTGAAAAGATATTGCACTTCATGGGAGTATCTCTGATTGGATCTGGTAGATCAGGTCATGCAGAAATATTACAGAGTGGGTGCACCTGGGTAGCTCAGTTGGTTGGGCATCTGCCTTTGGCTCAGGCCATGATCCCAGGGTCCTGAGATCAAGCCCCGTGTCAGGGTCCCTGCTCAACAGGAAGCCTGCTTCTCCCTGTTCCCCTGCTTGTGTTCCCGCTCTCCCTGTGTGTCTCTCTGTCAAATAATAAAATCTTAAAAAAAAAAAAAAAGAAATATTACAGAGTGAATGGTTTCACCAACATGGAATTCAAATGACAACAACAGGTTGTGTACAAACTTGAGTTTAACAGCTGCAGGGTGAGTGGGATGTTTGCCTATAACATCAAAGCTCTTGTATCTTTCTTTTATAGATTACGGAACCCTGTAACGCCATATGATTTACCTGTTCTAGTCAAACTTTTTTTTTTTTAATGCTTTCTATGTAATAAGGATTACAAAATTTTGGAAAAACACAGATAAAAAGGTATGATTCTTGCCCACAGAGTTGAGGAATTTTGTTGTGGGGGAGAGACATGTAAACAACTAAAATGAAATAGTTATTTCATGAAAGAGCATGCATAGTAAAATGGTAGACGGGAAAGTACAGTAGAGTAAAACCTCTGCAGGTTTTGGGTAGTCAGAGAACACAGGCAAAGCTGGAACTTGAAAAATGAAGACTGCTACAGACAACCAGAAGACGGGTACTCTTGGGAAAGGGAGAGAAAGACCGAACCATCAGAGACCTAAGTGTCTGGGTAATCCCAAGTATTTCAGTATTGCTGGAGTGGACAGCGAGAGGCAGAGTGGGTAAGTATGAGGCCCCAGGCTGGATACTGGTGTGGAGGACACTTTAATAGTTCAGGGGAGACATAATGAGAGTTGGAACCAATGTTGAGGGAACAGTGATTAAGTTCGGAATGGGTGCAGTGACATTTAGGAAGCAGAATCAAGAGGACTTGCCAAGTGACAGAAGTAGGAGCTGGGGAGAATTGCAGGCAATGATACCATTTACAGGACACGGAATAAAGAAAAAGCAAAGAGATAAGGAATGGAAGGAGGGGAAACATCAGTGGTACACATCATGTGTGGGTAGGGTAGGAAAGAAGAGTAGTTCAGACACGGGCGTGTTAACAAGGAACTCTGGAGAAAAGTGAGTCCATATGAGTTATTTGGTGTCATCACCTCATATGTGGTAGTAGAAGGCATGAATACAATGAGACCATATATGGTGGAATCTGGAACTTTGATACTTAAGACTAAGGAAGGGGGGCGCCGTTGATGGAGACTGAGAAGAACCGGTCAGAGAGGTAAGACAGAAACTGGGAAAGGAAATCAAGAAAGGACAAGACTGCAGAAAGGAGAGATCAATAGTGACAAATACGGCCAAGGCCATGAAGAGAAGAGATCATTTTGACTAGCAGGTTTCAGAGACCACAGGGGGTGACTTTTAGTGGAGCAATGAGGATAGAGACCAAACTGCAGTCAAGAGGTCATTGAGTGGGTGACAAAGTCAAGCTATTCTAAAGGTATGGTTGAGAAAGAGGCACCTACATAAGAGAGAAGTTAGAGGGGAAAGTCAACTACAGAAGAGTGTTTTTTTAAGTTGGGAAAGACTTGAGTAGGTTTATATACTGAGGACCAAAAGCCAATGTCAGGCAAGAAGTTAAAAATAGAACACAAAGGGGCGCCTGGGTGGCTCAGTGGGTTAAGGCCTCTGCCTTCGGCTCAGGTCATGATCTCAGAGTCCTGGAATCAAGCCCCGCATCGGGCTCTTTGCTCAGCAGGAAGCCTGCTTCCTCCTCTCTCTCTGCTTGCCTCTCTGCCTACTTGTGGTCTCTGTCAAATAAATAAAATCTTAAAAAAAAAAATAGAACACAAAGAGAAGAGAGATGATGAAGCAAGGTTTCTGAGGAGGAGAAAGGGTTGGGGGTCAGGGGGACTGCTGGATCAGTGCAGCCTGAACAGGCAGAGACAGCTCGTCCCCGAAGCAGTAAGAGAGGAGACATGGATATAGACGTAGGTAAATTGTGTGGATGGGCAGGAAGGGAGCACATGTGTGATAGCTGGTGTTTCCTCCATAAACTTGGAAACAAGATGGCTGGAGAGAAGAGGACTAAGAAGGGGTTGCAGGCTGGTGGAGGGTGAAGATATGGCACAGGTGTGCACAGGCCAAGAAAACTGCTGTATAGTGACTAAGGATACAGATGGACAAGTTTATCATGAATTTATTCTGTAATGATATGTAACCGTGTTAGGACAATGGTTCTCAACTGGGGGCGATTTTGCCTATGCTCCAGGAGAAACTGAGCAATGGCAGGCATTTTTGATGGGTCATGACCTGGGGATGGGGGGGATGGGAGAAGAGGTGTGCTACTGGTATCTGGTGAGTGGAGGCCAAGGGTGCTACTTCAAATCCTACAATGCGCACGATAGTCTTCACAACAAACAAGTACCAAGCCCCAAATGTCAATAATGCCAAGGTTGAGAAATCCTGCTCCAAGGGAAGAGGTGGTAGGGAACTGGGTGAAATTCTAGCTAGGGCTTGTGCTATGCAATCAAGGCAGAATAAGCAAGGGGTCCCACGTAGGCAGTACAGTTCCTGAAGTGAAGCCCAGGGGAGCCTGGATTAGAAAGGAAGGATGTGAGTTCAGAAGCTGGGAGGCAATGCTTAGAAAACTGAACTGTCAAGGAGCTACAGAGCTAACAATGAAGTTAAATGAAGTCAGGTGTAAGGAGGTGAAAGATCTAGAAGTATACAAGAGACCGAGATATAAGAGTTTTAGAGGTCCAGCAGCTGGGGGAGATTATGACCTAGTGAAGGACCCAAAGGGTGGATAGATAGCTAGGCTGAGGCAGAAAGGAATAAAAAAAGAATTTCTTAAATAAGATATCTGCTTATGGTACGAGCTGGCACTGCTCTCAGAAACGAACAGACTCAGTCAGAGCCCTAAAAGGGTACAGCGTGTCATCCCTTTCACCTGCGCATCACAAGCTGCTTTGTAGAGTTCCAGTTTCTTCAGCAGGTCCTCATTTTCTTCCTCACACTCGGTCATCCTCTTTTGGTAATATTCCAGAAGCTCCTGAGAAGGGCATAGGACAGCCAGACGATCTTCCGTGGAAGGCAAGGGAGTCGACTCCATCGAATCCAAGAAAGACATTCTCTTCCACTTGGTGGGACCACTGAAACCACAGGGAACATCGTGTTTGGAGACAGTCGTCGGCCTGTGAGAAATCAAAAAGGACATAGTCATTCAACGATATGAACAGTTATGAGACACTGTAATTTCTTAAATAAAAAAGTTTATGTTCTTGAAGTGCCATAATTAAGGTGCTCATAAACCTTCAAGGTTTGATGTTCTGTGTTAGTAAGTAGTTTTATGAACCGCTTTCCAAGTATTAAAGGCTTACAGCTAGATTCAAAATACATGTCAAAAGAGTAAAAAGATGATTAAAAATGAAATATTACCCAAGTAAGACCCAGTAATAACAGAAGATTTAATACTATTAAGACACAGAGCAAAAGAACACATTCCACTGCTGGTGGGGTCTAACCTGACACTACAGAGAGTAATTTGGCAGAATCTAGTAAAACCGCCATTCCTCTTGTCCTAGAGAAACTCATGCATATGTGTACAAGGCAACACACATGAAAATGTTGATAGCAACATTATTTGTAATAACAAAACTGGTAAACCTTCCAGACATCCACTCAATAGAGTAATGGATAAATTGTGGTATATTTATATAAATGGAACATTACTCTAAATCATTAGAAACAATGGATTAGAGATATCCAAATATCAATGAATCATTCAAACAACATTAAGTGGTAAAATGTACGTAGAGGCATATGTAGAAGATATTGCCATTTAAGAATGGAACTTGCCAAATGAAACTGTTTTTAGGAACAGGTACATGTAAGTGGCAAAATTATTAAGAAAGGAAATGACAAATGTAAGATTCAGGATTAGAAGATATAGCCTTAGTTAGTAACCACACAATCACACCAGCATCAGAACGTTTAAATTACGCAGACCAAGACTAGACAAGACCAAAGGCTAATGAAAGGCTAGGCAAGAAGTTCTATTTGTTTGTTTTTAGCAAACAAGAGCGTTCAGCTGAATCAATGCCAAGTCAGAAAATAAATGGTGTGGAAGTGGAAAAACCCTGTGAAAATTAATCCACTTTGGCTAACTCCCTGCAGAAACTTTATACTGGATTCCCAAAGCTGTAGTTAACAATGGAGATGGTCAGCACCTTTAATAAGTGTGTATAGAAGAGATATTAAAATTCACTTTCAGCTAGCATGAAGGGAAAAAAAAAAAATCCTAGTATTTTCTCAATCACTAAAAGCTCGTGACAGAAATGTTCTTTTACTTAATGTTTCATGTCTTCAAAGGGAGTTGCCTTGTAAGCACTCTGGATGCTTACCAGTGGATGAACTAAGAGGTCCTGCTGAGCTTTTGCAGTGGAGAGCTGTGGCAAAGAGGATGAGGAGGAGGATGCCTGTTGCGCGGGAAGCTGAGGACAGAACCAGAATTAAAAGTCCCCTGCTTATGCATGCTGGTTGTTTCCTCTGTAATCCAGGATCCACGGGCACTATACCAGGCCCATTCAAACTGCCTGGATTCCGGTATCAACATTTACTATGTCCCAGTTTTGAATCCTAATGGCACTTAATAAGGATAGATAAATGACATGTAATATAGTTCAAATCCAGAGGTTGGAAACATGCTTCTAAAACCTTTCTAGTTTCTCAGCTAACTTATGCTTCTGGCTACAGAACTCTTGATTCTTTAACAACTCGCAAATAGGCAAATGTCTTACTTTCTGCAGACAGGGGTACGCACTGGGGTAAAGTTCATGCTGTCCTCTTCACACCTGTCAAATACACAAAAATTCAGAATGAAGGGTCAGGAACAGACCAAAAAAACAAAAACAAAAACAACAAAAACAACAGTAGAGGATACAAAGACAGGTTCCCTTTCCACCATCACATGCTGGTGAGAATGTGATGCTCTACAATGTAGGATTCTTTAAAGTAGTTCCAAATCCTGAAAATCTATGACTTTTGAATCTTCATAAGGCATTTATCATTACTATTTTTGAATAAAATCATTATGTCACCTAATGTTTGGACGGAGAAGCACACAAAAAAGAAAAGCCTCCTTAACATGGAGGTTGTCTGTAGCAATGCAAAACGAATTGACAGTCCTTTTGCTGAAATAGGAGATGCAGAAAAGTTCCTAACAAGGGACGGTAAATGGAAATTAATTTAATTACACTAAATTTAAAATAACTACAAAGCCACTGACATCTGGTGAACTTTATCTATTGTTTCATCTTAGGGAAAGAAAAAATTACTTTCAAGCTTTGTAAGGTCCACTTACAATCTCCATTCCAATTGCTAACGTGGGGCTTGGGTTCCTCTATTTGAATAATCTTATCACGGAAATTTTCATGAAGATAACCTCACAGTCAGGGAGGGAACAGAAGAGAAGGAGAGAAGGGGGAGAGAAGAGGAGAAGAAAGGGAGAGGAGGGAGGAGAGAAGGAGGGACGGAAGGGGAGAGTTTATTTTATTAGCTTTGGGGAATGCTGGCTTATCAAGCATGCTTTGTCAACCCATTCTGATCTTGGGCACGATGATGTAATATTCTGTTCTTGTGCTCTTTTAATCTGTATGTATCTGTTTATAATCTTTAGTCCTTTGGAGAAGAATTTCATGAACAAGAGTGAAGAGATCATCACTCTTGTTAATTCTAGATCATTTTCCCGCTTGGAACCCCAGAATGCCTCTGCACCTCCTCCTTAAAACCTTTCTTCATTTGCCTTCTAGGACACCAGAGGTTCCTGGTTTTCTTTCTTCTTCACTGGTCATTAATTTTCAGTCACTGCCCTCTTTTTTATCTATACTTAGGGCCTTGGTGACTGTATAAAGTGTCAGTTTTAGGGGTAACTGGGTGGCTCAGCCAGTTAAGTGTCTGCCTTCGACTCAGGTCATGATCCTGGAGTCCTGGCATTGAACCCCACATCAGGTTCCCTGCTTAGTGGGGAGCCTGCTTCTCCCCCTCTCTCTGCCCCATCCCTCCCCTAACTCATGAACTCTCTCTCAAACAAATAAAAAAAAAAAAGTGTCATTCTTAAATACCACATACACACTAATGGTTTACAAATTCCTACCTAGGGCTGACTCCGGCCTCCACTCATACCTATCTCATTGCCCTATTTCTTATCTCCACTAGGATGTCTTACAGGTCTCTCAAGCTTCCCAAGTCCAAAACCAAGTTCCTGATAAACACCTACCACCAAAACCTGCTCTTCTCTCAGAATTCTACATACCAGTAATTACTACCTCTATCTTGCCAATTGCTTATGACCAAAAACCTTGGAGAAATTTTACTCCTCTTGTCCTACCTGCTATGCTCAATCCAAGAGCAAATCCCCTTGGCTCTACCACCAAAATATCCAGAATCAGACAGTTGCTCATGCCAATGCTGCCCTGGTCCAACCCACTACAATCTCTTGCTTGAAGGACTAAAATAGCCTCTTTATCGGGTCTCTTTGCTTCCACTTTCAAATTCAGCCCCTGCAGTCTATTTTCAACACAGCAGTTAGATTATCTAAAATGTTAAGTCAAGGGAGGCCTGGGTTCAGTTACTTAAGCATCTGCCTTCGACCCAGGGTCCTGGGATGGAGTCCCACATCGGGCTCCCTGTTCAGCGGGAAGCCTGCTTCTCCCTCTCCCACTCCCCTTGCTTGTGTTCCCTCTCTCGCTGTGTCTGTCAAATAAATAAAATCTTTTTTAAAAATTAAAAAATAAAAAATAAATAAAATGTAAGTCAAAATACAAAACTCCTCTGCTCAAAAGCCTTCTAAGACTTTTAATTTTAGTCAGAAAGCCAAAGTCTTTAAAATGGCTTCCAAGGTCCTACATGATCTGGCCACCCCAGGACTTCTGTGGGCTCACCTAGAACTCTCCCCCTGCTCAATGCGCCACCAACGCTGGCCTCTGCTGTTCTTCAAACATGCCAGATAAACCTTTACCTCAGACTTCCACCTTCTACTTCATTTATGATGTTCTTTTCCCATTTACCTATATATGGCTTGCTCCCTCTCCTTGAGGGTTTTAATGCACCTTCTTGGCGAAGTCTTCTCTGACCATCTGGCATCTCCTTACCTACCTTCTCTGCTTCACTTTATCACCATCTGACCTAACTAGAAAATCAGTTTCTGCTTCTGTCATTTCATTAGCTTCCTTCTGCCCACCAACCCTTCAAGCATGCCATCTCTTTTTCTCACTCTCTCCTTTAAAATGACTACTCTCCTCCTTTAAACTCACTTTCTTCCACAAAGCTTCTTCAAACTGGGTGAATTTGTCTCTTGTAAAAACCTAGAAAATAGGGACGCCTGGGTGGCTCAGTTGGTTGGACTGCCTTCAGCTCAGGTCATGATCCCGGAGTCCCGGGATCAAGTCCCACATCGGGCTCCCAGCTCCACGGGGAGTCTGCTTCTCTCTCTGACCTTCTCCTCGCTCATGCTCTCTCTCACTGTCTCTCTTTCAAATAAATAAATAAAATTAAAAAAAAAAAAACCTAGAAAATAAAAATGGTAATTGGGTTGGTATGGTAGGATTATGGGCAACATTTTTTTTTAACAGCTTTATAGAGATATAATTAGATAATTCACATTCCATACAACTCAAAGTATACAATTCAATGATTTTAGTATATTCAGATATGTGCAACCCTCACAATTACAGAACATTTTCATCACTTCAAGAAATCCTATAACCTTTAGCCATCAGCCCTGTGTTCCACCTCCCCCCAAGCCCTAAGCAACTACTAATCTACTTTCTATTACCTTTTTTTAAAAAAGATTTTATTTATTTATTTGACAGAGAGAAAGATCACAAGGAGGCAGGGAGGCAGGCAGAGAGAGAGGGGGAAGCAGGCTCCTTGCTGCACAGAGAGCCCAATGTGGGGTTCAATGCCAGGACCCTGAGATTATGACCTGAGCTGAAGGCAGAGGCTTAATCCACTGAGCCACCCAGGTGCCCTACTTTCTATTTCTATAGAGCTCCTTAATTTGGACTTCCATAAGAATGAGATCATATAGTATGCGGTCCTTTTGTGGCCGGCTATGACGGATTTCTTTCACTTAGCATGATGTTTTCAAGGTTCATCCATGTTGTAGCAGGTGTTAGTTTTTCATTGCTATATATGGCCAAATAATATTCCCTTTTATAAATACAGATGAATGTCACTGTTCTACAACTATTTAAGAGTAACTTGGAACTTTTTCTTTTTTAAAATAATCTTTTGAGTCATTTGTTTGTTTGTTTGTTTGTAATCTCTATGCCCAATGTGGGGCTCAAACTCAAGACCCCAAGATCAAGAGTTGCATGCTCAGGCCCCTGGGTCGATCAGTGGGTTGGCCAGCCAACTTTTGGTTTTGGCTTGGGTTATGATCTCAGGGTCCTGGGATTGAGCCCTGAGTCAGGCTCCATGCTCCGTGGGGAGTCTGCTCAAGGATTCTCTCCCTCTCCCTTTCCCACTGTTTGTGCATGCTCTTCCTCTCTCAAATAAATAAATAAATAAATCTTAAAAAAAAAAAAAAAAAAGAGTTGCATGCTCTACCAACTGAGCCAGCCAGGTACCACAGAATATCTTGGAACTTTTTAAAGAGACTTCTAAGAACCTGTAACTTTTCTTCTTCCTTATAGTAACTATCCTCATTCCTTCTCTTGCCTGTGACTACTGCACGTCGACAAAAACGGTATCTACATTCACATCTCATTTAGTTTTATAAACCTCTCACAGTCTGACTTCTACAACATCTGGAAGGCAGCTATGCTCACCACTATACTATCAACGCCTACTATAACATCTGAATTGAAGTTATTTTCTTGGTCATTAGACACCCAAATGAATGAATTCAGCTGCTTTCTTGGTTTCCCATCCACCACCCAGCAAGTCACTCCTTGATTTATTTATTTATTTATTTTTAAAATATTTTATTTATGTATTTATTTGAAGGAGAGAATATGCAGGGAGATGGACAAAGGAAGAGGGTGAAGCAGGTTCCCCACTGAGCAAGGAGCCCGATGTGGGACTCGATCCCAGGACCCTGGGATCATGACCTGAACCAAAGGCAGGCGCCCAACCCACTGAGCCACCCAGGTATCCCCACTCCTCGATTTATATGCTTACTTTGACAGTACTGATCACCTTTTTAAAAATATTGTAGTTCAGAGCTTGGGCTCTGAGATCAAACAGGCTTGGGTTTCAGTCAAAGCTCTGTCCCTTATTAGATGTGTGATGAGGCAAGTTACTTCACCTCTCTACACTCGAGTTACTTATTAAAAGAGAGGGAGAATAGCATTTATCATAGGTTGGTGTAAGGATTAAATGAAATAATGAATAAAAGGGCTGAGCAGTGTCTGACATGCTAGTGCTCAATAAATGGAGATCATTACTATTTTTACTGATAATTTTCCTCCCTTGGTTCAAAAGGTTCTGTCTTCAACTTTCTTTTCTACTTCCTCTAACCACTTCTGTTGGAACATCATTTTTCCCACTGCGTTTATGACTACCTCATTATCTAAAACACTCCCTGGCACAGAGTAATAATTATCATTGAATGAACAAATGACATCTTTCAATATTCTGATTTGAATTTTCAATTTACACCCCCACAACAACTCTGTCAAGTTTTTATTATTCCTTAGTTCTAAAAATGAGGAAATTGAGGGCTTAGACTATCCTGGAATGAGGGAATATTGGAACGCATTTCCAGGACCTCCAAATTCTACACCCCGTTTACATTTCATCCCGCTGTTGACTCCCTCTTGCTATGGCTCCCCAATCCTCCAACACCCCCCTGAAACCTTTCGCTTTGCACATCCTAACTTCCCTCTTCCGGTCCCCGCACCTACTTCTCCCTCTCTAAATATTTTTTTAGTCTATGGCCCCATTCCCCAATCCCAGCATCCTAAACCCAAAACTCTGTACTCACGCCACACTAAACCTTCGAGTCAGAGACCCCAACCGAAAAACAAAACTTAAATCCGGTAGCGAAGCGGCGCCACTGAGCGTGCACGAATCTGTCCAATCGTCCACGAGTTTACACGACCCTTTGGACTGCGCACCAATAGGAAGGCTAGTCACACAGAGACACGCCCCCCCCACATTCCCCGCCCTTTCTCGCTACGGGCCTAATCGCGCAGAGATCGCCGGGAAGTGTAGTTTTACTTCTGCACACAGCTTCCCGGGGTGGAGGATGTAAACCGATTGCAGCCCAGGCCATCTCAGTACTGGCAGTGTGCTGTTTGGGGTCAGAACGCACTAGTTCTGGGCACACCCAGTTTAAGCTTGCTCAACTACTTTCTTTTCATGAAAAATTATGCAGGCACGCGGTGCATAATTATGGAATGGATCACAGGATTATTATATGTTGTAATTTACAAGCTTATATTAAGGTGAATTTTCTAAGAAATAGTATCTTTTTCAATGACCTGGTGGCCTAGAGCCAAGATAGGACCTGTGGTTCACTTTCTACAGAGAATTATGTATATAATGCTACTATTTTTGTCAGATAGCAGACACTACTTCCTTTTCCTGAAATTTGTGAAAGACTGGCTTTAATCATATTAAGCTAGTTCAAAATTAATTGTAGTCAGGCACCTGGGTGGCTCAGTCGTTAAGCGTCTGCCTTCGGATCAGGTCATGGTCCCAGGGTCCTGGGATCCAGCCCCACATCCGACTCCCTGCTCTGCCGGAAGCCTGCTTCTCCATCTCCCACTCCCCCTGCTTGTGCTCCCTCTCTCACTGTGTCTCTCACTGTCAAATAAATAAATAAAGTCTTAAAAAAAAAAATCAATTGTAGTCTCATCTTTCCAGAAGAGCAAGGTGTAGGGGTAGGGGAAAGGCACTTCATCTCAGAGCTGCAGCTACTGCTGTGGAAAAGCTGGAACTTCCCACTGGTGTCACTTGACGTCTCCTAATTTACTTTTTTCTCTCTTGTGATTTTTCTCTGTTAGTTACATCAAGATCTTCCCAGATATTAAAAAAAAAAAAAATCTTCCCAGATATATGAACTCAGTATTTTTGTCTCTCTTTTGGGCCTTACATTTTAAAAAAGCAAAACAAAACCATGGTGATCCTATTTTCATACCAGCTCTTATATATTATATATTCTATAAGATATTCTATTTATTTCTACTCTGTGTCTCATTACCTTTCACTTGGGCTACTACAATAGGTTTCAAACTTGTGTTTTTTCCTTCTCCAATCCATTCATTAAAGGTGATTTTTTTTTTTTAAGCACACTTCTCAACATGTCACGCTCCTGCTCATAAATTTTTGGTGACTCCCTAAGATTAGAGAATAAGTCCAGATAGTAATATGGCATTCAAATACTGACACATTCTGACCCTACTTATCTCTATTATATAATAATTAACTGGTTATTTTCTGAATGTAGTATGGACTTCCTAGTTTTGGGGCACACTCTTCCTTTTATCTGAATTGACCCTCTCCAGGAATCTTTACCCATAAACTTCTGATGAAGGCCAGCACAAATACCATCTCCTTTGCTGGAAGTAATCCTTTCTGTTTTGATACTCGTTTAGCAATTCGTCATCTTATTTTTACTACATAGCTTCTGTTCAAATGTCATCAATCTTGAGTCCTTCTCTGAGTATCCTAGCCTCCCTTACCATCCTTTCACTCCCTGCCTTCTCTACTTTTACAAGATCTTATCAGCACCTAAAATCATATTTATTGGCTTGTACTTATTATTTTGAGTCTTCTCACCCTGAGAAAGTAAGTTCTATGTCTTTTTTTTGTTGTTGATCATGTCACATATCCAGCATCTGGAAGAGTGCCTGGCACACAGCAGATGCTCAAAAGTTGTGGCCAAATGAATAAATGCACGTGTAACATTCTTCCCTACACATGTATTGCCTCTCCTGTCAGATTGCTCTTCTTCCATTCTATGTCAAGGTTAATGTGTCATCATTCATTCAAATGCCAAAGGGTTCCTCAGCACCCCCTCCTCTTACAACCACCTAACATCGGACTGATTTTTTTTTTCTTTAAAGATTTTATTTATTTATTTGACAGACAGAGATCACAAGTCGGCAGAGAGGCAGGCAGAGAGAAGAGGAAGCAGGCTCCCTGCTGAGCAAAGAGCCCGATGTGGGGCTCGATCCCAGGACCCTGGGACCATGACCTGAGCCGAAGGCAGAGGCTTTAACCCACTGAGTCACCCAGGCGCCCCTGATTTTTTTTTCTTTAAAACACTCTGTTGGCAGAGGATCAATCAAGAATGACACCTGAAGATTTGGGAGGCTGCAATGATAATTCATGCGAAGGAAAAGGCCTAACTAAACAAGGAAGGCAATGATGGGAATATGAAGAGGAAAATGGGAGATATTTAAAAGTTCCAACTGACTGGATCCAGGACAGGGAGACTAGCTGGAGTAGCTAACATTAATCAGAGTGGGAAATACAAGAAGCACCTGGTTAGGTCAGTCGGGTGGAGAGTGCAACTCTTGATCTCGGGGTTGTAAGTTTGAGCCCCACGTTGGGTGTAGGGATCACTTAAAAATAAAATCTAAAAAAAGAAAGAAAGAAAGAGAGAAAGAGAGAAAAGAATAGGAAATACAAGAAGAAGAATATGTATGGAGACTATGAGAAGAACAGCCTGGCAAACTCTTACTTGGTATATTCTCCTGCTCTCAGGGGCGCCTGGGTGGTGCAGCTGGTTAACCATCTGACTCTTGGTTTCCACTCAGATTGTGATCTCAGGTTCGTGAGATCAAGTCCCATATCAGTCTCTGCACTCAGCAGGGAGTCTGCTTGAGACTCTCTCTCCCTCTCCCTCTGCCCCTCCCCCTGGTCACATGTGTGCGCACGAGCTCTTCTCTCATAAAATAAATATTTTTAAAAAATTGTACGGTCTCTTACCTTAGTTGAACCCTCAGAAGCAAAGAACAACACTTCTCAGGAAACATTTGCTCCTTCTCCTATTTCCCACAGTATTATGTGGGAATATATAATATTATGCCCATTTTGGGCTCTCACAATTTGCTTTAAGCCCTTAAGGGAGTTCTCCTGACTTTCTCTTTATTTCCTAAAGTCACCAACTGCTTTAACTTCTTGCCTTCTCACTCACTTACTTAACAGCACTGTACTTGTACTTGCTTCCTTCCCCCCTGCTTCAGAGAAAGGGGTATCCCTGCTCCCATCATGTGCTAGTTTCTTCATCTCTTTAGGGACTTCCATTTTTCTCTTATTATCTTCAACCTCCTGTTCTTCCTTCTCAGTACTGAGACCCACTTGTCTGTACTAGTTTCTGAAGACTTTCTTCCATTCTCCTTCAGGAACTTCCATCTTCCTGGTGCCCAACCTTTCCTCCACAGCCAAGAACCTTGAGTCTATGCTTTGCTTTTCTTCACCTCCCATTCACTTCCCAACTTCCAGAATTTAAGCACAACCCAGGAAAGACAGTAAAGGACTTTATAAACTGAAAAATACATTATATTATTAAATTTTATTTTTTTATGTAACCTCTACCCAACACGTGGGGCTCAAACTCACAGCCCTAAGATCAAGAGTTGCATGCTCTTCCAACTGAACCAGCCAGGCATCCCACATTATGTTATTTTAGGAGTGATTACAAGATATTCTTGGAAGGATATTCATGGTTTTAACTGCTGAAAAGAACAATTTACAATGCACCGAAGTTTATCGATAATCTTGTGCCTTACCTTACAACAATCCTTTATCTGTTAAGTACAAAAGAATAGATGATTAAGAATCCATTAAAGGTCATATAAGTCATATTCAAATAAATAATAAATAATTCAAATAAATAAATATCTTGGGCAAAACAAACCGTGGGTACTTTGAGGGAACACAGACATAGACTAAAGAGGAGTGTACAAATAATCTGATTGGAGAGTAGTTGTTGATACTTGAATTAAGGAAGGACAATAGAGTGTGATAATTTATAAGTAGTTTCTTCTTAGAGCAGGTCTCTTTCGGCTCTTTCATTGTTTATGTCAATTCAAATGATAGGATAAACCAGCAGTCCCCAAAGTCTGGTCAACAGATCTCGTTTGTCCCCAGATCCATGTTGGTCCCTTTTAGATACTTTCTGAAGGTCTTGAAGTCAAAATTTTCATATTAATACTAAGATGTTAATTGTTTTTTTGTTGTTGTTTTTTACCAGTGACATTGGCACTGATAGCGCAAAAACAGTGATGGGTAAGACTCGGTTCTTTAGTGACACCAAACTGTACTTGCAACCATTGTCTTCATTACACACAGTAATGGTTTAAAAAAAAAGCCAGTTTCATTTAAGAATGCCCATGATGAGGCAGTAAAAGTAATTAGTTTTAATAAACCATGGCTCTGGAACATGTCTTTTTAATAGTCTGTGTGCTGAAATAGGAAGTACAAATAAAGGAGTTCCATTGCATAGAGAAGCAGGAGGGTTTCCTCAAGGAGAAGGACTTACAAGCTAAACTAGCTACTTTTTTCATGGAATGCCAGAGAGTCTAAAAGATAAGTGATGCCTATTTTGATCTTGATATGTGACAGACATTTTTTTTTGAAAATAAACAATGTGAGCCCATTTATTCAAGGGAAACAACTGATGGGATTTGTTGACAATGAAAATTTGAGCTTTAAATGAAAATTATTTTTTGGAAAACTTGTTTCTCTTACTCTGAGTTTGACAGCCTCCCAGTTTTCTGAGAGCATCAATGGTGATATTGTCATGATTTTAAAATATTATATAATTATGTGCATCAACATTGGGAAGACCTGTATATGTCAGTTATAATATTGAGCTAATATTTTCAAAACGATCAATGCGCAGTATTACTAAGTCAGGATTGATTTAAAAACCCATTCAAGGGTCACCTGTGTGGCTCAGTCAGTTAAGCGGCTGCCTTTGGCTCAGGTCATGATTCCAGCATCCTGGGATCGAGTCCCATATCAGGGTCCTTGCTATGCAGGGAGTGTGCTTCTCCCTCTGCCTCTGCCTGCCACTCTGTCTACCTGTGTTCTGTCTCTCTGACAAATAAATAAATAAAATCTTTAAAAATAAATAAATGAATAAACCCATTCAAGGACAATGTTGATTGCCATTTTAATGTAACAGAGTTCAAAAAGTTCACTGATAAAGTTTTAGATTCTACATTGCTCGTCTTTAAGAAATTACAATTATCTGAAAAAGCCGAATTTTGAAAAAATACTATTCCCTTTCCTATTACATATCTATGTGATGCTGCATTTTTTCATGTCTTTCAACCCAAACAACATATCATAGAAGATTGAGTGCAGAAACATGTATAAGAATCCAGCTTGATCCCACAAAACCAAACATTTAAAAGTTTTTTAAAAAAACGTAAACCAAAGCCACTATCATTAAATGTCTTTTGGAATATATTGTTATTATATATAAAATATATTTATATCAACATATGTGATGATTTGGGGATGAGATTAGTGTTTAATCATTGAACTTTGAGTAAAGCAGATTGTTCTTCATAATGTAGGGGGACCTCATCTCATCAGCTGGAATAGAACAAAAATACAAGGGGCACCTGCGTGGCTCAGTTGGTTGAGCTCAGGTCATGATCCCGGACTTCCAGGATCTAGTCCCGCCTCGGGCTCCCAGCTCCTTGGGGAGTCCGCTTCTCCCTCTGACCTCCTCCTCTCTCATGCTCTCTCTCACTCATTCTCTCTCAAATAAATAAATAAAATCTTAAAAAAAAAAAAAAGAACAAAAATCCAGCCTCCCCAAGCAAGACAGAATTCTCCTTCAGAGTGCCTTCAGAATTCATCTGTATAATCATCAGCTTCTCTGGGACTCCAGCCTGCTAGCCCACACTGCAGATTTTGGACTTGCTAGCCTCCATAATTGGGTGAGCTAATTCCTCATACTAACTTTCTCTTCATATATACACATTCTGTTGGTCCTGTTTCTCTGGAGAAAGCTGACCAATACAACATGTAATGAGTTTATTATTTTTATTTTTATTTTTTTTAAAGATTTTATTTATTTATTTGACAGAGAGAGATCACAAGTAGACGGAGAGGAAGGCAGAGAGAGAGAGGGAAGCAGGCTTCTTGCTGAGCAGAGAGCCCGATGTGGGACTCGATCCCAGGACCCCGAGATCATGACCTGAGCCAAAGGCAGCGGCTTAACCCACTGAGCCACTCAGGCGCCCCATTATTTTTATTTTTAAATGAGTAAATATTTTAAACACTTCTTAGTTTTAATTTCTAATATAGTAAATATCCACCAAGACGGTTTGGGGGTTCTCAATAATTCTTAATAAAAGTGGTCCTGAAACTTGGGGTGCCTGGGTGGCTCAGTTGGTTGAGTGACTGCCTTCGGCTCGGGTCATGATGCCGGAGTCCAGGGATCGAGTCCCACATCAGGCTCCCAGCTCCATGGGGAGTCTGCTTCTCCCTCTGACCTCCCCTGTCATGCTCTCTCACTCTGTCTTTCTCTCTCTCAAATAAATAAATAAAATCTTAAAAAAAAAAAAGTGGTCCTGAGACCAAAAGTTGGACCAAAAAGTTTGAGAACCACTGGTAAAAACTGTATTTGAAACAAAATAGCTTTTCCTTAAAAATTCAATAATTTTGACTGTTGGCTCTCTGAAATTAGCCTTCCCTCTATTAGTCCGAATTTATGAACTTTTTTAATGTTTTTTTTTAAATTCAGAGATCATAGCCTAGCTAAATGATTATTAGAGTTGGGTATTCGTTTTATCCAATTCTAATGCTAAGGACAGCAAATTTTAGATAACACCTAATACTTTAATATTATTTAATTTCTTTCTCAAAAGTTTTCAGGAACTGCTTAGATAATGCAAATAGCACTTTTAAACTCCAGAGAAACAGAACTGTTCTGCCCAGAGACCTAACTAAATACTACGGACAGTGAATTTAACAGCCTGTATGCAGAAAGCCCTCATAGGAGCTGATTAAACACAAGTCTGAGATCTTTACGATAGTGATGCTCAAAGGGATGGGCATGAGGGGGTGAGAGTCGCTTCACTTTCCTTTCCTGAGGGGAGCATCAGAATTTCCTGTGGGAGAAACTGGAGGAGTTTTATTTTTCCCATCCCGGTGGAGATATTCACTGCCCTTCTCTTATAGACTCATTGCTTAAGGGACTGCAGTTCTCAGGCATATCAAAGCAAAGACATGATTGAGGATAATTATTCTGTGATTTTATATTCTAGGGAGACAATTTAAAATAAAGTACTTGATAAGTATAATTCAAAAGACTAAAAGGAAATAAAGAGAAACAAAGCTTTTAGGAGTTGTGCATATTCTGAGGGTCAGTCATGGCTTTGCTGTTCTATTAATAACATGAAAGCAAAACCATTGTACTTTAATTACATATTTAATGATTATTTCAGTGTTACTTTACTTAGAATTTCATTATTTCTCATTTTTGGTGAATAATCTGGATTTTCAGGTTTAAATAGTACAAAATCTGACTTTGTTGTGAATCATTATGATTGTATGCAATGAATTACACTTTTCTTTCTCTCCATGCCTTTGTAATGTGATATTATTGTTCTTCCCATGGAAACACGTAGCCTGTTTCACCGCCCTATTGAATCTGGGCTAGCCTTATGATTTGCTTTGACCGACAGAATATGACAGAAGTGATCTGGTATACTTTGGAGCCTAGGACTTAGGCCAGGCTTCTACTCTCATACTCTTAGAGTGTTTCACCATCCTCTGAAAAAGCACAGTCTATTCTATCAAGCATGAGCAGTCATGCAGAGAATGGACCCAGCCAACAGCCAGCACCAGCTGCTAGAGATGTGATGAGGCCAATTTGGATTATCCAACTTCAGTTAAACTGTCAGATGTCTGTAGCTGCATGAGTGATCCCAGGGGAACCATGCAAACAACAGATTTCCAACCCACAGAATTGCAGTAATAGTTTTCATTTTTAGCCACTAAGTTTTTTTAGCCACTAAGTTTTGATATGGTTTGTTACATAACAAAGACGAACTGAAACAAGTGTTTGTGTGGGGGGCCTGGCGGGCTTAGTTGGTTAAGCGTCTGTCTCTGGCTCAGGTCACGATCCCAGGATCCTGGGATCGAGCCCCACATTGGGCTCCCTGTTCAGTGGGGAGTCTGCTTCTCCCTTTCCCTCTGCTACTCCCCCTGCTTGTGTTGTCTCTGTCAAATGAATTAATAAAATCTTTAAAAAAAAGTGTGTATGGGGTTTAGACTGGTGGGTGTGAGTAACTGGGTGTGAATTTTTATGGATGCTAAAATCAAGTTAAGGGATATTATATATGCCACACCCTGGTAGAGTCTCAAAATTTGTTATATGTAAACGTAGGATGAGTCAGTGAAACACAAGGTAAATTTATTGGGTGAATCCATCCGCTCATTCAACAGATATTTATTTAGCAGATATTTATTGAACGCCTTTATACACCAACCACTATTTTAGGAATGGGGCTACAGTGGTCCATAAAACAGACTCTGCACCTGCCTTTGTATAGCTTAAAGTCTGAGGAAGAAAGGCAATTAAGCAATTCCAAAAAAGTCTGATGAGGAAGTACAAGTTGCTGCTGAATAAATAACTTTCGAGAGTTAGGGAAGGTTTTCCAGATGAAGTGATATTTAACCTGATAGATGAAAGAGGAGTAGGTCAGGGGCACCTAGTGTCTCAGGTAAATGTCTGCCTTCTGCTCGAGTTATGATCTTAGGGTCTTGAGATCAAGCCCCACACTAGGCACCCAGCTTAGCAGGGAGTCCGCTTGTCCCTCTCCCTCTGCCCCTCACCCCGCTCATGCTCTCTCTCTCTCAAATAAATAAATAAAATCTTGAAAGAAAGAGAGAAAGAGGAGTAGGTCAGAAAGGAGATATATGAAACTGTGGGGTGGGATCAGGAGAGTAAAACATATTTCAGACAGAGGAAACATATCTGTGAAGGCTCAGAGATGAGAGAAAGCATGGTGCATTAAAGCCATCACAAAACTCTTGGTGTGGTATATGGAGAAACATAGCAAGTGAAGTTTGGGAGTAAGATGGATTTTAGACAAAGCAATCTGACTACAGAGTAGAATGGGATTGGAGATGGGGGTAAGAACTGAGCTATCATAGTTCAGGTGGGAGAGAACTTAAATTAGGATAGAGATAATGAGAATAGGGAGGCATGGGTGAATTCAAGATTTCTAGGTGACACAGTCTCTAGACTTGACATCTGATTATGCATAGTAAGGGAGCAGTCGAGGATTTCTGGCTCAGGCAGCTGAGTAGGTGGATGAAGTCATTCATGGAAGCTGGAAACACTGAAAAAAACTGTAGGTACTTGAATTAACCAAGTGGGCTTATCTAGTATTCAGCGAGATGTATTCGTTTGTAACTCTAAAGAAAAATCTTGGCTGGAAATACAGTTTGGGAAATCATCAACTATAGTTGGCAATTTAGGTCCTGGGGTAGCTGAGGTTTCCCAGGGAGTATGAGGAAAAGCCCTGGAAAGGAAGTCTTCCTTCCAGTAAATATTTAATACTGGAACTACCACTTCATGGTTTCTTCTTTAATTCTTTCTACGTTATTTGCCCACAATTTGGAGTAAGTGGAGATGTACATTGGCATAGAAATTTTTGACAAACAGGATCAGAAGGTTGCAATAGCTTTTACAGCATACTGACAAAGGTTTACGGAGCGTGTGGTAGCAGAGTGAAGTGCTTGCTGTTGAGATGACTTGGGATCAATTGCCGGAAAAACAAGGTCAAGAGCGGTTGCTTCCATGTGCACGAAAAGCAATTCCTAGATGATGGCTAAAATCGGCTGGCAGGATTTGGGGGGTTAGATTCGACCTGAACCTGTTGTCATGGAGATGAGGCGGCTATAAATTGGCCGAGTGAGAGTATTCAGAAGGGAGACTAACAATCAAAAGACTAAAGAAAGAGATGCCGAAAAAGTGAGTTACGTGGAAAAAGACAGGAAGGTTAAAACACGCCGCGGTACCCGGGCAGGGAGATAGTACCGCCTAGGGCTGGCTGAGTTTGGTTTTCGTGTCATTTGTACACAAAGGGGAACAGAACCCTCCTCACCGGAAGCAGAACCTCTGCCCTCTGGGGCATTACACATTCCTCCGCGCCGGAAGAGTGTGTTCCTCTTGAGCTCCGGCTGTTTTCCTCTCAGCGCTCTCTTTCCTAAAGGAACGTTCGTGGAACCTCCGGGGTCTGCCGCTTGAAGCCGTCGGACAGCGCAGAACTTTCGCAGACAAGGAGATTAGGAACCACACCCAGCTGCCGGCAAAGGGAGGAAGAAGGAAGGCCCTACGACGAGGCGTCGCGTTGCTGCGGAGGGATTTTGTTTCTGTGGTGGCGGAGGGATTTGACAGTACCTTAACTTCCGGAAAAGTCCTGACCCAGAGAGGAAAAACCCCGAAGGAAACAATAACAAACGAGAAGAGGAAGCGATTGTGGGGTTCCTGTGTTGAGCAGTTTTCTTGTCCGAGAAGATGAGCTTTGGCCGCTGTCAGGAGACGTGAGAGGGTTCGGAGGGCTTCAGCCAGCCTTTCTCCACCTGTTCCCCGCCTCCTCCCCCCCGGGGGGCCCTCCGGGTATTGCCATGGCAGGCGTGGGGCCGGGGGGCTACGCGGCGGAGTTTGTGCCACCTCCCGAGTGCCCAGTCTTTGAGCCCAGCTGGGAGGAATTCACGGACCCGCTCAGCTTTATCGGCCGCATCCGGCCTCTGGCGGAAAAAACCGGCATCTGCAAAATCCGACCGCCCAAGGTACCGGAGTCCGAAGAGAGAGGGCAGGCAGAGTGCTTTAGCTTTACTTTTCGGGTCCTTCTGCCCTTTCATATTTACTCTCTTGTTTTTCAACAACTAGAAGCTAAGTTTCTCGATGTTCTTGCCTTAATTTCTTTTGCAGGTTTTATGTGATAGGCACGTCTAAACGCGAGAGTGGTGTCCCAGGGGCCTTTCCGCCTAGAACTTGGGAGCTGGTACTTCTCTTCTTGATTGTAGGCAGGGGTAACAAAAGACTTCAGGCCTTTCGTTGGCCGAGATGGCGTTTGAAGTGTTAGGGCATGACACGTCTTACCCTCCTGTACTGTGTTCTCTCATTATGGTGCTATAGTAAAAACTGCCCTTGCATTTACTTTTTTCTTTTTATCCAAGTTCTATTAGTGCTTAATTTATTAAATATTTGCAGGCCTCATCTCGAGGGTAAGGTTTCTTAAACGGTAATCTGAGATCTAGTTGTCCCCTAAGATG
Organism: Lutra lutra; assembly: GCF_902655055.1. NCBI lineage: Eukaryota > Metazoa > Chordata > Mammalia > Carnivora > Mustelidae > Lutra > Lutra lutra. The sequence continues at coordinate 38,297,864 of NC_062285.1, forward strand.
GTATTTCCAAACAAGAACCCTAGACTCTGTTGCCGCAATGAAAGAGGCTTCCCAGGGGAAAAGGAGAAGCATTTATTTTAGAATTTGGTGGCTTAAGAGGAATTAGTCAACAATAGAGGTGGAAGAAAACGTTGAATCTTTTGACATAAGGAACCAAGATTCAAAGATTTATGAATTGCAATTATTGCAAATTACTGTTCGCCTGTAGGTTTTTATAATCCTCCGTCTTTAAAGCAAGGAAAGCCAAGACTACGCCTTTGGGGGAATTAGTGCCCCAAGAGGCTGTGTGATTTGCTCAAGGTCAAAAGGGTTTTTTTCTTTACCCGTTAGACCAGCGTTTTCCAAATGCTATTCTTGGTCCACTTGCACAAGGCTCAACCAGATGCTTGTTAAAATGCAGATCTCTAGGCCCCTTTTCAGACTAGAATAAATTTCTGGATGTGGAAGTTCTAGAATGTGCTTTTCCAGGACGTATTTTTAGATGATGCTCAGTGCACAATAAAGTTTGTGAACTATTGCCTTCCGCGCTTCTTAAAAGGACTCCTTGCTTTGTGTTTTGTTTACTAATCAGAATAAAAGATGAAGTACTGTTTTCCGTGTTGCATTTTAAAAAAGTGTCTGCTCTCACCACAGACAACCACAAGTGGTGGGCACCCTAGAGAATAAAGAGAGTTTAAGATAGGAGGGAGGAGCAGGAGCTAATTTAGCACCTACAGAGTATTTCACTTAATATTCTTTGAAACCTTAGTGGGTAAATAACATCTCATTTACAGATGAGACAAGTCGGAATAAGTTACATAACTTATCAAATGCATGATCTTGGGTGAGTGGCAAGGTAGATTTTGAACCTAGATCAGTCTGTTTGATTCTAAAACCCAGACACGCTGCTAAACCTGTTTGTGCTTAATGAATTCGGTTAAGATTTATAAACTGTTAATCACAGGCAAAAGATTAAAAACTGATTGCTATGTAATTGATGGGATGTGCATTGCCATCTTCCTAAAGCTTCATTTAACTGTTTAGCTATCAAAATTACTTAATACTGGCAAAACTTGAAGACTGAAGTTTTTCCTAAACCATGTTTTTATCTCCTGTCTTGCCTTTATGAATTAGAAATTGTATTAGGGTACCTTCCGGTAAAAAAAGTGTGTGTGTATGTGTATGTATGTATATGTGTGTGTGTGTGTGTATGTGTATATATATGCCTTTTATTACTAAAAGATTGAAATAATATAGTTTTTCTTTGTATGTTATATTATTATTAAAAATAAATCCTGTTTATAAGCAGAATTTAATTTCAATATTGGTGAAGTTCTTTAGTTTCCAAGATAAGAAAAATTTTTTTGACTACTTCTCACATTTTTAGGTAGATTTACTCTTATTTAGGCCAAATTAAAATACGTTTTCTAGAACCCTACTTGAATTGTGCTATCTCATTTCAGTATACCACGGCTCCAATCTGGAAATTGCCCTTGTTCTGTGGATTTGCTTACTTTTTTTTTTTTTTTTTTTAAATATTTGGATGCTGAGAAACCAGGCTTTGAACAAAACATTTATGTAACATAGACTGTGAAGTGCTGTGTCACATTACACATGAACAAAAAAAGATTATATATGTATTATATAAGTACTTCAAAAAATTATATAAATACTTAAAAAAATTACTTTTTAATCCTCAGTTTTACTTTATAGTTTCTTTCAGATTCTGTTTTGTGTTTAATTTGGTAAACTTAGATGTTTATTAGACACCGTTGTGATACATGAGTTCACTGCATTCCACTTGAGTGATTGGGGAAAACATAATTGTGGCTTATAAATAATGGGACTGGTGCAATTTGAGGAGGATTTATAGATAAAATAATTTTAATAATGGAATATGAGAGATGAGTGATTGGAGATAAGTAATATTGAAAATATCTCATCTGAAAAATACTACTCTTTCTGTTTCTACAATGAAAAATACTTAAAGTTGACTTGTTTTCATTATGATTTATGGCTATTCATCCCCTTAAACTAAGGGAGTGAATAATGCATTCTTTGCTTATACATCAGTATGTTTAAAAAAATATATATATATATTTATATATGTATATATTTCTATTTAGGATTGGCAACCTCCATTTGCATGTGAAGTAAAAAGTTTTCGTTTCACTCCCAGAGTCCAGCGCCTGAATGAACTTGAGGTGAGTGTTACATCAAGATTTCTTCCTCCTGATTCATTCTTTTTTTTTTTTTTTTAGATTTTATTTTTTTATTTATTTGACAGAGAGAGAGAGATCACAAGTAGGCAGAGAGAGAGGGGGAAGCAGGCTCCCTGCTGAGAGAGAGCCCAATGCAGGACTCGATCCCAGGATCCTGAGATCATGACCTGAGCTGAAGGCAGAGGCTTAACCCACTGAGCCACTCAGGTGCCCTCCTCCTGATTCATTCTTAATGTCGGGCTCTAGCCGAGAACTTTGAGCAACTCATGTACCAGGCTTAGAATTAATGTTAGTTGGGATTGAATGGAAGGAGGTTTCTTCTTTTCCCTTTTCATTTTTTTTTCTTCTCTCCCTCCTTCCTTCCCTCCCTCCATCCCTCCTTCCTTTCCTTCCTTCCTTATTAAATAGGATCCACTTCTGGGGTGGAGCCCTACGTGGGGCTTGAACCCATAACCTTGAGATCAAGACCTGGGCCGAGATCAAATTGTAAAAAGTAGTTGTTAACAGTTTTTTTTTTCACTTAATTGGGACTACGGAAAACACTCTCTAGCTATGTGTTTCATAGTGGAAATATCCATTGCTTACCTGCAGAGACCTGGAATTCTTTTTTTCTTTTAAATTTTGAGATCCTGAAATTCTAACTTCTACTTCCTTTAGCACTTAATATTCTACTAAAATTTTATGTTAATGTCGAAAGATTCTCTCTTGGGGTCTTGAAAGAGTATGTTTTAATATTTTATGAAAGGTTTTCAAAGGTTATTTTTAGCTTTAACAGAACTTTTCCAAGACTGTATTACTGGTCTCTTTTAAATTTTCTAGATTGAAATCTATTTAAATATTGCTGTTATACCTCTCTGCTGGGTTGTTGAAAGATATTTCAGTGTAGTAGAAAAGTGTTTCAGAGTACAAAAGAGAAATCTTAGCTAGCTGAGGCTTTAATATGTCATGGTGAAGTTTTTTTTTTTCCTCTTGATGTTTCTGAGACATTTATTTTCTGGGATTTCAATTCTTTTTTCCCCTTAGTCTCTTGTAATTAGATACATGAAGGATTTTAATATCAGTAGGGTGGAGAATTGCTGTATCTGAGGTAGGCATATTTTCTATGGATGAGATGATAGAATGCTTAAAAACAGAATAATCCAATTTACTACATTTTCTGGTTAGCTAAAAGTTAAGCCAACTATTACAAAAAAATTGCTTTGGTTTATAAAATATAAGAACATTTCTAATATATTAGAGTGATTTTTGGCCTTAGTGAATAAAGTTTATTACAAGCGTTTTGTTTCTTTATTGGGGGTTGGGCTAAGCAATAATGAGGTCTTTGGATTTCTTTAGAAAAATAAGTACCTTTGTTAAGTAAAGCTGATTTATTTTCAATCATAATTTAGTTCCTAATTCTGGTTTCTGTTTTCTAATAATCTTAGGCAATGACCAGAGTGAGACTGGACTTCTTGGATCAATTAGCAAAATTTTGGGAACTCCAAGGATCTACTTTGAAGATTCCAGTGGTGGAGAGAAAAATCCTGGATCTGTATGCTTTGAGCAAGGTGAGGCTTATACTTGATTTAGAAATTGGAGCAGAGGCTAATGAATCTATGAAATTAGGAATTTCTAATAAACTTGATGGAAAACATTCCTTCCTGGGCAGGATTTGTGTGTTTGACCATGAAATGTAAATGAAAAATTTTGAAATTATCTTTAAAATTATTTTATAATTTATAGTAAGATTTAACAAATTTAGGGACTCCTGGGTGGCCCAGTGGGTGAAGCTATTGCCTTCGGCTCAGGTCATGATCCCGGGGTCCTGGCATTGAGTCCCACATGGCAGGGAACCTGCTTCTCCCTCTGCCTGCTGCTCCCCCTGCTTGTGCTCGTTCGCTCTTTTCTCTCTGACAAATAAATAAAAATCTTAAAAAAAAAAAAAAAGATTTAACATATATAATGGCAAATTAGTAGGCTCTGTGATAATCAATATGCAAGAGAAATGATGCCAATCTGTTAATATTATCTTGTGTTGAGTGTATAATGTTTTTTGTTGACCTTGTCATCTTTTTTCTGTTTCTTAATTGAAAATTTGTTACATTAAAAGAAATTCATGGAGCGCCTGGGTGGCTCAGTGGGTTAAGCCGCTGCCTTCGGCTCAGGTCGTGATCTCAGAGTCCTGGGATCGAGCCCCGCATCGGGCTCTCTGCTCAGCAGGGAGCCTGCTTCCTCCTCTCTCTCTGCCTGCCTCTCTGCCTGCTTGTGATCTCTCTGTCAAATAAATAAATAAAATCTTTAAAAAAAAAAAAAAGAAATTCATATCATCATTCTCATGTGTGATATGAATCCATTGTATTAATAGCTATAAGTAGTGTTAATGGGTAACTGAAGCCAGCATTATCCAGATGAGTAAGAGTTGAAAACTTAAGAGGGAAGAGTTTAGATTAATTTTTACCTAAACTTGTTAATTTTGTAACATTTTATTTCCTAATGTGAAAAGAACTAACTGATCTGCAGCAGCATTTAAATTACCTTGAAAAATGGGGCACCTGGGTGGCTCAGTGGGTTGGGCCTCTGCCTTCGGCTTAGGTCATGATCTCGGTCGGGGTCCTGGGATTGAGCCCTGCATCGGGCTCTCTGCTCACAAGGGAGCCTGCTTCCTCCTCTCTTTCTGTCTCCCTCTCTGCCTACTTGTGATCTCTGTCAAAAAAAAAAATTACCTTGAAAACATGTTTTGTTGATATAGTAATAAAAATATATGATCCTTCTGATTTGTGAGTGAAGATAGCTTGATTATCTGAGGAACTTTGAAAATATCTTTTTGTGTGGTCTTTCATATCTTCTGATTGATACATTGCTTTGAAATAAAATTGTTACTCAAATTATAGAGTTAATTTTGGAGATTTCATTTTCAAGGGAAAACAAGACAAACATATTTAAGCTATTTTTTGTGATACATTTTAAATTTAGTGTCAGGTCAGAATGCTGTAAAACAATTTTTTTAAAGATTTTATTTATTTATTTGACAGATACACAACGAGAGAGAGGGAACACAAACAGGGGGAGTGGGAAAGGGAGAATCAGGCTTCCTGCCAAGCAGGGAGCCCAATGCGGGGCATGATCACAGAACCCTGGTATCCTGACCTGATCCGAAGGCAGACACTTAACGACTGAGCCACCCAGGCGCCCCACTTTAAAAATTTTATATTAAATTTTATACTGAAACTTAAAAGATTTGGCTGATAGCTGGTTATCATCTCTGGAGTTTGTGTTATTATAGACATGATTTTGAAACACTTTGCTTTCCACTGCTTTATAATGGGAAACAAATTTTCACTCGTCAGTCTGAGTCATTAAATTCTCATTTTGATGGTTTCCTTGTTGATTAAATTATAATTTTGTCTTACTATTTTTAATAATAAAAAGTGATACTTGGAATGTCTGTAATTTAATGGAGTTTTAAAATTAGCAATTACTGTTTACAATCAGTGCAGCAAGGAACATTCATTCTAGCCCTTAAAAACTTTTTTGGTTGGGTGCCTGGGTGGCTCAGTTGGTTGAGTGGCTGCGTTCGGCTCTGGTCAATCCTAGGGTCCTGGGATCAGAATCCACATTGGGCTCCCAGCGCAGCCGAGAGCCTGGTTCTTCCTCTCCCTCTGCCTGCTGCTCTGCCTACTTGTGCATGCTCTCTCTCTCTCTCTTTCTGTCAAATAAATAAATAAAATCTTCAAAAACAACAAACAACTTTTTTGGTCAGTGTAATACTTTGTAAAATATCAGGCTTAAAATAAAAACTAACATTCTTCCTCTCCACCTCTCCACTCCCATTCCCAGTCCTCAGAACTAATTACTTTCAATTCTTTTAGCTGTTTCTGATTTAGATCCTTGTATTTCCAAATAATGTACTCATGGTAGCTCTTCACTTTTCAGTTTTAAATATTATACACTGATTTTCTACTGTTAGAGATGGAGAGTAGGTGTAAGAAACCTAAATCCTTACTTACTGCCCCTGTTCTATTCTAGTGTAGTTAGATCAGATTTTTTTTTAAACCCCCAAATCAAGAGTTGCATGCTCCATGAACTGAGCCAGCCAAGTGTCCTAGATTAGTTCTTTATTAATCAAAATTTATTAGTTTGCCTGTAAATACAAATACTATTTGTACCTGAGCCTTATAGTGTGCTATGATTGTTTTCCTTATACCAATTTTTATTTTCCTTGGAGTTAATAATCACCCTCCCTGTGGTCATTTTGTAGGTTTTCTTTGTAACCATCAAAAATTTATTTTCAGATTTTCCAGCAGCAGTATAAATCTTTCCACATGATTTACCTTTCAGGTAATCTATTAGTTTCATTTTCTTCTTGGGGCCATTCCTTTGGAACTCTTTTTTCCTGCTCCGATCCATATTCCTTGTTTTTTAAAGTCAGCTGTCAGCTTGGAACCTCCTTTTGCTGTTACTGTTCTGGGAACTCCCTTTCCCTCTCCCCTTATTTCAAGTCCATATTACTTGGTTTCCTCCTATTTTGGTGAAGCATTTCTTCTGTTAGTTTCATGAAGAAGATGAATGAAATATAAATTTTTTGCTCATCTCAAAGTGTTCTACTCTTACACTTTAGTGTTTAGAAGTCTAAATTTTAAACTGTTTTCCTTTAATATTTTGAAAGCTTTACTCCATAATCATTCCGCCTTTAGTGTTGCTGTTGAGAAGAATGATGCTAAATTAATTCTTGTTCCTTCCTATGTGGTTTTCTTTTTCTTGAGGATGCAGAATCTAATCTTTATTCCCAGTGCCTTGAGATTTCACAGTGGTATATGCATTAGTATGTGTTTTTCATTTATACATACATGTTTGTTTAGTAATTTATTGTTTTGCTTTTTATCACATTTTTAAACAGTTAACAGGTGGACATCATATGTTCCTTGATGTTTCATCTTTGTTCATCTGTCATCTTTATTTATTTATTTTTATTTATTTATTTTTAAAGATTTTTAATTTATTTATTTGACAGAGAGAGATCACAAGTAGGCAGAGAGGCAGGCAGAGAGAGAGGAGGAAGCAGGCTCCCTGCTGAGCAGAGAGCCGATGCGGGGCTCGATCCCAGGACCTGAGATCATGACCTGAGCCGAAGGCAGAGGTTTTAACCCACTGAGCCACCCAGGCGCCCCGTCATCTGTCATCTTTAAAATGAAAGTCTAGAACCTTCACTAATTTAAAGTCCAGCTGAACATTTCATAATGAACAAAGTTTTTTTTTTTTTTAATATTTTATTTATTTATTTGACAGACAGAGATCACAGGTAGGCAGAGAGGCAGGCAGAGAGAGAGGGGGAAGCAGGCCTCCCGCTGAGCAGAGAGCCCGATGCGGGGCTCGATCCCGGGACCCTGGGATCATGACCTGAGCTGAAGGCAGAGGCTTAACCCACTGAGCCACCCAGGCGCCCCTCATAATGAACAAAGTTTAATAAAATTTACATTTTATTTAAAAAAAATTTTTATTAACATATAATGTATTATTTGCCCCAGGGGTACACGTCTGTGAATTACACACTTCACAGCACTCACCATAGCACATACCCTCCCCAGTGTCTGTAACCCAACCACCCTCTCCCTACCACCCCCCCCCCCCGCTCCCCCCAGCAGCCCTGTTTGGTTTGTGAGATTAAGAGTCTCTTACGGTTGTCTCCCTCCTGATCCCATCTTGTGTCTTATTTTTCCTTCCCTACCCCCCAAACCCCCCTATGTTGCCTCTCAAATTCCTCATATCAGGGAGATCATAGGATAATTGTCTGTCTCTGACTTATTTCGCTCAGCATAATACCCTCTAGTTCCATCCACATCATTGAAAAAGGCCAAGATTTCATTTCTTTTGATGGCTACATAGTATTCCATTGTATATATATACCACATCTTCTTTATCCATTCATCTGTTGATGGACATCTTCCTCTATTTTAGTTTGGCTATTGTGGACATTACTGCTATAAACATTCGGGTGCACGTGCCCCTTCGGATCACTACACTTGTATCTTTAGGGTAAATACCCAGTAGTGCAACTGCTGGGTTGTAGGGTAGCTCTATTTTCAACTTTTTTGAGTAATCTCCATGCTGTTTTCCAGAGTGGCCGTACCAGCTTGCATTCCCACCAGCAGTGTAGGAGGGTTCTCCTTTCTCTGCATCCTCACCAGCATTTGTCATTTCCTGACTTGTTAATGTTAGTCATTCTGACTGGTGTGAGGTGGTATCTCATTGTGGTTTTAATTTGTATTATCCTGATGCCAAGTGATGTGGAGCACTTTTCATGTGTCTGTTGGCCATCTGGATGTCTTCTTGCAGAAATGTCTATTCATGTCCTCTGCCCTGTTTCTTGATTGGATTATTTGTTCTTTGGGTGTTGAGTTTGATAAGATCTTTATAGATTTTGGATACTAGCCCTTTATCTGATAATGTTGTTTGCAAAAATCTTTTCGCATTCTGTCTCGGTTGTCTTTTGGTTTTGTTGACTGTTTCCTTTGATGTGCAAAAGCTTTTGATCTTGATGAAGTCCCAGTAGTTCATTTTTGCCCTTGCTTCCCTTGCCTTTGGCGATGTTTCTAGGAAGAAGTTGCTGCAGTTGAGGTGGAAGAGGTTGCTGCCTGTGTTGTCCTCAAGGATTTTGATGGATTCCTTTCTCACATTGAGGTCTTTAATCCATTTGGAATCTATTTTTTTTTTAAAGATGTTATTTATTTATTTGACAGAGAGATCACAAGCAGGCAGAGAGGCAGGCAGAGAGAGAGGAGGAAGCAGCTCCCTGCTGAGCAGAGAGCCCGATGTGGGCCTCGATCCCAGGACTCTGAGATCATGACCTGAGCCGAAGGCAGCGGCTTAACCCACTGAGCCACCCAGGCGCCCCTGGAATCTATTTTTGTGTGTGGTGTAAGGAAATGGTCCAGTTTCATTTTTCTGCATGTGGCTGTCCAATTTTCCCAACACCATTTGTTGAAGAGACTGTCTTTTTTCCATTGGACATTCTTTCCTGCTTTGTTGAAGATTAGTTGACCATAGAGTTGAGGGTCTATTTCTGGGCTCTCTATTCTGTTCCATTGATCTATGTGTCTGTTTTTGTGCCAGTACCATACCGTCTTGATGATGACAGATTTGTAATAGAGCTTAAGTCTGGAATTGTGATGCCACCAACTTTGGCTTTCTTTTTCAACATTCCTCTGGCTATTCGAGGTCTTTTCTGGTTCCATATAAATTTTAGGATTGTTTGTTCCATTTCTTTGAAAAAAATTGGTGGTATTTTGATAGGGATTGCATTAAACGTGTAGATTGCTTTAGGTAGCGTAGACATTTCCCATTCATGAGCATGGACCTTTTTTCCATTTCTTTGTGTCCTCCTCAATTTTTTTCATGAATACTTTATAGTTTTCTGAGTACAGATTCTTTGCCTCTTTGGTTAGGTTTATTCCTAGGTATCTTATGGTTTTGGGTGCTATTGTAAATGGGATTGACTCCTTAATTTCTCCTTCTTCTCTCTTGCTGTTGGTGTAAAGAAATGCAACTGATTTCTGTGCATTGATGGATATATCCTGATGCTTTACTGAATTCCTGTACAAGTTCTAGCAGATTTGGAGTGGAGTCTTTTGGGTTTTCCACATAAAGTATCACATAATCTGCAAAGAGTCATAGTTTGACTTCTTCTTTCCCAATTTGGATGCCTTTAATTTCTTTTTGTTGTCTGATTGCTGAGGCTAGGACTTCTATTACTATGTTGAATAGCAGTGGTGATAATGGACATCCCTCCTGTGTTCCTGACCTTAGCGTAAAAGCTCTCAGTTTTCCATTTAGAATGATATTCTCTGTGGGTTTTTCATAGATGGCTTTGATGATATTGAGGAATGTACCCTCTTTCCCTACCCTGTGAAGAGTTTTGTTCAAGAAAGGATGCTGTACTTTGTCAAATGCTTTTTTAGCATCTATTGGGAGTATCATATGATTCTTGTTCTTTCTTTTATTAATATATTGTGTCACATTGATTTGTGGATGTTGAACCAACCTTGCAGCCCTGGAATAAAGCCTACTTGGTCGTGGTGAATAATTCTTTTAATGTACTGTTGGATTCTGTTGGCTAGTATTTTGGTGAGAATTTTTGCATCAGTGTTCATCAAGGATATTGGTCTGTAACTCTCTTTTTTGATGGGGTCTTTGTCTGGTTTTGGGATCAAGTATGTTTTATTTTTGTCAAAGTGTTTATGAAGTTTATTGTAAGTAGGGTCATCATAAGGGAATTTGTGAATCATTCCTGTCAGTGATCCTAAGACTTCAGTCTTTTTGCTATCTTTCTCAGTGGCACAACTGCAGGAAACCTCTCCAGGCAAAGGCAAAATTGTGGTAGCCCTCGATCTCAGATCCAATTTTAACTCCATGTAATGTGCCATGTTGTCTTCCTCCATTTATACCCAAACTATTGCTGTCTTCATAGCTTTCCTGTACCTTTCTTTATGAAATCACTTCTGAGGAGAGAATGTTCACTATCTCATTTAATACTTTGATTGCACTTGATAACTTTTCTTCTTTTTTTTTTTAACTTGGTATAGGCACTCAGGCATGTATGTTTAATTCCTTTTTTTTTTTTTAACTGTAACATATAATGTATTATTTGTTCAAGGGTACAAGACTGTGATTCATCAGTCTTACATGACACCCAGCGCTCACCACAGCACATACTCTCCCCAATGTCCATCACCCAGCCACCCTATCCACCCCCCACTCCTTTCCCCACTTGTTAAGTTTTCTTATCTGAACTCATGTCTTTGAGGTCTTACAACTTTTCTTGTATTTTTTGTATTCTTTGATAATTATATCTCCCACTTTTCTCACTTTCTGAACTTTTATTAGTTAAATGTTAGACTGATAACTTGATTCTAGACTATTAGAGTATTTGACTGATCCTAAGTTTGCTTACCTGTTTCTATTAGGTTAGAGTCCCTTCTTTTTTTTTTTTAAATTATTTTTATTAACATACAATGTATTATTTGCCCTAGGGGTACAGGTTTGTGAATCATTAGGCTTACACATTTCACAACGGTTAGAGTTCCTTCTTTTCAGACTCCTGAGAGTAAATCTTTAGTCTTGTCCTGGGGTTAGAGAGCAATAGTTGCCTGGCTGTGCTGACTGGAGGAGGTCTAATTGCTTTTATACAGGTTTTCAACCAGTCCTGTTCTCTGTTTATTGCTGTCTCTGATTTTATTTTATTTTATTTTTTTAAGATTTTATTTATTTGACACAGAGATAGATAGCCCAAACAGGGGGAGCAGCAGGCAGAGGGAGTGGGAGAAACAGGCTCCCTGCTGAGCAAGAATTCCCAACTTGGGGCTCTATCCCAGGACCCTGGGATCATTACCTGAGCTGAAGGCAGATGCTTAACTGACTGATCCACCCAGGTGCCCCGCCATCTCTGATTTTAAAGGGACTGCTGCTTCCATTTCTTAGGACTTTACAGGCTCTGCTTCTCCGTGGCTTTCTTCTGTTGAAGGTGCTTGGTTGGTTTTTGTTCTTGCCTGCTAGATTATCACTTAATGTATCTGCTTTCTCTTGGTCCTATGCCTTTTTGTACCTTAACTATCTTTTCAGCGGAGGCTTGAGAGGGAGGTTTTAAGTAGGAGACTACTACTTAATTCTGTTAAGATTGTCCTCTACTGGCCAGACTTAGTTTTACATTGGATGGAAATTTTCACCTTGATTGACATTATTTTTCGCTCAAGTTTTGATTGAAGGGCTTGTTTCCATTTTGTTCAGTTTATCTTTGCATGTCATGTACCTTTTTATAGGACATGGCTTACAAGTGATATTTTTCTGGTGATAACAGTGTGATATATTTCATGGTAAAATATTAGGAGTAAATGGTTTTTATATTTTGAAATTATACGTAATCTTGAATCTGTCAGCTGAAGAAAAATAAGTGTAAAGTTTTGTGTGTTCTTATAGTATCAGGCCCTGTTAGATTGTTAGAGTGTTATATGCACGAAGACAAAGTCATAGTATTGCTTTCTTTGTGAGATAGTTTTATCTTATTTCTTAGCCTTACTCTGACTGTGCTGGCTGTCATTTTCACAGCTGCATGTCAGTAAGTATCTTAACTGGGTGGTATAGCATGACTGGATCCATGCAGATATATCATTACTAATGGAAATTTAACTTAAGGTGCTTTACATACAAACTAGAATAGTATGTAATGGTGATAAATGTATCATATAATGAAGACTACTAAGAGAGCTTCTGTTTCTTTTGGACTCTTCCCCACTTGCTTCAACCACAGTGGCTTCCTTACTGTTCCTCAGACATTTGAGGTATACTTCTGAGATGGAGCCTGCGCTCTGACTGTTCCCTGTATATCTGCTTGGGTAACTCTTTCACCTTGAAGAAGTCTTTGCTCAAATTTCACTTTTATAATGAACTTTTTTTGTGACCATTTGTACTCATGTGTGAGGTCTTTTAACTGCTTTTTAAAGTTTCTTCTAGGGGACTTATCACTTTAAAATTTACATACTATGTTTATTGGGTGTTTTTCCTGGTAGAATATAAGCACCATGAGGGCAGAGATCTTTGTTTTATTCACAGGTGTATCCCAAGCATCCAGAATAGTACCTGACAGTATAGAAGCGCTGGAAAGATGTGAATGAAAGGCATCCTGATTCATGCACTTGTTTCCAGATAGCCCTCTAAAACATCCTCATTGTGTTTTCCTCTACACTACAAGATTGGAAAAATAAACTTTTTTCTTCTTATAATTTTTCCCTGGCAAGTCTTTTTTTAACAGAGACGGCTTCTCTGAGGATGTGCTAAAAGAAGCTAAAGAATTAGAGATATGTTCAACTTTTGTGCATGTGAACTTACGTGTTCCCACCAAGCTTTGAGGGAAATTTTGCTTTGGTATAGGTTCGTTTTTGTGTATAAGAGCACTGTGGAGTACAAGAGCTGAAAACGTTTATTTACAGCATGCACAGACCCCACATGCCTATACACACAGACATAATAACACTGCTAATGTTGACACTGTGCTTATTTTGTCCTGGTGCTTTTCGTGTTTTATTTCATTTTTCTTTATAACTGCCTCATAATAAAGTGTAAGTGCTATTATTAATATCTTAATAATAGGGCTCCAAAGTGCAAATTATGATGTAACTTACCCAAGGTCACACAGTTATTAAGTAGTGAGCTTTGAACTCTGGCTCCACAGTCCATGTTCTTAGCCTTTTTATACAAAATTATGGTAAAATATGCGTAACATAACAGTTAACCGTTTTTTAAGTGTACAAATTAATGACTTCAAGTGCATTCAGAATGTTGTACAACCATCACTGCTCTTCATTTCCAGAACTTCCCCTCTCCCTTCAGGCCTCTGGTAAAACCTCTATTCTACTTCCTCTATTAAATTTGTTTATTCTAGGTATTTCATATAAGTAGAATCATATAATATTCATCTTTTTGTGTTTAAGCATAATGTTTTCAAGGATCCATGTTGTCACATGCATTAGTTTCATTCCTTTTTAAGGCTGAATAATATTCCATTATATGTGTATATCAGATTTTGCTTATTCATTTCTTGATGGACCTTTGGGTTTTTTCCACCATTGTTACCAGCATTTGAGTATTGTGATTAAAGCCTCTGTGAACATTGGTTTGCAAGTATCTGTTTAACTCTCTGTTTTTAGTTATTTTGGGTGGAATTGTTGAGTCAGGTAATTCTATGTTTAATTTTCCTTTTAACTTTTTTTAAGTAAGCTTTATGCCCAGTGTGGGGCTTGAACTCACAACCCTGAAATCAAGTTGCATGCTCCACCAACTGAGCCAGCCAGGAACCCTTCTCTTAACTTTTTTGATGAAGAGAAATAGCAGTAGTGTACACTCAAATATTTTTTTGAGTTCAGATAACTATGTCACAGTCCTTTTTATTTTATCATCAGTCACCTGAACACTGCCTGTATTTTAGAGTGTGAGAGATGTACAGTATCAGTTTCTGAAAGATAGAGAACCTTTATATATGTATGTTTTTTTTTAAGGTTTTTTTTTTTTTTTTTTAAAGATTTTATTTATTTATTTGACCGAGAGAGATCACAAGCAGGCAGAGAGGCAGGCAGAGAGACAGGAGGAAGCAGGCTCCCCGCTGAGCAGAGAGCCCCATGCGGGACTCGATCCCAGGACTCTGAGATCATGACCTGAGCCGAAGGCAGCGGCTTAACCCACTGAGCCACCCAGGCGCCCCTATATATGTATGTTCTATATAGTGCCTGGTTTGATGTGAGCATTCAGCCAAATTGTTCAATTTATCTTAACTCTTCCTATGTTAATACATTCTGTACTATGTTTTCTAGTAAGTCTACCACTGTAATCTGATCTTTCCCCATCTTTCCTTTGTAATCTTCCATGTAAAACTTCTTTTGAAAAATTATAGCTTTTTCCAAAATAGTCTCTGAATCCACTGTTTCCTTGACATTTCTGTTAAAATTCTGTAAGTTATTTGGTACATTTCCCAATTTCATTTCCTATGTTTATTTCATGCTATATAACTTAAATTTATGTTTATGTTTATTTTTGTTGTTTTAATTTTTATTTTATATTTTGAGTTCCTTATGGATATGGAGTACATAAAACTGTTTAATTCATTGAAAATAAGCACATTAACATTAGTTAAATAGTAGAGTTTAAAACTTCTGAAATTCGTTCTTTATTTCATGCTTTAAATGTTGACAAATTTCAATGTCAGGTGTATGTGGAAAGGAAATTAGAAATCTAATTTCTTAAGCTCAGAACAATTTTTCTGTTTAGCAGGCAAGATACAGAGTCAGAATGCATGAATCTCCCTTCTTTTTCTAAATGATTTTTACTTTCTTTTCAGATCGTTGCCAGCAAAGGAGGTTTTGAAATGGTTACAAAAGAGAAGAAATGGTCTAAAGTGGGTAGTCGCTTGGGATATCTGCCAGGAAAAGGAACTGGGTCTCTTTTGAAGTCACATTATGAAAGAATTCTCTACCCATATGAACTTTTCCAATCTGGTGTCAGCCTTATGGTGAGATGCATCATTTTTTGTTTTCAGGAGTGGATAATCCAGTCCTCCAAATATGAATGTTAGACTGTGTTCACTGTAACAAGATAGCAGTTTGCTAAGCATAGAAAGTTAAAAAGGTTTCTCTGGGTACCAAAATTTGGGGTAGCAAGGTGTGGTTTAAAAATTGCAGCTACTTTTGGTGCTTTACAAGATAAAGGTCAATGGGAATGAAGGTGGTTTTCTTATTTATTTGAAATAAATTCTCTTGACTTAAGCTTTTTGAAAAATTCCTCCTCTTGACTTCATGTATTTTTTAAATAGCTTTATTGAGGTTATAATTTGCATACTGTAGAATTCAGTCATTGTAGATACACAGTCAGTAAGCTTTAATAAATTATACATTTATGCAGTAATCACCACAGCTCAGTTTTAGAATATTTCCATCAGCCCAGAAAGTTCCTTTGTGTTTGGTTGTAGTTGTTTTCCTGTTCATAACCCCAAACCCAGATAAACACCTGATTTTCTTTCTGGCTCTGTAGTTTTTTGCCTTTGTAGGAATTTCACATAGATGGGATCATACAGTATAATTTTGTGTCTGGCTTCTTTCACTTAGCCTAATGTTTTCAAGGTTCATCTATGTTTTAGCCTGTATTAGTACTTCATTCCTTTTTATGGCTGAATAATAGTCCCTTGTATGGATCTACCATATTTGTTTATCCATTTACCAGTTGGTGGACAGTTGGATTGTTTCCAGTTTATGGCTATTATGAATAAATGCTATGAATATTCATGTATAAGTCTTTGTGTGGACATATGTTTTCATTTCTCTTGGGTAGATACCTAGGAGTGGAATTGCTGGGTTATATGGTAAGTGTATGTTTAACTTTTTAAGAAACTGCCAAACTGTTTTCCAAAGTGGCTGAACCATTTTACATTCCCACCAGTGATGTAGAGGCTTCCAGTTTCTTCACGTCTTTGCCCACACTTGGTATTGTCAGTTTTTTTGCTTATAGCCATTCTAGTGGGTGTGTAGTGGTATCTCATTGTGGTTTTAATTTTCATTTCTCTAATGACCAGTGGTGTGCATCTTTTCATGTGCATATTAGCCATTTGTATATCTTCTTGATGAAGTGTCTGTTCTGATCTTTTTTTTATTGGATTGTTTGTCATCTTACATTTGTTTTAAGAGTTTGCTATGTAGTCTGGATACAAGTCTTTTATTAGGTATATGATTTTACAAATATTCTCTGCTAGTGTGTGGTTTATCTTTTCATTTTTATAATGGTGTCTGTTTGAAGAGTAGTTTATTAATTTCCTTTACCCCCTTTCTATGGATTGTGCTTCTGTTGTCATATTTAAGAAATATTTAAGAAATCTTTTCCTAACCCAAGTCCCCAAAGATACTCTTTTTTGTTTTCATCTAGTAGTTTTATAGTTTTAGCTTTTATATTTAGGTCTAGATCCATTTTGAGTTTTTTTGTTTGTTTTTTTGTATGTGTAAAGTATGAGGTAAAAGTGTAAGTGCATTTGTGGGGGGGAGGGGAAACGTATATGTATATGAATATTCAGTTGTACCAGTATCATATGTTTAAAAGACGACTCCCCTTTTCCTATTGATTTACCTTGGCACCTTTGTTGAAAATCAGTTGAATATTAATGTGGGTTTATTTCTGGTCTCTGTTTTGTTCTTTGGTTATATATTTGCCCTAACACTAGTACTATACTGTCTTGAGTATTGTAGCTGTATTGTAAGTTTTGATATCCAGTAGTGTTAGTCTTCCAACTCCTTCTTCTTTCTTCAGAATTTCCAAAGAACATGCATTTCCACATAAATTTTAGAAATTGACTTCTCAGTTTCTGCAACAAAAGCCTGCTAGGATTTTGATAGGGATTGTCTTGAATCTGTAGATGGATTTGCTGGGTAGAATTGTCATCTGGTTTCACGTAGTTTTGGGATTTATTGGAAATTTATTATTTCTCTCCTGATTCTCCAACCTTCTTATCAGTGAACCTGCTTTCTTTCTGTGCTCTGATTCTTTAGGGTATACAGATGCCTAATTTAGATCTTAAGGAAAAAGTAGAGCCTGAGGTTCTTGGCACTGATGTCCAAACTTCCCCAGAGCCAGGCACAAGAATGAACATTCTGCCGAAGAGAACAAGGCGTGTCAAGTCTCAGGTATCAACTTCCATGGATCATTTTTAATAGGAGTTTTAAGTGCATTGACTGCAGAACAATTATGTGGTTATTGGAGGCATTCACATACTGTTGTTCTTTAGAATGTGAAGAGACCTGTCTTTCATTTACCTTTAAGATGAACAAGGAGGAAATTGTAAAATTCAGTCTGATTCGATTTAGAAAGCTTTTTGTTAATTTTGAACAGTTTTGATGAGGAGGACAAATCAGAGGGTAACTCTGGGTACTGTAAGGCCAGTGTTACAGACATGCTGATGAACTGTAGTATATTTTATTTTCATGATTAGCAGAAATGAGAGGAGTAGGAATAGGTGGTTTTTATTTTTCGCTCATTCCTTTAAAAGCTGGAGTATAAATTTTAGTGTTTGAACCATTCCAATGTTAACTTCTATAGTGTTCTTGTAGCCAAAAATAATTTCATCAGAAGAAAAATGCCCTAATTTCTTCTTGTCTGTACCTGCCCTATTTTCCTTCCCCATTCTCATTTGTGGTCTTCAAAGTGTGCTTTTAAAGTTGTTGTAAAGATAGGTCTGTAGGTTGGGACAGTAAGATGCTGCTTTCCTTGCTCTGAATTGCTCCTTAAATCTCCTCCATGGTAATTTAGCTTCTTAGGTAAGTTGATAACAGAAAGGTAGGTGTCTTGGATGGAGAATGTGAATTTAATGGAAATTCACTGGAAAGTGAATTATAAATTTATGTTCCTTTATTAGTAAGTTACCAGTATGTAATATAAATTGTTTGGTAATTCATAATTAAATAAGTATTTTATGGCATTATAATAATATAATTTATATTTAGCATAAGGAGAATTCTTAGTTATAAACCATTATAAATTAGTAAACTCTGGGTTGGTCATTAAGTGATTTTTGTTACTGTGGCTGATCTCAAAAGCTCTAACCATCATTGGGTATATAGTGATGATTCTATTTCAAGACCTGAAACACTTGAACACTAGTAGTCTCTGACTTGGTGACTCACTAAGAGTTGCCCCAGGTGGCCCTGCTCAGTTGACTACTTGTGATGAAAGTCTTTTTTTTTTTTTAAGATTTTATTTATTTACCCGACAGAAATTACAAGTAGGCAGAGAGGCAGGCAGAGAGAGAGGAGGAAGCAGGCTCCCCACTGAGCAGAGGGCCTGATGCGGGGCTCGATCCCAGGACCCTGGGATCATGACCTGAGCCGAAGGCAGAGGCTTAACCCACGGAGCCACCCAGGCGCCCCTTGGGATGAAAGTTCTTTTGATGTTCCTTCTGAAACCATAAAAAAAGCTCGGCTGCTCATTGCCTGTATATAAGAAAAGGACAATATAGAATGTTTTACTCGTTGGAATAATTGGTAATGTAGTCAGATTGGTTGATACCAGGTAGAAACTAGAACCATTGTAAGCTTTTCTTTCTTTTTCTTTTTTTTTTTTCTTTACTGTAGGCTTTTCAGTGAAGAATTTGTTCAGTTCACAGTTTGTCCTTAATTTCTATATTGCTTGGTCTGCCTCATTCCTACTCTTCAATTTCAGAAAGAAGAGAAAGGCTTTCTGGTAGAACTCCTTTGATTTCTTGCCCTATATACAGAACTGTTGGTATTCCTTCTGAATTTCTGCCAGTTTCTGTGGGCAAAAGGTACCTTTGTCTCTAAGGATAATCCTCCCACATCTGTCCTTTCTGGCTTCTTTAGGGATTTTAATACACCACTTGTGAGATCTCTCTCTCCTACCTCCTCTGCCTGCTGAATCTCCTACCCCCAATGTAAACATGTTTAAAGTCTCTGTCATCTTAAAACAAAAACTCCCTTCCTTGATAGTGTCTTACTCCTTGCCTCTTTTCATGAAGTCTCTTGAAAAACAGTCAATGTTGTCTCATTTTCCTCAGTATCGGTTTAGCTTTTGTACTCTGTAATCTGACACTGAGCTAAATTATTTTGTTGAAACTGCACCACCCAAGTTACCACTGAGTTAATAATTGTCAAAAGCTGAGGACTTTTTATTTCTTCTTCATCTTTGAGGATATATACATTTAATAGGGTTGTTGACTCCCCTTTTTGAAATTCAGTTAACTTGATTTTTCTTTGGCTCCCGTGATGCCTCTCTCCTGGTTATCCTCTTCACTCTGACCTCTCCTCAGTTATCTTTGTTCTCTCTTCCTATTGCCCTTTACATGGTGATTTTAAGTCTTTTCCTATCTTTGCTCTCCTTAGCTATCTTATCTACCTTATGATTTCAGTTACTACCTGTACACTCAAGACTCCTATGTTGTAACGCTCATGTTTCTTTTGTGTTTACCAAAGATGTGTGTGTGCATATTGGTGGCCATTGGTGGCCACAGCAGGTATGCTGAATTCAGTACATCTCAAACATGACCATCTTCTCTAAATCTATTTCTCCTTTATTATTTTCTGGCCTGGTATCCATGACAAGCACAGCCATCCGATAGTCTTTTAAACAAGAAACAGAAGTTACAGAAGTTATCTTATTCCCCTTTCTTATCTCTATCACATCACTTGCTTTACTCTTGTTTCTATTCTTTTTTTTTTAAAGAATAGATAAATAATATTTATTTTGGAGAAAGAGGGAGAGAGAGAGAATGAAAGTGCATGCAAGTGCGGGGAGGGGC